>NC_087376.1:12554360-13289360 GCF_031761385.1 Necator americanus
GTGCGTGAGAGCGCGCGAGGCTTTGCAGTGAGGCAATAAAAGTATACTTCACAGAAAGAAGAGCAGTATCGTTGGCTGAAGCTGCGGAGGAGGAAAAAAGCACTGGCTGCGCCCGTCGAGACTTCGTCAATCGCAAGACGAAGATGACTGCTTTCCGTAATCCAAAGAGAATAACCACTGTATCGGAAGGAAAATGGAGTAGTAGGTCATTCACGACTCTACTCTGATCTCTTCGATAGTCATGTCCACTTGCCTCCTTATCATCTGAGGGAAGATGGACATGTCATTCCAGAATTTCTCCCGTCCGAAGTACAACATGCTATCATGTCGGTAAGAAATCGTACGGGACCCGTTAACAACGAAATAAGATCAGAACATCTGAAGAACTTTCCACCAGTACTTGTCAACAATATGGTGAAGCTCTTTACACATTACCTGTCAGAATGCAAGATTCTTAAACAATGGAAGACCAGCAGGGCCGTGTTCTTGTGTAAGAAAGGAGATCCACATGGCATCGACAACTATCGCCCATCTGCTTACTATCCGTCACCTACAAGCTCTTTACAAGAGGTTAACAGGATTGAAAATGTGTTAAATAAAGGGCAGTCATGTCAGCAAGTAGGGTTTCAAAACTCCTCATCAATGCCATTGCGAGGCTCACTGAGCGTTATCATTCGTAGTGCTAGATTTTCAATCAAAAGAAGACCAGCAAAATGTTACTGTTAGATAAGAGGGAGGACCATGTAATAAGGATAAAAGGATAAAGTTCTGGTGTTAGTCAACCCGCTTGGGATGCGCCCCCACGTTCATTTCAATCCAGAATCGTTTGAGGTTTACGAACGTGTAACCAGCCTATACAATGATTTGCGGTGGCTAGCCAATGTGTCAAGTCAATGTTTTTATCCTCCCAGACAAGTCTGCTATCAATTTATCGACCCCGGAGGGATGAAAGGCTTGGTGAGCACTAGGACCGATTGGAATCTCCGATCGCTCGTGCAGGAAGCGGAATCTCTAACCGTTACACTACACCCGCCCTGGAATCATGTAATATCCGCAGATATCGTCAAATCGCTCATTCTCTTTAGTGTACATGCTTTTCACAAGAGTAATCCTAGAAGTGACTGAAAAAAATGGAGACAGCCGAGCGGAAAGGGCTTAGCACGACTTACCATTCCCACAGTGTTTCGAAACTCATGAAGGTGTTGCGAGAGTACAAGATACTGCTGTCTCACCTTCATCGACTTGAAGAAGGCCACTGACTCATTTGAGACAGAAGCGGTCATGGGGGCTTTAGACAACTAAGGCGCCCCTACTCAGTACATAAAGCACCGAACTTCACGACCGGAGTTTCGCCATTGCAAAAGAATATCATAACCGACGAGAAAAGAAGAGAAGAGGTTGACATAATTTTAATTAAAATATTCAAGACCACTCGAGAAAGCAATGCGAATGGTGGGATGGGACGACATGGAAGTGAAGGCTGACGGTCGGCAGCTACACCATTAACGCTTTCCTGATGACATTGTATTGATAACGTCTAGCATCAGCCAAACGGAACGAATGCTGACTAAACTTGTGGATGCATAGGTCTTCAGCTGAGTCTGAAAAAGACTATGTTCATGCGAAACGGATGGGTCTCAGATGCCTCATTCATGTTTGACGGAACGAACATATCTGAATGCACCAACTACGTTTATCTCGGTTGGGAGAAGAACATGAAGAACGTCCTGAGCTCCCCCAGCTGCGCAGGAGGAAACGAGCTGCTTGGGGAGTTTATAAGAGCATCGAGGATGTACTTAAGAAGACCAGGATCACCTGGCTCCGAGCTCACCTCTTCAACACCACAGCACTTCTTTCTTTGACCTAAGCTTCAAAAGCCTCGGCACATCTCAAGCAGGAAGAAAATGCGGTGAGAGTCATTGAACGCTTAATCGAAGGAGTGATGCTAGTAGTGTTCCGCTTCACTCATGTGAGGGACGGGATTCAAAGTTCTCTCCTACGTCAACGATCGAAGATTAGAGGCGCATTTACCAAGTAAAGCAAAATAAGGTGGTCGAACAACGGTGCGAACGATGCGCTTCAATGACAACCGTTAGACCAAAGCGGTGAGAGACTGAATTCCACGCGATATTAAGCGCACTACAGGAAGACCGCCGACCCGATAGTCAGATTTCTTCACAAAGACCTTCAAAGAAAATGCTGATGCTCTTCATGCGCACGCGAGAGGAAGAACCTCTGGGCGACTCAGGCACGCGATCGAGAAAAAGGGAAAAATTACTGGCGCCCGGTCGACAAGTTCAAAGAACAACGGGAGTCAACGTGTTCGAGGTAACCAAGGAAATGTGTCTCTGGGATACGGAATCGCCAAAGGATTTGCTTAGCGAGGTGTGAGATGCCTGGCGGACCATGCCTAGGTCGTAATAACCATTCCAGATATATAATATCACCTGCTATATAAGTAGGAGGACCCAGTGTTGAAATTTTGAAGATTGTAAATCGAAGTGCACTTGACACCGTTCAAAAGAGCCCCTCTTGCGAGAAAAGTCGGCTATTTCAGGTACGGGAACAAAAATTCACAGAGGTTTCAAAAACCTCGTTCTTGTGAAAACAGTCGGAAATCTCTCCAATTAATTCACTCGAAACAATGACTAGCTGTCATCCAGTGTAAGCGCGTAAACCATATCTGTAAAGGAAGAAGAGTCCTTGTACCTAATCGCGAGATTTAAGCACAGATTTTAAGCAGTTGACAGTTGTTCAAAGATTGGAACAAATAACGAAATAGAAGAGAATTGTAAGTTTAACAATGAAAAATCAGACACTTTCAAAACTAGAAACCTACAATTTGAACTATCGTCAAGAACAAATTGTTCAGCTGGAAAATTTCCAAGCACCACAACTAGGAGTGTACGCCTTTTCATTAGAATTCAAATGAGCACTATGAGCTATGAGCAGTCCTATGGGCGCCTTTCTCTTCCACGGAGATGCATCCGCAGGATATGCCCATGGCGAGATTGCGGAGGTGTGAAAGTAGTTAACGAAGGTTGGGGACGCTTTGCTTGTTTTCAGGCAACACATTTGTCAAAACTATATTCTTGATTTAAAATCAGCAGCTCATTTTCTTCCGCATGGTATTTTTTTCAAACTTTATTTTTGCCCACTCCCATTATTTCGGATTGAACTGTTGGTGACGAATTTTGGAACAGTAGTAGCAGTGTTGTACATCCTGGTAAAATATCAACCGTTTTTTCTTGGTTATTCCAACATTAGATAAAACATAAAGTCCTTCAGCTCAGTGATCGTGTTAAGCGTCTCATAAAACCCTCTCTCAGCGACGGTATTAGAAGCCATATGTTCATACGATTATAGCAGATTATAACAATCGTCGTTATATAACCAAACTCACACAGGTACGACCCTTCGTTGCTGTGCAATAAGCTTCCCATCCAATACTCTGGTTTTCCTCTGCGAAAACAAGTTTCCTACTTATAGACTTTTGATCAAGTTTTCGAGTCATATTCTGAAAGATTGCGCCTAAATGGAAAAACGAAGACAAATTCCGTCTTCTCAACATTCACCAACGTTTATTTAAACTAAAGCAGACTGCAGCTTAATTTTCTCGCCATATCACTGTCACTTCTTGATGCACGTTTCTGTGGCTACTTTCCTTCCAGTTGAGAAAATTGGCTGTAACGGGTAGATGTGGACAATAGTAATCATCACTTTGAGATTTAACGCGACGTTCATGTATGGCGAAGGCAATAAATCATAACAAGTTTTTTCTTGGTTCCATATTACTTAATAAACATTTTTTCGCCTAACATTTTAACATTTTTAACACATTTATTTTTTTAAAATGTTCCTTGAACTGGTAAAATGTGAGATGTCTGATGATCAACATAATTAGTGTACGAGCAGTAATTTCTTCCTCCAGTAAGCCTTCGTTCGAATCTTCTTCTTATTAGTACTGTAAATCTTCTCAAATCTGTAGCGCCCCTGACCCCCAATCTATATGATCTGTGATTCTTTGATGATTACACATGATTCACTTGAGCATAAGTAATTTTTGTCCACTCGACAAAGAAAGTGGTAACTGGCCAACACATCTAACACCTAGGTACGCTCAAAAAAGACATTATTCACATCATGAATATGTACATGGGGCTGCGTATACGAGCTACCTGCACGTGGTGGCCCTGCTTTAACTAAACGCAATCAGGCGTTCGAGTGTACGCATCGGGAAAACGAGCTATATAACTTGCACTGTTATATGGCAAAAGATTCCCATATATTGCAAAAAGATGTTGTCGTCCAGCACATCGCCAAAGCCCATAACCTGAAAGGTCAACTGACTGAAGGGAGCATGGAATCTTTGGCAACAACCATTCGTTTCGTCACCATGAACTGCCGAACACTATCGAGTGAACTCCAACAAGCCGCTCTATCCAGACTTCTGCGATATTTCCGTGTGCCTTTTGCTGCACTGCAGGAAACACGCATGAAAGATCGACCCGTAATCAGCAAAATTACACCATATACTGCGGCGATGCTGATGAGAACAAAGTAGGTGGCTGCGCGATAGCTGTGAGGAAAGATTACAAGAAGAAACTGGCGGAGGAATTTGGCTCAACGTCGTCTAGATGCGCCTTTCTACGACTGGGAGATCGTAGAGGACGTAAACTGTGGATCGTAAGTGCTCACGCACCTACGGAAACCGCTGAGGACAACAGTAAGGACGCTTTCTATGATAAACTCAATGCGTTGACGTCTAAAATACCAAGCCAGCAGGTGGTCGGAATAGACGCAAATGCGAAAATGGGACTCGAACAGCAATGCTAGGAGAATGGTATTATCCGGCGCACATCGGACAACGGTAACCGTCTGGTCCGACTTCTGCGAACAGACGGGCCTCATCGTCACTTCCACGTTTAAGAGGAATCATCGACGCCATCAGCCCACGTGGAAGGGGTCAACCATTTTAACGCCTAAAGAGCAGCGCAAGCGGAAGATGAGGACTTTTAAGATTCAGCTCGACTACGTTCTGGCGAGCAACATTCTTCAGTCGGATATCCGAAAATCTAAAGCTGTTTGGGACGTCGCGTTCGACTCTGACCACCGTCCAGTTCTTCTCAGCTTCAAGATACGGTCCCACAAGAGAAACCGAGGAGTTCCTCTCCAACCGAAAATCAACATGGCAGATCTGAAAGATAATGAATGCAGAACAAAATTCCGCCAACGGGTGTCTATTGATGTTGGAGTACGGACCAAGAAGAAGCTTAACGATACGGATTGCTTCACAAAGTGCATCCAGGACGCTGCAAGGGAAACGCTCCCGGTTCTATTGCCGCGGAAGAAGTTTGCCTTTGTATCTGCCGAAACAAAATCCACGTACAATTCTGTATGTGTCGCACGCAGCGCTGGTGACTTCAACGAGGAAAAGCGTCTTAAAAGGAAGCTGCGTCGTCAACTGCAACAAGACCGCGATAACGAGTGGACGTCAAGAACGATGGAGTGAGAAAGCGTGGGAGGACAGTAACCCGCGGAAAGCCTATGCTCTACTGAAACAGTATAGCGGCAAAATGAAAAGATGTTCTCCTGTCCTCAATACTCCCAATGGAGTAGCTGTCGTTGAAGTAACCCTTTCAATTTGGAGGGAACACTTCAAGACCTTGCTGAACCGGCTAGCACCGTCAGCTCCTGAACTCGAGCGCGTTTATAGACCGACATATGCGGTTATCGAGGAGCCACCGACCGAGTCGGAGGTTCTACTCTGTATTCAAGAATGAAGAATGGAAAACCTGGTGGAGACGACGGGATTAGCGCAGAAACGCTAAGATATCTTTCTCCGTCTGGGATTCGTGGGATAACAAAGATCATCCGTTCAATATGGATAGACGAAAGGATACCTGATTCGTGGAGAAACGCTATCAGAATTCCCCTCCACAAGAAGTTATCCGTCACGGACCCTAGGAACTATCGAGGAATTTCTTTGCTGCGTGTTATGTACAAGGTATTGCAGCGCATTATCCTGGACCGACTCATTAAACATCGCGAAGAAACAACGCGCCACGAGCAAGCTGGCTTTCGTCCCGGCCAATCTACGATTGACCAGGTGTTCATCGTCAGGAGAGTGATCGAAATCTGGCAGCGGTGTTCGAAGCCAATGTAACTACCGTTTCTGGAATTTGAAGCCGCGTTCGACTCTCCCCACCGAGGCCGTCTTCTCAACGCACTCCACGCCGATGGAGTACCAGGGATGTTCGTTCGCTTGCTTGATGACATGAATCAACGAACAACTGCTGCAGCTCGAACAACAGTCGGATGTACAACTCCGTTTAAAGTGGTAACTGGAGTAAGACAAGGGGCTGTGGCAGGACCCTTCCTGTTCAATTTCGCCATCGACGGCATTATGCGAAGAACAGTAGATCAGCGTTCTGCCGTTATCATCAGGACACCCTTTAACCGATCTCGAGTACGCAGACGATGTTTTTATATTCGCGGAAAGCGAAAGCATACTTCAACATGTTGTCAATCTTGTATCGAAACTAGCTGCAGCCTATGGACTACGTCTACGCCCTGATAAATACAAGCAGATGTGGGTCTCTTCGAGACCTCGGACGGGAATCAGGGTGGACGGACAACCAACTGAACTCCTCGATGAGTTCTGTTACCCGGGCTTGAAGAACAACAGCAGCTACGAGAGAGATGTTCAGCAAACATGCGCTAAGGCCACTTCTGCATTTAATTCCTTAACGAAATGCCTGTGGTCGACCCCCATCACCAACGAAGTCAAGCTGCGGGTCTACCTATCCGCAATTCGTCCCATCATGATGTACGGATCGGAGACTTGGGCAGCACCATCAACGGTTATGGAGAGGCTTGATTGCACGGAACGAAAGCTGCTTAGGCGGCTGCTTGGCTACTTTTGGCCTAGGGTATGCCACAATGAAGATCTTTACGCAGAAATTGATGTGGTATACCGGCGGATGACACAAGGAAGACATCAACATCTTGTACCGCCATCGAAATTGGCTAAAGTAAATCGTCTTCGCTTCTTTGGTCGTATATTAAGGAGACCGGCGGATCGCCTTGTTGAACGAGTTCTGAGGAGTTTGCCGGATTCGGACTGGAAGAAGCCACTTGGCCGAAAACGGAAGTTCTGGACTGAGGTGGTGAAAGAGGACCTGGGGACACTCGGCATGGATAGGCAGTTCAGGCGAGACGTAATGTTTCGCAGAATATGGAATAGCGACGAATGGATTGATTCTGTGCAAGCCCTCGCAGAAGATCGAGAAGGTTGCGCAGAGCTGTGTTCTAGGGCGGCATACCTCGGCGAAGATGCGGGTAATCGCGTCAGGCGATGATATCAGCCCACCGATTAAGTCAAGTACGTCATAAATATATACATAGCTTTCTCTTTTGCAAAAAATGTTCGAAACCGATAGCCAACTCCTACATACCTGTACCTCACATTAGCAAACATTTGGTCTATAACGGATTTGCCAAGATCTTCTATACAGATTACTGTGTCAAATCTACTTATAGACACTTCAATATAATGGAAGATAATGGATCAAGGAGAAAATCCTGAATAAAATATTCTTTTTGCTAGAACTTCTTAGAAGCTCAATCGGAATAGTTCCGTAGTAGATATGGTAGAAGGTTGTCAAGGTAGGGGCATAGGGGTAAACTCGTCCGCTCGTCAATGTAAACAATGACTTTAACTGACCAAAGCCATCTGCAGGCCATCGCCTGCTATGAGTTCTTATAAAGCCATAGTCCAAAGACCGCCGCCGATAACTGTGCTGCATTGAAAGTGACTTGGTCTCTCAAACCACAGCTCATCGTTGGTATCAGCACTTCCGGTCAGGAGAAGTATTGCTCGAAGACGAACCTGCTTTTCTAGCCTTACTGCATTTGACTACCAGACGCTTCGCGATGCCTTGAAAGCGAAGCCCAGTCCCACTGGTCGCAAATTTTCGATGACACTTGGGTGCGACCAGAAAACCATTGCATCCTTTGCGACTACAATAAGGTTGTCTCGACATGGATGCCACAAGAGCTACGAGACTCAGACAAAGCATCGAAGATCAGTGCTTGTAAATCGTTGCTTCTATGCACACATGTCAACGAGGAAACTTTTTCGAGGATACCGTTACTGGAAGGACGAGTGTAACATGGTAAGAGCGCACAGTCGATGGCGAAACCACCTTAGGTCAATCAAGCCTTTCATCTCTCCCGGTCGATAAATTTCTGACGGTCTGGGAGCGTAAAAACACTAACTTGACACGTCAATTGTCCTCACAAGTCACTGTAGAGACCACACCCGGGTTCAAAAACCTCGAACGATTCTGAAGTGAAGCATGTTGGCGGACTTCAAACGGACCGATTAACTCCGCACACCCTCCGTCCCTGATTGAAGTTGAAAGTTGGTCTTCTATATCAACGCTACGTGACACCGTCAAGAGCTACCAAGCGGCTCAAAAAGAGCACAAAAAAATGATTCTGCTTTGTTGTTCTTTCTTAATAATGGGTTTTCCAGGAAAAGTTCTACTTCGATTTCGTTTCTGCCGGATCCATTAAGATTTCATTGTAATACCGTAGCTGTTTCAAACGATACATCGTTCCGCAAACACATTGTTGTCGCTGCAGATATGTATATGGACGTGTCGATGGTCATGCATAGTGCTAACATGTGTGGCTAGTAAGTCGTCCATATATTATTGATCTACCATTGAGTGCGCGCCGCCGGACCCCTCTAACGCCGACGGACCCGTCCTACTCCATCCTACAAGGTGCGGGCGCATGGATTCGACGCTGTGGGAAACGACACATTAACATGTTAATTGGGACTGTCAGATGCTTCCCACTTCGTACTTATTCTTCGTGTTGCTGACACATCCATCTGACCCCATGAGGAACCGCACCAGCCATTTTTCTGTTTTCCGAGCTTTTTCCTTTACTGCTTCGACAGCGTAAGCTCGAAAAAAGCATCAAAAGCAAAATTTTGCTATAGTTTGAGTCTAATTTCCGAATGCAGTGTTAGAATGCACTCAGAAGGTGGTCCAAAGACGTCGCTTTTATATTTTGTAACACAGTGTGCCTCTTTCGAAGAGCAGCGGCTTTTTATAGTGTGGATAAAGAAGCTTATTTAACACCCTAGCATAAACTCAAGTACCTGGAAAAAGGGTCCAGACTGAAAGACATGTACAATATGGTTCCAGATTTTGAAATATCTTCTACCCATATAATTTCTGAAATAACCCCTCCCTTGTCACATTTAATTAACCTCACCCAATGTTTACAATTCTATAAAAATTCATCATTCTTCACTTCCCATTCATTCCATACCGTTGGCGTACACACATTACATTCAACATATCATATATAAATTAATCATGGCATGGATGTTTTTATGTTTCATAATATCATGTCAGCGTTAAATATCACTTATCATAAGGTTCTGATTAACTACAAACTTATCACTTTTCCAACTAGTTAACAATTCCTTATGCATCCTTGAGTTTCTTCGACGTTTCTAACGAGTGCGGGAAAGAATTAAGATTACTCTTCAATTTTCGTACAAGGGAAATGCACAAAAAAAGCAAAACAATTCTAATATTTTCTTTCCTTCTACTTCTCTTTACACAAAAATGGTTGGTCATATCTGTTCATCAAAGACGTGTGAGATGAGTTACGGTGAGTTACAACTAAAATTCTCATCATTGTTTTACTTATGATCTTTAGGCATATCCATTACAAAGACGACTATGCTAGTAATGGAGATGATGCTGCAAACAATAGAATTTCTCTTTGACTTTGAGAAAGTATGAAGAAAATCTCCAGTATTGGGTTCTCACGAGTACTAGACCGAAGATGTTTGTAGTTTACAAGCATCACAGCAAAGATGCGAAGCACTCTCTACAAATATAGATATCACCGGTTGTTTGTTTTGCAGTACCTGATACTTGGTCACTTATGTGTAAATACACAAAACCTGAGAGGTAATCAATTGTTGCGCGGAGTCGGTGATTGCTCCGAAGAATTAGCAACATAGAGCAAAAATGCATACACGCAAATTTTGAGGAAGTAGAGGGATGCTGCGGATCTACGATTTCTGGCCAATATTTCCACAGGACACCCAACAAGTCCTTTAAATGACTTTTTCTTCAGTTAGTCTTTCAGTTTGTTCGTTTTTATTCCAGTGACTTTTAATTGTACTCACACAAGTAGCAGTCGCCACATTCAACAGAGTGCGACTCCACAGTGGGGCTTCCGTTCCCGCGTTGATGTAGCTGATCAAATCAATACTTACAATTAAGACCCTACATTGGATTTTAGCAGCTAATGAGTGCCAGTCTACAACGAATTAAAGATAAGAACTTCATTCTGCGGGAATTCTCACGTATAAGATCTTTTAGTCGTCATTGCTTGAAAACTACACTGCGGGGCGAATGACAAAAGCTTTTAGACTGTGACATATACACTGAGGGGTTAAGGAAACTTAGTTTATTACAATCATTGTAAACTTTTACCGCGTAATAATCTAAACTAAACAGTCTTAAGTGATTGGCCTTGAGAGCAGCTGAGAACAGTGTTCTGAGTGCAAAGTAATGTTTGAAAAAAAAATGCACTAGCAACCACTGCATCTTGAATCAAAATCCTATCGAAGTGACTTGTTGACATGATATACTATCAAGGCGCAAATATTATGTACCTTTGCTTTGTTTCTTGCAATATACGCATCAATCTCCTCTTGTGGAAGTGGTTGCGAACGAACACAGTCTGGTGGTCGATGTTTCTCCCCAGATTCAACTAGGATATTTTCAGATTGTGGGTGATGCGCTGCGAAGCTCTGGAAGATGCCTTCTACCGAATGTGTTACAAAACGAATGGATTACTCTAGCAGAAAAGAAGGTTTTGACAAAACATGGTCAAGAACTAACGTTTTGTGAAATTTCCTCGAGTTTATGAATAACCAGACCATATGTAATAGGAAGATCATTGTCCTCACTGTCGGAAATGGAAGACCGACACCTAAATATTATGTTGCCGTTCTGAAGATAACATGAATACGTTTAGTTTGGACTTTTAGGTACCCACGTTGCTGAGTCTTCTTGATTCGCACTGGTTTCAATTTTTGACTTTAGCAATTGATTCGTTTCAAGGCGGCGCGAGGAAGGTGACACACCGGGTCCACCGCGACGACGGCTGGCGCGGTAATATTATGATGCTTCAACACTTTCAGCTCAACAGTGTTGGAGAAAAATCACTTACTTTCCTTGAATCATCTGCTTTTGACGATCGGGACACTTATGTTGGTACAGGTTTGAGCGAAACTTGTAGGTCTCAAAAACCAGAAGCATTCGAAGGAAATTAAAACACCTAGTACATGGAAAAAACAATTAAAACCTTGAAGCAAAATTTGCACTTGAACGGACGGTCATTCGAATGTTTTACCGCATGCTGCTTCAGGTACCAGACCGAGTTGAACAGCTTCCCACAATCCTGTAACAAGCATACCGCATGACTCAATTTTAGTTTAAAAATAATAGCTGTTTTGTACGCTTACTTTACACGCACACTGCTGATTCTTCTCCAAAGTCACATTGATTGTATCTACTTCAGTGGGACAGATCACAACTGGTGGCGGAGGGGGCTCATTCTATAAAAAAAATAACCAATATGCAAAAATGGGCGAGCACAACGCTTCCCTTCTCCTTGCGATTGTTTATTATTCATAAACCCGCGATTAAACGTGAAATTTAGAGAGAAGTTTGTTAGAGAAAAGTTAGTTGGACAGTTAACAATCAGGAGAACAAAAGCATGAGTCGAGATCATTTTTATGTCGCTTTCTTCGCATTATGTTAGCTTACTGCACTCTTTATATAGAAGAAGGCTGTAAATAAGGATATTTTAGTTTTTTAGAACTGTTTTTCTTACAAAAATTTCGCCAACGGTTATATCGGGGCGTAATACCACATTAACGCAGCCATTTAAAGCTGCAAAAACCAAGTTCATGAGAAGCGTACTCATATATTTATTCAATTATTTATTTAGATACACCGAAGTATGTAAAAAGCTACGTTTTGTACGAGTCACCACAAAGTTTTCTCACTTAATTTTCCCGCCAATAAAGATTCACACAGTCCTCTCTGTGACGGGTGAACAGGTCGTTCTACTCTCACAAAAGGAGAAAAGTCCTCTTATGAGATGTGTTCCTGAATCGGGAAAGCACAGTATCGGTCAGAGCTTGGATGACCGACTTAATCCAAAGTTAGAGAAGCTAGGGGCTTAAGGCTTTAAGCGAACTCGTCCGAAGGGAAGGGAAGTGGGAAGTACGTTTGAGTAGTAAGTCACCTTTGCGCCGGAATAGTGCCGTGAATAATCCCTGCTCATTCTATTCTTTTTGCTGCTTTTTTTACTA
Organism: Necator americanus; assembly: GCF_031761385.1. Lineage (NCBI taxonomy): Eukaryota > Metazoa > Nematoda > Chromadorea > Rhabditida > Ancylostomatidae > Necator > Necator americanus. The sequence goes on from NC_087376.1 coordinate 12,566,785, forward strand.
TGCATTTTCTGTATCTGTTCGTATTCATCTTTGCCGCATCCTTTTGGCACGCCATTGAGCGAATAAATAAACAAATAAACAAGTGGGGAAGGTTGGACCTCAAATTAGGGGTTGACCCTCGAACAGCAAACCACTACAGTGATCCTTAGAAGACTAACCACATCATCATTTCAAGCTCACAATCAAATGACCGCTTTCCTCTGTTGCTCCTCATCAATAGGAAATAAACGGAAGTCGGTTTGAATCCAAGGACCTGTGCCAATAAATGAGCGAGGTTGAAGCGCTGCTAAGAAAAAGCTATGATAGTGATTGCTGACAATCACTTTTAAATTAGTATGCACACTTTAGATGAACGAATTAAACACTTCACGAAATGCCCACTTCATTCCGCGAAACTGAATGTTAGTGAATAGCTGGAAACCCAAGAAATTGTATGTAGCCAGTCACTTTTGTATTTTCGTTTACAGTAACGTTTCAGTCGGATTTTCTCAACCATCTAACAGATTGACACTCTGTACGCCAAGGGGTTTTTTCATCCTGTTTCTTTCATAAGAATTGCGGAGACTTATGTTTCTTTCATCATACTATTTCTCGAGCTCTTGACTGCAAAATTTATTGGGAGTCTACCCTTTATGTTGCAATTTCTGTCCTCCTGCTTTACGCAAGTGGCCTATGGAAAACACATTGCTTTTAACTTGTCCTCCAGAGCGCTTGCTCTTTTAACGACGCACTTATTCCTATCAAGTTAATACCTTCCAATCAAACCACATGACTACTGTGAAAAATTCGAAAACTACTATGACAGGAAATCACCAGCTGCCTATTCTCCAGCTGATCAGCTAAGCGATACAAGTGCTTGCTAAAATCGACGAAACACCCGTCAGAAAAAGTGGTCTCCAGCTGAATTTGCAGAAAAAGAGGTTTATGGGAAACTGCTACGTCTCACGCTCAACAGAAAGAACATATCCGAATGTACCAGCTGTACATATCTAGACAGGGAAGTAAATCTGATAAACGACCTGACATCCGAGAAGGAGGAAGCAAGCAGCTTTAAAAGCATCGAAAGTGTAATGAAAAAGACCAAGAACATCAAGTTCACCGCTCACCTCTTTAACACTTCCGTGCGGACGAGTGCCACAAGCGGCTGGGTTTCACAACGATATCTCACCACAAGGGCGGTTTTAGTGTAGCGGTCAGAGGTTCCGCTTCCTGCACGATCGATCGGAGGTTCGAATCCGCCCTAGTGCTCACCAAACCTTCCATCCCTCTGGGGTTGATAAATTGGTACCAGACTTGTCTGGGAGGATAAAAACACTGACACTACACATCGGCTAGCCACCGCAAGTCACTGTATAGGCCAGTTACACGTTCGTGAACCTCAAACGACTGAATTGAAGTGAACATGGGGGCGCATCCCAAGCGGATTGATTAACGCCAAAAACTTTATCCTTTATCCTTTATCTCACCACAGGGAGACAACGGACATGCTAGCCAGATTTCTTAACGAAGTACTTCAAAAGAAAAATTTGATGCTATTCGTGTATCCCACGAAAGGACAATCCACCGTATAATTCTTGCATATGATTGGAACAAATGGAACTATCACTGGCGCCCACACTATCAGTTAGAAGAATAGTGGAATCGAGGTGATCCACATTATCACATTATCGACATCAACACCATCCCGGCCGAATGAGTCAAGTCAGTAATCCAAGTTCTCGTGTTGACTATGCACAACCCCTACAACCATCACGTGAAGAAAATCCCCTTATCCGCAATGTTTTACCGTCCCAGAATAATTTTCGAAAAAAAAAAACGGTATAACCTAGTTTCCTTTACGTTTATTGCATATTGCTGATGGGGAAACGTGAGCAGAAATCAGTGAAGTCGATGGAATCGATAAGCTGATGGATACATACAGAAATTCTCTCAACAGACATTAATCTGTGCAGGCGCTAAAGGGGGTTAGGAATTAAGCGGTATGTGTTTTGTCTCATTTGTTTGACTTAAGTCTTCAATTTCTTTATTTTTAGAAAGTTGTGATTTCATTCCATGAGCATATGCATAGAACAAAAAGCAAGGAGTATTCACTAAATCCAATTTAGCAGAACTGTTTAGGACAAAAATTCTCTCAACAGATGTTAATCTTCGCAGTGCCTGCAAAGATTAATATCTGTTGAGAGAATCTTTGTTATTTTGTCCAAATGAATAAACGGGATCGGATCTCCCTCACTAGAGGGATCACAGCCGGTTAGTCGAGAGGCTATGTGGCGCGTCCCCGGCTGGCGGATAGGGGGCTAATCGCAGACCAAAAGCGACCTTGTGCTTCCCCAGAGACGCAGGTGGATTCAGGGGATGGACTCACTGTTTCTGCTGAGCCAGAACTGACTCATGACATCCTTGTATCCCGCACGTCGGTCCGGCCAGAAGCCTGCAATCAAGTGACTGGGAGGTGCAAGGGAGGCGGTTTGGAGTCGCCTCCAACAAATAAGCTCCACATGTCCACTCCGGGAGAACGGAAGTTCTCCCAAAACTCATGGGACTAGAGGCTTGCAACCTGCCCATGAGTTTTAGAATTTTTATGCAAAACACAGTTATTGGAAAGGGTCTCCTGATTCTGGAGGAAAGCCTGGTACGGTAGCGCCAGGTAGGACGGGGTTGTAGGAGTCATGCAGGCTACCGAAACGGAAAAGGACTAGGATGGCGATCTGTACTTATAACGCACGTACGCTTGCATCGGAAGAGGCCATCGAAGATCTGATAATGCAAGCCAAGAAGATCAAGTACGACGTCATCGGACTGACCGAGACGAGACGACGTCACCCTCTCAACGCCGTATATGAAACTGGAGAAGAACTGTTCTAAGGAACATGCGACAGTAGAGGTGTTGGTGGAGTTGGCGTCCTCGTCAACACGAGTATGGCAAAGAACATCGACTCTTTCGAACAACTTACGACCCGAATCGGACGTCTGCGGATGAGACGATGTGGTCCAACACCAGCTTTGACTATCTTCGTCGCTTACGCTCCAACATCATGCTACGATGAAGAAGAAGTCGAAGCTTTTTATATGGACCTGGAGAAGTTCTACCGAGAAGATAATGTCTTTTACAAGGTCATAATTGCCGATTTCAACGCCAAAGTTGGCCCAAGAAGAACGCCGGAGGAACTTCATATCGGGACCCACGACCTACAATGGAACGACCAGGGGGAGAGGCTCTCCGAGTTCATCATGACGACTAGCACCATCCATGGGAACTCGCAATTCCAGGAGGCCTTCTCTCTACGCTGGACGTGGGAGTCACCCGGTGGATTCTACCGTAATGAAATAGACCACATCATCGTCAATAAAAGGTTCTGCCTGACGGACGTCGCTGTTGTACCAAAGTTCTATACGGGATCGCACTATCGCCTCCTCCGAGGAAGATTTTCCCTCACAAGGAGAGCAGAGAAAGCCGCCAAGTTCAGAGAGAGAAATCCCAGAACTACCAGCGGCTGGGATCTCTTCGCTACGTTAGCTGGCTTTTGGGAATATTCCGCAATGAACAACATCGACATCGACGAGCAATATGACCGGCTTGTTGAACACCTTCACGACTGCGCGAAGAAGGCTGAGAGTCTTAAAACCACCAAGAGACGCCTGTCTCTTGAAACTCTTGAGCTGATACGCCAGCGTGGAGCAGCACGAGCCGCAGGGAACCAAGAACTCACGTCCGTGCTCGCAAGACTTTGTAGAGAGGCGATAAAGGAAGACCTTAAAGAGAGAAGAGCAGAAGTGCTGGCTGAAGCTGCAGAGGCGGGGAAAAGCATCCGCTATGCCCGTCGAAGCTTCGCCAGTCGCAAGACAAGGATGACTGCTCTCCGGAACCCGAAGGGAACAACCATTGCATCGAGAAGGAGGATGGAGAAAATCACCTACGATTTCTACTCTGATCTCTTCGACAGCCATGCCCACTTGCCTCCTGAGCATCTGAGGGAAGACGGACATGTCATTTCAGAGGTTCTCCCGTGCGAAATACGACATGCCATCATGTCGGTAAGAAATCGTACGGCACCCAGTCCCGACAGAATAAGACCAGAACAACTGAAGAACCTTCCGCCAGTACTCATCAACACCTTGGCGAGGCTCTTTACACGTTACCTGTCGGAATGCATGGTTCCTAAACAGTGGAAGACCAGCAAGACCGTGTTGCTGTACAAAAAGGGAGATCCACATGACATCGGCAACTATCGCCCAATGTACTTGGAGAGTTGTACAGTAACTTCACGACTGGAATTTCGCCATTCTACAAGAATATCATCATTGGCGTAAAGAGGGGGTCCGACGGGGTGATACAATCCCACCCAAAATATTCACAGCAACCCTCGAGAACGCAATGCGAAAGTTGGAATGGAACGACATGGGAGTGAAGGTCGACGGTCGGCAGCTACACCATTTGCGCTTCGCTGATGACATCGTACTGATAACACCTAGCATCAGCCAAGCGGAACTAATGCTGACCGAATTCGACGAAACATGTGGATGCATCGGTCTTCAACTGAATCTACAAAAGACGATTTTCATGCGAACGGATGAATCTTGGATGCCCCATATGCCCCATTCACGCTCAACGGAACGAACATATCCGAATGCACCAGCTACGTTTATCTGGGTCGGGAATTGAACATGATGAACAACCTGACCCCCGAGCTGGGCAGGAGGAGAATGGCGGCTTGGGGAGCGTACAAGAGCATCGAGGATGTAGTGAAGAAGACCAGGAACACCTGGCTCCGTGCTCACCTCCTCAACACCACCGTACTTTCTGCTTTGAACTATGCTTCGGAAACCTGGGCATTTCGCAAGCAGGAAGAAAACGCGGTGAGCATAATTGAACGCGCAATTGAGAGAGTGATGCTAGGGGTATCCCACTTCACGCAAGTGAGGGACGGGATTCGAAGTTCTCTCCTACGTCAGCGATCGAAGATTAGAGACGCCGCCGCGTTTGCCAAGGAAAGTAAAATAGGGTGGGCCGGACACGTGATGCGCTTTAACGACAACCGTTGGACCAGAGCCGTGAGCGACTGGGTTCCCCGCGATATTAAGCGCACTACAGGAAGACCGCCGACCCGATGGTCAGATTTCTTCACGAAGTCCTTCAAAGAAAAGTATGATGCTCTTCGTGTCCCACGCGAAAGGAGGAACCACTGGGCTACTCTGGCACGCGATCGGTACAAATGGAAGAATTACTGGTGCCCGCTCGACCAGTTCGAAAATCAACGGGAGTCAAGGTGATCAAGGAGAATAAACGGGAACTTTAATTCAAACGAAGAGCTTAAACTTTGAAAACTCTTTTTGGACCTAATTACAGACAGTTTATACGAACGCCGTATGAACGAATTCAATAGCGGGGATGAACGGTTGCTAGACCAACAATGAAGTCTTCCAAGAGTTCATGCTTTTATGTTATTCAATAAAAGACCGATGACCACATGATTTTGTCGCCGTTGTGTATTCGCGATTTTCAGTAAAGTCAACTGACACACCCTGAGTGAGGTGCGAAGATAGCGGACGACTAAATCTCATAGAAAAAGAATCCGTAAATTGGGCTGGGAAGTGATAATTCTTTCCAGAATGCAATTAAATGGATTTTTTGGATCAACTCGTGTAGCTAGCACTAAAGTTTGGGGTAGATCGTCTGTGCCGCTACCTAAACTGTTTTCTGGATGTATCCATCAACTTATCGATTCCATCGACTTCACTGATTTCTGCTCACGTTTCCCCACCAGCAATATGAAATAAACGTAAAGGAAACTCTGCAACATGCCAGATACGAATCCCGCTGCATGAGAAGGATAAAAGTTTACTGTTATCGACTTGAAGATCTTTCGACTCCGCATTTTTTGCTTATCCTGTTAAAAGATTGAGCACAGGCCTCTTGCAAAATTACGAATATGACAACTGTTTAGCGCATTGATATTGGTTATACCGTTTTTTCAAACCCATTCGCTCGTCGCACTCGTCCGCCCGGAAGTGTTAAAGAGGTGAGCAGTGAACATGATTTTTTTGGTCTTCTTGTTTAAGGACGACACACCCCGGCGAAGATGCGGAAAGCTGTTTAAGTCAAAGTAAGATCAGGTACGAGTGAATCAAATCATATGTCTAATCTTAGCGTTAAAAATTTAAGTCTAAATTTGAGCAAATGGAGTTAATTTCACTCAAATAGAGAAAAAACCGGACTTTTTCGTAAATGTGCTTAAAGGCAACATACCATGAATCTGACGCGGGGAGGGAATGCGCGGGAAAAGTTAGTAATGCGGTTGTAGATTGCAGGATCCGGCGTGGCTCCGTTCACCTCCCCCTAGTCGTCGTAAAAAATGGCATGAGAAACCCTTTAGTTCCTACGAGATACGAAAAGAAGTCCCTTTACCACCTTATTCATTAGTTCACTTAGACAGGCTGGAGAGATGACATAACTGATCTTCGACTGCTCGCACTTGGATGCGATGAGTGGCCCCTTGCAACCGAAAGCTTCGTAAGAAAAAAAGGGCGACTTCCACAAGATGAAATGATTGAGATGAGCGGAAACACCCCGGATACCTCAATGTACAACCCCATCTCTATCAGTCTTTCGCGCGGATTGGCTCACCTCACAATTAGTGGTATGCTGCCTTCAACTGCAAAGAATCTAAGAACTCGCTGCAGAGTTCCTCCTGGACTCATAGTTGTCTTGAGGAGTCTTTATCAATTCTAAAAGTGTTTCTTTTGGAAAGACACTATTTTCTGGATACCAAAGCACTATTGAATGCAATGATATTCATCCTCTCTTCGCTTACTCATTAAAGGTAGTTGTGTAGCAGGAACGCAAAATGCAAATCCTGCAAAAATGTGTTTTTAAAAGAAGACACCGCTGCTATTGCAAAACAGCAGAACAATTACTCTACTCTTCTATAATTAAGCTGTTTCTCGAAACGACCAATAGCTTCCTAGCACGGTTTCTTGGGCAAAAATCTACATCAAACGTCAATTTTATTTCAGTGTGCAGCAGAAATTACGGTATAGCCTTCAAATAAATCGCAATTCCCATTTGAACAAACTCGAATTTTTGTTCCTAAATCGCTGTTCGGTTTACTGCATGATTTTTCGGCTATATGGCGGCTATTGAATCACGGCTGTGATTAGCCATGATTCAATAGCCTCATATCTTGCAGCAAACTATTGGTGGGGCCTCCTGTTTCAGCTTGTTATTCCTCACGTATGTGAATGATCCTCCAAAAAGGTGTTACTTTCCCCGTTCAATATTGACAATCCCATGACTCCATGTACGACCTTCAATAATAAATATCAATAAATTCTCGATATGATGATGATTCAGTAATTGTATCTCTCGATTGAGCCTTATACGGGATTTTTATTGCTATTACAACGAAATCCTCATGTCTGGTTCAACTTTCTCGTGTCCTGGAACTTCTTCATGTTTCTCTTCATGTTTTCTATGACTCCCGTTAATGTCTATGAGGTTTTTGGATGGAATTTTCATTAACCTTATTTTCGACTTCTTTGCCGTCTTCGGAGGCTTAAAAATAGTTTCATTAAGGTGCTAAAGTAGTTGGGGGAGGGGATCTCAACGTTGCTGTTGTAGTTAAACCCTACTTGAACAGCACTTAGTACGCAAAAATCGTTCTTAAGTGTCAAGCGCGGACTGCAGAAAAGCCACCTCTCGGGTGCGGGACAAGAGGTACCCGTGAAAACCGGCTGACCGTTGCTGACCTCTCTTCAGGGCCGCCCGCCTCCACGTAATCACAGCTGCCGCTCCATCAGCTAGACATCCTCCACGACCGTCTGAGATCACACAGACCCCGCCCCCTATTGCCCTCTGATCAACGCCCTGCGCGACGTTCGCGCCTCGACACAGCAGTGGATACTGTGAATTTGGAACGTAGAGAAGTGAGAAGCGAATTGACGCAGCAGTTCTGATATACGAATATAGTAGACTGTGAGCATATTATCAGAAATTAAGGAGAAGAAGTAGTTTCTTCTATCCAGTTAAAAGATATACAACATCGCTACTAACTTGTGTCCCAAAATCCGTCGCCGACCGTCAGAATTCTTGGAAGTGGGCAAAATTAAATTTTGTAAATACCATTCGAAAGCAAATGAGCTGCTGATTTCAAATATACTTCGAGAATTTACTTTTGACAAATGCGTGGCCTAAAAACGGGCAAAGTTTCCTCAAGCCCCGTTAATTACTTTCACACCTCCGCAATCCTCCCATTGGCATATCCCGCGGATACATCTCCATGGAAGGAAGGGGTGTTCATAGGATTTCCGCTTATTTCTCGAAATTGGACAAAATGTTTAATTGGACAAAATGTTTATTACATCCGTAATTAGGAGGCTATTTAGAGCATTTTGGTACCCCACATCATATGTTGGTTCGAAATTTCCATTCTCTTCAGAAATTCACGAAAGTGCTCCATCGAAGATTAATAAAACGCCATGCTTTCGAAGCTGTGGAACATCTCCTCGGAAATTTTTCAGCAAACAACTTGTACTTAACAATAATTTATATTGAAAGTTTCTAACTTTGAAAATGTCTAGTTTTTCCAGTCTCATACTTACAACATTACTCTATTTCGTTATTTGGTCCAATTTTTGAAAACAGCAGCCTACGGCTTAGAATGAACGCTTCTGTCTGGCGATTCGGTACCTGCTTAGAACTCTTCTTCCTTTACGAGAAGTGAATTAGGCGCTAACATTGGATGACAGCTGGTCATGGTTTTCGAGTGACCAAATTGGAGAAAATTTCGTTTGTTTTCACAAAACAGAAATTTTTGCAGCCTCTGTGAATTCTTTCAGTACCTCAAGTAGCCAGTTCTTCTCACAAAAAGAGGCTCTTTTGAATGATATTGAGTTCACTTTCATTTACAAACTTCAAAATTTCAACACTGACTCCGCCTTCCTATATAGCAGGCGATATTCTATAGCTGGAATGGTTGTCGCGGCCCAGGCATGGTCTGCCAGGCATCTCACATTTTCGATAGGTGACTCCTCTGGCGATTCGGCTTCACAGAGAGACAATTTTTTATTGTATTGTATTTTCTGGATTCCTGGGAATGTTGCAGTTCTGGCATTCCTTGTCAAATGTGATTGTGAGAGTTCTACCAAGACCATATCGTTTCCATGTATAATATCTCAGATACAGCTTCTAGCGCCTCACTGCTTTTGACATTCGTGCAGAGTGAGGTGACATGAAAGGGCTATCACACAGCTGTCATCAGTTCTCTCACTGCGTATACGTTAAAGGAAATGGTGTGCGTTCAACAAATAAGACGGTATCTTAGTCAAATTTGTCTCTGTATTTCATTAAGGAACCACAAAATTCGCGATCTGTTGGTCCTCCGACACAGCTTATTATTCGTCGAATCTAATGGTCTAATGTCGGGTTCATCACATCGGGCCTCATTTTACTCGTTTTCATTGGGCCATAGAACACAGGATAGTTCGATATGTTAGGTTTACAAATCAGTCATGAACAACAGAGAATTTATCCATGGTTATCACTGAAACTTCTACATTCACAAGGAATACTTTCTCTGTACATCGATAGATTGTGTTATCTTGCAGGCGAAAATTTGATATTCCACGATCAAGAGCCTGTGACATGATTACGAATTCCCCAATCTTATCGTTTTGTGATGCAGTACATGTCCCCTCCTGTCGACATTTCGCGGATCTCTGTACAATCTTGTCGTTGCTCGCGTGCGAGGTTGCTGTGGGTGACTTGCCTATGACAATTATAAGCGAACAATACCCTAGAAAGTAAGACTCCGATACTCGTATTTGTTGTACGGTCTCTTACAGGTTCTTCATAGAAGTTGCACAGAAGTGTACTACGGATAACGCTCCTTTGTACGCAAGTACAGGTTTTTGTTGCTCTCATTATCTGCTGATTCGAAGCTGGTCTCGGAGCTTGTGAAGACCACTGTAACTTTACGAAATGCTAACTCTTCGATTCAATGTGAGATTGAGAATGAAGGTCCAAGGATCAAAAAGTCGAGTAGAGGCGACCTGACACTAGAAATAAATAACAAAAGAATCGCAGATCATTCTGGACCCGCTCTATATCTTCCCCCATACTTGTTATGATAGAAGACGATGACAGGCCTGCCTTTTCCAAATCTACCCCAAGAATGACGTGTACAATACACGCTGTTTTCCCCAAATTACAGTCAACCGTCGTAATCGAGATTTAAAAATCATTCCGTTTGTCTTACATCCATGGAGAAAAATCGCCTAATTAACGGCCGGTCACTACTCTTTGACGAAGCAGTGATCTTTCACGTACGAAATCGGCTTCACTCAGTAGTTCAAACGATCTCGTTTCTTGAAACCTCGGCATACTTCTGTCTATGTTTTCTATTAGTGTGCTTACAAGGTTTTTGGATAAAACCGTTATTAACCTCTTGTTTCTGCTTTTTGCCTATAGCAAGAGAAAAGTTACAACGGACCTTCACAAGTTGCCAAAACCCTCTGAATCAGAGCAGAAGATGAAAGCAAAACAAACTGCACCTATGAGCAAAAAAGCAACTCCTAGTGAAACTTTTCCGTAACTTTCAGAAGAAACCTGAACCAGATAGGGAAACAGATACGAGTATTAGAATTCTACTTTCTGTGGTGTTGTCAGCTTATAATCTTCATAGGCGAGTCAATCATAGCAATCTTACACCGAGCAATGACAGAGTTCTACTAAGATCCGTAAAATGAAAGCCGACATGCGCTTTTGAGTAAACGAGAAAGGTGGAGAATTCCTAGTCATTTCACAGATTTTGATCGTGAAATAACCAATATCCACTTGAATTCAAAAATTTTCGTAAACGTCATATATGTGTTACTACTAGTGTTGTACTATCATCTCTAGTTACACGTATATGAACCACAAAAATATTTCACTTCTCTTATATAAAGTACAAAAACGACGGAACATCTTCTCCAGTACCATTTGAACTCCAGAAAACGAGAAAATTCTCCTCTGCGATTGCTCTTTAATACCTTTCATTCTTTCATTCCTTCTTGCTTCTATCTCTACTCCATACTATACTTTATATGAGAAATACGTACGTGTCTACACCTCCAAACTCCATCATTTTTCCTTTTATCTCAGTGACTCTGCTTCGAGGAGCGGGAAAGATCAGTTGATAGAGTCACTTAATCTATGAACTTCACTGATTGAATCGCATCCGCACATATCCAAGTTATAAACATCTACCAAGCCGTTGGATATGGTCCGAGTTCCAATGTTATGTCATAACATACAAAAAAAACGTGGAAGGAAGAAGTACATGAAGCGACATCACAGATAATCTTGACAAAATTCACACAGATATCTGCCCATCACTTTTCCACCGTTGCCAAATTCATTTTTAACCGCAAAGTTCATTAACTAAACTAGGTCATGCAGTACGCCTCATTTCAAGGGCCTTTTAACCTAATTAAACTTCATCTGTATGGCTGGCTCTTACACTCTACATATACAGTGATGTAAACTTTGATATGGTTACGCCACGGCTGGGCGCGTCTATGTAGATAATGACTTGATAGATTTCCTTGGATACTTTCTCTGCATGTTAGCAAATTTGTTTTCCTTCTAGAATGCATCTAAGAAGTCAATTCGTTGAAATCCAATTCCTGTCGCATTTTTTGAGTAATTGTCCACGATTGACACAAAGTTGGCATAGGCTAACTATGCAAATAAAAGTGGCATAGGTCCAATATCTGCAAATTGAAGTATTGGAAGGGATGCCCTAGAATTAGAAAGAACTACTGAACCACTAAAAAAAGATCTTCTGCCAGCCATGGATAAATACACGAAAAAACGGAGCAGGAACCAAAAAATAAGGCTAAAAATAAATAAGGTCTTAGAAGGGCTCTAGGAGCAGAACAAATGGCAAAATTAACAGAAGAGACATTTATAAGTGAACGTAGTCTTACTCATGCACTATTGCACAAAAAATAATGAATAACAATAAAAATCATAAAGAAGAGCTGTGGGGAGTGGTTCCGTGCACGCCTAAACCGAAGACGTGTAGCGCCAACCCATCACAACATTCCACGTCTACTGTTTAGCCAGTTACCACGGCATAAGTGTGTCGACAAGCCATAGTGGTGTGGTGCGCCAAGGTACTGCGCCAGCTAAGAGTCCCGAGTTCGATCTGGGACCGGCAAATTGAACCCGAAAATCGGGGGACAGAGAGAGCAAACGCAGAAATACCTATGAGACTCAGTGAGAGTGAAAAATGTGCGAGATTACAGATATGGTGACTCTCGATTCCAATTAGACGTGTCCAATAGTCACACACCGTTGTCAAGACAGACAATGCAATGATAAACATCGAGAGGCTGTCGAGAAGCTCATACGAGCACCTAGTAACCGTGCTGCAATGGCATAGGGTTGACATCCCTGTACAGAAGAGAAAAGATAGTCGGAGGTCATAGGGCATGGTTTCAAATCTGTCTACTGTGGTAGCCCAAACACCAGCAGATATAAATTCCCCTCAGTGTTTTCTGTTATCGCAATTTTGGAGCGTTTGCACAACCACCATCTGATGAAAGTAATCATTGTCACTAATGAACGACGACTTTGTTTTTTTTCTCGCTGCTCATTTCTAAGGAGCCCTTCGAGTCTAATTATCGACCGAGGTCAGAAAGCTGCTCAATGAAAAGACTGCTGAGCCGACCGCCGAAATACAAGATTATAGTTACAAGAGATCTGAACAGAAATGTCGCTGCACTGAAGAGGAGACACATAGTCGGATCGCGAACAATTCTCTACTTATTGCTTTTGCTCATGCAAACATGCATACGCATTGCTACTTCTAATCGTATTGAAATGACATTCTGAAGTCCATTTTAGTTTCCTTTTCTCTATTTCTTAGGATTTAACATATAATCGGGTCAAAACGACATGGATCAAGAGTGTAGTTGCGGTGCATTTGCGTACGCGCTCGAAACGGCGCGGTGGACGCAGCAGTTGGAACCAAGGTGGGACCCTCGCAAAATGCAGCGGCGGATAGTGACAGCAAGGGTTTCGCCACGCTCCTGGCCGGTAAGCAATTGCCGACTTGCTTCATGTCGTTTTGACCCTACTATAGTTGTTCGGCTATGGAACGCGTAACCAAGATGACGAGGGCTCACCCTTGCCATCTTGGTTACGCGATTCGCACAACCTCGTCATCGCACGCAGAAAATTTCCAAAGCGACAATCCCACTCAGTCACATTCTACTACGCCAGCACTAGTACATAAATTGACTTTGTGATCTAGGATATCACAATCAAAAACTTGTCACCAACATGAAGGTACAAGCGCAGCATCGTCCGCTTATCTTTACAATCGCGTCTCCAAAGCAAAAATAGAGCCATCACGATCGATGCGGACCTGCTCGTGTCAAGTGGTGGTGACTGTGGGAGAAAGAAGCCTGAGCTCATCTCGCGTATCCACCTATCACCCGTCAACAATGTCGAAGATATGTGGAGGCTCGCATACTGTATTGAGCTCCGAGCGTTCATCAAAGCAGAACGCTTAGAGCTCAATACAGCACGACCTTTTCGTCGAAAATAAAGAACCAGATGTGACTACGGATGAAGGAAGTAGAAATGAAGATATGTGAGAAGAAGATGAGATCACGTCTGAGAGCGCGATGCCGGACGTTTCATTCGCCATATGACGAAATCTCGCCGCCACCAGACCGAGTATGTAAGAACTTTCTATGGCGGCAACTGTGAAAACGGAAGAAGTGAAATGGACCGGAAGAAGGTGCTAAAAACAGAAGAGATCCTTCATACATCCCCTCAGCTTGGCTTACATATGGGCCAGTTCAGCAGATGACCACTCAAAAAAATGAATCTGCCCTGCCAACAAAGACGGGGAAGATGGCAGGTCTAGACCATATGAAGGCAAACTGTGAAAGTCACGGGATCGGAATCCTGAAAACTGGTGAACACAGTCTCCGAACCGAGTCAAGAAACAATTCCTGCTAAAAACGCTAGAGTAAAGAGGTGACTGTAAACGAGCAAAGTAAGTAGGTGTTTCATTTATAGAAGAGCGGAAGAATTTCACTTATACAGAGGTGGACGTTTCATAGAATGTGGCATTCGTAGTGATTATCCAACATAAAAGTGGGTGAGGTCTAGAACTTTGTCCTTTCCTTTCCTTTCCTTTCCAGTATATTACATCCATTTCAGGATGCATGGCTCTTGGTACAGTTGCGAACCTATCAATTATGTTAGCCTTAGATCTTAAATGTCTGTAGGAAAATAATGAGAATTCCAATCTTCTCTCACTTTAACTGATATGAGCAGCAGCATCTCCAAAAATAAACTGTTGTCTGCTGATAGAGGTGACCTTCCTCTATGGGTAAACAGCAGATCTGCGATCCAAAAAGCACAAGATTTACCATGAAATGCCGAGCTGGTTTTGTTTATAATTTTGTTTTGGCGCCTCGGTTTAGTTGAATGACCTCCATGTTAGAGGATACTTTTCTCCAATGATATAGTTGGAAAAACAAAGAAAAAGTCGTGGACATAAAATTTGTGAGAAAATAGAGTTCAGAAGAACGGGGCCAGTTTTTTCATTCTCTTCTTCTTCGCGAATAGAGTATTCAGAATCTTTTGAATTTTACAATGAGAATGTTGCGACAATGTACTTCAAGAAACAAAATAAAACAAATGCCACACTAAACTAATATATATGTATATAGCAATGGCAATTATGACTCCAGATCGACTACAGATTTTATAATGGCGAAACCAGGAAGGTATGCTCACATAAATCGCTAGCTCTCCACCAACGGCATTGAGTAAGAATTCATAAGTTTATCTTCAATTTCAATTTATTAAAGAACGGGTAGATCAGTTTCACAAGGGAAGGAAATTTCAACTGACAAACATATAAAACTCCTTCAAATTTGAATAACTTGGACAAAATTGCACAAGGCTAAATTAGATTTGCTCCTTTGTTATGAAATAACTTTTCAGTTACTTCATGCTTACAACAGTCCATATGTGTCTTTTCGAAAGCAGACATGACGAATTCAACAACTCAGTTATTGTCCTTCAGGATATGTGATGGAATTTTTTGTAGAAATTTGAAAAGAAGTGCAAAAACATGAAGAAAGGATCGGTATTAGATACAGTACTTAAACAGTCGTACCTCTTTTTCCTTAGCCACGCTAGAACGAAAATGATTCGGTTTTGTTTCTAGAGAAGCGAAATTCTGACTACTACAGTAGGGTCAGAACGATATGAACCACGTACGCAACTTCGTACGCGGCTTCTCTCGGCTTCGATGGAGGCTAGGAGGGCTAGCGGCGAGGAGCGAAAAGAAACCTTTGCTGACACCACCCATCGCTGCAGTTTGCGACAATCTCGGTTCCAACTGCTGCGTCCACCGCGCCGTTTCGAGCGCGTACGCAAATGCACCGCAACTACACTCATGATTCATGTCGTTTTATCCCGACTATATGTTATCTCCTAAGAAATAGAGAAAAGGAAACTGGAATGGACTTCAGACTGTCATTTCAACAGGATTAGAAACGTAGCAATACGTATGCATATTTGCATGGACAAAAGCAATAAGTAGAGAATTGTTCATGCCCAAAAAACCCATGAAAAACAAGTTATAATTTATACACACTAAGTTAATGTAAAAGAAGAACTCACAGATCTGTTTGCATGGGATGCTCCCGTTGTGTCATCCTGAGAAATAGGGCTATAAATCTCAGGCGTTGGCCGGAAAAAAGTGAAGCTCAGTGGAGAAAATTCAGTCATCACACAGCCGCATATGTTACCGGGACCGCACTAGAATTTGATATTTACTTCAAGCTGTACTCCGACAAATGGTTCAGCGAAGAACGCGATTACGAAATAACAGCTTATAAGTAGTTCAGCTTATAAAAACTAACGACCATAGAAAAGCACGCACGATGTAGTTATACGTCACTCTATGTAGTGGACCTGACAGATACGGAGAACTTTTGGATAGCAAGAGTTATTCAAGGAATACCAACGCGTTTTATTTCACCTTGGAGATGACGAGGTAAGTTACTAATATATATATATATATATATATATATTAATATATATATATATATTCAGCCCAACCTTGCATTAGCAAAAACTGGGATAATAAAGTAGAACGATAAGTAAAAATACATCAGTATATGTAACCATAAAGCAGTTCCCAGCTGGAATGCCTGTAGCGGTGCAGTATATGTAAAGTAAATTACGCATAAACGGCGGCGCACATACCGGTGTGCGCACCGGATTTTACTTTTTCCCGGAGAACGCAACCTGAGATTATAGACGATGGTATGTAATGTGACTCGATCGAACGCACCTCTATTCACAAATTTGAGTGACTCCATACTCAGTCATTACTTGTATATCGTGAGACTTTCTGGAAAAATTTGACCTATCTCAGGTCAGACAGCATAAATACAGAATCAAGTAGCCATGAGAAGCGAGGAAAAACAAGCAATGATTAGTGAACCGTTGATCGGAACTGGTAGCTGCTAGTGAAACCACATGCGTATGTGGAGCGGAACAGTTTACAATTATGAGTACCTAGCAGTATAAAGCTTCTTGTAAACAAATTGGCCATTAACCTATGCCGTTAGCAAGATGTCGGATAGAAGCGCTTGCCTGGAAAGGTATGTTGAAACATCCAACAGGAATAATAGGTAACCAAAAAGGATGTGCAAGTGTAAAAGTGTTTCTGACAATGTTTCACGAGTTAATTAGCATCGGAAGCAATCCTGCATATGAAACCAAACTTGGTACTATAAGAAAAATGTGTGGAGTAAAAAAAAGACTAACCTAAGAGCTGGCATAAGTAAATACATAAATAATTAAATACAAGTTTCTGCACTGTCATATGCACACAAAAAATAACATGTAACGAACAGAATCCCGATTTTAAACCGCCTACTCACTTAACCCCTCCACAACAATGTTAACTAAGTGTTTTCTAGATACGGATAGGTATCGCTATTCCACAGGAACATCTTTGTCAGGAACACCGTTCTTGGGCAACACGGTATAGTGACTTTGATTGTAGCGCTGATCAGTGCTGACGGTGTCATTGATCGGAAAGGGACATCCTTATCTCGGCTCGACCATCAGGACCAACTGCAACTATCTCGATGATGAGGGCGATTGCCGATGAAGATGTCAGCCCTGACCTGATGACCCTGGTGTAAAGTGATGTTACCACAGAAAGAAAACTGTAAGGCATATTGATTGCATGAGGTCTACAACAAATTTTTTCGGTTCCCGTAGTCCCGCGACCCTAAATAGGCTTGAGAACGTGGACAAACCCTGTCCAATACATTGTTATTCAGTTGAGCTGAGACACGTGTCTGCTGGTTGGTATGCTGGGTATCACATTTGACTCGAGTATAGGGAATTCTCAAAAGATTTTTGAGTTTTCGGAAGCATGCTTAGCCACGATCATTTCAATGTGATTGGTGCTGCACTATTTTCCGCATGTCGCGCGACGTGTCATCACGTGTCGCCTGTGCGAGCCGATGAAATGATGTGTTGAGCTGTAGTTGAAAAAAGAAACTCGTATTTGAACTATAAGTCCTCCTGCGTGCTAAGTGGTGGCACGTGGCCACTGGCAACAAGGGGGACACAGTCAGGTTATGATGGCCAGAATATATGTATATATATGCGCGGCATTAGTGAAGAAATCCTTGGCTTCAATGGAAGTCTCAGCCTTTAATATCCATCTAAGAAGAGTGAAACAAAAAAGTACATTTCATCGTATTGTGTATGTGTACTTCTTCCGCAACAGTTGCGCCACTACATAGTAAGCGCAAAAGTAGAGGAATTCACTGGAACATGGACGAACATATATCTATATTCCATGCAATTATTATATCATTGCTAACAGTAAACATTCGCTCTGAAAACGGAATCTTTCATGACTCCGTTTTTCACGACGACTTCAGTTGCAACTCTCCACTGAGTACACGAGCCGCATCCAGTTGTGCAGCGGTCGAAAGCTACTGAGTTTAACTCGACTGTCTGTTCAAGTGAAAGCTACAAAAAAGTTGCTAAGGAGACCAGAACGTATACATATAGGAGCGTTCTAACGTAAGAACTAAAGCAGTTCCCTTGTCGTTTTTCAGGGCGATTAGGGAGGTGTGAGCGGAACTACTCCCTATCCCGCAATCTACAACTCCCTCTCTAGCTTTTGCCGTGGATTTTCTCATCAAGTCAGATTCGTGTTATGCTGCCTTTAAAGATATTAAGTTCCCCGAGGAGCTCAGTTTCAGTCCTATGTATACCTTCCTCTAAGACAAGGTTTAGTCGAAAATGCTGTCTTTTGCTTTCTTGCTCTGTGTGATGTAGTACTTTCATGTAGCCAAAAAACTAATTCTTCTGATACGTCGGACTACTAGCAAAAATTCACATTTCTTACGGTAGCGGAGAACCAGCACCGTGATTATGCACCGTCGCAGGAATTCCCTTTGCACACAGTATCGTAGTGACGTTTTCTACAATAGGTTTGATCGGAAAGGTAACACACTGAGCAACATTAAGCATAACGGCTACGTTTGCTAACTGATGTGCCAATTAGTATGGCTGTGTAATGTCAATAAAGGACTTCGAAAAGTAATGTCGAGCAGATTTTTCCTGGATTTCATGAATACTTCCGTCTACTGCGATTTTCTTCACGACGTTTCATACAAACAACACGTCTGGTCTATTTTGGCAGCAACTTTAATTTGGATGCACGCGATCTACGACTGCTTTTTGGCACCCAAACCCGTACCCTTGAGGAAAAAAAAACAATCAACGTACTGTTGTGTACACACCTGACTGATCCAGTTTACCTCACATTGCCGCAAAATCCTCGCTAAAGTAACTAATAATCGATTTAGGAAATGAGTTACTTGATATGCAGCAGTCGGTGAAATCTTCTCCAAAACTGCCGATGCACAACAACTGACGGAAAACGCGGCCAAGACGTCTGATGGCAGGGTATCTTAGAAATTTTGGATCCGATTACTACAGTCGAACCACCTGAAGCCTGATGCACTTGTTCGAGCGGTTGCACTCAAAGTGCACTGTGGGCTGACTCATCTTTTAAGTCTGATTGGAGTAAGCGAGGATGCCATCTCGAGCGGCACCGCCATGCAACTGCAACAGGCTTCAGGTCATTTTGACCCAACTGTAATGCTTGATCTATTGATTCATCTAGTAAATACCTGCAAAACAAAACCAATAATGAAGAAATATAGTGTCTTATTCACTTAGTTTTAAAGACGAACGTCAAAAAGATCCCTAAAGAAAACAGATACACTTCCTTGTGCTGTACACTCCTTTGACGCAGTTGAAGCGGCGGTACCACCTTGCACGCTGTATGAATGGTTAAATGCCGGCGCTAAAAAATAGGCATTCAAACGATTGTAGTATCACACAAAAATGTGCGTTTGGCACATTTCCATTCCTATTGCATGTGAAATCCAAGAAAATATTGGCTAGAGGAGGATTCCCCAATTCTTCGTGAAAATATGATCTGCCTACTTGGTCACTTACTATGACTATCATATTTGCTTTATTGTATGACTTAATAAGATCCTGCAGATCCCAAAACCACACTCCAACTTGGGAGTCATCGTCCACGCATCAATGCAAAGTCGCTAACTTGCATCAGAAAACACCCAGCACACTTCTCGACGTCCGACCAGCATCTTTTTAGGAGTTACAACGAAAGAGGGGACGAAGAAGAAGGAGAAGAATAGGTAATTCATATTCAAATTGCGCCTCCAGTGAGAAAGCGACCAACAAGCAATTGAACAATACTCAAAGGATCATCACATTGAAAATCTTTTTTTTTTTTTCAGAACTTCCAATCGAAAGTCTTATACTTCAACTTATACTGAAACTCCTATACACAAAAATAGGAGTTTCAGTATAAGTTGAATCCAACACACCTGTCACCTTTGCTTCGTGCTTCCTTGGATGAGTGCCAAGCTTAACAATTATGCTTTCGTTATTTTTCTCCTGAGATTATACACTTCAATGTTTTTCCTTCATTCACGTATTACAATCGAAAAATAACAACCCATTACTCAATGCTACAGAAATCGAACAGATGTGTCAATATTTGCAAAATCTGATAACGTAGCTGTCTCCTATTCTCATCTATCCACACTAAGAAACAACACTTGTTAGCACTTTTTTCCAGCGGTTAAGAGTAGATTCTCCGTACAAACTATACCATTAAAGGATCAAATCCCATTGTCGAAGCCAGTATATAAATCGATACTTAGTTTTGACGATCCATTATTAAAGAGTGACAATATCCATCCCCAACATACACTTGAAAGACCAAAATGTACAATCTGCACCGAGATTTGTGTTCCATACATAGTTCACGGTATTGCGACCATGACACAACATGGTCACACCAACAGATCGATAACTACGGAGGAAAAGCGCAACAAAGTACTACCGGGACTACGTCAGCAAGCAGAAAAGTATGGATAATGGACAAAATGGAAAATTATGATGCGAATAGACCACCAATGGAATAGAAATTTTGAATGGAGAACTTGTAAGCTTACAAATGAGCACCTCAGATTGACAATGTGTTGAACACATCGTTTATGCATCAGATTGAAGTTTGGCACGAACGTACCAATTTTTTTTTTTTCAAAGAGGTTGAACTCTGGTCTAACTCTATATTAACTAGAACACCCACAAGTAGCGAATATTTGTGTTCTAATGCTGCAACAAGCTTTTTTTACATTTGTGAACAAGGCTTCATGAATTTTCTAGCAAATAGGAGCGTCTTGCTTAATATAATTTATGACAAAAAAAAACATGTGTATGTAGTACAACAGAGTGTGCTACAAAGGGCTACTACCGAATTTGTTTCTGAACAGGTTTAGCAAGTGGAAATCACATCCCCTCGTAGGATGGCTACCAGAAAGAATTATTACAAAAAGAGCTAGTCCTGTGGGAGAATATGAAACGAAAACGTGCACAGCTCGTCTCTTTTTCCCATGTACAACATGGTTTGCAAGAATTTTGCAATAAGTTAGATGCCAGCAAACCATAAGACACAGGTAAAACTTACTGAAACTTTTGAATGAGATTCTGACCATGCAGCATGTCACACTAATCAAGGCTCCCAAGACATTCCAAATTTTAAAAACCGGATCTACAACACCGCTACTACATAACTTCTGTCCCAAAATCCGACCGATTAATCCGTCGCAAACCGTCGGAATTCTGGGGAGTTGGCAGAATTGTATTTTGAAAATACCATTCGAAAACAAATGAGCTGTTGATTTCAAATATGCTTCAAGAATTTAGCTTTGACAAACGTGTGTCTTGAAAACAACCAGAGTTTCCGCACTCTTCGTTAATTACCTTTAAATTTGACATCATTCAAAAGAGCGTCTCTCTGCAAGAAGAACTGTTTTATTTCAGGATAAAATTCATGGAGGCTGGAAAAATCTCGTTTTTGTGGAAACACTCGAAAGTTTTTCCAATTTGATCAGTCGAAAACCATCACCAGTTGTCATTCAATGCAAACGCCTAACCCATATCTTGTAAAGAAAGGAGAGTCCTAAGCAAGTACCGAGTTGCGAGAGTGAAGCCTCGACTAGACATCTTCAAATCTAGATACTTACAATTTGAACTATTGTCAAGAACAAATTGTTCAATTGGAAAATTTCCAATTTTCCGCAGCTAGTTAATGTATGCCTTTTTTACTAACTTTTTGTCAATTCCCGAAGAGAATGGAAATTTGAACCCATACATGAAATGGGGTACCAAAATGCTCTAAATAACCTTCTGATTACGAATATAATAAACATTTCGCCTAATTTTGAGAAATTAGCGCAAATCCTATTAACACCTCTTCCTTTCACGGAGTTGTATCCGCCGGATATGCAGTGCAAAGATTGCGAAGGTGTGAAAGTTATTAACGAAGGCTGCGGAAACTTTGCTTCTTTTCAGGCCACACACTTGTTAGAACTGAATTCTTGAAGTATATTTGAAATCAACAGCTCATATGCTTTCAAATGGTATTTTCGAAATTTTATTTTGCCCGTTCACAGAAATTCCAACGGTTTGCGACGGATTTCGGGAAAGAAGTTAGTAGCGGTGTTGTATGCTAAACCTTTGAAGAAGAAACTACGACTCTTCCAGAAGGTCAAGAGGGTTTCGTCTAGTTCTAGGACCTCGTTAAAAGAAGAGACAGAAGAAACACGCAGGTTCCTTCCGATCAGTGTAATCATTAACGCTACCATTCGGAGAAAATTTTGAAGTTAGCCTTTGCAGTCGTAGACAAGGCACTGGGCGTAAATTGCTATTATTTCATTTGTTTCCTTATGCATTATTAATGGACTCAAGGTGCTCCACAACATAAGATGAACAACTAAAAAATCATAACTCAGAATAAAACAGCAAGAAAATACACGTATGTTTCGGATAGAAATTTAGCAACAAATGATAATAAGGGGATAGTTCTTGTATTCGTTAAAGGTCTTCGTTTTTGATTAGATTCGTGCCTGAAGCAAACGTGATCATTTTTGATGTTCTAAGATATTCAGTATCATATCACAGCGAAAACGCTGAACACTTTCACAAGTTCAGGAAACAGAAGCATCAGGGACAGGTATTACAACACCACTACTAACTTGTGTCCCAAAATCCGTCGCAAACCGTCGGAATTCTTGGAAATGGTCAAAATTAAATTTTGCAAGTACCATTCGAAAGTAAATGAGCTGCTGATTTCAAATATACTTCGAGAATTTACTTTTGACAAATGTGTGGCCTGAAAACGGGCAAAGTTTCTTCAAGCCCCGTTAATTACTTTCACACCTCCGCAATCCTTCCATTGGCATACCCCGCGGATACATCTCTTTGGAAGGAAGGGGTGTTCATAGGATTTCCGCTTATTTCTCGAAATTGGACAAAATGTTTATTACATCCGTGATTAGGAGGCTATTTAGAGCATTTTGGTACCCCACATCATATGTTGGTTCGAAATTTCCATTCTCTTCAGAAATTCACGAAAGTGCTCCATCGAAGATTAATAAAACGCCATGCTTTCGAAGCTGTGAAAAATCTCCTCGGAAATTTTTCAGCAAACAACTTGTACTTGACAATAGTTCATATTGTAAGCTTCTAGCTTTGAAAATGTATAGTTTTTCCAGTGTCAAACTTACAACATTACTCTATTTCGTTATTTGGTCCAATTTTTGAGCAGCTGTCAACAGCTTAGAATGAACGCTTAAGTCTCGCGATTCGGTACTTGCCTAGAACTCTCCTTCCTTTACGAGAAGTGAATTAGGCGCTAACATTGGATGACAGCTGGTCATGGTTTTCGAGTGACCAAATTGGAGAAAATTTCGTTTGTTTTCACAAAACAGAAATTTTTGCAGCCTCTGTGAATTCTTTCAGTACCTCAAATAGCTAGTTCTTTTCACAAAGAGACGCTCTTTCGAATGATGTTGAATTCGCTTACATTTACAAACTTCAAAATTTCAACACTGACTCCGCCTTCCTATAGAGCAGGCGATATTCTTAGCTGGAATGGTTATCGCGGCCCAGGCATGGTCTGACAGGCATCTCACACCTTCGATAGGTGACTCCTCTGGCGATTCGGCGTCACAGAGAGACAATAATGTTTGAACATAAATGAAGGGTGACGAGAATTCTACACAGTTCTTAGTCATCGGAACCATACAGCTACTTCAATTTCACAAGCTTTCGGAAAGAAATACAAACAAACGAAACAAACCTCCTGAAAAAGACAGACATGTAACAAATTAAGACGTTTTATGGAGGAAAAAACGAAACTTTTTGAATTTTTGAATTTTTCGTATTTTGCAGTTCAATTCGAATAATATTCACTTCTTCCTTTTCTTCCCTCTCCTTTTCTTTTTGTGTCTTGGTTTAGTTTCATCAGTCATTTTCCTTCATAGCCGTTTCAAATTATACCTGCTGTTTTTACAAATAAGAACTGTGTAGAATTCTCGTCACCCTCCATTTATGTTCAAACATTATTGTCTCTCTGTGACGCCGAATCGCCAGAGGAGTCACCTATCGAAGGTGTGAGATGCCTGTCAGACCATGCCTGGGCCGCGATAACCATTCCAGCTAAGAATATCGCCTGCTCTATAGGAAGGCGGAGTCAGTGTTGAAATTTTGAAGTTTGTAAATGTAAGCGAATTCAACATCATTCGAAAGAGCGTCTCTTTGTGAAAAGAACTAGCTATTTGAGGTACTGAAAGAATTCACAGAGGCTGCAAAAATTTCTGTTTTGTGAAAACAAACGAAATTTTCTCCAATTTGGTCACTCGAAAACCATGACCAGCTGTCATCCAATGTTAGCGCCTAATTCACTTCTCGTAAAGGAAGGAGAGTTCTAGGCAAGTACCGAATCGCGAGACTTAAGCGTTCATTCTAAGCTGTTGACAGCTGCTCAAAAATTGGACCAAATAACGAAATAGAGTAATGTTGTAAGTTTGACACTGGAAAAACTATACATTTTCAAAGCTAGAAGCTTACAATATGAACTATTGTCAAGTACAAGTTGTTTGCTGAAAAATTTCCGAGGAGATTTTTCACAGCTTCGAAAGCATGGCGTTTTATTAATCTTCGATGGAGCACTTTCGTGAATTTCTGAAGAGAATGGAAATTTCGAACCAACATATGATGTGGGGTACCAAAATGCTCTAAATAGCCTCCTAATTACGGATGTAATAAACATTTTGTCCAATTTCGAGAAATAAGCGGAAATCCTATGAACACCCCTTCCTTCCAAAGAGATGTATCCGCGGGGTATGCCAATGGAAGGATTGCGGAGGTGTGAAAGTAATTAACGGGGCTTGAAGAAACTTTGCCCGTTTTCAGGCCACACATTTGTCAAAAGTAAATTCTCGAAGTATATTTGAAATCAGCAGCTCATTTACTTTCGAATGGTACTTGCAAAATTTAATTTTGACCATTTCCAAGAATTCCGACGGTTTGCGACGGATTTTGGGACACAAGTTAGTAGCGGTGTTGTAGTTTATTCAATGAGACAATTCTTTGCACTCATAGGACCGACGTGATGAGTTTGATAGAAGCGGATTACTCCTGAAATTACCCGAGAAATGAATTTTTAACCCCGGATCAACAATTATGTAAGTACACTTAACCGGTGGAAAGAAGCCAAAAATGAAAAATTTCCATAAAGGTGTTTTTACTGGGGCAATGATGTTTCGTCTATGATTCCTGGAACTGCATTATATTACACAACTCAGCAAATCTACTTTGAAAAAACGTAGTGCAGAAGCATCTCGGTGGAATTCAACCTTTGAAGTTAAAAGACCAACTCACAACACATAATTTGCAGTTGTTGTTGAAGAGCGGTTGGTTAGCTGTATCGTTCGCGCTATATCCTACGAATTGAGAAAGTATGTTCTACTCAGAATGCTAATTCTGGTTTTCCGGAAAAGAGACTAGGAAGGAAATGGTTGAAAAGTACAAAAAGAAAAGCCACTCTGCGTACATATGAGATAAAGAGAACTGAAGAGACTGAACTCGTATTTTTAGAAATGCGTTATAGGATGTCATAACTGCGTGCAACGAAATTTTACAAAATGTAAAGCTTCCCTTAGTTGTTAAGTCGGAGTTTTCTTTAATAGCTCTGTACGAATGGGATCCTCTCAATGTTGATATAAATCAAACAGCCGTATCAGCAAATGTACAACTAATGTCCACTCCAATGGTGTTTTCAAGAGGAGCAGTAGAGGTAAGAATAGAAGAGACAAGAATTAACTAACTCTTTCGTTTGAACTACCTCAGATTATTTGTTATTGTTTTGAACTTTAGGTAACTACGGTCAAACGAACAGATGACGAAAATTGGCGAATCCTCTGTGCGTAAGTTCGGAACAACTGCTCTCGACGAAAACCACGGGTAGACAAAGGACTGCACCCTTAAATGCTATTAATAATAATGTTGATGACAGATAGATAGATAGGATTGATAGCATAGATAGACAATTTCTTCTTAAACTCCAAGGTCTGTTTTCATTTCGATCTCTCCTATGAAAAAGCTTCTTCATCATTATTTATGTAAACAGCACGGGTGGAAAAAAGGACCTTTGAAAAACACAACGAAATTTGTATCAAAACAATGAAAAACACAACGAAATTTGTATCAAAACAATTATTGAATAATAACAATATTTTATATCAAAAGCGTGAAAACAGCATACAACATTGTGGTTTGCGTGACCCAAAACGAGTAATGCAAATGATTTAGATGCTTGATGTTCAGAGCCAATCTGTTTGAATGGGGAACACCCCACAGTTTGTGGGAGTAAGATTCAGAGGTTGAATTACAGAGACGAGACGAGGATATTGAAGGGACGAATGCTTGTATGAAAGTTTGGACATTATCTGAGAAATCAATTGCTGAGGTCACTGAGTTTCAGGTTGAGTAAATAGTATGTAACAGGCGGTGGCTGCAGCCGACGATTACCAAAACGAACAAACAGAACGCGACGCAAGAAAGATGTACGGATGTGATCCGACTGTCCATATGCATAATCTCTTCATAAGCATAGGGTCACACAATAAATAATTCCATTGGTGAACACTGAGTCAGAAGATGGGCTATCTTATTGAAGTCACTCCATGAAAGCAATGTTCCGACTGGAATCTTTTAATAGAATGAAGGGTGATCATTCCCCAGATGGACTTTGCGCTTCAACCCGATTTCTTTCTCTTGCACACGACTTTCTTCTAGTGATCCTTGAACACAAAAATAGGAATAGAACAACAACGACACAACCTGCCCACCTTCATCATACCGTTGCTCAGCAGACCACGTACGAGTGAAGCAAATCCACAAATGCTATCGGTATGTGCGAAGGGTGGTACATTGCTTCTATGAGCAAACCAGAATAGGTGACCAGCATACTCTATGAAAGTCAACTATGTTCGTAACATGACTGAAAACATGTAGAAATCTTGGGTGAATGCGCATGATACCCCATGCTGGGAAATGATGGAGCAACGACATTAAACTTCTGTCGAATCGACATGTATTCTTTTTCCCCGTCTTACAAAGTGCATGACGAAGCTGCAGCCGTGCTAGTGAGAGGATTCGTTACTGCATGAAATGAATGAATGAAATGAGAAAGTTTCATATTCGCATTTATGCAGTACAGCTGCGGATTCAGCAAGTCAAATATCGACAAACCTTTGCAAATGTGCTGTAGCATGTTGTATAGCTCAGAAGAACATACTATTATGAAAATACATACTTTTTCCCGTGCAAAATACTAAATAACACTCTGGGTGGAACTTTGTTATGACTTACATAAGAGTATTTGTAATAATTTGTATTTTTAATAGCACATGCACAAAAAAGGTTGTCCAAGGAAATAAAAGGATGAAAAACGAAGTAGTTTCTAGAAGACATTCCTTCTTCCACCAATTGTTCAGATGTTTGGATTAAAAAGAAACGGATATGAGAAGAATACGGTAGAAGTTAAAAACATTGGCTTCCGAAGGCGTATGATTACTGGATTTAGTCACCATCAATTAATGCATAAAAATAAATCGTATGCTCTCGTATTGTCTGGAACTGGAGTAAAATATTCTAACAACGAAACCCTGTAACCTTATTCAGTAAGATCTTACAGAGCGTCTGGAAAAGCCTATCACGCACGATTTTAAATTAGTTCCTCTAAAAATTGAAGTGATCGCAGAAAAAAAGCTGACGAACTGAGAACTCGTATATTTCTGTATTTTGTCGTTTATTTAATTACATAAGCGCTTTACCTATTCACGGGCAACGAAGTTTTGCAGGTACAGAGTGGTACGCATGTGCTTACAGCGTTGGTTTAGGAAGGTCTTTATTGGATCCTCACTAGAACATATTCCATCCAAAACTAGAACAAAATAGTGACTCGCCCAAGAGGATGCAGATTAAAACTATGGAGTAGCCTTAGTGTTCGTTTTACCTCGTAGTTATTTACTGCCAACAAAAACAGAGATGAAACCACGAGTTCTGAGATTAGAATAACCTAGAAATGATGCAGAAAGTAGAAGTTGGAAAGCTTCTTTGTAGTGACCGATGACCAGTCCCGATTGCGCAATATGCAAATGCTTCGAACGGGCGGCCGATGTGTGGGGAGGAGGGAGCGCGACGTGCGGCGAGTGGTCATTCGGATCCGACAGCGTGTGCGAAGAGGAGGCACAGACGAGCGGAGAGCAGCTGGCAGCTAGCCAGCGTCACCAATTAGCTGCCATGGTTCAAACAGTGTTCCGTATGGTTATTCCTTTCTTATCCACCAGCGAAATGTGCGGCAGCATTTGTTCAGCCGCATTCTTGGAATACGCATAATTTCTACGTGAACATGAGCTGTAGAGATGTGATCATGTAGTCTCGCTGAGATTAGAGGCGAATGTTGTAATATGTGGAGATGCGTCAAGACGTCGTCCAGGATGATGGGAAATATCACTGGACAGTTTCGTGACTCAGCAGCAAGGCAGAAAGTGAGGTGCGTTCATTGATGCACTTATTGTGCTTCCGAACAATGCGAATAATCTCCAGCGAACTCTCAGTGTGGTGCTGTACTTTCGAAAGAAATGAAGTTGCAACCCGCTACTGGTTACTAAAGATACACCTCTTATTTGCATGTTTTGGAAGAATACAAGCGTAAGCTTTAGTCGATACATGTTCTGGAAGTGTATGGGTGATAGCGTTCTGCCATCAGGATTGGAAGCACACATAGGTAATGAAAAAGTGGGATTTTTTTAGAAGTACCATTCTCAGAGTTGTGTTCGTGCTCAACTCTTAGTTGTTCCGGAATTCAACCCGCTTTCATGGCATAACATTGGAAGAAGAATTCTTCCTCTGCCATACAACAGAGATTTACACGTGTTAACTATAGAATTGGGCGGGTGTAGTGTAGCGGTTAGAGGTTCTGTTTCCTGCACGATCGATCGGAGGTTCGAATTCGCCCTAGTGCTCACCAAGCCTTTCATCCCTCCAGGATCGATAAATTGGTACCAGACTTGTCTGGGAGGATAAAAACACTGACTTGACACACCGGCTAGCCACTGCAATCCATTGTATAGGCCAGTTGCACGTTCGTAAACCTCGAACGATTCTGAATTGAAGTGAACGTGGGGGCGCATCCCAAGCGGATTGATTAACGCCAGAAGCTTTATCCTTTTATCCTCTTAACTATAGATTTGCATATCTGTCCAATATGATGGTAATACTAGTAGTAACGCATCAAGGAAGAGAAAAAGCCAATCATATAGCGGTAACAAGCTCTTAAACGTATCGTTCACCTATCTACTCGGCACTTGTGTTGCTTCAACGCAATTACTGCCAGCTTTATCTCTCAGCTTTAAACGGCTTTAAACTGACACATTTTCACCAGTCGATTAACTGTTCAGAACGGTTCCACTAAACGAATAGTTCGCACATTGCCACTCATTTCGTAAGGGGTAGTGTTTTAGAACGCCTCTATAGTGGACATTGGACACTCGGGAATCGATGGCTTTCTGCGGTGCCTCAACACCATAGGAGCCTCGTGCTCTCTCTACACTTCTCTTTTTCGTCTGCGTCTTCTGTTAACGCACATTCCTTCCTCAAACATCCACACATGTGGCTCGTATATTTACCAATGATAATACCGGAAGTGAAGAGAGAACGACATGGCACAGTATTTCATGCATTTACATTAATTACCCAGTAGCATCCATCATGTCAAGCATTGGCATGTTTTGTTTGATTATAAAGTGCGATTTTACGAAAGTAGAAACGACCTTGTCAGGTTCAGGGAAATGAAACTCGATGGAATAGACTACAACGCTATGGCCGTCGCTCCCAAACCAGAAGAAAACTACAATAGTGTCTTAGCTTGAAAAATGAAATCTGAAAGACTTCTGATTTTTTCCTTGTCGATTAAAAAAACAGGAATACATTTGCTTCGTAGTAGTTCTTTTCTCTGAAGTTGGAAGGGTGTCGGTGACAAATCCTTGTCAGCTGATATCATCGAAACATCTAATATTCATCTAAGAAAAATCTACATATGCTTACTGCGTAGCCTCACAAAGAGAGGAGCGAGGGAGTTGAAATCAAAAGTTCCACGAGCCTACGAGAAGTGGATGTTCTCTAGAGTACAATACTGTGCATAAACACTGAAAAGCGACGGTGACGATGAGTAACGGTGCGGCACCGTCCTTCACCCTCGCTTGCTCTTAACCTGTCATAAAATAGAAGTTTAGGAACATTTTATATACCATTAGACTGCCTCCTTCGTGATCTATCTAAAACCTCCCGATCTTTTTCTTTTGCCCAATCTTTTGAGAAAGGAGCAAAATGACGCCAAATATGCACCGAAAAGCGATAATTGGAACTTAACATAACCCAAAGTTATAGTTGAAAAAGTGTTTAGGGACTCAAACTTTCACATTTGGTCAGAACAGCAAGGAATAGTTAATGCCATTCACATTTAACTGTTAATCTGCTGTTTTTTAAACTCACTTCTGCGATATTGATCATTGTGTAAAATTGCGGTTCGACCTTTCTGAATCTTTGTTACAAAGAAAGAAGTTATTAAAACAGTGAATAAAATCGCGATTGAGCACAGCCACACCTAAATTGTGAGAAATTTGTACTGGTTGTGGACAGACAAGCCTTGTTTTGTTTTTTTACAATGGATGAAAATTTAAAAATCCCATTTTTCTTCTTTTCCTTTTTTTTTTCTTTTTCTCCTTTTATTTTTCCTCTACTTTGCGCCTAAGTTAATATCAAGAACTGAGTTCAAATTGAAATGATCTAACCAGAACTCTTAAAACACATAATGTGCTTTATTCTATAGGGTTTGTTTTCCTCTCAATAGATTTTTGGATAGATTTTTAGTCATTTCAATTTGAACTCAGTTCTGGACATTAACGGATCCGTAAAAGTAGAGGGAAAATAAAAGGAAGAAGACGAAAAGTGGGACGAAAAGTTTATTCACTGTTTTAATAACTTATTCTTTTGTAACAAAGGTTCAAAGTAAGGTCAAGCCGCAATTTTACACAATGATCAAAATCGCAGAAATGAGTTTAAAAAAATTAGCAGATCAACAGTTTTATGTGAATGGTATTAACAATTCCTTGCCATTTTGACCAAACGTGAAAGTTTGAGTCTCCGAACACTTTTTCAACTATAACTTTGAACTATGTTAAGTTTCAATTATTGCTTTTTGGTGCATATTTGGCGTCATTTCGCTCCTTTCTCAAAAGATACGGGAGGTTCTGGAGAGATCACGAAGAGGGGAGTCTAATGATTTATAAAATGTTCCTAAATTTCTATTTTATGACAAGTTAAGAGCAAGCGACGGTGTGCGACGAAACCACACCGTTAATCACCGTTTCAATGTTCATGCACAGTATTGTAAAGTAGCATCATTGCTATCACTTTTCCTGATGGTCGTTTTTTTTGCTGGTAAGCAGTAGTTCAAAATGGAATAAACAAGGGTACAAAGCGATGTCCTAAATTTGAAGTCAAAAGTACCAAACACTTCTTTAAGCGACAATAAGAAGCTATTAGGACTCAATTCACTATTGGTATTGTAAGTTTCTTCTGTTTCACCGTCTCCAAAATCCGTTTGTTTCGATGGGATAAACCTTAATCGGAACAATAATCTTCATTTGTTAGGACTATTTCCAATAAAAATGGAATATCACCACGAAAGAACAAGATCTTTCGTCTTTCAATATTATCCTTTCAACTATTTTTGTCCACTTCGTAACTGGAGCTCCTGTCAGTGAGTGGGAAATGTACGCACCGGAAGGGGTGTTGTTCCGAGATCTGGACAGTACTCTAAATACAGAAGGAGTTCCGTTCCCTGTCTAGAGACCACACTAATAATAAAGATTTGGTTCAGCTGCTTCTTCTCGTAACTGCGCAGTGAGGACTTGTAAATGAGAGATTCGTGGTTTTTTAAGTCATGACAATAAAGGTGTCATTGTGAAACAGTGAAAAGAAACAAAGCCTACGTTTGCTCAAACATCTTCGTTTTGTAAGTGGCTTTTGTTGATGCAGAGTTGTATAAAATGATGATCCACTTGTGACTTCTGCACACAACTCAGTTGCAGTCTTCGAGGAGATTTACGATGTTGGGATCTCTCCTCTTGTAAGTGAGGGCTTTGAATTAGTTCAGAAGTATCAGTAGAATGAAAGGAAAAGGCGAAAAAATCCCTCTACAAATCCCGAGATCTGAGGCATCAGGAACACTCAAGGCATCATATGCACTCCGACCCAGTGTTCAATACAACTGCTAAAACACGCACGACAGAATGAGTTGCACGCACTCACAAAATGAATACGTGTAACGATATGATGCAAGAGAGTCTTTTGCAAACTTCCTGCTGAGCTAATTAAGAGCATCACTCCACGAATCTGAGGTGGTACGGATTTCAGGCGGAGCATTCGTAAACGAGATACTAGATTATGGAGAGAGACGTGATCCCGTCCACTTCTTCCTAATTGCCGTAAACAGCGGCCCGGAAGATACGGCTTCGGGCGTTCTGTGTGCTATTTTCTACAAAGTTCGATTGGAGCGCGCCAGCTTTGTGCACGCGCCGCATCTTCCGGGTCGTTTTCAACGGCATTTAGGAAGAAATGGACGGAATCACACCCCTCTCCATAATCTACAATCCCGTATACGAATACTCCACCTGAAATCCGTACCAACTCAGATTCGTGGGGTGATGCCTTTAACTGATGGACAGTACCTAGCCGGTGCTAGCTCTGTGTACAGACATCATACCATGAAATTAAGGAGCTTGGTATCTAGAAGAGATGGAGTTGGGATCCTCCTTAGTTATCCAGCAGAAACCATGGATCTCCCTAACTAGAAGGATAACAGCCAGTTAGTGGCAAGGCTACGTCGCGCATCGTCAATTGGCAGTTAGGGGCTAACAGCGGACCAAAAAAGGCTTTGTGCTTGCCCTGAGACGCAGATGTACTAAGGTAGCAGACTCCCTGTTTCTGTTGTGCCGGGACTGACTTATAACATCCTTGTAACCCGCAGGCCCGGACAAGGATTATTTCATTCAAGCGACTGGGAGGTGCAAGGGGGCGGTTTGGAGTCGCCTCCAACAAATAAACTTCGCTTGTCCACTGCGGCAGGGCAAAACGTTCACCCAAAACTAATGGGGCAAGAGGCCGGCAACCTGCTCATGGGTTTTGGAATTAAATCCAAGATACAATGATAAAGAAGAGTCTCTTGACTTCGGAGGAGAGCCTGGTACGGTAGCGCCAGAAAGGATGGGGTTGCAAGATTCATCTAGGCTATCAGAATGGAAAAAGACCAGGAGATTGGCGATTTGTACTTATAACGTACGTACGTTTGCATTAATAGCGGCCATTGAAGATCTGATGATGTAAGCTAGATTAAGTGCGACGTCATCAGAATGACGGAAATGGTACGTCACCATCCACTGAACGTCGTATATGACACTGGAGAAGAACTGTTTTTAGGAATATGCTACGGCAAAGATCTGTGTCCTTGTCAACACGAAGATGACAAAGAACTTCGACTCTTTCGAACAACCTACGACCCAAACTTTGCGGGTAAGAAGATGTGGATCAACACCAGCTTCGACTATTTTAGTCGCTTACGCTACAACATCAAGCTACAAAGAGGAAGCAGTCGGAACTATCGATATAGACGTGGAAAAATTCTATAGAGAAGACCATACCTTCTACAAGGTCAAAGTTGACGATTTCAACGCCAAAATTGATTCCAAAAGAGCGTCTGAGAGACTTCAAATCGTAACCCACGACCTACAATAGAACAGACATGGGGAAAGGCTTTCCGAGTTTATCACCCCGGCTAATGCCACCTATGTGAACTCGTAATTCCAGAAGCCCTCCTTTCTACTTAATGGACGTGGTAGTAACCCGGTGTTGTATACTGCAATGAAATTGTAGTCAGTAAAAGGTTTTGACTGACGCTGTTGTGCCAAAGTTCTATGAAAGATCGGACCAAAACTCGGACTTGGAATCCAAAGAGAATAACCACTGCATCGGGAAGGAAAATGGAGTTGGTCATTCACGACTTTACTTTAGTCTCATCGACAGCCATGCCCACTTTCCTTTTCACAATCTGAGGGAAGATGGACATGCCATTCCAGAGGTTCTCCCGAGCGAAGTACGACATGCTGTCATGTCGGTAAGCAATCGTACGGCACCCAGTCTGCAGATGCGTTGAGAACAGACCCTTCTTATTCACATTCACCGGGAAGTTAATAGTCAATAACTTGGTAGCATCATAACCTCTAATGAGGCTATAGAGAATCTTTTATTCATCAATGGAGAATGTGTTTTCTGCTAGGGAATCATTGTCGACGACAATTTGTCATACTTTTGCGTGACATGACTTACTTGACGTAAACGGCGGACGGGTGTCACGACCTATCCGCATCTTCGCCGAGATGCGGATAGGTCGTCCTTGAACATATCCAAGCCTATCCTATTCGATCTTCAGCTAGATCTTGCGCAGAATCTATCCATCCATCGCTATTCCATAATCGGCGAAACTTTACGTCTCGACTGAACTCCCTGTCAATGCCAAGTGTCCTTAGACCTTCCTTTACCAACCATAACGTGACCAAAGAAACGGAGGCGATTTTCTTTGACCACTTCAGAAGGCCGAGCAAGATGTTAATGTTTTCCACTTGTCATAAGCCGGTACACTATATTCACTACCAAGTACCACACCATCGGACAAATGTAGCCTAACAGCTTTCTCTCCATGCAGTCAAGCTTTGCTGAGTATCTGTTTCGTAGATGCAGATGATGGCATCGTTTCCAGCATACGACCAAAATAACTGAGGGCATGAGGAGACTCACATCTGCTTGCATTTATCAGGGCGGAGCCTCATTCCGCAGGCTGCATCTAATTTTGATACAAGGTTGACAACATGCTGTAACTTGTAACTACCGTCCGATATGCCTGCTGAGCGTCTTGTACAAAGCTCAGTTATATTAGGAAAGAATTTACGATAAATGGACTGAAAGAACGCTGGAGGTGGATATCAAGAGATGCTAAACGCGTTCAAGGAATTCTGCCAACGAGATGGGGATGTATTCGCTGCAGGGATGGACCAGCTGAGAGCTCAGTTGGATACGGCTGAACGGTGTTCACGACGCTTGAGAACATCTTGGATGACAATTGCGAAAGAACGAAACGAGTGGAAAAGAAAAAGTGAGAAAGTGGCTGGGGCCGCACTTCCAGTCAAGATTCTAGGTATCTAAGTATCATTGCTGCGTGTAATGTACAAGGTTTGAAGCGTATCATCCCGGATCGGCTAATGGAACATCGCGAAGGAACCACCTGTGACGGAGAAGCCGGTTTCGCCCTGGTCGATCTACGCTTGACTAGGTGTTCATCGTGAGGAGAGTGGTCAGAGTGTGGCAGCGGTCTCAGAGGCATCTAGAGTTAGCTTTTCCGGACTGCGAAGCCCCTCTACACCCTTCTGATCGAGGTCGTTCCCTCAACGTGTCCTTGGGCCTATAGAATTCCAGGAGAATTCGTATGTTTAATTAAGGATATGAACAGAAGAAGAATTGCTGCGATTCGCACATCAGCCGGATGTACTACATCATTCGAAGTGGCAGCTGGAGTGGGACAAGAGGCTGTAGAAGAACCTTTTTCGTTTAGTTTGCCATCCATAACATCATGCGAAGAACAGTACAACAGTGTCCCGTTGATGTCGTTTCAGCATCATTAGCACGTTTTTAGGTCGACTTTGGTTAACCGCTGTTGTTGCTGTTGACATATCATCATGTTGTTAACCTTGTATCCAATAATCTTAATAATTGCAAGCAAATGTGAGTCTTCCCGAGGCCCTCAAGGCCCTTTCTGTTCAACTTTGCTGTAGATGACATTATGCAAAGAACACTTGAGGGGTGTCCCGCTGATGTCGTTTTAGCACCGTCTTCTACGTCTACGGATCTCGAGTACGTCGATGGTGCAGTAACATTATCATCATGTCTATGGTGTGGTTAATTAAGTGCATACGAAATGCAAAGAAAAAAGTAGGTTCAAAACAAACATCGAAAGAAGAAATAGTTTCAATGAAAACATTCTATCCGCGCCCGCCCAATGCACAGTCCACTTTTTTTATTTGTACCATGCACTAAGCACTAGTAGGTAAAAGAACAACTCATCAGCATGAGTAAATACCACATAATGTAGAGGTTCTATGCGAATCTCGTGAAAACTGCACCCATAACTACAAAGGAGGAAGCGCTGCTGAATAAAATCAATTCCAATTTTTGAACTGAAATCGGAGACGCTAGCAAGAATACTGAACTTATGAAGATACGTTCGACACCAATGAAACTATTATGTTTTAATGTTCCGAAGCGAGACTAAAGATTTTCCACAAAACAAGGTGCTCGTTTAGGACTCTTGTGCCCAGTCCAAATGCTTTAAAAGTAGGCTGTGCAAAATAGTTTCGAGTTCAGAAGATCATTTCCATATCCA
Source organism: Necator americanus (assembly GCF_031761385.1). Classification (NCBI taxonomy): domain Eukaryota; kingdom Metazoa; phylum Nematoda; class Chromadorea; order Rhabditida; family Ancylostomatidae; genus Necator; species Necator americanus. The sequence goes on from NC_087376.1 coordinate 12,603,348, forward strand.
GGATACTCGAGTTGAGGTAAAACATGTGGTAATGTAACATGCGGTTGCTTCCCACCATTTCTAGCATACATCTTTTTTGAGAATTGCTCATGTCTCGAAGACATCTCAGACTGTCATTGAAGTAGTAAGTTGCATGAAACTGAAACCAATGGTCATGTCAATGTTGATTTCATACGTTATAATAAACGAAAATTAAAATATTTCAGTTTGCAAGCTTATATCGCGCAACCTTTGGGGCCGCGTATACAAACTGCAAGGTATTCCACGTTTCAATTTTTCCAAAATGTTGCAGCGATCCTTTTTGACGCTTCTTGCGCTTCCGCCTTGGACAACTGCTGATTACATAACCTATCGGCGTTGCAGCGTGCCTGGTGTAGAATACTTCAGATTTCCTCACAGAAAGTCAATAGTTCTTGTCGGTATTTCATAAAGATCGTAAAGATCACCCAGTTTTGTCAATGGGCGAGTGTCAAATACCACTCCAATTATTTATATTACTGCTCACATTTCCGACCACTTCAAGATTTAATATACTACTGCAGTCATTTGTTCAAATGACAATTTTTGTGCCCAGTGTTTTTTTCTCTGAAAGCATCTTTTCATGGGGCCGACCATCGCTTCCCATTTTTCCTCGTGTCATTGGTGAAGGAGGTGGTTTGGTTAGCCATTTTAGACCCTCTTGAGGCACTGCAGCTCATCACAGAACTGCTGTTTTCACTATTTTCCAAGAATAAGTTTTCAGCCACTTTTGTTTCTATGTGGTTTACTTTCTTCTAGTTCGTTCTGCAGTTGGTTCGAATGAGTATCGGAATACCTCTTCGAGATATAAAACGGACCAGGTGACAGATTTTCGAACACTTCAAGATGCAAGCCCTTGTGTTGTAAGATGAAGTGGATGTTTCGGAATAGATTTTAAGTCGATTTAAGTCTTCTATCTCAAAATGCTATCCTTCTGATTAGATTGTTCCCAAATATCGGAACTTTGCGCGAAGATCTGATTCACTCATGCGCTATTTCACATCGTGAACCATATTCAGGGCACGCTATTGAGGACACTGCTTGTTAAATGAAGAATGCTTTTGTTTGCCATTCTCAGTGCCATTAGGATAGCCAATAATAACTTTATAATTTAGCCAACGATGGTGAATAATCTACTGGATCGTTCTTGGCGTTAGTTTGCTCTTCGCACTGATCAGTGAAGTGACTTTATTAGTGTTGTGTTATTATTATGTTAGGTTTCACAACACGCATTGTCGGCTCCCTATTACGGAATTACACTTCCTACAGGGCTCTTCTTGAAAGTATTGTTCCCATCCTATTCCAGAATCATGAATTTCCTCAGCTTGATGAGCAGTGGGCCTACGAGGTCTACTGGATCATAACTCAAATTTATTTGGCTTACTATGTTACATTTGATTAACTGTTCCAATAGTGAAACTACTACTTTCATCACAAATTTGTCTGAAGTGCTGTCATATTTGACACCATTATGCTTTACGCTGTCTGCTGGCACTCTATCATCTTCTGGAAGAAGCTCTGTTTACTTCTGTTGGATTTGGAATATATTCGCCTAAATTCATGCTGATTTTACGGAAGATTTTTCTTGAGGCAGCATATTTTTCTAATGTTTTATCTTCGGTGTAGGCCATAGAAGGATTTTGCCCACAAGTCAAAATAGCCATGTTCAAAATACTTGGTGCCGACGTGTTTACGAAAGACAAACGATTGAATCCGTATTCTGCTATGCTGTCTCGATTTGGAAGTCTAGCCAAGTCTTTCAGCCATAAGAAGCGATGCATATCTTTATGAACATCCATTAGCCTGTTTTGTACAACACCACATAGGAGAATTATTTTGCTGGTTCTACTTGCAGATAGAAAGTCAGGTCTTTTATTTACAAAGACTTTTTCCCAGTAGATCACAACATTCAATAGTTGTCCGACTCTCTTAGTAGAGGCCAAAACACCTTCCTCAAGGAATTTTGCCTTCTGTGGTTTCCAAACTAAGAATATGAAATGTGGTACTTGCCAGGTGAACTTCCATTTTGTCCGTGAACTAATGCACTACCCCATTTTAAACACAATCCTTTTTTGTACTACTCACAGTTGTTAAACAGTTACCTCTACAACAGAATCAGTCGATGGTATGCTATTCTGTAATTCTCCGCTATATCGACCACTTTATATTTCAAAGGAAAAGGCACGGTTACAACATCGCATTCGAATGATGTAGATTTCCAATAGGTTTTGAGGTGTTCGAGCGTATTTTCCTTCCTAAAGCATTCTTCTGATGATTCTACTAAACAGTCGAGTTCGAATAACTTCTGTGATATCCCCGACTCATTCTATACTTGAGCAAGGTTGAGGCTACGTACAGTCATTGTTGCCTTTTGCGGTCATTTTATTGACCCTTACCGTGTATCACGGTGCTTTGTTGGTAGTTTTTGGTATGTCTACCCGTATCTGACATTCTTAAAAAAAAGTTTTTTTTTTCTATATTCTGCTAATGATGGTTGTTTAGGCTCATATGTCAAAGAACTAATACAGTTTTTTGTTTGCATTTTCTGTGTTACTGTTCCGAACATTTCTATCCTCAGCCGTTAGGAATTCCTGGTCTTTTCTATTGTCAATATGAACCTTCAACTGTGTGATTAGGGCTGTGATCAGTCGTGTGAGGATTTGCCTGGTGATCGTTGTATACTCCACCATTGTTCCATTACCGTGCCGAATATGAGAAAAAGTGCTACTTCTTGCTATTGGTACTATAGCATTTCGATTGCGCAATTCACCAGCGTTATACTTTGTAACCCTACCTTTACTTGAAGTGGAAATGCAAAGGTTTATATCGTGCATTGCCCCACATTTAGGACGATTTTTTCTCTGACAGTCATGATTTTAGTGCCTACTGAGAACAATTTCTACCGCTGCATGGCTTCTTTTACCATACCTCGCCTTTATTGTAATTTATCGTCAGTAATCGTTCGGCATGATCTGATCTTTCTCAGATATCACAGATTTCTCCCACTTTTTTGGGTTTTGTTACATTTGTTTTCGATTAGGATGATTTTCAAATTTGACCGGGCTTTTGGGAATGAGTCTATAAACTTTTCTGGATTAATTCCCTTTTCAAGACGATCCATCACTTTGATCACCTTGACTCCCGTTGATCTTCGAAATGGTCGAGCGGGCGCCAGTAATTCTTCCATTTGTCCCGATCGCGTGCCAGAGTAGCCCAGTGGTTCCTCCTTTCGCGTGGGACACGAAGATCATCATATTTTTCTTTGAAGGACTTCGTGAAGAAATCTGACCATCGGGTCGGCGGTCTTCCTGTAGTGTGCTTAATATCGCGGGGAACCCAGTCGCTCACGGCTCTGATCCAACGGTTGTCGTTAAGGCGCATCACGTGTCCGGCCCACCTTATTTTACTTTCCTTGGCAAACGCGGCGGCGTCTTTAATCTTCGATCGCTGACGTAGGAGAGAACTTCGAATCCCGGTCCTCACATGCGCGAAACGGGATACTCCTAACATCACTCTCTCAATTACGCGTTCAATGACGCTCACCGCGTTTTCTTCCTGCTTGCGAAATGCCCAGGTTTCCGAAGCATAGGTCAAAGCAGGAAGTACGGTGGTGTTGAAGAGGTGAGCACGGAGCCGGGTGTTCCTGGTCTTCTTCACTACATCCTCGATGCTCTTGTACGCTCCCCAAGCCGCTCGTCTCCTCCTGCCCAGCTCGAGGGTCAGGTCGTTCATCATGTTCAGTTCCCGACCCAGATAAACGTAGCTGGTGCATCCGGATATGTTCGTTCCGTTGAGCTAGGGGCTGGCCTTGAAAAGACTGTCCGGTTGTTCCAGTAAGTTGGTAGAGAGCTTGCATACTCTAAAAACAAGTAATGATATCTCTGTGAAACAGCAAAAAGGACCTTTACAATGAAAGGAAGAAAGTGCTCGAATCACTTTGCGAAAAAGAAAACTAAAAAACGTCTGCGGCACTCAACAACCCGACATCTGCTCCATCTCAGCATCAAGTAATTCAAGAGAAGAGACGATGTAATGGAATCCAGTCCCAAGCGAAGCAATAACCCCCCAAACGATCCAACTGAGAGACCATCAAAATAAAATCCCCGTACGCCGCATGCCTTGCTTCACTAACCGCGTTGCGTGCCGAGCGCGTCACGGCTTCCCAGTAACGCGCCAAATTTCAGACGCACTGCTGCTGCACAGCAGGCTCACAGGTAGCAGAATGCTATTGATCTCAAAGAGAAATGTAGCCGTTGATTGAGAAAAGGTGGCACTGGTTTGTTGTGTGCTCTTGACTCAGCGCATAAGCGCATGGTTTGCACAAAGAATCACCTTTAATTATGATGCGTGTACGGATATCCACTGATCTCCCTCACTAGAGGGACCACAGCCGGTTAGTCGCGAGGGTAGCGTCTCCCCGGGTGGAGGATAGGGGGTTAATCGCGGAGCAAAAGCGATATTGTGCTTGCCCAGAGACGCGGGTTGATTCAGAGGATGGATTTCCTATTTCTGCTGAGCCAGGACTGACTCATGACATCCTTGTATCCCGCACGTCGGTCCGGCCAAAAGCCTGCAATCAAGTGACTAGAACGTGCAAGGGAGGCGGTTTGGAGTCGTCTCCAACAAATAAGCTCCACCTGTCCACTACGGAAAACGCAACGTTCTCCCAAAAACTCATGGGACTAGAGGCTTGCAACCTGTCCATGGGTTTTAAAATTTCTCGCATGTGACAGTAATAGAAAAGAGTCTCCTGACTCCGGAGGAAAGCCTGGTACGGTAGCGCCAGGAAAGACGGGATTGCAGGAGTCATATAAGCTACCGAAACGGAAAAGGAGTGGGATGACGATCTGTACTTATAACGCACGTACGCTCGCATCGGAAGCGGCCATCGAAGATCTGATGAAGCGAGCCAAGATGATTGAGTTCTATCGAGAAGATCATGCCTTCAACAAGGTCATAATTCAACGCCAAAATTGGCCCAAGAAGAACGTCTGAGGAACGTCACCTCGAGTACCACGGCACATAATGGAACAAGCAGGGGAGAGGCGTTCCGAGTTTTTAATGACAACAAAGGCCACCTATAAAAACTCACAATTCCATAAGCACTCCTCTCTGCGCTAGATGTAGGAGTCAATCGGTGGAGGATACTGAAATTAAGCACATCGTCCGCAATGAATCAGACCACATCATCATCAGTAAAAGGTTCTGCCTGACGGACGTCGCTATTTTGCTAACGTTCTATACGGGATCGGACCATCGCCTCCTCCGGGGAAGATTTTCATTTACTCAGAGAGAAGAGAAAGCCGCGAAGTTCAGAGAGCGAACTCCCAGGACTATCACTAACTAGGATCTTTTCGCCACGTTAGCCGGCTTTTGGAAAAATTCAACCAATGGACAACGTCGACGAGGAATATGACCGGCTCGTTGAACACCTTCACGACTGCACGAAGAAAGCTGAGAGTTTTAAAACCACCACGAGACGCCTATCTCTTCAAATTCCTGAGCTGATACGCCAGCGTGGAGCTGCACGAGCTCCAGGCAACCTAGAACTCACGTTCGAGCTCGCAAGGCATTGCACAGAGGCGATAAAGGAAGACCTTAAAGAGAGGGGAACGGTCAAGAGGTACCCGTATGATGTGTCGCCACGTATCCAGGAGGCTAATAAAAAAAGTAGTCACTGGCGTGTCAATCCACTTTGGGTGCGCCAGCGCGTTTTACTGGAATTCGTTTTTCGTTAATGTTTTCGAAAACGATCACTGCAATATTTTGGGAACGGTGGAACAAAGAATATCTCGCATATTTGAGAGATATCCAGAGAGTGCCACTAAAACAACCACGGCATGTGACAAATACACCGCAAATTTGAGAAATTGTACTCGTTGAGCAATAATTTCGAGTGGTGATTAGATGTACGCCAAAGCACTTTAAACAACATCAAATGCAAATGGTCTTGTAAGGCCATCGAAACTCGGTCCACCAAAACAAAAGAGTTGTCCAAAAGCTACTAAACAAGCTATGTCCGTTGGAGATAGGTATTTTTGTGGAAGACCGCTTTCCAGAACTTGTAAAAGAATGCCTATTGTATTAGAAGTAGAGGTTAGAATCGAGTGAGGGCCTTTGCTACCACCGTTCATTGCTGCAGTTCGCGATTGTCCCACCTCGATTCCAACTGCTATCTCGACCACGCCGCCTCTGTGGAGACCGCTTACGCGACTGCACCGTGCTTCACTTCGTTTTGACCCGACTATGAGTCACTGATTTGAAACGTTTCCACAGCTTAGTTTTGACAAATGTGCAGCTTAAAAACACGCGGCCAGTCTTTGTTAATTAGCCATTGGCATTTCCCGCGGATGCACAGCCACTTACGCAAATGCACCGTGCATCATTTCGTTTTGACCCTACTATTCATGCACACATAGCATACAATACATACATTGCATGCATACGTCTCTGTCACAGAGCGTCGGAAGAACTGCCAAGTCGAACAGATGGGTGCAGAGCTCTTGGTCCATAGTTTCGCTGACGGGTGCGATTGCTGTACACGATGTTCTCATCCTCCTATTCAGTTCTTCCTTCAATATTCATAGAACGTCCAAGGTACATGTATGACGAATTTTCCACGACTTGGGAGCCTTCAAGTTGCACTCCTCTGTCCTAGCAGGAGATGTTCATGAGTTGTGTCTTCTTTCTGTTTATTTGCAATCTTAATCTCTTTCCTGCTTCATTTAATTCCTTGAGCATCGTCTCTGCTCCATTTTCGAAACGTACAGCACATGCATGCACATGCGCTAGAGCAACGCGGCATTTGGCCGCTCGCAGACCGTCTGCGAGCGGTTTGCTTAGTAGCTTGCCAAATTTCTCCGAGTGACGTAACCGAGACCGATATTGGCCGTAATTTTTGTTTGTTTTCTTCTTTTTCTCTCGTCTTTCCTGTTCTTGTTATTGTCCTTCTGATTTTTATGCCTCCTATGTTTCTTTTTTTTCGCATTTTTGTTATATTTGCTGTACCTGCTTTTGCTATAGATCAATATTGTATCTGCATTGTTCTTAAGTTACTGTATTGTTTTTGTTCACTTATTTTCACGTTAGTGTTCTTTTCTTTTTTTTTTTGTAAGGAAGAAGGAAGAGGGGGGGGATAGGCGGAGAAACAAAAAAAAGAACATTAACATTTACATCGAACAAAATTTCAAAAGCAAAACATGAACAAAAGCAATACAATAACCCAAGAATAATACAGATAAAATATGGACGTCTGTAACAAAAGCAAGTATAGCAAACATAATAAATTTACGAGAATACAAACATAAAAGACGAAGAATCCAGAAAGGAAAGCAAAAAGAATGAAAACAAGCAAGAAACTGCATTCAGTCATTCATTAGCATATCCGTACCTTGATCACCTTGATCACCTTGACCCCCGTAAATCTTCGAACTGGTCGAGCGGGCGCCAGTAGTTCTTCTATCTGTCCCGATCGCGTGACAGAGTCGCCCAGTGGCTCCTCCTTTCGCGTGGGACACGAAGAGCATCGTAATTTCCTCTGAAGGACTTCGTGAAGAAATCTCACCATCGGGTCGGCGGTCTTCATGTAGTGCGCTTAATATCGCGGGGAACCCAGTCGCTCACGGCTCTGGTCCAACGGTTGTCGTTAAAGCGCATCACGCGTCCGGCCCACACTATCTTACTTCCCTTGGCAAACGTGACGGCGTCTTAATCTTCGATCGCTGACGGAGACAACTTCGAATCCCGTCCCTCACTTGCGTGAAGTGGGATACCCCTAGCATCACTCTCTCAATTGCGCGTTTAATTACGCTCACTGCGTTTTCTTCCTGCTTGCGAAATGCCCAGGTTTCCGAAGCATAGTTCAAAGCAGGAAGTACGGTGGTGTTGAAGAGGTGAGCACGGAGCGAGGTGTTCTTGGTCTTCTTCACTATATCTTCGATGCTTTTCTAGACTCTCCAAGCCGCTCTTCTCCTCCTGTCCAGCTCAGGGGTCAGGTCGTCCATCATGTTCAATTCCCGACCCAGATAAATGTAGCTGCTGCAATTGGATATGTTTGTTCCGTTGAGCGTGAATGGGGCATCCGAAACCCATCTGTTACGCATGAAAATCGTCTTTTGCAGATTCAGCTGAAGACCGATGCATCCACATGTTTCGTCAAATTCGGTCAGCATTCGTTCCGCTTGACTGATACTAAGTGTTATTAGCACGATGTCATCAGCAGAGCGCAAATGATGTAGCTGCCGACCATCAACCTTCACCCCCATGTCGTCCCATTCCAACCTTCGCATTGCGTTCTCGAGGGTGGCTGTGAATATTTTGGCTGAGATTGTATCACACTGTCGGATCCCCTCTTCACGTCAATGATGATATTCTTGTAGAATGGCGAAATTCCGGCTGTGAAGTTGCTTTATAACTTTCGAAGTACCTTTATGTACTGAGTAGGGACGCCTTGGTTGTCCAAGGCTCCCACGACCGCTTCCGTCTCAACTGAGTCGAAGGCCTTTTTCAAGTCGATGAAGGTGAGACAGAGCGGCATCTTGTACTCTCGTGATACCTCGATGAGTTTCGAAACAGTGTGAATGTGGTCAATCGTGCTGAATCCTTTTCGAAACCCTGCTTGCTCGCATGGCTGTCTATCATCCAAGACTTTTTCAACCCTATTAAGGATCATTCTTGTAAAGAGCTTGTAGATGACGGACAGTAGGCAGAATTGACGATAGTTGCCGATGTCATGTGGATCTCCCTTTTTATACAGCAACACGGTCTTGCTGGTCTTCCACTGTTTAGGAACCATGCATTCCGACAGGTAACGTGTAAAGAGCCTCGCCAAGGTGTTGATGAGTACTGGCGGAAGACTCTTCAGGTGTTCTTGTCTTCTTCTGTCGGGACCGGATGCCGTACGATTTCTCACCGACGTGATAGCGTGTCGTATTTCAGACGGGAGAACCTCTGGAATGACTTGTCCGTCTTCCCTCAGATGGTGAGGAGGTAGGTGGACATGGCTGTCGAAGAGATCAGAGTAGAAATTGTAGATGATTTTCTCCATTCCCCTTCTCGATGCAATGGCTGTTCCCTTTGGGTTCCGGAGAGCAGTCATCCTCGTCCCGCGACTGGCGAAGTCTCGACGGGCATAGCGGACACTTTTCTCCACCTTTGCAGCTTCAGCCAGCACTTCTACTCTTCTCTCTTTAAGGTCTTCCTTTATTGCCTCTCTGCAAAGCCTTGCGAGCTCGAAAGTGAGTTCTTGGTTTCCTGCGGCTCGTGCTGCTCCACGCTGGCGTATCAGCTCAAGATTTTCAAGAGACAGGCGTCTCTTGGTGGTTTTAAAACTCTCAGCCTTCTTCGCGCAGTCGTGAAGGTGTTCAACAAGCCGGTCATATTCCTCGTTGTCCATTGCGGAATATTCCCAAAAGCCGGCTAGCGTAGCGAAGGGATCCCAGCTGATGGTAGTTCTGGGATTTCTCTCTCTGAACTTGGCGGCTTTCTCTGCCCTCCTTGTGAAGGAAAATCTTCCTCGGAGGAGGCGATAGTGCGATCCCGTATAGAACATTGGTACAACAGCGACGTCCGTCAGGCAGAACCTTTTATTGACGATGATGTGGTCTATTTCATTACGGTACAATCCACCGGGTGACTCCCACGTCCAGCGTAGAGAGAAAGGCTTCTAGAATCGCGAGTTCCCATAGATGGTCTTAGTCGTCATGATGAACTCGGAGAGGCCCTCCCCCTGGTCGTTCCATTGTAGGCCGTGGGTTCGGATGTGTAGTTCCTCCGTCGTTCTTCTTTGGCGTTGAAATCGCCAATCTTGACCTTGTAGAAGGCATGATCTTCTCGGTAGAATTTCTCCAGTTCCATATAGAAAGCTTCGACTTCTTCTTCTTTGTAGCTTGATGTTGGAGCGTAAGCGACGAAGATAGTCAAAGCTGGTGTTGGGCCACATCTTCTCATCTGCAGACGTCCAATTCGGGTCGTAAGTTGTTCGAACGAGTCGATGTTCTTTGCCATACTCGTGTTGACGAGGACGCCAGCTCCACCAACACCTCTACTGTCGCATGTTCCTTAGAACAGTTCTTCTCCAGTTTCATATACGGCGTTGAGAGGGTGACGTCGTCTCGTCTTGGTCAGTCCGTCGATGACGTCGTACTTAATCTTCTTGGCTTGCATCAGATCTTCGATGGCCGCTTCCAATGCAAGCGTACGTGCAAGTACAGATCGCCATCCTCGTCCTTTTCCGTTTTGGTAGCCTACATGACTCCTGCAACCCCGTCCTACCTGGCGCTACCGTACCGGGCTTTCCTCCGGAATCAGGAGACTCTTTTCTATTACTGTGTTTTGCGTAAAAATTTTAAAACCCATGGGCAGGTTGCAAGCCTCTAGTCCCATGAGTTTCTGGGAAAATTTTCGTTCTCCCGGAGTGGACATGTGGAGCTTATTTGTTGGAGGCGACTCCAAACCGCCTCTCTTGCACCTCCCAGTCACTTGATTGCAGGCTTTTGGCCGGATCGACGTGCGGGATACAAGGATGTCATGAGTCAGTTCTGGCTCAGCAGAAACAAGGAGTCCATCCCCTGAATCCACCTGCGTCTCTGGGCAAGCACAACGTCGCTTCTGGTCCACGATTAGCCCCCTATCCGCCACCCGGGGACGCGCCACGTAGCCTCGCGACTAACCGGCTGTGATCCCTCTAGTGAGGGAGATCCGTGGATGGCTTTACTACAGATCGAAATATGAGATCTTTCTGAAGCTTTGATTTCCTTTTCTCCAGAATACTTCAGACAACACTAGTAGCCTGCTGCATAATATGATGGATTCAGTCCTCCCCATTCTTGGTTCGGTCTCTCCGTAGAACCGTCAAGTGATCTTCTTAACTTCACAAAGCGGAACCATCACAATAAAAAGTAAATTAGTACACAGTATCACACTATGCTGCTGGATATCCAAAAGCGAGAAATGAAATGGAGTTGAAGATTTGGATTTATTGGATAGGGTACAAGATGGAGACAACGTTGTATGGTGATGAAGAAGACTAGGAGAATAAAATTAAGTGACTGTCTCGTTTTCTGATGTCTAATTGAAACCAGAAGTGTGCTTCAGTCATTTTTGTACTTCATATAGTAGAACTGAAATATGTTCGCAAACTTTACCTACGTGTTACAGGAGTGGTGAGTGTACCACTACTTGTGGCAGATATGTGGAGTTTGAGCTTAATTGGTGCGACTTGTCTACCATGATATGAACACTGATTTGATACATCGGCCGAGCCCCACAGTCCTTGTGAGTCATTAGTACGACACGCGTTTCAAAACCTCAACGACCATGAATTGCAGCAAAACGCGTTTTCGCATCCCAAGTCAATTGATACGCCAGAGAACTTCTCCTTTCTTATCTTTTTTATGTGTGTTTTTTATGTTTCTACAAATAAAGTTCAATTCCACTATATTAAATCCAAAAATAGCTGAGCGTCTCCGGAATCATATAGAATTCAGAAGAAGAGATAAGTCTCCTCTGCTTGCTTTATTCCCTTTAGACACTCAGAAGCATACATGTGATGATGTCTGCCATACTCCTTTCTCATCTCGATGATTCCGCTCCACGAGATGGAAAGGATCACTTAAAAAGGACTCTTAAGGATCACTTGAAATCGTTTCTCCTTCAAGGTTTCGCGTGACGCGTGTGTATGCCTATTCCGATGTCAGGTCATAACACACAAAAAAAACATGTAGAAAGAAATGCAAAGAAGCGACATGTAGAGGACCAGAAAGTGCGCGCATCAGCCCAGCATACTACTCATTAGGCAACCAATGCTGCTAGAAGGATTTTTCTTCGCGCTCTTCATTTACTAGCCTATGTCGTTTGGGTCACATTTAGGGTCTTTTTTTCCTCGTTCGGATTACTACTCCGACGCTCTGTACGTCCTCTGCACCCAAACCTTGACACTTTCATAGTCTCATCTGTGGTTTTTACGCAAATTTTGCAACTGAACTCCACCGATTTTTGCAGTGTTCTATTAATTACTTCTATGATGCTTTCTTAAACAAATCAACTTTTCTACAGCTTTTTTAAGTGCTTCTAACACAGGCTCCTTGTCTTGACTATTACAAGACACCTTAGCAATATTATGCACTTTATTTCTGTTTTTTTTCTGAATCCATTAGTTTACCCATCTCTCCCTGAATCACTGCAAACAGCCGCTTCCAGAATGCTGTTTTGTACGACGCCATCTATTGCAACGCTCCACCCCTTGCGCCGCCTCCGTCCTGCGATTTGTCAAACATCAATCCGGACTGCCCCTGTAGGCAGTAAGAGACGCTACGCGTACAAGGGTGGCGCGCTGCAATAGAAGGCATCGTACAAAACAGCATTCAGGAGGCGGCTGTTTGCAGTGATGCAGGGAGAGATGAGTGGAACCACCCCGGTCTCCATAATCTACGACCCCGTATACGAATACTCCACCTGAAATCCGTACCACCACAGATTCGTGGTATGCTGCCTTTAAGGGGCCGTTCGCACGTGTGTTTCCTCTTTTTGAAGAAAGGATGTTGGCAGCATCAGGGAGACATGATGGGAAATAGATATGCGAAGCAACCACAGGAACCCATTCTACCGCGTTGAGGCTCCCGCGCACCAATCGGCGCAGTGGAACCCGTCTCTCCCCGCTCTATAGCTTCCTGGTACCGGCGCACCATTCCGACCCCGTGGGACTCGTCCCACCCCCTTTACACCTACCTAGCTCCGGGTCACGAATTCGACGCCGCTGGGCCCGTCTCACCTAATTTTACCGCGTTGGGGCTCCAGCGCACCAAACCGACACCATTGTATCCGTCTCCCTCTTTTGGGATTTCTTGACTGAGACGCACACACGTGACAGAATACGCCCGTTATTATACAGCATGGTAGTTTGCAAATTTGATAGCATATATTCACATAAACGTTTATTTATCCTCACTAACATATGAGAGAAGCTAATTTGCCTTATCAAGGTCAAAATCACAAGTCTATCAGTTGCATTGTTATGGTTCGAGACATCACCAGTGCAGAGTTTTGCATCATCATGGGGTATTTTCGTGGCACACGGGCACACGGACACACGGACACACACACACATACACACAAACACACGCGCGTGCACAAACACACACAGACAGACATGCAGACATACACACAGACACAGACACACAGACACACACAGACACACAAACACACACGGACTAAGCGCGTTATTTATATAGCATGATAATAACCATACTATTTTATTAAGAGTGGTTCGCAATCATCCCCAAGCAATCCTCATCTTTTCATGTACTCTGAAAAGAAAAGAGATCCGAACTAGATCCATACCCATATTTCTATGCATGGTGTTCGTACCACATCGAAGATCAAAATACTTCTTGTCCACTCCGGACAAAAAACATTCGAGTTATTTTCTTGAGTAGTGAACGCCTCTATGATATTCTCCTTCCAGTGGTAGTAGGATAAGAGAATGTCCTAGGATTATTTCATGGATTTGCTTACTTCTGATAGAATTGACAGTTTTTTAGTTCACTTCTATTAGGTTGGCTACTTATTTTTTCACACAACACACATATGCTTTACAATTTCATAGTCCATTAACCACACATCCATGATCATCCGTTGACGTATTCACTACGAGTGGGTGTCATCGCGCCTCATTTTTCAAGGGGGTTTACAATTCCTTTGGACCAGAAGCTTAGGGGCTGAGACTCAAAGAACAACTCAACAGCGGCCTTGAGGTTAGGGGAATAATTAAACAGTTGTTGCTTCTGGGAATGTTTAAAGGTCGAGAACAAGTGGTATTCTGAAGGGGCAAAGTTTGGAGAGTAGCATGGATGGGATACCGTTTCCAGCCCACGGTCTCAGGTTGACGGCAAATACCCGAAGCGACAAGCGCCCGCGCGTTGTTACGGAGGAGGTGAATGACGACACGACTCGGTCCCTTTCCTCTTTTTACGGCGACCAACTCGCGACGATTCCAACCTCGCATGGACTTTAGCGACGATCGTCTGGATCTCGAGCAGCAGCTCCCACCATAGCATTCTCCGCAAGTCAAAACCAGTATAAGAGAAGCCTTCGTTAGTGTTCATTCTGTCGTGGCTGCCGCGGCGGTTGAACACTTCGGGAAATCCAGTAGACACGCAGACCATCACAGTTCTAGGATTATCGGAGCTTGATGGAAGTGGCACATTGACTTTGTTGGAATCAAATACACAACTTTGCCCTTATTCATCATTTACTCCAGTTCTTGAGCGGCTGTCAGCGATTTATGATAAACGTTACAGTCCTGCAACATGGTACTTATGTAAAACCCTCACAATTCTTCCTAAAATGAGAAACCGGATCCTCAAAGTATATGAGATTATCGTAGATATAACTAGGCCAAAGCGAAAAAACAGCTTTACAAAACTAGATTTCAGATCCTAAACATCTGTAACCAGATCTTTTCCAATCTATCCCGTTTGTCTATAAAATAAATATAAATACTACACAAGATATAACTCATTCTTCGTTGCACGTGGAAAGGACCCAATCACTTGGAGATGGCTCCCCAACTCCCATCCACCATAGCTTATGCAACCGACAGCTTTGCAGGTTAATTTAGTACTCCGCTGCAAACCACAATAATCGAAGCCGAAAATCAAACTGCAGAACATACGATAAAACACAAATCAGGTTACAATTTCCAGAACAAGGTTTTCTCTGAAGAAGTTTCCAGTGGAAATCTTACTCTATTATGCGACGACATTGTTCCAAAATCCACTTATCAGCGGGAAGGTCTTTTCAGAGTTGCACAAATTTCGCGTCCAGAAGTCGCCATCACTAATCTCTTAGGACGTCATGTGAATGGGCACCAGCCCAAAGAAAGTCTGCTGATATAAAATCAGGTCCGAGAGCTGTCCAAGGTTTCATGCTCTTCATAACGACTCGTACTTCCGAAAAGAGCGCTGGAACTTCACTAGTGGGAATGATCGGGGTTGACAAAGGAGTTGACGAACAGAAAAGGTTTCAGTGGAACATCTTTG
The DNA here is from genome assembly GCF_031761385.1 of Necator americanus. Classification (NCBI taxonomy): domain Eukaryota; kingdom Metazoa; phylum Nematoda; class Chromadorea; order Rhabditida; family Ancylostomatidae; genus Necator; species Necator americanus. The sequence goes on from NC_087376.1 coordinate 12,618,404, forward strand.
TGATTTCCATCTCACAACAAGAAGAGGTGCGGATCCCGTCTTCTGCGGATCGCTCAGCAAGGCTGCTAGCCGAATATTATAATCGCAGAGGTCCATGCGGCACTTCGTTAGAATCGTTCTTCTTTGCGTTGCTTCCAGAACCTTTTACTGCCCGTATTTCGAAAAAATCCTTCTGCAACACTTTTCTGCAGCTAGTGTTTGCTATTCTTGTCTATTTCTTGTCTATTCTTTTCTCTGCAACAGCCTACATCAGCATACCACAATACATCCGCCAAATTCATCCCACGTTCGAAAAGTATTACGAACACCGTTTCCCATACATACTGTTTTATCCACCTTCCACACTTGTCAGCTCGGAAACGACCTATCTCATTACTTTGAGGAAAGGTGATGGTCCTATATGGGGCAACCCGGTTCACTAGATCCTCTCAGAAGCACGCCGGCTCGGCAAATTGAAGATTACGTTGCGACGACTAATTATGGAACAGCCTTCGATCAATACTACTCTGCGTCTAACAGCTTATTAAAGCTTATTAAAAAGGTTTATTGGAGGCATGAAATGAACAGCAGCATCTGTAATGCATTACGCGTGGTTGGAGTCGATCCCCCGGCGAGAAGAATAGCCTAGCCACCTCATGTTGTATCATGAAGCACATATCTTGTAATAAGTATTGGTAAATGACTAAGCAACTCCTCGTATGTCATCAAGTATAAGACTCATCTACTTAAAAACTGCCAAACGCAAAATGGCAAAAAATAATTAGCACTAAACCAACCTCCTCTCCTTCCTTGAAAGAGGGAAAGTTTCTTTTCAAGTCCTCAAACAGATATAGGTTCGCTGCATTCACGGATTATGAATTAACAGTCTGAACGTCCGGCTAAGGCCGCACATCAGACCTCTTGTATTGTTCGCTTCGCTCGCCTTCACCAATCAATAACAAATAACAGTAGTGACTTTTTTTTGCAGAGCTACGAAGAGCATCATATTTTTCTTTGAAGGACTTCGTGAAGAAATCTGACCATCGGGACGGCGGTCTTCTTGTAGTGCGCTTAATGCGGCGGGGAACCCAGTCGCTCACGGCTCTGGTCCAACGATTGTCATTAAAGCGCATCACGTGTCCGGCCCACCTTATTTTACTTTCCTCGGCAAACGCGGCGGCGTCTCTAATCTTTGATCGCCGACGCAGGAGAGAACTTCGAATCCCGTCTCTAGCTTGTGTGAGGCAGGATACTCCTAGCATTACCCTCTCAATTGCGCGTTCAATGACGCTCACCGCGTTTTCTTCCTGCTTGCGAAATGCCTAGGTTGCCCAAGCATAAGTCAAAGCAGGAAGTACGGTGGTGTTGAAGAGGTGAGCACGGAGCCGGGTGTTCCTGGTCTTCTTCACTACATCCTCGATGCTTTTATACGCTCCCCAAGCCGTTCGTCTCCTCCTGCCCACCTCGGGGGTCAGGTCGTCCATCATGTTCAATTCCCGACCCAGATAAACGTATCTGGTACATTCGGATATGTTCGTTCTGTCGAGCGTGAATGGGGCATCCGAGACCCATCCATTTCGGAGGTTCAGCTAAAGACTGATGCATCCACATGTTTCGTCGAATTCGGTCAGCATTCTTTCCGCTTGACTGATGCTAGATGTTATCAGAACTATGTCATCAGCAGAGCGCAAATGATGTAGCTGCCGACCATCAACCTTCACCCCCATGTCGTCCCATTCCAACCTTCGCATTGCGTTTTCGAGGGTGGCTGTGAATATTTTGGGTGAGATTGTATCACAGTGTCGGATCCCCCTCTTCACGTCAATGATGATTTACTTGTAGAATGGCGAAATTCCGGCCGTGAAGTTGCTTCCTAACTTTCGAAGTACCTTTATGTGCTGAGTAGGGACGCCTTGGTTGTCCAAGGCTCCCACGACCGCTTCCGTCTCAACTGAGTCGAAGGCCTTCTTCAAGTCGATGAAGGTGAAACAGAGCGGTATCTTGTACTCTCATGATACCTCGATGAGTTTCGAAACAGTGTGAATGTGGTCAATCGTGCTGAATCCTTTTCGAAACCCTGCTTGCTCGCATGGCTGTCCTTCATCCAAGTCTTTTTCAATCCTATTAAAGATCATTCTTGTAAAGAGCTTGTAGATGACGGACAATAAGCAGATTGGACGATAGTTGCCGATGTCATCTGGATCTCCCTTTTTAGAGACAAGAGATAGGCGTCTCTTGGTGGTTTTAAAACTCTCAGCCTTCTTCGCGCAGTCGTGAAGGTGTTCAACAAGCCGGTCATATTCCTCGTTGTCCATTGCGGAATATTCCCAAAAACCGGCTAGCGTAGCGAAGGGATCCCAGCTGATGGTAGTTCTGGGATTTCTCTCTCTGAACTTGGCGGCTTTCTCTGCTCTCCTTGTAAAGGAAAATCTTCCTCGGAGGAGGCCATGGTCCGATCCCGTATAGAACTTTGGTACAACAGCGACGTCCGTCAGGCAGAACTTTTTATTGACAATGATGTGGTCTATTTCACCACGGTACCCTCCACCGGGTGACTCCCACGTCCAACGTAGAGAGGAGGGCTTCTGGAATTGCGAGTTCTCATGGATGGTCTTAGTCGTCATGATGAACCCGGAGAGCCTCTCCCCCTGGTCATTCCATTGTAGGCCGTAGGTTCCAATGTGTTACACGTTCGTAAACCTCGAACGATTCTGAATTGAAATGAACGTGGGAGCGCATCCCAAGCGGATTAATCAACGCCAGAAACTTTATCCTTTATATAGCATGATTGTGGCTGCTTCTAAGCATCAATTGTGTGATGACAAATTATGCCAGATGCAAAGCAATGCACATTTTCTATCACTTGCGCGCGTTTTTAGAAACAAAACGCCTATGAACAAAGACAGCCGGAAAAGAAGAAAAGAAGAATTACTGTCTGCGTCAGTCAGTGTTGTATCGGCCAGATGAACTAATTATTGGAGAAGGCATACACTGGTCCGCTGCCGTTTGATGGGATAATCGACAAGGTGATGACACCTTCTTTAATCCTTCAATTGATTATCTCTTCAGCATGTTTTTTCTGTTTCTGTCAATCGTTTTTTTTTTTTTTTTACAACCATTCATAATCAGCATCATTCATCGTATTCGCAGTGAAAGCTCCCCAAATTTAAAACAAGACTTACGAAAATTCTTCGCATCCTGAAAAGGTGGGAAAGACAATCAACTGAACAAACAAATAATATATTATAAAAATATATTATAAGCCATGGTAAAAGTCCCTGAAAGGGCATGTCGTCAAAGGATGTGCTAGATATAGAACAAAATAAGATATTAGTTGTAGTTGCACAACCTCGCCGTATCTAAAGACTATTTCGAAATATAGTGGAAAAATCTGAAGTCCGGTGCTTTCGCGTAACCTGTTGCGCTCGAAGCGGCGCGGCGTCGCCAACGGTTGCAATTGCGGTGGGACTTCCGGTGGCTCCACTATCTCTGCAGTCCTGACCTTTAGGTCGTTTTGACTCGACTACGCGTTTTCGAGAACAAGTAGACGGTGGAAAACAAGTGTCATCAGAGGGCAAAAGCAACCGTTCGAAAACAGATAGCAGTTCAAGCATAAACTCTTTTTCTATTCCTGATCACATTTTTACACAACTTCATAACACGAAATCTCATGGCAAGATGGCCGAGTACCCAGAAAAAAGGAAACGAAAGGTATTATTTTTTCGCTCTACACATCACAAACATCACTTCCGACTTTATTAACACTCTTGTGCAACGAATAGTGACACATTCTTGAGTCAATATAATGAACTACAGACCTCAAAGAAACATGAAGAGCTAATTAGAATACAAATATTTATTCCGATTAAACTGGACAACCTCAATCTAAAACGCCAATTCATTCTCTAATTTCAAGCGTCACCTAAGCAGTGATAAAAGAAATAACTTTCTGGCAGACTCAACCAAGTGTTCATGCTCCACAGTGGAATTACAAAGGTGCAGCGATCATCACCCGTCGTCACGGTAACTCACACAGGTGGCATTCACAAGAAAAAAAAAAGCTGTCAGAGAAGCTCATCAAATTATTAGCAACACAACATGTTTCCTGAGGACAGCTGTTAACCAGTCTTATTCCGAACATTCATGTATTTGGTTGACTCACATCTACTAATTGAAAATAGAGCATGACGTATAAAGACGAAACTGGTCACAGGTACAAATCTAAAAACATTGTAACGACTCTTGGAAACTACCTGGAAAAAAGTTAGAAAGTCACGACTACTGAGGATGGTTTTGGAAATGAACATTGATAAAGTATAAACCGCAGGAAATAGAAGGCATAAAAGCAGAGCCATGCGCGCATGCATAAATTGCACACATATACTGGAACAAACATCGTCAAATATATCGTTATTAGAACATCAGCACATCCTGCTGGGCACAGTGCAGTATGTATTCATATCTGTGAAATACAAATCCACACATTCCACATGGGCACACCCGAAACCTTCCAGCGCTGTCATCGTATGTAATTAACGATAATAATTAGCAAAATTACGCGTTAAGTGAATCCTAAGTACGTGACATGTACCTTTGCTCACGAAAATCCCACGATTAAAATACTTCCGGAGTGTAACACGCACGTACGTTCTAAGAGAAAAGTGCAAGCCGCATTTCAAAGTCTCTTACGGATGCAATTGAAAATAGACCTTCATTCATCAATACTACAGAAACACTTTAATCATTTAGAGCACCAGACAAATGAAACCACCCTAGAAAGGGGAGATCAAACACATTACACAAGAAAAAAAAATGTTAATTGCAATATTATGCAGATTAAAGCGCTCACCGATGCTAGTACTAATTTCTAGCATTGCAAAGTGTAAAACTTCCATGTAAAGGGTGAGAAAAGGTTAACTCAAACAAATAGACAAACAACAAAAAAAAACCGAAGACTAATGAATGACATAAAATATGAAAACGAAGTGTATACAGCTGAAGTAAGACGCCAACAATTTCCTGACTTCTTTTCTCTACCTCGCTTCCGCGAATCTTTGCCATACCGTTCCTGGTAAGCTGTATCATTAATACCATTAAAAATGTATGATTTTTGGTAAAGACCTATCAGCAAGTGAGAAGTGTCGGACAGGTATAGAACCTCTTAAGAATCGGAACTTAAGTTCCTGATGATGATGTGATGTGATGATGATATGATGATGATAATGTGATGTGATGACGATGTGATGAAGATGATGTGATGATGACGTAATTATGATGATGATGACGATGTGATGATGATGATGACGATGTGATGATGATGACGATGATGATGACGATGTGATGATGATGATGACGATGTGACGATGTGATGATGATGATGATGACTCATGAAAGAAGAATGAATGAATGAAGGTTCAATAAATCCTGATGGGTCATGATTTAATGCGTTGAATGGTCTGACGTTTCTTAAGGGGTCATGAAGAATGAATTGATAATGATGATTGTGGGTGTGATGATGATAACTCATGATGAAAGAATAGTGATGATGATGAATGTGATGATGTAATGGTAGACGATGATTGGCAATGATGATAATGATTGACATTGTTAATGATGATTCATTATTATAACTATAAATGTTTAATGGGACGTCTCGACACTCTATTTCGAACAAAAACATTAGTAAATCGAGGTCACAGGCACATCGTCAAACATGTGCAGTGCATGCTAGTAGGGCGTGAAGCGATTGATGCCCCGATATCCCTGGTTGATAGGAAAGGCAGGAAGGGCCGCAGTGAGTGCATGTCCAAGATATTGTTCACCGAGAGAAGTACCTGCCGAAGTGGGAATACGCGCTGAAACACAGCCAAATGATTGCCATGCTCATGCAGCGGTGCACCCGACAGACATACCATGCAAATCACTGCTTAGGTGACTGCGAAAAAAAAAACGAAATGTTCCATCCTCACCTTGTGCAGCAGCAGCAATCTGAAGGCGAGTTTGCTCGGTTAACAAGGAAACTCCTGTTGGATCTGCAGCTGGAAACGCAGCATGTTGGAAAGCTGTGTTCTGTTGAAGACCGGCAGCACCTATGAGTAAGTGTTGCCCTTGCAGCTGAGCAGCGGCAAGATGATTTGTAGCTATGGAAAGAGGAAGTGGGGACTGTGGTAAACCAGGTAATATTCCTCCTCGTGCTAACAGCGACTGAGCGACCAAAGGATTCCTCATGTACAACGCTCTTGTCACTTGTGCTTGGGCAATAGCGGCGCTCTGCAAGGCAGAGGCTGTCATAGCTTGATCAAGGACACCTGAATTTACATACCGAAAGAATTACATTCCAACTGTTTTAGTTAAGAGTGCGTAGAAAAATGAAAAGTTAAAAATGTTCACTTTCCCATCAAAATAATATTTGCTAAGGAATCAGCATTCTATCGTAACTTTATAAAAAGGAAATCGCAAAACAAAACAAAACAGAGGACATGCGAACAAGCTGAGCTGAAAATAAGATCGTTTACCTGTGCGTTGTAAACTGCAGTAGCGTACAATGGAAAACTAAAAATTCATTTAAAAAAGAGCAACTAACTTTTTCTTGACACATTCACTCACTAAGCATTTTCCTACGCACACTTCTCCATAGTATCAACCTTAACAAATACCGGGTAATGTTTTGACTTTCTTCGTGTGTACACGAGCAGTGGCACAGTTCACTTCCACCTTTCTACCTTCCACCATAGATCCATGAAGTTCTTGCCTAGCCTTTTCGGCATCTGCTGCTTTCTCCATTGTCACAAAGCCAAAACCCTGGAACATATTCAATGTAGAGTTTAATATAGTTCTAACAGCTCTGTGTCTAAGAGATCACCAGAGACCAGGATTAGAGGAGATTAACTTCTCTATGCATCACACCATGGATGAGAATTTTTTTCACAATTACACTGCCTTGCAGATCATGAAACATTATCCGTAACCCAATTTTTGCCTGCGCAGGAAGGAAGTAAGAAAGTAAGAAAGTTTCAAGTGGAAGTAAAAAAAGTGTCCTTTTTTAAAGTTAGGATTAGCTCATTTAATTAATTGATTGACCAGTAGCGATCCCACCATTGCGACTAGTAGACCAACACCTTTCCTTCAACAGCCTACGAAAATACTCAACTACGGGCTAATTCTTGCGCTGATTTCAGGGAATCGAAGAAAATGACGCATAATATCGATTTCGAACGTGGAAAACGTTGGCAAGAAATATCGAAACAAATTCGAATTGTCCAAAAAAATACCTCAGGACTAAGAACATTACGACATGAGCACAAAAAAGAACTTCAGATTTACCTTACTCCCCCTTTCATTGAATATTATTTCGACATCCATCACAGGACCAAATTTCTCAAACATCATCCTAAGATCAGGATCACGAAAGCGGAAGGGAATGTTCGAAACGTGAAGACGTTTTGGTGCAGCATCTACTCCTCCTGAACATGAAAAACTGAAAATCACGTCAAAAATCGGGACGAATAAGCTAATGATCACTGAAAGAACTCGAGTTCTCACACATACCGACCAAAAACTTTACACATTACACAAGACGAAAACTAGTGCGTAAATGCGTTGATACTGCACTGTTGGGCGAAAATCTCCCATTAACAAAGTCTATGTACAATTTCAAGAACACGAAATTGCAGTCGTTACATGTATGCGATGCATGTATGTGTGCGATGCACTTATGTCTATATGTGTGAATATATGCTATGTATATATGTATGAAAATACGCTCGAAGGACCAGGCCAGGTTATATCGATTTGGGTCTTATAGCACTTTACAGATGGATATATTGATCTCCAGATCAATTTTATTGATGTGTGCAAAACGAAATCCCAAGAGTCAGTCTGAGCCGTGAGCCGAGTACAGACCTGTACGAGACTTTGCATGTAGACATCTGGAATAAGGTGCACACTTTAGGCCACTGTTCGTACAGGCGTGTCGATGCGCTGATCATTGCCACCATTTCACTGATTTTTATGTTTTCGTTCTAATGCAGTAGAAACTCCTTAACTGCTGTCTGTTATGGCACACGATCATTACGGATCTGGTAACAATTTAGCAAAAACACATTTACGTTCCAATTTATTGATTTCCATGCATCTTCTATCTGGTCTCAATGAGACCTCACCAGCCGGGGTTTCAGCATATACTTGTTGTGAAGGTGATACACACATTAGCTGAAAAAATCAATTCTACTGATTTCCACGCATTTTCTCTTAGACTTAACGAGATCTCGTCAACTTAGGTTTCAGCCCAAGCTGGTCACTAGGAGTAAAAATGTCGACTTTATCGTCTTAGAGACTCATGTATTTTTTTTTCTGGATTCAGCGAAGCCTTGCCAACTAGAGTTTCAGCATTACACTCACTGATTTCCAACACGACAAGCACTCCTCTCGAAACCAACGTTTCTATCGATCTATCGATCTTTACGCATTTTTCCAAACTCCATGAAACCTTGCCTGTGGGGGTTTTGTCATATGGCGATAACGAACACGGTAAACATACCTTATTCGTCACATGAAAATACCGATTCCCTGGTTTCTGCACTTTTTTCTAAGGCTCAGCGGAATTTCCCCAAGCTGAGCTCTAACATACTCTGATTCATATACTAGTTATCACTTTCAGTTTGAAGAACTCCTTACAGGAAACCTTTTACATTGTGGCCATGCAACGATGCTTCTTGAAAACGACTACCCTATCCGAAATCAGTAAAAGATAGATTCCTCCTGGTTAAAGTACTATCTTTAGAATATGTTTCCTGATCAACTGTGGTATCGAGAGATTTCACGTGTCATGTCAATGGAGCATTTCGTCACCAGTCGGTTAGAGACAGGTCAATGAGTTTTGCTCTGTTCCGTCGCATCCTGGAAAATATTCACTCGAAAAATTCTTGCGATGTACGCCATTGTTTTCCTGTCAGTTCCAGTAAAAGTAGTAACCAGTCTTTTGGACAAGTTGAATTTGTTTTAAACGATCCTATCCTGGACTTCCAGATGTACACTGCTCCCTCGACAACTAAAAGTGAGCAAGAAATCAATTTTTTTTTCGCCCAATTTCAAAATAAGCAAACTTCTCCAAGCGGATGATTTAAAATTCGTTCAAACCTGTCGATACATATGTCTTCAATGCGTCAAAGTAAACATTTGTTTTAAAAAGAATTACAAAAACTTTAATATCAAATTCTCTAGAATGAGTTTCTGACTTTAAGGTTTGGGTGCAAATTGTAGTCGGAACCTGAGGCACCAATGGCGCATATTTTGTACTTTTACCCACAACTTAAAGTGAGCGAAGCGATCAGCGTTAGTCCACATCCACACAGCGTTGTTTATGAGGAGGTATCAAACGATGAATTTGAAATCCGTTTAAATCAGTCGTAAAAAAACGTTTCCAATATATCGAAGTAAATAGCTGTAAGAAAGAAAAAACGAAACATAGAAGCTTACTCGTGCGTAATTTATACGGTATTTGGGCGGGTAATGCAGGCCACGACCATTACAGGCCAGGCCATTACAGACCAGGCCCTGTGAGCCTCCACCAGAGGTGGAGCTTACAACTGATTTCCTTAAAGACCGTGGTAAGAGAAATTCATTATGTTAAGCTCATTCCGGTAGTTACCAGGGTAGCAGGATGTAGTTTGCTGCAGTTTGTAAATATCTGAACGAAAAAGAGTGACATCCCTTCCAGATACAGAGATAAGATGGAACGAAGAGAAAAACTTTCGTTATTGGGACTATCACTGCAATGAGTCTGAATCAAAATGGAAGCCACAAAAATTCGCACATACCCGCACAGCCCACGCGCCTTTCTCACAAGCCCTCGACCAACAACGTAACTGCATTAATTAACGGCTATCCAATGTTTGAATAGCTTTCTTTCTACAAGACCTCCTAAGTGAAACAGCATCACCAACCGTCAATTTCACTACTAGTGCCAGGATCTGGCTGAGGTACAGAGGGAACCGGCCCCTGAGATGACGGCAGCTGAGGACCAATTCCGGCCAACTGTTTCTGAATCTGCAGCTGAACATCGAATTCCGTCTGTTGTTCTTCCTTAAAACACACTTTGACTCAAATATAATATGTAGAGTCCAGGCTAATCAATCATGTACTCTGAGATTCCTCAATTTGCTTCACCTTTCCACTGTCATGCTAGTCAGAAATAAGCTAGGCTAAAATTAATGAGGGCAACAATGAATGTATGATTCAGGAAACGGTAATATTGTAGTCTAGTTATCACGTATAATAGTCAATGAGATTTTATTTCTGTTCAAACGGTTCATGTGGGATCTATCAACACAAGTCATTACTCTGTGGCCGAAGAATCTAGATATTAAGTTGTAAAGGCACGCCGTTAGAAACCAAAGAAAATTGTACTTGAAGTTCCTGTTGCTTTAGAATTCAGGGATTACGCGCTAATTGGCGCCGAGAATAACTATCATAGATGCGATAGTCGGAGCCGGTGCTCTGACCCCGTTCACTTTTAAACGTTTGGCGAAATTACCTTCACCTAAGGAGGGTCGAGCTCGACCCTATAGCGCCTGTGTTGAAGAGCGACCATCATAGAAAGCCTTCGCCTTCCGAAAATATTGGAAGAACATATTGGAGAAAGAAGTCAGAGAGTATTATTCCATTCTTCGAGGATATACTTGTTAGACAGAAATAAACAAGTACTCCAGAGATCATCCGAAGACCCCAAGACATGACTCCGTATGATTCAGAGACTTCGCTTCCAAAATGGCATCCGTCTCAGAGTTCTCGCTGAGGTGTAATAGAAATAATAAATCTGCAGAGGTGGAAGCAACCCAACAGGAAAACCCCATCCTTATTATCGTGCTCAGAAGCCGCACAGAAAAGAAATTGAGGGGGAAAGAAGGAAAAGGAAGAAAGGAAATTGATGTTCCGTAAACATTTTAAAATGCAGGACATACGGTCATCGCTATACAAGAATGTGCAAGAGAGTAACCAGAAATGAACCGTTCCATTTCTCCAAAATAGAAAAGGCTACAAGAAAAAACAAAACTGAGTATGAGAGACGAAATCTAAACAAATGAGTATCAGGACATGTCATTTTTTGACATGAAGAAAAACCGTCCAGTAATGCAATAAACACGACACGTCTATTACGAGGTCATCGACAAAATATAGACGAAAGATGACACGTGGACTTATGTGAAACACTTTTCCTGGTGTAAATATAATGCAGCGCGATGAAGCACCACCTATAAGAATACGGTTAGGAAGAAATCCCTGGCAGAAGCGAGTTTTTTGCAATAACCGTCAAAGAGTTGACTGTTGTCAAGCAATAATGATTTTTCAAAAGATCGCTTAAAAAGGGGTTTCGACGACATTACAACACGAAAAAAAAAGACATCTACACCGATGACAACAGTGAAATTCGTGCGAAGCTGTCAAGATTTCTTGAAAAGTACAGAACTTCCGCTATCCATGTACCACGTATTTGTAGAACATTCCAGAAGCTTCTCTACAAAAGAAGACAAAACAAGACAAGAGAAGAGAAGACAATATATATATATATATATACGAGTATTTTAAGTTTGACCACGGTGTCAATTTTACAAGAGCAGCTTCCAGCAATCATATTCTAAGAACGGCGCCGCGGCAGTACAGCGGCACCATCAATCTGCAGCACTAACAGCATATTGGTGGGAGCACCACTACCACCAGGACTGTCCACCACTCAGCCGCTCGCTTCGCAATAGGAGACACGATCTTCGAAGACAAGCCCTAGCCGGGACGCCTACATTGCGGAAGACTCCGCCATTCTTAATTATATCAAAGAGGATCCGTCGGTTAGCACCAGGAGCAAAATGATACTTGCGATGAGACTCGGGTGTAGCCAATCAACAGCCCCCTGCCGCCTCTAGCCCCTCATCTACAGAAAAGTCTGACGGCTGACGCGATGAATCCCTCATACTTTGACGGATAGCACGTGGTACATCGGGTGTCCATTTGTCGTTCTCGCCTTCTCCGCCTTCATCGAAAGAAACTTCTGGAAGGCCTGATTACTTCAGATGAGAGTTGGGTGGTCCGCGATTCCAGTTAACATCGCGCCGTTTCACTCTCTCTTAAAAAAAAAAGATCCGAACACAGAGGCCAAATCGGTCATGGACCCAAGAAGGCACTCCTCTGCTGCTTCTGTGATTCGAGAGGAATGCTGTACTACGAGCTGCTCCTGCAAGGACACACGTTCACCGCTGTCATTTACGCCACTCAGCTCCAGAAAATCGTTGAAGCTGTTCCAGAAAAGCGGCCAATACGAGCTTCGGTCCATCCCCTTCATGAGAACTACGACTACAGTTAAGGAGACTCGTCAAAGGATCGAAGAGCTAGGCTGGAGCACAGCGCCCCTCACACAGTGCCCACTGATTATCACCTATTTCACCCCTTACGGCTTTCTTAACTTAAAAAAACCTTAATAAAGTTCGTGAAACATTAGTCGGACGGTCGCCGACTTCTTCGACTTCCAGCCTCCCCAGTTCTTAAAAAAAAAGATTACTGACCTGCCCATTAGGTGGACCACTGTAGTGACTAACTGACCTATTACTTCTCTTAATAATCCGAGGAGATATTATCGGAAGACGCGATTGCTCGCATCTTTGCCGAGGTATGTCGTCCTTGAGTATAACTCTGCCCAACTTTTTCGATCCTCATGGGGGCTTGCAGAAAATCAATCCATTGGTCGTTATTCCATATAATGCGAAACCTTACGCCTCACCTTAACTGCCTATCCACGCCGAGTTTCCTCACGTCCTCTTTGACACCACAGTCCAGAACTTTTCGGCTGGGTGGCCTCTTTCAGCTTGAACTCGACGAACTCCTCAGAACTCGTTGAAAGAGGGGATCTGCTGTTCTCTTTAAAACTTGACCGAAGAAACAAAGACGATTTTCTGTAGCTACTTTCGATGGCGGTGCAAGTAGTGACTAACAATGGTGACTATAATGTTTGCCAGGTCATACACAAGGATCAAAGTTGGATTTGTTGCTGGACGTCGAAATGTGTGTGAATTCGACAAAGGCCAGTAACGCAGCTCATACTTTACGAAAACTTAATCAGCTTGAAGCAGACATGCGATAGTAGGAGTCGGTGCTCCGACGACCCCTTCACTTTTGGATGGTTGGCGAAACAAAACTCTTCACTTTTGGACTGTTGCCGAAGGGATCTTCATCACTTGCGCTGCACCCCGAGAGCTATACCCCTTCATCTGAGGAGGGTCTTGGTGCTTCCTATCGCAATTATGGCTTGAGGAATGTTACAGAGATGTGTTTTCTACGAAAATATTCTCTTCCTTTTCTCATGTCGTTTTTCGTTATCTCAAAGGTTAGCTGGAAAAATGAGAAAATTGCTAAAATTACCAACTAACCTTCAAAAAAAAAAAAACCAGCAAGTCTCATAAAAATTTTGATTCAACTGTTTTACAGCGCACATCTTCGCCTACAAAGCGCATCCTTATTTGCCTTCCCAGGCTCTTTTCCCGCCAACGATTAAGTGACTATTACAACAAACCAAAACTCCCGCCAGTTCAGCGCTCCTTCCCAAAAAATGGTCAATGTTCATAGCTAAAATAAGCTCTAAATCGTGTATGAATGTTGCAAACTTACTTTTAATTATTTGCAGTCATTTAAGTAATGCTTAAAAGTAATGCGTAAGTTATGCTACACTATCTTATTTATTTTTTAATTTTATTTACTATACTTTGTTTTTAATTGCCATATGGACGGACTATATTAGAGAGACTGAGAGGAAAGTAGGGAGGGGTGGGTCGCTATTTGAGCGGATCGTATACCAACTACGCGCTTGACCCTGGACAAATTTGCAGCTCAGAAGTCAAAGATTTAATTTAGAAATGATCATGATAACACGAACAGCAATGAAGAGAAGAATATCATGCAGGAATACATGGGAATTAGAGAAAAGAAGTCCACGCAGGTCACGTAAAAAGGCAGTGAACATTAGATTGAGTTCGTTGGCTTCGCTTTCGCTACTAAAGATTCCGTAATACACTACTTACAGGGACACCACCAACGAAAAAAAGCATAGTGCATGTGCTCGATGTGAGATTAAAGGAATCATCACACGAATGTGACGTGGTATGGATTTCTGATGGTCAAAGACTACACGGACTACAAGATCGTAGGTTGCAGAATAGGATCTCGCACATTTCTTCCCAATAGCCGTAAAAAACGGCCCGGAAGATGCGGATTCGAGCGTTCCGGTGCGTTATTTTCTACGAGTTCTATTGGCGGGCGCCAGCCTAGTGCACGTAAACAAGTCTCCATGTCACACTGCTAATTCCGACAAAGTTAAGTTAGTCATAAAGTCCAATACTCATAAAGATGAGAGAAAGATAAGACAGTTGAACGGATCATGGAAACGACAAGTTGCACAAGTCGAAAGTCGTTGGAAAGTTGCATAAGTCAAGTCACAACAACCAAGTCCATCGAAAAGGAAGCGTCCTATGCGACAAAAATTTTCACCATCTTTAGCGATGCTGATCAGCACTCAACGAGCAAATCTTCAAGTTCATCAAGAGAAGCAAGCTACTCTTGATAATTAACTGTCCTTAAATTAATACCTCACTTATTACCATTCAACAATTCAAACATTTAACAAGCTTTTAATTTTCAACTTCAACTTCCCCAGTGTTCATTTTGGACGAATGTTCGTAGAGGAGCGCATTAAGAAGGGAACATTAAATAATCCAGTGAATGAATTTTCCAAGAAGATGAAAAAATGCCACAAGGTCGACTAAGCAATAGCATCATCTATGGGAAGAAAATGTTTAATAGATTCAAAAACTCGAAGAGACAAACTTCTCATAATAAAAACCAAGAGAAGATGAATGAAGGTCGAAATTATATATGACACATGCGAGAGAAAATTATTTATTACCAAATGAAATAGTTGTTAAGAATCAAAGTAAACATGAGAAAGACTACAAATAAGGAACTAAAAAGGAAAAAAAATAGGTCACACGTATCAAGCGCAGAAACACGATGAAGCAACCAAGCATATACTCTCTATCCGCACAACACACAATTGTCCCCACTAATAATGTGAATTTAGTTCACTGAATCACTGCTTCAGTTAAGGTCAAGCGTGCGCTGAGAATTTCTCAACAAGGGGATCGTGAGAGGGGTGTCGGAGCAGGAGGGGGTCGCTAGGCTTGTCAGAAGAGGAGAAAAAAGTGGAGAGAGCAAGAAGAAAAAGACAAGGGAATAGTCGATTTTAAATAAACACACATTAAGGAAACAAAATACTAGAAAAAAGATAGCGTGAAATATTTTTTTCAAGATTTTGCTGATATTATTCCACACCTTTTGGTCCGGAACTAAGTTGGGAAAGCACTAAACAAAGAAGGATATCGAGATTAGGATAAATACGACGGGTCGTGAATACAAAGGCTAAAAAAAAGAATGTAAATTATACAACGCGTTCTGAACTAAATCTTGCAGCCTTGCTTTGAAGTGAACTGCTTTACAAAATTTCATCAAGAAAATGAAAAATATTGAGTATGAGAGGAATCAAAACGAGTATCTAGTATACGCAGCCATGTCAATTTGAGGATCAACCATCAAATAAATATAGCACTTTATAAATAATATAATAGTAGTTGTGAGGATAATGAAATGCAAAGAAATGTTTCAATTGCGCGTGGCTAAATAAAAAAAAAAATTAGATCCTCCTAAGAATTTAACTTGCTGCCATCAAATCTAAACAAATGGAACTAACCAGACGCAACTTCATGTTGGGT
Organism: Necator americanus; assembly: GCF_031761385.1. Lineage (NCBI taxonomy): Eukaryota > Metazoa > Nematoda > Chromadorea > Rhabditida > Ancylostomatidae > Necator > Necator americanus. The sequence goes on from NC_087376.1 coordinate 12,634,189, forward strand.
ACTAAGAGGCCGTATGAAACAAACTTCATTCCTTTCATAGCTTAACTTAACTATGTTTCGGCATTCCTTCATTACAACCAATAAAATGTAAAGTATAGAAAAGATGTATAAAAAAAGTCCGTTGAGGCAACAGAATGCCAACGTTCGATGAAGCAACGTGATGTGTCCCTGATTGTTCCTACTGCAGTGTTCAAGGAATCCCTGACAACTGGGAGTTTTGCATTTAGTGTACGAGAATTAAAAGAGTACATTTCTCATCCGACAGTGACGAATTTCCTGTTATCACTTGAAAAAGCAATTTCGACATTACTGTTGAGCCAAAAAAAGACATATACAGGCGGAATTAGGGATAAAATTAGTACAACGTCGGTTCCACGAGTTTCTTAATAACGACGCTCGGAGTGAATGTCTTGCAATAAAGTTGGCTGCGACTTGCACAGAGGGATTTCTTCTATATTTCTAAAAAGTTTTGTGCATCTAGCTTTTCCGAAACTTAGTTGAGAAAAATTCTAAATTTTGCCTCAAATTTTCGAGTTTTTCTCAACTAGCTTTTGAGAGAACGAGAACACCTACAGAGATCAAAATTTGCTTTTAAGGGTTTTCCTTGATGCTCTATCAAAATAGAGCATCAAGAAAAAAATCACATCCAAAATCAATGGTATCAGATTTTTCAACCGCGCTACCATAACCACGCAACGGGAAAAAGTGCAAAATCTCAGATTTTCGGCTACATGTCAAAATCTGTATGACTTCAAACAACGTCCAATAATTCAGCTGATAGTTTATGAAGACGAATTCGGTTTGAAGTGTGTTGTATTGAAAGATTTTGCTGTCACGGTCCACTTTTACTTTCTTTCAGATGGTTTTAGTTCCCTCGGAAGCTGTTTGAGAAAAATGCTAAAGTTCTCAACTAGCTTTCAAAAGAAAAAAAAAACCAGAGAATCTCTAAAAAAGATATTTTAAAGCTTTTATAGCGCAAATCATCCTTTACAAAAAGCCGCCACATTTGTCTTCCTCTGTCTCTTCTGTAGTCCGTTATTCATATTTATTTCAAGCTACTAAAATCCGACCAGTCCAGCAGTAATTTCCAATTTGTGCCTGGTTCTAATCGCTAGAATGATCTCTAGATAGCACCTATACGGCGGTGAACAATACTCTAAATACAATTTCAGAAAAACTCCCATAAGAAATGTTCTTCCCAGTATTTTTTTTTCGGCTTTGCAAAAATCGAGATACCGGCGGGGACCTTGTCTGTAATCACTGCCAAAGAATAAAATTGAGTGTAGGAAGTAGAAAATATTGTAGTAGTAGTAAGTACTGAGAAAATACTTCCAGAATGCGTTCTGCTTCAGTATTAATTATTTTTCAACTCTGCAGAAATGAGACAATTTCGTCGGGAATCGAACTCTTAACGGTTCGTTTTCATTGTCGATGAGTAAAATTGTGTGCAAATAGTAGGAGATAGTGTGAAAATAGTTTTATAATGCTTTCTTTGTTGTTCTCGTTCGCAGCACTTTATACTAATATCCACCATGGTAGTATTTATTAATACTTACTATATTATATTATATTGATTTATCTATTGAGCATTCAATTTGCTTCTTTAATTTTGTTTATTATAACTAACTTTTCACGGCTACGAGCAACTAGAAAGAACGAGATGAGGGGTCGCACTTAGTGAATACCCAATAGAAACGCTTGTTGGAATTTTCTATGCTAGGTCTTTCACAGTAACAGGCTGATCAGCTTATCCGAAAACGCAGCTCTTAATATCCGTGTGAAGAAATTACGGAAGCTTAAATTGGAGGGGGTGGGGGTTCGTCACTTATTGAAATGCAAAGAGATGGTTTGCCGGGTTAACTAGACAGTACACTGCTCTAGTCGTATCAAAGCGACCCGAAGTTGGGTGCGGTTGTCCAAGCGTTTACACTCCAAGAAGGGCGTTGGAGCTAGTGGCTCTAGTTGGAATCGAGGCGGCCATCGTTAGCTTCACTGTCACTGCAACGAGAATTGAAGCTAGCTATAGTCCTACCTCGATCAGACCCGGCGGCTCCACAGCGTCGCCCCAAGTGGGCGTTCATGAGGAGCATGAGCTGATTGAGTGCGCAACTTAGTTCCTGCAGGGTCGTTGCACCATCACTCCAGGCACAGCGATTATCCTAAGCTCCACTAGCCCACTTATGCCCCCATGGTGCTTCTATTCGAATCAGGCGACGAAATTAATAAGAAAAGGAAACAATAGAACAGGATGCCTATCATAAAGGTTTTTTTTTGTAAGCGAATATACTTGAAGGAAAATTAGGGAGAATATTCTAGATTTCTAAAAAATAAAAGGAAAACAGGAAGCAAAAATAACGTTGACTGATCAACCAAGAAAACAACTTCAGCTAAGAGAACGACCATGTACGATGTTTATGACTACAGCTAACCTTATCAGAAGTCACCCTTTATTATTTAACAGTTGCTTCCGCAAGGTACTACTTCGGAGTAGCATTGCAAATTATGACCATAATAGTGAATCTAATAACAGACACAATTTAAGACACAAACTACATAAGAGTTTCATTTATGTGATGTAAACATGCTAGATCGCTAGTGGTTACGATTCGAATTCTTTTCTACGACTAAAAGTCAAGAGAAGGAAAGAAAAGAAAAATGCAAGTTCAAGTTGTGCTCGAGTTATTCAGCGATCTATCGGTTCACATACCTCGAATAATCGATGTAATTACAAACAACAGCAAACCACGATGTTCTACCCGTATGATACGTCTGCAAAGGTTGTGTCTACCTAAGCAGTTTTCACACCTTCATGAACGATTGATAGCATAAACAATTAATCGAACAGCAACCTAACAATATGATATAGCTATTATAACAAAAAGAAAGCAAACGTTTCAGAATACGTGTGTAAGATGCATGAATAATGAATACCACTAAAACCTAGCCGCACTCTAAACAGGATCTCAAACAACAGATAAAATCATTTAAGTATTTCAAATTCCAACAAAGAGTGCCATTCCACGAAGTTTCTACACAGCTCCATGCTGTTGTATATCATCTACGCAAGTTGAAAAGGCGGTCATTTTTGCTGGATGTTTTTAGGTCATCAGTTAGCCTAAAGGCATCACTCCACAAATCTGAGGTGGTACGGATTTCAGGTGGAGTATTCGTATATGGGATCGTAGATTAAGAAGAGGGGGGTAATTCCGCCCATTTCTTCCTAATTGCCGTAAAAAAGGGAAGATACGGCTTCGAGCGATTACGGCACGCTATTTTCTGGAACAAGTTCGATTGCAGCGCGCCAGCCTTGTGCACGCACCGCATCCACCGGGCCGTTTTTTACGGCAATTAGGAAGAAATGGACGGAATCATCCCCCTCTCCATAATTTACTATGCCGTATGCGAATACTCCACCTGAAATCCATACCATCTCACATTCGTGCAGTGATGCCTTTAAAGTGATTGCGTCTGTTGTAACATGGGCACAGATGGTGTGGTACTCTGTAGAGCAGAATGTTAGTGACCGCAGCGTGCTTATTGATGCCCAAAATCCCAACGGATATGTTGTGACAAGTCGCTCTGGGTCTCTCATGATACACCTCACCGCAACACAGCCCAACCAGGGTCAAGCATGTGATGGGACTTTCCAATCGGGGAGGTCGTAAAGGGAAGGGTTGCAAGGGAAGGGAGTGTGCGGTAGCCAGTTGTGAATTGAGGATAGCACAGCACCACCACAAAAGTAATCAAACTAGTAATTAAATAATTACATAAATTACAAAATATCACAATAAATAATACTAAATGATTACTTAAATTACAAATACTATATTTAGTTTCAGGCGCAGGACAGTAAAATGGAAGCATCAACATTTCGTTTTGACAATGCCCAATGTATTGACAATGTGATAATGAGGGTTCGACATCCCATTGAGGCAAAATTTTTCAAAAGAGATATTTTCTTTTATTATTTATTTATTTTACTATTCTTATGCTCTTTTATTTCATTGAAACATTTTCATCTTTATTCTATTCTATTTCTAATCTAAAATCTATTAGTTATCTTCAAATTCTGATTAAAGCACATAATACGACAAAAAAAAATGGGATAGTCAGATGCATAGGTCGAATCACAGAGGGACGAAGAAAAGAAAAAACAAAAAAAATCAATATTTTGTCTCCGCAATATGACAATGTGGCCTCTTAGGTTTGACTACCAGGTGAGGCAATTTTTTGCAAAAGGGATGGAAACTTGAAACAACTTCCAAAAAAAAATTAATTCCACGTAGTTTGCAGCGGTTTAAATGTGATTCTAACAAAATTTGAAAACCAAAAAAGCTCAGATTCTGTGCACATTATTAAGTCTCGGAGATCGCAAAGAACTTCGTCATAAGAGGAGCAGAAGAGAAATTTTAGGTAGTTTTCTAGAGAACATGGGGCGGGTGTGGTGTAGCGGTTAGAGGTTCCGCTTCCTACACGAACGATCGGCGGTTTGAATCCGCCCTAGTGCTCACCAAGCCTTTCATCCCCTCGGGGTCGATAAATTGGTACCAGACCTGTCTGGGAGGATAAAAGCACTGACTTGGCACATCGGCTAACCACAGCAAATCATTGTATAGGTCAGATACACGTTCGTAAACCTCAAACGATTCTGAATTGAAGTGAACGTGGGGGCGCATCCCAAGCGGATTGATTAACGCCAGAAACTTTAAACTTTCTAGAGAAGGTTTGCCCTAAAAAACAGTGATGTGACTGTTTTTTTTCTCGCTTGTTAGTCTTTTTGGAATTTGATCGGAAAAAGATGGAAAAATGGCATTTTCCCATTTTTGTCCCATAAAACATTTGGAAAAACTGCGGCCGTGGAACGGAAATCAATTGATGTAGCATCTGATAGAGAAAATCCTCGGCTACAACATGCTGGAAGATGATTTGCTTCGCGCTAAATTACTCCGAGTTATTGAATTTTATTCAAAACCACACTTTTCGACGCGCGAGCGAAAATTGGGATTTTGGCATGTTTTTCCATTCCAGAAAAATAGGACAACGTTTCAAAAAATTAAAAATTACCCATACGTTCGGATAGATGGACTAAGAAAACCCCTATGCCCAAATTTTTTTCCCTTACGGACCATCTGGATTTTTGAAAATTGGATGGATCGAATCCAAAAAAAAAATCGGAAAATTTTAAGTTTGTCCAAAACTCCAAAAAGACTCAGGTGGAAAAACAGCGCTGTGACTGTTTTGTAGGGCAAACCTTCCTCTATAAAAGGCTATCAAGGCATTCTTCCACGCCTTCATATCAGGAACTAATTCGCGATCTTCCTAACCTAACAGTGTGTACAGAATCTGAGGTTTTTTGGTCACTATATTTTGTTAAATTCAATTTTAAATTGCTGTATGCCATGTAAAATTAAATTCTTATTTTATAGAGGTTGTTTGAAGTTTCTATCTATTTTGCAGAAATTTGCCTCAGCCGGAGTCGAACCTAGGAGGCCACATTGTCATATTGCAGGGACAAAATAATGATTTTTTTCGCTTTTTTCCTCGTCCCTCTGTGATTCGACATATGCACCTGACTATCCTATTTTTGGTCGTATTATGTGCTTCAATCAGAATTTGAAATCAATTCGTAGATTTTAGAGTAAAAATAGAACAGAACAAAAATGAAAATATTTCAATGCCAGTATTTCAACAGCATTTCTGCGTCTTCCAGTAAATGGTATTTCTTCCGATTTTCACATTTGTCATTTGTTCTCCGGCTAATTTTCGAAACACATGAAATTTCCAATATATTGAATTAGCAGCAACCGAGAACTGTCGCAGGAACGCTGAAGAAGAAGAAGAAAGGTGGAGGGAGCGTATTTGAGAGGGTCGTGTCCCATCACCACGCTTGACCCTGGCCACAACCACTTACCAATGGGGCTGTAAGTCATAGTTTTGACCTGACTGCACTACCGAAGAGACTCCAACATCAAAAATTTCCTCGAATGCTACTTAATAGGAATTTCTGACACCTCTTACCTTGTGTTTATCAGCAGATTCTAACTGACTCATTGCTGAAGCACCACTCGAAAGCACCATGCCATGCTGTCCCTGTAGGTTAGCTGAAAATGTGTATTAAAAATTGTTAGCGATCTAAGTTTACACTGAACACTAGCCTAGTCACTCTAGCCAAGAAGTTGCTACAAATTCTCATCTGGTACCTATTTATCGACCCTACCACTTTTGATCTGGTACCTATTTATCGGAGGAATGAAAAGATTGGTTGGCACTAGGGAAATGACAAATTTAGATTAAAAAAAATCGTTGGACCCCAATTCGCTGAACCTCGAGAAGAACTTGACGAGACTAGTGTACTGGAACAGAGGAATTATGAAACCACTCTATAAAGACAAAATAAAAGGAATGAGGAATAACTAGTGAGCTTTTTTTTCCTTTTGAATTTAAAACGTACACAGAAGAGAAAGATATGGACAGATATTCTATGCTAATTGATGGGGATTTTTTTTTCTAATACATGATTTTTCTTGATTTTATACTTCTCTAAACTACGATTTTATTTTTTTTTGTTTTGAACTGGAATGGAGTTTGACCACATAGACGATTTTCGGAAGCCTTTCTTCTTTGCATTTAAGTGAGATGCAATGCTGCAACAAGACAAAATCCAGAAGAATCTCATAAACATATGAAAAACTAGTCCTGACACCAAAACTAAAGTGGGATCGTAGAGGGAATGAGCGCATTTGAAAATCCCAGAGAAATTTAATAACATCCAAAAAGAAAAACTGGTATAACGGAAAAGCTAGCAAGGAATTGATCAGTGACAAAACAGTGCTGCAAATGCTCTTTGTCGCCTCTCGTTGGCGTCGCCAACAAATTGCTACGGCGAAAGTGAGATGGTGCTCAGTTCACCGCGACGTTAGCGGTCATTGCTTAATAATGGGTGACTTAGCCAAAGCAGAAGATTTTTTGGAAAGAAATTTGGAGACACGCTCACATAAAGACACTAGACCGCGCTATCAGCATTAAAATAAGTCGGTGAAGAAAGGACACGTACGGACTGCTGCTGACCATTCCGACGCTAGTTCGAAAATGCTCAACGTGTCAACCATTGGCTTCCGTCTGGCATAATTATTTAGTTCAAACTTATTTGCTGTTTTCTAGAAAACGTATCCATAAAGAACGTGGATAGTGTAACGAAGAAGATCGAATAAATCAAATATTATGGAAGTTCTTCCAGTACCGATGACATGTGTCGCGAAAAAATTCTCCAAGTGAAGCAGTTGAGTAGTACTTTTGAACACAGTCTCTCTGACTTTCTAAAAGACAACCAGTTTTTTTCGAAGGCCATTAATGTACACCGTTGCTACAGTCACAGTGAGGAGACTATGTTCTAGTAGAAGTCTAAAAAAGACTATGTTCTAGTAGAAGTCTAAAAAATCCTTTTCGGCTTTCACACTCATAATTACTCCCAGTGTGACGTTTTGCTTCTCACAGATGTCTGAGTCCAGTTCAAAAACACGTCACGGAGCAGAAGGTAATTGAAATTACTACAGAGATAGAGAGAATGATGAATATAAAAGGAACGGGCCAAGAAATGAGTTGCACTCTTCAACAAAACAAAAACCTGTTAAAATGATGAATAATAATACAAACTTTTAACAAATAAATAAACAGCACGAGCTGATAAGTCTATATTTCGACATAGCCGTTTCAGTGGCAAGAATACTGCATCCAACACACAAGATTTTTGTGCTTGCAAGTGCAGAGCTTATAATTTAGATTACTAATGTTAACTCAGTGTTCTTCGGGTAAAATGCAGTTGGTGGTGAGAATTCAATGGCAACCTTATTTCTCGAAGTAAATAATCAAATCATTCGGGACCCTAAGGCCTAGGCATTAGTTTTAGAGGATCTAAGATATGTAAGTTAAAGTTACCAAAAGAAAAAAGTGAGTTAATTAGTTACGCGTCGGGAAATAAGGGCGCCAGTGAGTGACCCCCCTCTATTCATATTCATATTATGAGACCCGAGCAAATCGTTATGACATGCCTTAACAATGGAACTTTTATATTACAGCATCTTTGAAGGGTCGATGGTCATCAAAGCTACTAACAACTGCCGCAGTCATTGAACGATAAAATTTCATTGTAACGAAAATCTATGAAAGAGCAATAGAAGAACCTGCTGAAACAGCCACGAGCTGCGGATGTTGAGTAGTGTGGATGTGTTGCAAGAGTGCAGGTGACATTCCCCCAGGGATTAGGCTTACTCCTAGGGGCTGGCCTTGAAAAGACTGTCCGGTTGTTCCAGTAAGTTGGTAGAGAGCTTGCATACTCTAAAAACAAGTAATGATATCTCTGTGAAACAGTAAAAAGGACCTTTACAATGAAAGGAAGAAAGTGCTCGAATCACTTTGCGAAAAAGAAAACTAAAAAACGTCTGCGGCACTCAACAACCCGACATCTGCTCCATCTCAGCATCAAGTAATTCAAGAGAAGAGACGATGTAATGGAATCCAGTCCCAAGTGAAGCAATAACCCCCCAAACGATCCAACTGAGAGACCATCAAAATAAAATCCCCGTACGCCGCATGCCTTGCTTCACTAACCGCGTTGCGTGCCGAGCGCGTCACGGCTTCCCAGTAACGCGCCAAATTTCAGACGCACTGCTGCTGCACAGCAGGCTCACAGGTAGCAGAATGCTATTGATCTCAAAGAGAAATGTAGCCGTTGATTGAGAAAAGGTGGCACTGGTTTGTTGTGTGCTCTTGACTCAGCGCATAAGCGCATGGTTTGCACAAAGAATCACCTTTAATTATGATGCGTGTACGGATATCCACTGATCTCCCTCACTAGAGGGACCACAGCCGGTTAGTCGCGAGGGTAGCGTCTCCCCGGGTGGAGGATAGGGGGTTAATCGCGGAGCAAAAGCGATATTGTGCTTGCCCAGAGACGCGGGTTGATTCAGAGGATGGATTTCCTATTTCTGCTGAGCCAGGACTGACTCATGACATCCTTGTATCCCGCACGTCGGTCCGGCCAAAAGCCTGCAATCAAGTGACTAGAACGTGCAAGGGAGGCGGTTTGGAGTCGTCTCCAACAAATAAGCTCCACCTGTCCACTACGGAAAACGCAACGTTCTCCCAAAAACTCATGGGACTAGAGGCTTGCAACCTGTCCATGGGTTTTAAAATTTCTCGCATGTGACAGTAATAGAAAAGAGTCTCCTGACTCCGGAGGAAAGCCTGGTACGGTAGCGCCAGGAAAGACGGGATTGCAGGAGTCATATAAGCTACCGAAACGGAAAAGGAGTGGGATGACGATCTGTACTTATAACGCACGTACGCTCGCATCGGAAGCGGCCATCGAAGATCTGATGAAGCGAGCCAAGATGATTGAGTTCTATCGAGAAGATCATGCCTTCAACAAGGTCATAATTCAACGCCAAAATTGGCCCAAGAAGAACGTCTGAGGAACGTCACCTCGAGTACCACGGCACATAATGGAACAAGCAGGGGAGAGGCGTTCCGAGTTTTTAATGACAACAAAGGCCACCTATGAAAACTCACAATTCCATAAGCACTCCTCTCTGCGCTAGATGTAGGAGTCAATCGGTGGAGGATACTGAAATTAAGCACATCGTCCGCAATGAATCAGACCACATCATCATCAGTAAAAGGTTCTGCCTGACGGACGTCGCTATTTTGCTAACGTTCTATACGGGATCGGACCATCGCCTCCTCCGGGGAAGATTTTCATTTACTCAGAGAGAAGAGAAAGCCGCGAAGTTCAGAGAGCGAACTCCCAGGACTATCACTAACTAGGATCTTTTCGCCACGTTAGCCGGCTTTTGGAAAAATTCAACCAATGGACAACGTCGACGAGGAATATGACCGGCTCGTTGAACACCTTCACGACTGCACGAAGAAAGCTGAGAGTTTTAAAACCACCACGAGACGCCTATCTCTTCAAATTCCTGAGCTGATACGCCAGCGTGGAGCTGCACGAGCTCCAGGCAACCTAGAACTCACGTTCGAGCTCGCAAGGCATTGCACAGAGGCGATAAAGGAAGACCTTAAAGAGAGGGGAACGGTCAAGAGGTACCCGTATGATGTGTCGCCACGTATCCAGGAGGCTAATAAAAAAAGTAGTCACTGGCGTGTCAATCCACTTTGGGTGCGCCAGCGCGTTTTACTGGAATTCGTTTTTCGTTAATGTTTTCGAAAACGATCACTGCAATATTTTGGGAACGGTGGAACAAAGAATATCTCGCATATTTGAGAGATATCCAGAGAGTGCCACTAAAACAACCACGGCATGTGACAAATACACCGCAAATTTGAGAAATTGTACTCGTTGAGCAATAATTTCGAGTGGTGATTAGATGTACGCCAAAGCACTTTAAACAACATCAAATGCAAATGGTCTTGTAAGGCCATCGAAACTCGGTCCACCAAAACAAAAGAGTTGTCCAAAAGCTACTAAACAAGCTATGTCCGTTGGAGATAGGTATTTTTGTGGAAGACCGCTTTCCAGAACTTGTAAAAGAATGCCTATTGTATTAGAAGTAGAGGTTAGAATCGAGTGAGGGCCTTTGCTACCACCGTTCATTGCTGCAGTTCGCGATTGTCCCACCTCGATTCCAACTGCTATCTCGACCACGCCGCCTCTGTGGAGACCGCTTACGCGACTGCACCGTGCTTCACTTCGTTTTGACCCGACTATGAGTCACTGATTTGAAACGTTTCCACAGCTTAGTTTTGACAAATGTGCAGCTTAAAAACACGCGGCCAGTCTTTGTTAATTAGCCATTGGCATTTCCCGCGGATGCACAGCCACTTACGCAAATGCACCGTGCATCATTTCGTTTTGACCCTACTATTCATGCACACATAGCATACAATACATACATTGCATGCATACGTCTCTGTCACAGAGCGTCGGAAGAACTGCCAAGTCGAACAGATGGGTGCAGAGCTCTTGGTCCATAGTTTCGCTGACGGGTGCGATTGCTGTACACGATGTTCTCATCCTCCTATTCAGTTCTTCCTTCAATATTCATAGAACGTCCAAGGTACATGTATGACGAATTTTCCACGACTTGGGAGCCTTCAAGTTGCACTCCTCTGTCCTAGCAGGAGATGTTCATGAGTTGTGTCTTCTTTCTGTTTATTTGCAATCTTAATCTCTTTCCTGCTTCATTTAATTCCTTGAGCATCGTCTCTGCTCCATTTTCGAAACGTACAGCACATGCATGCACATGCGCTAGAGCAACGCGGCATTTGGCCGCTCGCAGACCGTCTGCGAGCGGTTTGCTTAGTAGCTTGCCAAATTTCTCCGAGTGACGTAACCGAGACCGATATTGGCCGTAATTTTTGTTTGTTTTCTTCTTTTTCTCTCGTCTTTCCTGTTCTTGTTATTGTCCTTCTGATTTTTATGCCTCCTATGTTTCTTTTTTTTCGCATTTTTGTTATATTTGCTGTACCTGCTTTTGCTATAGATCAATATTGTATCTGCATTGTTCTTAAGTTACTGTATTGTTTTTGTTCACTTATTTTCACGTTAGTGTTCTTTTCTTTTTTTTTTTGTAAGGAAGAAGGAAGAGGGGGGGGATAGGCGGAGAAACAAAAAAAAGAACATTAACATTTACATCGAACAAAATTTCAAAAGCAAAACATGAACAAAAGCAATACAATAACCCAAGAATAATACAGATAAAATATGGACGTCTGTAACAAAAGCAAGTATAGCAAACATAATAAATTTACGAGAATACAAACATAAAAGACGAAGAATCCAGAAAGGAAAGCAAAAAGAATGAAAACAAGCAAGAAACTGCATTCAGTCATTCATTAGCATATCCGTACCTTGATCACCTTGATCACCTTGACCCCCGTAAATCTTCGAACTGGTCGAGCGGGCGCCAGTAGTTCTTCTATCTGTCCCGATCGCGTGACAGAGTCGCCCAGTGGCTCCTCCTTTCGCGTGGGACACGAAGAGCATCGTAATTTCCTCTGAAGGACTTCGTGAAGAAATCTCACCATCGGGTCGGCGGTCTTCATGTAGTGCGCTTAATATCGCGGGGAACCCAGTCGCTCACGGCTCTGGTCCAACGGTTGTCGTTAAAGCGCATCACGCGTCCGGCCCACACTATCTTACTTCCCTTGGCAAACGTGACGGCGTCTTAATCTTCGATCGCTGACGGAGACAACTTCGAATCCCGTCCCTCACTTGCGTGAAGTGGGATACCCCTAGCATCACTCTCTCAATTGCGCGTTTAATTACGCTCACTGCGTTTTCTTCCTGCTTGCGAAATGCCCAGGTTTCCGAAGCATAGTTCAAAGCAGGAAGTACGGTGGTGTTGAAGAGGTGAGCACGGAGCGAGGTGTTCTTGGTCTTCTTCACTATATCTTCGATGCTTTTCTAGACTCTCCAAGCCGCTCTTCTCCTCCTGTCCAGCTCAGGGGTCAGGTCGTCCATCATGTTCAATTCCCGACCCAGATAAATGTAGCTGCTGCAATTGGATATGTTTGTTCCGTTGAGCGTGAATGGGGCATCCGAAACCCATCCGTTACGCATGAAAATCGTCTTTTGCAGATTCAGCTGAAGACCGATGCATCCACATGTTTCGTCAAATTCGGTCAGCATTCGTTCCGCTTGACTGATACTAAGTGTTATTAGCACGATGTCATCAGCAGAGCGCAAATGATGTAGCTGCCGACCATCAACCTTCACCCCCATGTCGTCCCATTCCAACCTTCGCATTGCGTTCTCGAGGGTGGCTGTGAATATTTTGGCTGAGATTGTATCACACTGTCGGATCCCCTCTTCACGTCAATGATGATATTCTTGTAGAATGGCGAAATTCCGGCTGTGAAGTTGCTTTATAACTTTCGAAGTACCTTTATGTACTGAGTAGGGACGCCTTGGTTGTCCAAGGCTTCCATGACCGCTTCCGTCTCAACTGAGTCGAAGGCCTTCTTCAAGTTAATGAAGGTGGGACAGAGCGGCATCTTGTACTCACGTGATACCTCGATGAGTTTCGAAACAGTGTGAATGTGGTCAATCGCGCTGAATCCTTTTCGAAACCCTGCTTGCTCGCATGGCTGTCCTTCATCCAAGACTATTTCAATCCTATTAAGGATCACTCTTGTAAAGAGCTTGTAGATGACGGACAGTAAGCAGATTGGGCGATAGCTGCCAATGTCATGTGGATCTCCCTTTTTATACAACAACACGGTCTTCCTTGTTTTCCACTGTTTAGGAGCCTTGCATTTCAACATGTAACGGATAAAGAGCCTCGCCAGGGTGTTGACGAGTGAAGGTTCGTCAGGTGTTCTGGACTTATTTTGTCGTTACCGGGTCCTGTACGTTTTCTTACCGACATGATAGCATGTTGTACCTCGGACGGGAGAACCTCTGGAATGGCATGTCCATCTTCCCTTAGATGCTGAGGAGGCAAGTGGACATGACTACCAAAGCTACAATTCTTTCAGATCACAGACCACTCACGTTTCTACTGTAACATAACCATACCCATGATAACTTAGCCCGATGGGTAGTTGAGCTCCAGAGTTACTGTGCCTCAATTGAGTACTTTAAGGGGTCCTCGAACGTGGTTGCAGACGCCCTCTCTCGCGTCACAAATAGCCAAGACCGTTTCTCGGACGGCTCTCCGGAGTCTGACGACATTATAGAATTCCCTGTGAGTATCAATGTGTGTAGGCCGAGGATCCACTCACTGAGATCTCCGGTAGTGTTCGCAGGGAGTCCAGCGAACATTCGTCTTTACGATGCTTTAGTTGAGCAGAAATCCGATCCTATGTGTTCAGCGATAATGACATTGAATGAGACGCCGAGGTTCTATGATCACCTTTCGGATGCCGAAAAATCTGCCCTTCTAGCACTCGCCGAGAAGTGCACTATTCGGAATAACGAATGTCTCTACGTCAGTGGAGCGTCTCCTGCTCCTGCGTCGCGATTCGAGCGTTTGGTAGTGCCAGAAAAGTTGCGTGAGCCTATTTTCTTGGCACTTCATGCTAGTCCTTTGGCAGGTGGGCACTTTCACTGGCGCAAAACGCTAGCCAAGATTTCGCGGAAATACTTTTGGCCGCATATGGCGGAAGATGTTTTTTGCCCTGGTCCGCTCTTGTGTACCTTGTCAGCGTAAGAGAGCGCAGCAGATGAACCGGGAGCGTCTCCTTCCGGTCATCAGCGGCGCAGTTTTTGACAAGGTGTATGTCGACCTAACTGGGCCGTTGCATACCACAGACATCTGGCAACAAGTACATTATAGCATTGATCGATCATTTTACTAAGTTCGTGATCGCAGCTCCGCTACCCGACTGTTCAGCAGTCACAGTAGCACACGCAATAATGACCGAATGCATTCTGAAGTTTGGGGTAATGACCCAACTCGTCTCTGATAACGCCTCCTATTTTAAAGGAGAGGTAGTCTTCGAGGTAGGGAAGCTGCTGCAGATCAGCCGGTACTATACCACCCCTTACCACCGTGAGGGTAATGGCGCGTGCGAACGGGTTTTCGCCACGTTCCATCCGATGCTTCGCACATATATTTTATTATAATATTATTAGTCAATCGGATTGGAACAAATATGTGGTGGCATGTGCCTTCATGTATAACACTATGTACATTCTAGTGCGGGTAACACTCCCTTCTTCCTGATGTATGGGAGGGATCCCGTCTTCAATATAGATTCGTTGATCCAATACGATTTGCAGCGCCATACCCCTAGAGATGATGATTCTCGCGTCTATATAGAGAATCTCGTGCCTACAATTCACGCAGCCCGGAGGGCAGCAGCAGCTTATAACGAGCATCAGAGTCGCAAGTTTAAGCATCAGTACGATCAGTCACACTTGGGTCCCCTCGAAGTGAAGGTTGGTGATCGCGTCTTTTTACGCGATTGCATGCCCCACCAAAGGCTTTCTCACAAGCTGTCCAACCTCTGGCTGGGCCAATTTCGGGTTATAGAAGTCGATCATCCACACCTCACCTTTACCAGCGTTTCGTCCCCTCAGTCCGCGCCTAGGAAAGTGCACATGAATCTAGTCAAGAGATCTTTCGAACTGTCCGGGGCGGTGTTCTCCTCCCCGTGGCTTCCCGCTGAGGAGGGCCGTGCGCTGGGAGTGGCTCAAGCTGTTGAACAAGCGGTGTGCGGTTACAAACATGAGCTAGTAGCGAAGCCCCAGCAATCCGTTGATATGGTCACACATACTTATAACACTCGTTTCAGATCTCGACGAACTTCGGTTTAGTCGTGTACTTCGGCCTTCCAGTCACGACAGCTTTTATTTCCTTTTTCTCTACTTTCACTTCTCTTTTCGGTCATGATCTCTCCTACTTCTCTTTGATGGTGAATCCTTCAGTCTATTGCTTCGCGTTTTGTTCGTGGTTATGAGTTGTTTTTTTGGCTTGCGGCACATCTTTCACCTTTGATTTTCAGATAAGTTTGTGTAAACCCGACAATACTAGTAACTGTCTATATTCGCAGTAATGTATTCTGACGGCGACCCACTTTTCCTGGGCCGTCCTGAGGGGCGCACCTCCGCAAGGGGGCCTGGCGCCCCATCATCTTGTAGCCGAGATCCGGCTGAATCAAAGACAACTTCGCCTCGCCGGGATCCAGCCGAAGCCGAGATCAGTCCTTTATCATTTTTCTCCTTCTTCTCTTGTCAGCCGGGATCCGGCCGAAGCTGAGATCAGTCCTTTATCATTTTTTTTCTACTTTCTCTCTTGTCAGCCGAGATCCGGCCGAAGCTGAAATCAGTCCTTTATTATTTTTTCTCCTTTCTCTCTTGTCAGCCGGGATCCGGCAGCTTCCAAGTTTAGTGCATCTCTGAGCCGGGATCCGGCAGCTTCTAAGTCTAGTGTATATCTTAGCCGGGATCGGGCAGACTCTAAGTTCAGTGCATCTCTGAGCCGAGATCAAATTCCAAGTCTAGTATATATCTTAGCCGGGATCCGGCTAATTCCAAGTTCAGTTCCCATTCATAGCCGGGATCCGGCAGATATCAAATCTAGTCCGTCGTCGACCCAGGACCCTTCTAAATCTCAGTATAGCTTTTTCTGGGAGTCCCCCGTAGGTGAAGCGATGTTGACATCTCACCCAGCTTTGTCCTCCTCTTCCGACTTTACGATGAGGGACATGAACTGCTCTACTCCCTCACCGAATTTTGCCCGGAATCAGGCGGACGTTCAGACTAGTGTAGCTGCAAGTGTCGACTCTACGGTTCTCTCCTCAGACGATAATCCGGTACGTCTTACTGCGTCTATGGAGAATCTCTACATTACTCCCACAACATCCCAAGCTTCCTCGGCCCGCGCCGCCACTTCGGGTGAAGTCGACGTTGCATCTTTTTATTCTAGCGGCAGTTCCCCACCCCAAACGAAGCGAGTGAAGCGCACTTTCCGCAGTGGCTTTCCAACACTTTCAGGTTACTTCCCGTCGCCTCCTTCAGGTCCGTTCAGGCCATAGACGGCCGGGTCCCTTAGTCATGACGATACCAGTTGGGCCAGTCTTTCAGAAGCGTCAATAGCATTCGGTAGTTCATAGCAATCATTCTGTAACGAAGCCCCTTCTTCCCATAGACTTTATGGTAGGGAACAGGGTCGTGGCGCCGCGAGACGCCTGGCGCGACGTGAGCAGTCCTCAGTCCGCGATGAAGAGTTCATATTCCGACCGGTACGCATACCGAGCGAAACACCGATTGGCTTCCCCCATTATTTGAAGCATTTGCACCCATGGGCGAAGTTCATTAACCCGCGTCCCGCCCGTGTTCTCCGTAGCCCCCTTCTACGGGTAGATCTCCGGATGCCGGCGGAAATTTATTCGCACCCTCCTCCCTCCAGCTACCTTAAGCTGAGCTTTAATCGGACGTTGTTCCCCATAATCTCGATATCGGGGGACGGAGTACCTCTGGCAGTTCCCTTGATAGAGCTACAGCATTTAGAGAATACGATTGCGTTTCGCCAGCGTTCTTCCCACATTATCCAGAAAGTGTTAGCGGGCTCACATTCAGATGTTGGCGTCGAATCGGTAGAGAAGACTCCTTCGGGTCGTCATAATACTGTAACTCTAACGCTTATTGTTGATCGCATTAGACCTGTCCTCTACCAAGTAGTTTCAACAAGATGAGGTTCCAGCGTTATCTTCGAAGCTAAAGACTTCTTCACAGTAGGGCCCATCCCGCCCTTAACGAGCTTCCCAATAGGGTCGCTTACGAGGGCGCGCTTGTCAGCAACTTAGGGCCGGAAAGCAGGACGCTACTTTCAGACACTCTTACATTCCCGACTCCCACTATTCCTTTTATCTTCATCAACGAGGATGGCCAATATGTCCCATTACAACAGTACGGAGGCGGAAGTATGCCTGGAGCTTTTGCACGCGCTTTTGCGCCGAGGTCTGACACCAGCCCAGCTTTGCATCATAACGTTTTATCGCGAGTAGTATCACCGGTTAGAGCGGGCAGCCGACAAACTAGGTATGGAGCTCTCCACAGTCGACTCCTTCCAAGGAAGAGAAAAAAAGGTGGTCTTCCTCTTAACCACCCGAACACATGTCGCGCCAAAGTCTGCTGAATTCCTCGACGAGTATAGGCGAAGCCATATATGAACGTAGCCATATCTCGGTGTCGCCAAGGGCGGTTTATCTTCGGACACGTTCATTCCCTTCGCAGCGTCCCCTTCTGGGGTCGTGTGATCAGTTGGGCTAGCTCCCTTAATGCCATTGTGCCTGCAGCACACCTCCCTCGCCATTTCAAAAACGAGAAGTTGTTGCCTCGGCCGGCGTGTTATTTATGTAATTGTGTAAGTATGTAAATATATTATAAGCAAATATAAGTGTATATTTCTACTTATCGGGTCGTTATTTGTAGCGGGTTATTTGTAAACCAGCCTGAGCGTCCGGCTAAAGCCGGACTTCAGGCTTATTTTGGTGTTCGCTCAGCTCGTTTTCACCGACCAATAAGAAATAGCAGTATCAAAGCTTTATCCATTTTTTTAACCCGAAAACTTTAGTATAGATGAATGATCTTGTGGTTTTTCCTTAAACTCTCAGTTCTATATTTGGAGAGCAATCCAGCTTGATTTCAAGTCTATGTTTCTCTCAAACCTCCACAATTTGAAATATTATTCGAAGTATGAGTCTGCTCCGTTCTCAGCTATTAGCAAGAATGATGTGCTATCATGGAAGGACGTGAATATCATTATTGTAGTGATAAAAATAACGTTCTACGTCAGATCGCGTAAACTGTTGGTTACTACATATTGCATTTAAGCAGTCGTTTGCACGTGTGTTACCTCCTTTTGAAAAAGGATGACAACAGCGTTAGGGAGATATGCTGGGAAATAAATATGCGAAGGAACCATGGAAACCCATTCTGCTGCGCTGGGGCTCTCGCGCACTCCGACGCAATGGAACCCGTCTCTCCCCCCTCTCGCTTTCTGGCACCGGCGCACCATTTCAACCCCGTGGGACCCGCCCCACCCCATTTTACAGCTATCTGGCTCCGGGGCACGATTTGGCACGACCTCATAGTATTTCTCTCCTTCTCTTTGAGGAATTTCTCGACTGAGACACACGCATACACAGGCGCAAACACGTGACAGAATAAGCCCGTTATTGTACAGCATGATAGTTTGCAATTTTGGGACTATACATTCACATAAAAGTTTATTTACTCTCACTAACATATGAGAGAAACTCTACTTGCCTTTTCGAAGGCAACATCTAACATACATGTCCAGAGAACGTTGGACAATGGTGAAAAGGTAGAGCGCTTGCCTATCAGGCGCATGACAATGGTTGGGCACCCCACCGGTGCAGTTTTGCATCATTATGAAGTGTTTTCGTGACACACAGACAAACACACAAACACACACATACACATACACACACGGACTAAGCGTGTTATTATATAGCATGATATATGGAAGTCCGGGACGGAATTAAAGTAAGGGGGAGGTGTAAGTGATGTGGATATTGCGCTCTATAGCAAGTTGATCGATACTGTAATATTCCCTTTAGGGGCAGAGCTATCTAGCACGAGAGGCGGAGCAGTCTCGCGGCTGGGCTCATAAGAGCCCATGCCTGGAGCGCACTAGGAGAACCCTAGCCGCCTGATACCTGCAGATGGAGGCCCGACCAAGGACGCTTGGAACGACAACACCAAGGTCCGCATCGTTAGCCTGAGCCTTTCGAGGATGCTCCCGACGGGGGCGAAGCCCAGATCATCTATCAGAGGTAAGGCTTCCTCCTTGCGTGGGTCGAGAGCTGTTTCCACTGCGCGACGCTTACTAATGCCATCATCGACAAAGCTCTTCGCTTCGTTTGTTGGCTTTTGGAAAGATACTGTTATGGACAACATCGGCGACGAATATGAACGGCTTGTAGAACATCTTCATGACTGTACGAGGAAAGCAAGGAGTTTCAAAACTATTAAGAGATGTCGTCCGAGCTCGCAAGGCTTTCCAGAGAGCCGATAAAAGAAGACCTCAAAAAGAGAAGAGCAGAAGTGTTGGCTGAAGCTGCAGAGGCGGGAACGAGCATTCGCTACGTCCGTCGGGATCGCAAAACAAAAACGATAGCGACGTCTCTTCGACAGCCACGACATGTCGTTCAAGAGGTCCTCCCTTCCGAAATCCAACATGTAATCATGTTGGTGTAGAATAGTACCTCACACGGTCCCGACAGAATCAAGCCTGAACATCTGAATTACCTACTCCAGTCCTCATCACCACACTGGCGAGGCCTTTCACTCGCTATCTGTTTGGAAAACCAGCAAGAGCATGCTGTTGTATAGGAAGGGAGATTTACAAGACATCGACAACCATCGTCCAATCTGCTTACCCCCTGTCATTTACAAGCTCTACACAAGAGTGATCTTAAACAGAATAAGAAGAACACTAGATGAACGACAGCCATGAGAGCAAGCTGGGTTTCGAAAAAGATTCCTCACGATTGACCACGTACACACCGTCTCAAAATTCATAGAAGTATCGTATATCGTGGGAGTACAAGATGACGCTGTGTCTCACTTTCATCGATTTGAAGAAGGCCTTCGACACAGTTAAAACCGAAGTGGTCATGAAGGTTTTGGACAACCAAGGCGTCTCTATTCCACACATAAAGATGCTTCATGAGTTGTATAGCAACTTCACAACCAAAATTTCCCCATTCTATAATGATGTCATAATCGACGTGAAAAGAGGGATTCGTCAGGAGGACACAATTTCACCGAAAACATTAATTGCCAGAAGTTGACGACCGGAATTTACAACACCTTCGTTTCGCTGATGACATCGTTCTAATAACATCAAGCATCAATCAAGCGGAACGGATGCTGGGCGAATTTGATGAAACGTGTAAAAACATTGGTACTCGGCTGAACCTAGACAAGACGATGTTTGTGAGGACGGATAGGTTTCTGATGCCCCATTCACGCTCAACGGAACGAATATATCCGAATGCTCCAGCTATTTATATCTAGGTCGGGAAATCAACATGATGAACGACCTGATCTCCGAGCTGGGCAGGAGGAAACGAGCGGCTTGGAGAGCATACAAGAGCATTTCAGGATGCAGTGAAGAGGACTAAGATGTTCTGGCTCTGTGCTTACCTATTCAACAGCACCGTTCCTCCTAGTTTGACCTACGGTTCAGAAACCTGGGTGTTTCGCAAGCAGGAAGAAAATGCGATCATCATCACAGAACGCGAAATTGAAAAGGTGATGCTAGGAGTAACCCGCTTTATGCAAGTAAAAGAGGGCTTTCAAAGTTCACTCCTACGTCACCGATTGAAGATAAGAGACGCTGCCGTACATGCCAAGGAAAGCAAAATTAGGTGGACCGGACACGTGATGCGTCTCAACGACAATCGTTGGACTAGAGGCGTGAGCGACTGAGTTCCCCGCGATATTAAGCGCACTACAAGAAGACCGCCGACCCGATGGTCAGACCTCTTTACGAGTTCCTTCAAAGAAAAATACGACGCTCTTCGAGATATGCCACTGGGCAACACTCGCGTGCGATCGGGACAAATGGAAGTATTACTGGTGCCCGCTAGAGCAAATCGATTAGCAACGGGAGCACAGGTGATACAGGTGAATTACCAAAAAGCTCAGATTCTGTGCACATTGTTAGCTTAGGAAGATCGCGAATAACTTCCTGATATGAAGTATAGATATAGTATAGTACCCGACTGAGTTCCCCGCGAAGGTTTACCCTACAAAACAGCCACAACGCTGTTTTTTTCATCTCCTAGTCTTTTAGGAGTTTTGGTGGGACAAAACTTAAAATTGTCCGATCTTTTTCGGATTCGATCCATCTAATTTTTCAGAAATCCAGATGGTCCTTAAGGGGAAAATTTTGAATATAAGGGTTCTCTTAGTGCCCCTATCCGAACGTGTGAGTAATTTTTTAAAACGCTGTCCCATTTCTCTGGAATGGAAAAACATGTCAAAATCCCAATTTTTGTTCGCGTGCCGAAAAGTGTGTGATCTTGAATAAAATTCAATAACTCAGAGTAACTTAGCACGAAGCAAATCATCTTTCAGCATGTTGTAGCCTTGGATTTTCTTTATCAGATGCTACATCAATTGATTTCCATTCCACGGCCTCGCAGTTTTTCCAAATTTTTTATGGGACAAAGACGGGAGATCTTTTTCCCATCGAAATTCCAAAAACACTAAGAGGTGAGAAAAAAAAACAACGACATCACTGTTTTTAGGGCAAATGCTCTCTGGAAAACTTCCTAAAATTTCTCTTTTGCTCCTCTTATGACAAAGTTCTTTGCGATCTCCGAGACTTAATAATGTGCACAGAATCTGAGGCTTTTTGGTCATTAAATTTTGTTAAAATCGGATTTAAACCGCTGCAAATTACGTAAAATTAAATTCTTCATTTTTTGGAAGTTGTTTCAAGTTTCCATCTCTTTTGCAAAAATTTGCCTCAGTGGGATGTCGAACATGCGTAGTCTCATTATCGCACTATCAATACATTGGGCTATTACTAGTTTGATTACTTTTGTGCTGATCATCAGGCTATCCTCAATTCACAACTGGCCACTGCACACTTCCTCTTAGTTTCATTCTTTGCAGTGTAGAAATATTGTGTTTGGACGTGTGACCTAATGTATTGTGGTTCAGTGGTAGAGTATTTATAAGCTGACGAACGGAGACTGTGTGCTCACTAGGAGCAACAAAAGCAGGAACGCCCCTTGTAGGCGATCGTTAATAAATGAGCTTTGCGAGCTGTCATCTTGATGAAATGAACGCCAAAAATATACGTCTTTACAATGCTGAATGTTTGCACATAAGATATATGATATTGTGCACAAAAGTATAGAATAACGATACAGAATTGGGTATATGTCCAAATATCAGGACATATAATATCGAAGATTGTTCTAGAATTTTGTCCACATTGTATCAATAGAGGAACAAAGAATAAGGTGTCTGGTACTAATCAATCCGCTTGAGATGCGATACCACGTTCACTTCAGTTCAGACTCGTTTGAGGTTCAAGAACGTGTAAGTGACTTATCCAATGACTTGCGGGAGCTAGCCGATGTACCAAGTCGGTGTTTTTATCCTTTCAGAGAAGTGTGGTACCAATTTATCGACCTAGGAGGTATGAAAGGCTTGGTGAGCACTAAGCCGGATTCAAACCTCTGATCGATTGTGCAGGCGGCGGAACTTTTAACCGACTGCGCTACACCCGCCCTACTGTACAAATATGCGCAATCAAATTCCACAGACAGGTTATCACTGGTATTCTCTGATCCTCTGGTGGATTTGCAGCAAAATGCAAGTGCAAACGAACTGACAGAATCGATTGTTACATCGTCTGCATTGTCATCGGAAAAGGTCCTCTCGTGATTAAAGTACCTGCTCTCCAACTTTATCACTGCTCGTTACAGTGCTACTGAACATTTTCGTACTCAATCCCTACGCTCAACCGTTATTTAGCGAGTTTATTTGACGCTCCACCCCGATATTCCGCCTGTGGGATAGGTTCATGGACGAACGAAAGGTCTGACACACAATATGATGGACAGAGAGACAGACAGACAGAGGGACTGGTAGATTAGACAGATTAGATATATAAGATAGCTTCGGTGTCGGGGTGCTATGAGTGGCACTGTCACTATAAACACTAGACCAAGCGCATCTTCTCCTCTCGTTTTCACTCTGCTTTCGCTTAACTGAAGACAAAAGATCTTCAGAAGCCGATGTCTTCGCTCCAGTATGGTGTCATCGATTCCTTTGATATCGCACGCTCTCGTGTACAACTGTGTATGAAGACATCGATTCCTTTGATTTGTGTGCTGTTATCATCAGCTCTTCAGATTAGAGTTTGATTTAATTTTCCGACACCCGTTTGCTCGTCAAGTCTACAACTGATCATTTGGAAGGTACATAAATCTTTGATTTGCCTTTTTGTCTGGCTGGGGAATACCAGCCTTTTCAAGTTCCTTTCAAGTCTGTCAAGAGTGTATCAAATGGCCGTTTTTGTTCAACTATCTCAGTCACTTTATTCCATAGAGTTGGATCGCAGACTGATTATGGTTTGTGCTGGCCGCTTTTTTCTAATTTTCTTTATAACGTGCGTGTATTTGTGACAGCTTTTGATATTCCTTTTTGCGCTACGCTTTTTTTCGATACTATTGTCGTCAGCTGCTTTCATGTGTTTGGCCAGTTCAGCTAAGATCGTTTCTTGTGTGTTGTTCTGCATCTCTTCGGAGTCTTTAGTTCAAGTTCGATCACTTTGTCTCCGTTTATAGTCCCGACTTCCTTGGAACTGGTGAGGACTGGTCACAGAAATTTGGTAGTAGTTTAGCCTCTCGTTTACATCCGTTTATTTGATTTTGCTCTTCTCCTGCTTTGTAATCTTATATTAGGGTGATCGGAAAGTATCCCCCGAAATACGGCAAATTTTCAAAACAACACAACTTTTCAACATTTTATTATTCGACAAAATAATCTCCATCAACATCAATAACCTTCTGCCAACGTATCACAAGGTCACAGATTCCTTTGGCGTAGAACTCCGGCGACTTGGAGGCGAACAAAGTCCGAAGGTCATTTTCGAGGTGGTCACGATCATCGTAGCGCTTCTCTTCCAGGTGATGCTGAAGCGATCGGAAGAGGTGGTAGTGGCTCGGGGCCAGGTCCGGGCTGTACGGTGGGTGCGGTAGAACTTCCCATCCGAGCTCCAGAATTTTTTGGGAAGTTTCTTTGTGATGTGAGAGTGCGGGTTATCGTGCAGCAGGCGAACCTTATCGAGCTTCGAGTGCTCCTTGCGGATCTTGTCGGACAGTCTTTGCAGTTGAGCGCAGTAGACCTCGGCAGTAGCTGTCGTGTTGTCCGGCAGCAGTTCGGAACGGTAGATTCCATGAACTCCCCACCAGACACTCAACATGACCTTCTCATGGATTTCACCTTTCACGAAAGGATCAAGCATTTCATCGCCAGCGCACCACGCACGCTTGCGGGTATGGTTGACGTAGAGGACTTATTTTTCATCTCCAGTGACAGTGGTGTCCAGCCAGTCGAATCTGAGACCTCTGGAGAGTAGCTTATTGCAGATGTCCAAGCGTCTTTGGCCGTTGCCGTCGCTCAATGCATGTGGGAGCCACTGACCGAGCTTTTCACCATTCCTTTAGGTCGCAGTCCATTGCTCACGGTGGACAGCGAACAGCCAGACTGGCAGTAAAATACCACATACCTTCATATGGATGCTGCTCCGCCAGATTCTTCAGTTCCGCTCTCGCTCTGGTCGAACGATATTGCAGTCGGTCGACCAGAACGAGGCTCATCTTCGAGTTTCTTGTTTCGGTTTTAAAGCGCTGGAGCCAGGCGCGCAGAGACCGCTCAGAAGGGGCTTCAATGCTGAATACTTGACTTAGGTACTTAGGTTTCGATGGACTTCAGCAGCGGAATATGGGTGGAATGTTCGGCCATTACAGGATGAAATAGGCAAGGAAGAGGGAGCCAGATATGTTATGTGTATACAAGCGGTAGTGTCCTTCTGTAATATATTTAAGACGGGAACTTCCAGAACATCTCAAAAATGTGCGCTACTGCGGAATTTTCGGCAGATACTTTCCGAACACCCTAATATAATCGACTTGACGTGTATTCGTGTTGCTTGTTCAAGTTAGTTTGTCGTATGTACCACCTTTGACCTTAGACGTTTCAAGATCACTTCTATATATATATATATATATATATATATATATATATATATATATATATATATATATATATATATATATATATATATATATATATATATATATATGCATACATCCATATATACACTCACGTGACAGACTAAGCCCGTTATTATATAACATAATATTTCTATTTTACTTTCGTCGCTTCATATCACTACTACTACTATTTACTATTTACCATGTACTATTTATTAGCATTCATTTATATTATTTCGATTTATTTGTTTATTCAGCGTCCAATTTGTTTCTGTAATTCCGTTTATTATAACTAATTTTTGTCGCTACATGAACGGTTATACTAGAAAAAATGAGATGAGGGGATCGTTTCCTGGAGGTTCTTCTATGGGGGGCCGTTTTCAGGAGGGTTTTTCAGCTGCACGCTTTACCGTCGGTCTGGAAGATCGGAAATAACTTCGTGATAAGAAAACTTAGAGGAAGGAAGAATCGTATTCGAGAGGGACCTGATGGCCCACTTCTTGTATCTTTAGACTAAGTCTATGGTTTCCTCCCCACTCGTAGCATACCGCAAAATATGCCATAAAAACTGCGAAGTAGAGGTAAATGTACGGAACTATCCCTCTAGTCCGAGCTAATAACATGCAGAACACTAGAGGGATTTTGGATAACTGCCAAAAGTCCGAAAAGCTGCAGAAAGGGTGAGTGCATTGCGATCGAAAACGAACTTGCTTCATATCAATCTCTTTGCGGGTTTTGATCTACGAGGTGGGCAGTAAGGTCCCTCTCAAGTACGACTCCTTTCCCTGGGTCCTCTTATCACGAAGTTATTTCCGATCTTCCAGACCGAAAGTAAAGCGTGCAGTTGAAAAACCTTCCTGAAAACGACCCCCATCGAAGAACCTCCAGGAAACTATCCCCTCATCTTGTTCTCCCTAGTATAACCGTTCAAAAATTAGTTACAATAAACGGAATCAAAGAAAAAACTGGACGCTTGATGAATAAACAAATCGAAATAATATAATACAGTGGATATTAATAAATAAAGGGCGGGTGTAGTGTAGCGGCTAGAGGTTCCGCTTCCTGCACGATCAATCGGAGGTTCGAATTCGCCCTAGCGCTCACCAAGCCTTTCATCCCTCCGGGGTCGACAAATTGGTACCAGACTTGTCTGGAAGGATAAAAACACTGACTTGACACATCGGCTAGCCACTGCAAGCCATTGTATAGGCCAGTTACACGTTCGTAAACCTCAAACGATTCTGAATTGAAATGGACGTGGGGGAAAGCGGATTGATTGACGTTATCCTTCATCCTTATCAATAAATAGTACTATGATGGATATTGATATAAAGTGCCGTAAGTAAAATAAAAATACTATGCTATATAATAACGGGCTTAGTCTGTCACGTGTGTGTGTGTGTGTGTGTGTGTGTGTGTGTGTGTGTGTGTGTGTGTGTGTGTGTGTGTGTGTGTGTGTGTGTGTGTGTGTGTGTGTGTGTGTGTGTGTGTGTGTGTGTGTGTATGACGCCACTGATAGTTCGCTGCAAGGATTAGAGGTATGTCATTGCATATGTGCACATATAAGTTGAAAAGATGAAGAAGCTCCCAACGTGTACTCGACGGCTCAATTCTTCTATTGACACTGATAACACACGGTTGGAAGTTCATTCCCTACAGGATTAATAATTTTCGCAAATTAGGAAAAAAACAGCTGAGAACGACGGAGAAAACATTTTATGTCGATGTCCTTCATTTGTTTATTATTTTCACAAAGTAGTTCCATAGAAAAAGCTGCGGAATTATGCCAGCAAAATCTTTAGAAAATATTCCACGCCATCTATTTTTCTAATATTTTGCATCCTTTAATATGTGTTTAATATGTGTTTATTTAACACTGACTAATCCCTGCCTTTTCTTCTTGAAAACTTCAACTTTCAATGAACCTCGGCATAGTGAGATGGCGTATTGATTTTTACTGAGCTGTACACGAGATTGTTAAATAATTTTATTGACTAACGTTTCGAGAAAATCGTCCCCTTCAGAGCCTGAAATGGGCGATTCAGTTCACAATTTAAACAATCAAATCTTCCCACAACTAAGTAGATAAACTCTATGCTTACTTTTCAACTACCAACTTAGCGACTACACTGAATGCTTACCTTGAATCGGAGACGCCTAGCATGGTACGCTGACTGATCGATCACGAGAGCCTCCTGGTCTACCTGTGGGGCAAATAATTAACAATTATCAAATTAACAGTCAACAACTTGGTGATGTGCAGATGGTATCGTGCAAGAGATTTCGAGCTAGCTGAAAATTGTTCGGTGCTATTTCCACAACAGAAAAAAGCCATCAAAGTCTGCTCTCCTCAGACACCGCCTAATGGTAGTGCTCATTTCATCGGAGATGAGGAAAGCAGAAAGGCATCGTAGGTGTAATGGAAGTTCTGTGGTGGGAGTTTTCAACTGCTGTGCTTGTACACTTCAGTATCGTCTTTTTTCAGACGTTCGGACTTCATAATCATTAGAAACAGCCATTTCGCGAGATAACGTTAACGATTCCTCTCTCTTCAGGTCCACTATAAACAGTTTTTGCCATGCGGACACATGTTTTTAATCACTTCCTTCATTTGAAATGGATGAGCAGTGAGAAAGTAAACCAAGAAATTCTTGTTACTAGGCTTACGATACCATTTCGTTTGGTACGTACCGTTCGAGATGCCAACCTCGACGTTTAAAAAGGGAAGCCAATTGTCCTCCTATTTCCTATTAGTGTTCGCACTGTTCAACAAGTCAAAGCATTTGTCCACCTTCGCTTGGGTGGCGCAGATGACAAAGCAATCGTCGACGTACCGAGAGTAGAACCAAGAACCAAGAGCTTTTCTTCTAGCTCTCTTCACCTTTTTCTCCTCTTCTGACAAGCCTTGCGACCCCCTGCAATGAATAGATATACGTTTATATACGATGATTTCTAATGTTTTTAATTATTCTTATGGTTGACTGTACCTTTTATGAAACAGAGTTTTATGTGATTCTTCAACCTTTCTACTTTCTACAGCGCTTTATCGCTTCATTTCTATCTATTCTCCTGGTAAAATCATTATGGCTGGTTAGGTGTGCGAGTGGCGAACAAAGACCTCTATAGCCTTGAGATACTCCTTAAGATAGCGCATGTCTGCGAGGCACTAGTCGCTTCGCGTCAGGCATTTGATGCCAATGTTACTTAGCTAAGTGTACAAAAACGAATCTCTAAAAAGCGAGAAAAGTGAAACAATATGGTATAACACCGACCAATTGAACATTTCTAATGCCATTTTGGCATTTAAATGGATGGGTGGCTTCCATATAACAATCCAGAAAAGAAAAACAAACACTTCCATTCACATTTCTGAACGGCAATTCACTTATATAAACTTCTTAAACATCCATACATTATTTATAATTCCAAACAACTTCTGTCAATATGCACCTTTTTTGTTCGATTCAGGAAGAGCATAGGAAAAGCTGCAAATGCGGCGGAATTGGCGGGAAGGGCGATGTGCGCGGAGCGTCAGCAAGACGCAGCGCAAGAAGAGCTACGATGTCGCTACCATGATTATGACGCTGTCAGGAGCCGCACAGCGCAGTGACCTCAGTAGCCCTCTGGATAGCGACAAGATATCATATGGGTACCTCTCGACCGTCTTCCCTCCAGAAAATATCAACTTTATCGACTCCTGCATTTTTCCTTCCAGTTCGTCTTTGGCTCTGCATGGAATGGGACGAAATTTTGCCCATAGTAATTTGCATGTTGGCTGATTATGACTGTAACTACGAGATTCGCATAATCAAAAGACAAATATCAATATTTTATTTATTTTATTATCAATATTTTATTTTTATCCATCCTTCCAATTTGTGCAGATGTTAGATGAGGCAGGAAGCCGTATATGTTTCGTGTAGATTGAATGTGGCTACAACTGCATCATGTTGATAGCAACACGGACGGTACCGTTCTCATCAATTTTTGATAGATTTTATTCAAACGGCTTGTTCCTAAGCCAACAATCCAACGTTCAATCCAATCCATATTTCTAACGTCCAATCCATGTTTCTAACGAACAAGTTCAAGTTGTGTCATGTGCGTTAGTAACGTTGTATACGTGGAGTTTTATGTTGAAACACAGGGAAAGATTCCCGACTATAATTAGTAATTAAAAAAAAACTATGTGAGTTGGGTCTCTCTTAGTATTGTGACGCGTTGTTCTCTTACAATAGTAAAGGATAAAGGATAAAGTTCCTGGCGTTAATTAATCCGCTTGGGATGCGCCCCACGTTCACTTCAATCCACAATCGCTTGAGGTTCACGAAGGTGTAAGTGGCCTATACAATGACTTACGGTGACTAGTCGATGTGTCTAGTCAGTGTTTTTGCCCTCCCAGACAAGTCTGGTACCAATTTATCGAACCCGGAGGGATGAAAGGCTTTGTGAGCAGTAGGGCGGATTTGAACCTCCGATCGATCGTGCAAGAAGCGGAACCTCTAACCGCTACACTACACCCGCACACCTTACAATAGTACTTGTGGTTTATGAAGATTTATTTCAAGCATGACAAGGTGAGATGTCGGCGAAATCATCCATTCGCGTTGGAAATATGTTATAAAGAAAGAAAACGAATAAGCACCATGCAAAAAAGCGTGAAGACTTTGAAACAACATCAACTGCCAATAAGACATAAAATTTCTCGACTGATGGCACAATTTACAGCCATACTGGAGTAACCATTTTTCAATGTTTCAAAATTGTGTCATAATACTCTCTATAAGATGTATAACTGAAGACAAATGGCAAATTTTGCAAAGCTATGGTCCAAATATTTATGTTGATGGGACTTTTTTCGGACTAGGTAACAGCGAATACAAATGTCTCCCATAAATAACCTTGAAAAATTGACCACTGTGTGAAGTCTAGAAGTCTTGTTGCGACGCAGTGTAAAAGAACCTAACAACAACAATGGAACTCTAATCTTATGTTACGAATAGAATCAGTAGAATCAAATAACAACACCACTTCAGCTAATCTGCTTCAATCTGTACTTCTGAGAAAAGGCGCGTAATATGTTCTAGGAATCAGAGAAGAGTTACAAATCCAATACTGTGAATTAGCGGTCTGAAAAACCTTTAATTAGCAAAGTAGATACGAGAAACAAGTACCAAAGAAATGGTGGGCTCAGAGAGGGCGTGAGATGCACCATAATGATGAGCAAATGAGATAAATAGTGAGTGAAATAATGTTGATGTAGACATAATCGTTAAGTAGACAGACCACTAGTGAAGTACAAATGCATTTACAGGGGCCGCTGCCGCGTATATGGCTCTAGTTGCTACCTGCTAGCCCTGCTTGTCCTAAACACAATGAGGATTTGAATATACGTTATGTTCATAGAAGAATACACAAAAGCGGAGAAACAGCGGTTGCGATGATCCTGTTTAATTATGATAAGATCAAAGGTTACTTTTTACGCATATACATTATATCTTCAATCCTAGAGGATTTCATTTTTGCAGAGATGGAGTCCGATTTTGGCCCATAATATAAAATTAAATGACAGAGAGTGTTATTCCGCTGAGCACTTCATAGCTAGATTTATAATAGCGTTTTCCACTTCTGCACGGTTTCGAATGTTCGTCTAATTCTTTCTTCTCGCAGTTAAAATGCTTACTATGGGTAGGTGGCACCTACTCATAGTTGAAAGATCACTTCGGCAAAAAAAGAGAGGATTTAGTAAGAACATGTTACTCTTACAGTAGACCTTCTACTGTTGCAAAAAAAAAACCATCTAGGGATTCAAAGACTGCGCCGAGTCACAAAACAGAATTAGTGCAAACCTTATTCATCTACTCTCCGATATAACATTTTTCACCATTCACCAATGCACTTAAAAGATGAATAAATCAATACTCAATCGTCAGTTCACATGAATTCAGTGAATAGTGTTACCTTTAGAAGATCATCGATAACTTCGTGAGAACAGCGCTCTGATAGATATTTTCGCACGTGTTTCGTAAAAGGCTTGCTGTACAAAATGACTAAATAATTATTTGTTAGGAACTCTTACTTTTTTCGAGTTTGAATGAGACGCAGATGGGGAAATTGGCGTTTTCCCAGATTAATCACACGAAACTTTAGGAAAACGAGAAAAAAAATAGCTTAGAGGTAGGAGATTTTGTTAGAAAAATCCTTGCCTACAACATTTTTAGAAACGAACAGCTTTACATCAATTATGGCACTAATTATGAGAAATTAAATTATTCAAGATCATACACTTTTCACACTCAAGCAGAAGTGAGAATTTGAGCAAGCTTTCCTATTCCAAGAAACTGATACCGTATGTTAAAAAATCATCCGCATGTTTGCGTACAGAGCAAACCTATCGAGCAAAAAGGTAACAGCGTATCAGGGTAGAAAGCGAAAATGTAAAAGGACGAAAATGCTGAAAATAAAGCGAAAACGCAGAAAATTTCTCCAAAAACAAAACAACTTCAAAAAGCATAAACCTGACAACGTTCCAAAATTCTGAACTTTGTAATGGTTATTGCCTGACAGCTGTAGTAGTCGGAAAGTCAGAACATCACCGTACCGAATAAAATCTGGCACTTTCTAATGTTAGCTTGGTCTAAGTTTTTTTTTCCAGACCACCACTTATATCTCATTTTTCTCATCTTTTTCCTTTCAAAATGTTCTCTCCTTTTTCGAAGAACTTATTTGACGGAATCCAAAGTGATGCATTTGTCAAAATGCGAATCCTTTAGTCAAACACGAAAGTCTTTGAACCAACGGTGCACTATGGCACATTCAAAGGCATCTTCACCACCTCACGCTTTGATTAAATTTTGAAGTGGACAAGCTTGAATTTATCAAGGAACAACTATTTGAATTTCACCTTTGACAGCATTTATACGGATTCTCTTAAATCAAACAAAGTAAAGACTTACAAAATATGTAAAAAAAAACAAAATAATATTAATCGACAGATTCACTTTATTTTCTTGAGCCTTGAGACCTAGAAGTTTCGATTTGCTTGTTTTACACAAATGAAAGACACTCTTATTTTCTATTTCCGGGATTTCATGTGCAATCGTTCGATATATCTCTACACGTAAACGATCGATACTCCGTAGAGAAGCAGTAGCAGAGATACCGTGTCCTGCGAGGCATATTTCACACCTTACTAGACGATGAGGGACTTTGGTGGATTACGTGATGGACGGGGCATAAGGCAAACGCAGCGCATTGCTCTGCCGATGCCATTAACTGCGACTCAGCGCAATTAACGATCGCCGTTGCCAGTCATTTCCCCTAAAGATAAGTTGTCGCGAAAGCTGTGGGTACCTAACGATACGTACCCCTAAATATTCAGCAAGCGATCGAGAGGACAACCAAAATAGTGCTGGCTTGATACGATTCACAGTAACATAAAGCTAGCTGGCATCCATTACAACCACGCACACCACCTAGCGAAATGGCGTCACCTAGCGAGAAAACTGGACCTCGCCCCTAAAAGGGAGAAATACTGAAGGAAAGGAACAAAGAATGTCCTCAAAGTTGAATGTTTGACCCTAGGTATACACATCCGAGCTAGCATCCCCTTTGGTTAAGTCCAGTTATAAGAAACAAGCGAAAGTTAGCGAGAAGGTACATCTCCAGGTGTTTTTAAGTGAACAACTACCTTGATGAGTTATTGATTCTTGCAGGGATGTTCGCAAGTACAACCAGCAAAGATCAAGTGCACTTCCAAGTGGGGTTGAGTGGACTTTTTTCTTTATGTATATGCAAAATATGCAAATCTACATGACGCTTGAAAAAACTCATGTATTGTCGAGTTAAGAAGTTGCTGGTATTACACTTGCTCAACAAAGGATTTTCGATACTTCTAAATACTTCGAAATACTTCCCTATCTCTAACATTTGTGGATTTTTTCCAATCGTTTACGTCAAATTGCTTTTCCAAAGCTGGACGGAATATTCAGCACCTCCAAGCTCATTCTGTCAATTTCTGACAATCCTATACTCACCACGGAAAATAGGAAGTAATGGCATTTTGTGGGAGCTACAAAAGAGAGAAGTATCTGGAAGGGTAATAAGACATTCAACCAAAAAAAAAAAGACATTCTAGGCATCACTCTGAAATATCGTGGAGACAAAGTGTCTTAGCAATAGGGAAATCTCTAAGAAGTATATGATCGCTCAAAACCATTAGCAAGAAAGTTCTATCGATATGAGGAGCGAGTGACGTAGCGTTTCTGAGAAGTTTTGCAACGCAGCGTATCAGACTCATTAGCATACACGACGTCTCAAAATCACCTTTTTTCTCAACAATTTACTAGTATCTTCCCCAGAAGAGACTTTCGTTGCCTAGGTATATAAATTCCTTGGGTTCTTATGTACAGGTACTAGATGAGTCAAATCATGTATGTCATTATGTTGAATGTTTCTGCTAGATTTCGAATAATATATGAATACGCCGTGTAATTCTTTAAGAGTTAGATACTGATGATCTTGGTAATTTCCGACATCCTGGCAGCCCTGATTTCACTCCTATTGTTTTTGACAATTATGTACTACTGAAAGTACATTCTACATTTATACCGTGGCTTATGACTGATGTGGCACATGTGACATTATTCCATACTGGTAGGACACGTTCGTCGCAATGTTCTTCCTACAAGAAAAACCGCACTGAAAAACCTGATATGTATTGCTAATCATGTTTCAAATATGTTGAATAATATAGCATTTGCTTAACTGATCGAAGCTTATAAAAACCTCAAAACGCCATTTCATAAAAAAAGAATAAAGTCAGTAGTATGTCTAATAAGCCCAAGAAATCTTAGCTCGATAGCTAGATGGTGTAACCAAATTGTAGAATTGTGAAGGCGCAGAGCCTGTTTGAACAAATATGTAGCCTCTGACAATGTTACTTGAAACATAAATGGTTTTAATGTGGCACTAACAGTGTTTATAAATGTATTGCATAATTGTGTAGGGACATAGTGGTCATATGCCAAAAGGGAAATATCCTGCGAACTTTGAATATGATTAGAGGCATCACCCCACGGATCTGGAGTGGTACGGATTTCCGGTGGAGTATTCGTATATGGGGTGGTAGATTATGGGGAGGAGGGTGATTCCGTTCATTTATTCCTAATTAATGTAGAAAACGACCCGGAAGATACGGCTTCAAGCGTTCCGGCGCACTATTTTCTACAAGGAGTTTGATTGGAGTGCGCCAGCCCTGTGCGGCGCCTCATCTTCCGGGCCGTTTTTTACAATTAGGAAGAAATGGTCGGAATCACTCCCCTCTCCCTAATCTACTATCCCGTTTACGAATACTCCTCCTGAAATCCGTACCACCTCAGATTCGTGGGGTGATGCCTTTAAGCACGCAACGTGCGCGCCATCATTGCCCCAGATCCCAGTGGCCACTGCTTCTGCCTATAATCAATGCACATTACATAAGAAGGCCTTACCGTGCGCCACATTTTGTGTGCGAACTCGATCTATAAAATAATGATTATTTTTTGATTTGTTCAAATGTTGTACCCCGTGTTCGCAGGTGATTACATTGGAAACCGCTCTGAAGATTTCCCATCTGACCAGAAGTACTGCGTCAATTAAAGGCGCAAAGGAGATGTGGAGACACTCTGCGAAGATGATAATGGAAGATGGTGAGCTAAATCTTTACAATGAAGGACAGTCATACTGGAACACAAATTTCGCATCATTGTTTGTTTCGCGTTAAACGTAGCGACAGAACAAGAAGTATGATTAGGATGCGAGGGCCCAGGAAAAACAGTAGAAGACTTTCGAAAATATTTAACAAGACTAGAGATGTTATTTCAAAAAATATTTTTGCAGCAAGGATCCGGAAAAGACCTTTAAATGTTTGCCGATGGATGACAATATCGCATCCAAGATAAGGCCGAGGTGCTAGATAAAGGACGCTTGGGTACTTTCGAAAGCGGATAATATTCAGGAACTCAGACGACAAGCAGACCGTACAAAAATCGAAACACCCATCACGAGTGAAGCCTCTACCCATTTCTTTTGATTCGAAGTGGACCCAAATTGAAAAAATGAGCATATTCAGTAGCTAATGCTTCTCTAACCATGGTCATCTTTCGCGTAGTTTTTCGCTGTTGCGTGACAAACGCATTTAGTGAAACCGACCCGGTTCCACGTTCGACGTTCAGCGCCGCGTACGTAGAGAGGAAATATTTTAGCCAGTGATGAGGGGACACGACGCGTTCACTTCTCGAGTAGATACGAAATTATAAGCGAGGCGCACAGATCAAACAGAGGTAACAATCGAAGGTTCGGTTCCCAGCTGGACCAAGTTCTTGCAAAAAGAGTGAAAACCGTAGATGTGAATTTGAAAAATTAACAAATCAACGTAGTCTCCCAGGACTTGTATGTGAACTATTGAGGTACAAAAAAGTTTTGAGGAATTTACAAAAGATGGCGTAACTACCACAAGATCGCATCGTACCATTCTGTAACTATATTCATGTTAAGGCGTCATCACTTCTCTCTGGAAATCAGTATACGTCATTTCGTTGAAGTGTAAACAACAAACGTTCTCTGTGCTCTGACCATGTCAACCTTTGTACCAACAAAACAGAATTTGCAGAGAGCGCTGCTTTTTTGTTTTAATTTGAAGAAAGTGCAGCTGATGAACCTTTGTACCAACAAAACAGAATTTGCAGAGAGCGCTGCTTTTTTGTTTTAATTTGAAGAAAGTGCAGCTGATGGACATGGATAGCTGTGTGAAGCATGTACGGACCATGCTCCATCAATAAAAATGAATGAATGAACTTTGAAGACGCTGAGTTGGAGGTGTTATTGGATCAAGATTCCTGCCAAACTCACGAGGAGCTCGCTGAAACCTTGAAAGTGACTCGAAACTTCACCGAGCTTCTCTTGAGGGGTTTCAAACCGTCTTAAGGCCATGGGTATGGTGCAAAAGCACAAAAAGCTGAGTTACGTATGAACTCAAACCAAGAGACGTCAAACTCCATTTTTCACGTGCGAACAACTGCTCCAAAGACAAGGCCAGAAAGATTTTTTGCATTGAATCATAACGAGGGGCGAAAATGAATCCACTACAACAATCCAAAGTGCAGAAAATCGTGAGATAAGCTCGACTATGCATCAACGTCAACGACTAAATGTAGTCAATGGATCAATGGAATCAATGGAAAGAAGCTAATGCTGTGCATCTAGTGGAATCAACTCGGAGTGATCTACGATGAACTACTCTAGCCTAACGAAATCATCACTGAGGAACGTTACGAACAACAACTGAGCACAACAACGCTCAGTCACATGTTGCAAAAGTCGTCAAGGAAGCTTTAGAGGTGATTCTTGGGATGGGATGTCTTACCCCGCCGGCCACCAGACATTGCTCCTTCCGACTACCACTTGTTTCGATCGATAAATAACACTCTGGCCGAGCTGCACTTGGGTTTTTACGAAGAAGACAAAAATTGGGTCGATTCTGGGGTGCCTCAAAAGACAAGTAATTTTTTCAACGCGGAATCCGTATACAGCCTGAATCATGGAGAGAAATCGTAGCTAACAATGGAGAACACTTTTCCTGAGTAAGTATTCAAAATTAGAAAAAAAAACAAAACTTATTTGTACCGCCAAAAGATGTCATTTAATGATTTGAACACAACACACTGTATCTATTGTTAGGGTAAGAAGACAGTTATTATCAGGTTAGCTACTTGAGCTCTTCTTTTAGACTCAGCCTCCTAATATCCAGAATTGTTACCTCTTAGAAAGATAGACGCTATGATACTATGACATTATGACACATGATAGACACTCGATGGATGATCGATGATCACCAATGTGTGGTTAAGAAGCTATGAAATTGTAAAGGGTATGCGTGTGTTAAAAAAAAAACAGCTATCCCAGTAACTTTGTGAGATCAGCAGTTTGATGAATACTTTCGAACGTATTTCGTGGAAGAAAGCTTGCTCTGAAAAAAGCAAGAACTGCTATATTTTGGGATCTCCCAGTATTTTTGAAACTAAGATGGAACAGATCAGAATTTCAAACAGGAAATTTGCAATTTCTCATCTGTACCCCATTTAAATATTGAAAAATGAAGAAGTGAAAAGTGTCAATTCTGTACCCTGATAGGAGAAGTACTTCCATAGGAAATTGATTACCTGGAGCGTGACCAAACTATCATGCGATACAATTATTATTTGAAATAATACTTTCATGTTTGAGAAGAGATCAGTATCCTAATAAGTTTTCCCACTCCAGAAAAACGGTGCCACCTTTCAAAAAATATTAGAATATAATCAAATATTTAGAAAGTGTCTGTAAGTATCTGTATGCCTTATCTGTAAGGTTGCTCCTCTTCAGGTTGTTTGAGTCTCTAAGATCTAGATAGGGAAAAGCCAAAAAACCTTAGAATTTCCAATTTTTCAGGTCTAAATTCCAGAAAGAAGCTGGTTATTAACGATCTTCTAAATCTGGCAATACCCACACAATCTAGCATTTTTGGTGACTAAATGTTATCAAATCCGAGAATATATTATTGAAAACTATGCAATATTGAGTTACTTAGATTTGAAGTGCAGCTCTAGGTTTCTTTCTCGTCTGCAAAAAATTCGATAGGTACGGCCATTAGGAATTCACAGCCAATTAGGTGCAGCTGAATTTGCGGCTGCAGAAAAGGCTGTCTGTAGACCAGAGCAGGCGTAGATTCGATGTAGATTAAGGAGAAAGTAAAAAGAAAACATAAATTAGCAAAAGCAGAACAGTGTAATCCATGGAAAATGAATAAAAGATATTGGAGTATTGATTAGTAGTAAAAAAAAAACAAAGTATTGATTACTGTCTGTTCTATCTCGAGAAAACATCACTCAGAGTCTACAAATTATATCAGTTAAAGTGAGTATAAACCAGAAACGACTATACACCATTTTGAGGCACAAACAAGTTTGTTCCGTATAAATGTAGAAGGTAAGTGGTTATCATTTAATATCTAATTCTCATAATGTCTTATTCTTTCTATTTGTCTTTATCTATCTTCTATTGGATCACTTGTAGCGCAGTCCACTGTGGCCATACGGTCGATGATTCCAAATTACCCTAGTGTCAACCAAGTCTTTCATCTCTCCGGGGTCGATGAATTGGTACCAGATTTGTTTAGGAGGACAAAAAAACATTGGCATGATCATAGGCTGGCCCCCGCAAGTCATTGTATAGGCCAACACGCGTTCCAAAACTCCAACGATTACTAATTACAGTAAAACACGCGTTGACGCATTCCAAGTGGATTGATACGACAGTGACTTCATTCCTTATCTTCTATTTGTGCTATTTGGCGAGCAATCGCTCGATATATCCACATTCAACAAATCGATATTTCCAAACACAGCCGTGAAGTCACATAGTGGTTATCATCCATCAGACTTTCCTCCCAGAGGTATCCCTTCAGAGATACTTTGCTCCTGCAAGCCATTTTTCGAACGTTATTTGACTAACAATAACAGAAAATCAAAAGATAAAGTCACTGGCGTATCAATCCACTTAGGATGCGCCAACGCGTTTTACTGAAATTGGTAATCGTTGAGGTTTTGGAACGCGTGTTTATACAATGACTTGCGGGGACCAGCCGATGATCAAGTCAGTGTTTTTATCCTACCAGACGAGTTTGGTACCAATTTATCGACCTCGGAGGGATGAAAGGATTGGTTTGCACTGGAGGAAATAGCTAGAAAATCCCACGGATCTCCCGCACTGGAGGGATCCAGCCGGTTAGTTGCGAGGCTACGTGGTGCGTCCCCAGGTGGCGGATAGGGGGTTAATAGGGGATCAAAAGCGACCTTCGACCCAGAGACGCGGGAGGATTCAAGGGATGCCCTCTCTGTTTGTGCTGTGGCTCATAATACTACCGTATCCCGCATGTCGGTCCGGCCAAAAGCCTGCAATCAAGTGATTGGGAAGTGCAAGGAAGGCGGTTAGGACTCGCCTCCAACAAATAACCTCTACATATCCACTCCGGGAGAACGCAACGTTCCCCCAAAAACTCATGGGACTAGAGGCTTGCAACGTGCCCTTTGGTTTTAAAATTTTACGCACGTCACAGTAATAGAAAATAGTCTCCTGATTCCAGAAGAAAGCCTGGTACGGTAGCGCCAGGAATGGCGGAGTTGCAGGAGTCATATAGGCTACCGAAACGGAAAAGGACTAGGATGACTATCTGTAATTACAACGCACGTACATTGCGTCAGAAGCGGCCATCGAAGATCTGATGATGCAAGCCAAAAAGATTAAGTACGACGTCATCGGACTGACCGAGACGACGACGCCACCCTCTCAACGCCGTATATGAAACTAGAGAAAAACTGCTCTTAGGAACATGCGACAGCAGAGGAGTTTTTGGAGTTGGCGTCCTTGCCAACACGAAAATGGCAAAGAACATCGACTCTTTCGAACAACTTACGACCTGAATCGGACGTCTATGGATGAGAAGATGTGGTCCAACGCTAGCTCTGACTATCTTCCTCGCTTACGCTCCAATATCAAGCCACGAAAAAGAAGTCGAAGCTTTCTATATGGACCTGGAGAAGTTCTACCGAGAAGATCATGCCTTCTACAAGGTCAAAATTGGCGATTTCGACGCCAAAATTGGGCCCAAGAAGAACGCCTGAGGACTTCACATCGGGACCCACGGCGTACAACGGAAAGAACAGGGGGAAAGGAGTTCATCATGACGACAAAGACCATCCATGGGAACTCGCAGTTCCAGAAGCCCTCTTCTCTACGCTGGACATGGGAGTCACCCGGTGGAGGGTACCGTAATGAAATAGACCACATCATCGTCAATAAAAGGTTCTGCCTGACGGACGTCGCTGTTGTGCCAAAGTTCTATACGGGATCGGACCATCGCCTCCTCCGAGGAAGATTTTCCTTCACAAGGAGAGAAGAGAAAGCCGCAAAGTTCAGAGAGCGAAATCCCAGAACTATTGTTAACTGGGATCTTTTCGCCACGCTAGCCGGCTTTTGGAAAGATTCCGCAATAGAGAACGTCGACGAGAAGTTCCGGCTTGTTGAACAATTTCACGACTGCACGAAGAAGGCTGAGAGTTTTAAAACCACGAACATATGCCTGTCTCTTGAAACTCTTGAGCTGATACGCCAGCGTGGAGCAGCACGAGCCGCAGGGAACCAAGAACTCACGTCCGAGCTCGCATGGCTTTGCAGAGAGGCGATAAGGGAAAACCTTAAAGAGAGAAGAGCAGAAGTGCTGGCTGAAGCTGCAGAGGCGGGTAAAAAAAACCCCTATGCCCGTCGATACTTCGCCAGTCGCAAGACAAGGATGAGTGCTCTCCGGAACCCGAAGGGAACAATCATTGCATCCAGAAGGGGAATGGAGAAAAACATCTACGACTTCTACTCTGATCTCTTCGACAGCCATATTCCACTTGCCTCCTCACCATCTGAGAGAAGATGGACATGTTATTCCAGAGGTTCTCCCGTCCAAAGTACGACATGCTATCATGTCGGTAAGAAATCGTATGGCACCCGGTCCCAAAAAATTAAGATCAGAACACCTGAAGAACCTTCCTCCAGTGCTCATCAAGACCCTGGCGAGGCTCTTCACACGTTACCTGTCGGAATGCAAGGTTTTTAAACAGTGGAAGACCAGCAAGACTGTGTTGTTGTATAAAAAGGGAGATCCACATGACATCAGCAACTATCACCCAATCTGCTTACTGTCCGTCATCTACAAGCTCTTTACAAGAGTTAGATTGTGGGATGAGGGTGGTTCCCCTGATTCCACAATCTGCAACTCCATCTCCAACTCAACTCTCCCTAATCGTGCTAAAAACGGTGTACAAGTGCGAGAGTATAAGATGCCGCTCTGTCTCACCTTCATCGACTTGAAGAAGGCCTTCGACTCAACAGAGATGGAAGCGGTCATGGAAGCCTTGGACAACCAAGGCGTCCCTACCCAGTACATAAAGGTATTTCGAGAGTTATAAAGCAACTTCACGGCCGGAATTTCGCCATTCTACAAGAATATCATCATTGACGTGAAGAGGGGGGTCCGACAGGGTGATACAATCTCACCCAAATTCACAGCCACCCTCGAAAACGCAATGCGAAAGTTGGAATGAGACGACGTGGGAGTGAAGGATAATGGTCGGCAGCTACAGCATTTGCGATTTGCCAATGACATAGTTCTGATAACATCTAGCATCAGTCAAGCGGAACGAATGCTGACCGAATTCGACGAAACATGTGGATGCATCAGTCTTCAGCTGAACCACCGAAATGAATGGGTCTCGGATGCTGGGCAGGAGGAAACGAGCGGCTTGGAGAGCATACAAGAGCATTTCAGGATGCAGTGAAGAGGACTAAGATGTTCTGGCTCTGTGCTTACCTATTCAACAGCACCGTTCCTCCTGGTTTGACCTACGGTTCAGAAACTTGGGCGTTTCGCAAGCAGAAAGAAAATCCGATCATCATCACAGAACGCGAAATTGAAAAGGTGATGCTAGGAGTAGCCCGCTTTACGCAAGTGAAAGAAGGGATTCGAAGTTCTCTGCTACGTCAGCGGTCGAAGAGTAGAGACGCCGCCGCGTTTGCCAAGAAAGTAAAATAAGGTGGGCCGGACACGTGATGCACCTTAACGACAACCGTTGGACCAGAGTCGTGAGCACCTGGGTCCCCCGCGATATCAAGCGCACCACAGGAGGACCGCCGACCCGATGGTCAAATTTCTTCACGAAGTCCTTCAAAAAAAATTATGATGCTCTTCGTGTCCCACGCTAAAATAACTACTGGGCGATTCTGGCACGCAATCGGGACAAATGGAAGAATTACTAGCGCCCGCTCGGGTGCGTGTAAAGAGGGTCCCGGCGAAACTTCCAGTATGCCCCGGTCATGCCTCGTCAGGGCAATTAGCGATGGTGCGTGTCCTAAAGAGATTCACTTTTGTTGGCACCTAAATAACTGACTCTGCTTACCTACCGCTAATCATACGCTGCGTCACCGGCTAGGATATAATTCACTATGTGTTGAATTGTTCTGGAGAATCAGACACATTCACTGCAATTTTGTAACGTGAGGTGATCTCAATTTAGTAATGGTACCAGAAGCAAGAGAAATCCTCACGTGAAGTTTGACATAAAGATGTATAGCTAATAGCTTCAAATTACGTGCATAAAAATTTTCGTTAATTCCAGCTCTCAAAAGTAATTCAAAAGTAATGAGAATTAACGTTATCCTGTAACTCCCAAGCTTTTTTGTAGCCTTATTTCTGGACAGAGGGACCTTCTGTATCTCTGACTTCCGGGAACTTACAGGAAGAAAAAGAGTTCAAATTTGGTAAGATTTCTAGACTTTCTGAAGATGATATAAAGACAAACTCACTGTCTTTCTTTATTAGAACACCATACAAAATCTCATGTACTTCTATCTAACGCTATTATTCTTTGACTTATTCGGTCATTTCGACAGCTCACACCACTCTTCTTTACATATTTCCTTGTAACTGCGCAGTTTTCTGCGTCTCTGTGGTAGGAAGGACATCTATGGCGGTTGTCTGCGTCTTCGTGAACGACTGGAGCGTGACCTCGTCGAGATATGTTCGCGTATCCGCCGGCATATTCACTGGGCACGTTATGTCTCGGAGGTATTCGCGGAGAATCCGCCGGGACCCTCTTTACCGTTCCCCCGCCCGTTCGACCAGTTCGAAGATCAATGGGAGTTAAGGTGATCAAGGTGAACAGAAAATCAATAAAAAGAGAACAGATAGTAACTTATCAATTCTTTAAGTCTAATATACAAGAAAGTAAAACAAGAATTCAAATGAAAAAAGAAAGGTCTGAATAAGGGCTTAAGAAACTAACAAAGACATCCAAGTATTTCAAACCTCCACCGTAGTGCTATACTTCGTAGTCTACCGTAGTTGAACGTTGTTGTTCTTCATCTTTATAAATTTGAAGATCGATTCTAATAAATCATTAGTACAGGTTTTAAGTTCTTTCCTCAGAGTGTCTAAGCGAGTCGGATGGGTGAGATGAGTGGGGCATAAAGTAGAAACAATGCAGTAGTCTTCTGATGCTATTAGCTACTGTGCAGCCCCATCACCAACCATGATTGCTATCCACATCTGCTGAGGATAACTTGTGGCAGAAGGCGTGAGTTTCTAAAGATACGCATCCAATTTCGATCCAGGACCCTCGTTTCCGTATTTTCGACCTAATGCCGTCTTTTAGAAACGTGTGCTTTGTTCTCGTTTTGTTCATCAAGATAATATGCCACTATAGACTTCATTGTACTTTTGCGACGCGTCCTCACTGAAGGCTTGCATTGACTCTCTACACTATGCGGAGAACTCCTCTGATTTCGTTTCCTGCTCTTTGTGGTTTTTCATTACTTTTTTTGTAGAGTAATACATGAAAGTCATATAATCTCTATTGAAAACTGTTTCAATAGAGATTATATGACAGTCTTATCATATGTTCTGCATTTTCTAGAGCAGCTCTAAGATCTTATTTTGTAGGGATTTGAATTCTGACCGACTTTTGTGTAGTTTTGCAAGACTAGCATTTGTTGTAATCGTAATCAGGTGCTGAAATGTGTCCCAGAAAAAAGTTGATTATGCACAGTTACGCGAAAAGTAGGGCAGAAAACCAACTTCTATAGAATGAAGTCTTTCAGATGTCTTGGAATCACGAGGAAAAAGAATACCAAATCTTCCGTATTCGTAACCAAGGAAACCTTTTTTCGTTAGGTCGATAGTTTCTTTTGACTCAAGGACACAGATTCCAGTTTGCAGGAACTGAATTTCTACACCACTTTTCTATGCAATTTGGATTTTCAACTTTCTTCCAATTACATAAACGTCAGAAAAATGAGACAGAAATTGAGTCCCTACAAGGTGAGATCTTAGAAGTGTTCTAGGACAGAAGCAGAAGCAGACGAAAACAAACGATAAAAGTGACGGAAAAGGTGTACTGTCATGACTATGTAATTTTATCCATGCACTATTATACAAAGAAAAAGAAAAACTATGGAAATTAAGGAAAAATCAGATCTGGCGAGGTTTCTGCATACTGCTCTGCTTTCTATGAAGAAAGAACTCAGTGCACTGCTGCCTGCGGCAAGGACGCCTCGCTTCAACCCGTGCAACACGTTTAACGGAGAATTTATGGCCTGACTGATCTGTTGTATAACGAAAGAGATGGTTAGCTATTATTGAATCGGTTTGACCTTCCTCCAAAGTTGTCATTCTCTGGTGACAGTTCATTCAAGTGGATCTCTCGTTAGCCAACCTTAACGATTCGCATTAAAAGCATATCATATCATACCTGAAACGAGTTGGGTGATGTATGCTTGTTCTCCAAAAGAAAACCTTCGATTCCGCTTAAGTAGAGATGGTCGCTGGTGAAGTGGATGTTCGTGAACGAATGTGCACTGTTGACTTGAAGTGCCCTCGAAGTCTTAAACGTAAGTAGTTTGCCCGAAGTAACTCGTGTATTTCTTCACACAATAATAAGCGGGAAATTCGAGACCCTTCTTTCAGTAGAAGTTGTCTGTTTTAGACATTACTGGGATCGACGTAAAACGTTTTCGACAGTGCGTTAACACGCCAAAAGGGAACGGTGAAGAGGTTCTTGTAGATTTTTTGTAGATACCTCCCGAACGTTACATGTGTG
Organism: Necator americanus; assembly: GCF_031761385.1. Taxonomy (NCBI): domain Eukaryota; kingdom Metazoa; phylum Nematoda; class Chromadorea; order Rhabditida; family Ancylostomatidae; genus Necator; species Necator americanus. Next base: position 12,679,140 of record NC_087376.1, read on the forward strand.
CTGGATCTGCACGAAGAGATTAACATGCCTCGACGGGTCCATGCACTACTCTGTCATTGGAATCACAGACAATCAATTTAGATCATTCCCGTGCTATAGAGACACAGAGGACTACGCAGCTGCAAGAAAATATGAACGTGAAAAGTAGCAAGTAAGGGTGATTATAATCACTGAATTAAACGGAGGGTTGTACAAACTACTAAATCAAATAAGGTATGGATTTCCCAGAATAGTTACAAATTACGCACAGTAGTTTGATGGGAAACGAATCTGTACATGACATTTGAAAACAATATACGTAGCACTATCTGGTATGTTAAGTAGTGCGGTGATCCAATAGCCTGTTCTCCTTTTTCTACTGCAGCATATTTATTCACTTTTTTCAACGTCAACATTATTCATGAATGTCACGAGGAAACATAGACAACCTACCAGAATATCAATAAATGTCATTTCGTCGTTTCGTCAACCTTCTTATTTGTTCTTAACAACAGTTTAAATCCTAGATTCTTATTTTCAAAAACGATTGGCTTTTCTTTTGAGGTCAAACTTACAACGTCACCCGAAGTCGTTAAATATTCCGATATCTAAACAGCTGACCACAACTTACAACGAATGTTTCGGCTATGCGGTTTTCACTAAGGATTTCTCCCCTTCTTTTTTTTTAACTTTGGAAGATTTTTAGAAGATTCACGTTTACTAGCCCTTTACAATGTCTTCAACTCTTAAAGGAAAACAAGCATGACTGACTAGACAGGGAACTCAGCTCAGCAGCACGATTTCAAAAATCGAAGAGTTCCTCGAATCCGCTGAAACTCCCCCCGCCGCGGAGGCAAATGTAAGGACCCGCAAAGCGATAAAAGAGTTGGATTTACGGCAAACTGCTGTAGAAAAAGCTATGAACAACTACACCTCCGCAGCAGACGCAGCAGATCTCGCGGAGGAACACCAAAACACGACCATGTCCAATATTACAACCGCACAGGACACCATCATTAGGGCTCAGAATCTTTTAATAACACTAAGCTTATGCCTTGAAGACCACGAAGAGGGTAAACTTCGCGAAGCAGAAGCCGACAATAAAGTGCTACCGCAAATTCCTCCCCTTAAATCCCCAAATTCAGAGGGAATCCCTGGGAATGGGACCAGTTTTGGGGAATTTTCAACGCCACCATTCACGACAGAAAAATCAGCAAAATCGAGAAGTTCACACATTTACTCGAAGCGTTACAGGGACCTGCGAGAGACACAGTCCAGGACCTACAGACCGCAGAAAACTACGAAATCGCAGTAGACATACTGAAACGTCGCTACGGTAACGATGAGGCTATCGTAGGAACTTATTGAGGAAACTCCAATCCTTACAGCAACAAAGTCCTCGACTACCCGATCAACGACGAACTTTAGAGAAAATAGTATCCATCGTATCCCAGCTAAGCCAAAAAGGGGAATGGACTAACACACAACAAATGAAATGCACAATCCTGGGAAAATCCCCGGAAAAAATTCAACGTTCAGTGCTCAAGCGACTAACACACCCTAAGCCAGACTTCGAAAGGGAACCGTGGACTACGCAGGGACTCCTGCATGCTCTTCAAGACTATTTCGACATAGAAGATATGATCCAATATGCGAAAGGATTTTCCGCAGACCCTAACCGAAGAGACATTATCAGAGGACAAGTGTCAGAACTCTCTAATCCCCAAACAACACCACACAGGAGTATGGGAAAATATCCGTGTTTCTACTGTAGCTGCACAGATCATAAGGCATGCACGAGCTATCCTACGTACAGTCAAAGAATGGCAGAAATTCAGAGACGAAATCTGCTGAAACTGCGGCGCTTCTAACCACTAAACTGCAGCTTGTCCATGCGGACCATGCAGAAACTGCGGGAAACAAGGTCATCATACGTCAATATGTCGACAGTTGGAAAAGAAAGAAAGAGGAACGCAGCAAACGCAATCAGATTCCAAGCCAAAAACCCAAGAGACAAAGAAGACACAAAGGAAACCCACCACGACTAACGTCGTACCGGTTTTCACACAGCCTCCTTCTTGCAAGCTTGGACAAGACACAGTCCTGCACTCTTCAATACGTCAGCCAAAACTAGTTAACGCAGGAAAAGTGGATCTACTCGTAGGACAGGCTAGGATACGGAATCATCGAAAGTCAGAGCTCGAAGAAGTATACATGATCCTAGACACAGGAGCAGATCGGTTTTTTATCACAGCAACCTATGCAGAGCAGCTCGAGTTAGATGAAACTGGAACCTCACAGTTAAAGATCCGTACATTTGGAAGCGATACTCCAATCGAGAAAGGCTGTACTACGACATGTATCAAAATTGAGGACAGAAGAGGAAACCGACATAACATCACGGTTGCCATGGTCGACTTCATTTCAGGAGAACTCCAAAGGACTCCGGTTGACGAAGCAGACCACAACTATCTTTCACAACACGATATCAGCCTATCAATTCCCGATCATATCCGAACGGTGGCCCCACAAATCCTCATTGGATGCGGAGACCTCTTTGACCTTTTCGATGACGAATTCGCCAGTACTCACGAACTTCCATCAGGACTCAAAGCTCTCCACTCAAAGATTGGATATCTTTTAACTGGCCATAATCGAAACACAACGGAAGAACCCCGTACGCAAGTAAATAACCTATGTACAGTTCAGAGCGAGGATCAACTCGTTCAAGCCAACCACAGCGAAAACGTTTGCATGGCAGTAAACTCCCCCCAATCGGAACTCGCCGAAATAGTTGACCTCACACGACATTCATCAATAAGGAAAGCTATCTCATCATTTGCATACGCCCTCAGATGGCTCGAAAGGATTATCAAACGAACTAATCCAGATCTACAAGCGCGCCTACTAGAAAACATACCAGAGCTTCGCACTCACCACATGGACGATTTCATTAGCGTGTCTGATGTTCATTACGACAGCAGCCTAATGCTTCTCATTCGGAATCACCAAAAAGTTCACGTGTAAGGGAAAATCAATATAAGGCGAGACAAGCTTATTCCCATGAAAGATCCAAAGGGAATCGTGCGATGTCGGGGAAGACTTTGGAATTCCGACCTTACGAAGGATGCCAAATTTCCTATCCTCATCGCGGCAAAGACGCCATTAGCATCATTGATCATTGAAGAAGCACATGGCACATTCCATCTCAGTACCGTTCATACGATGGCAAAAGTACGAGAAAATTCCAGGATTCCACAATTGAGGAGACAAGTTCAAAAGATCCTACGAAGATGCGTCCCGTGCCAAAAGATGAATAATTTACCCTTCCGATACCCAGAAATGTCAGACCTCCCTACTCGACGTGTAACGCGCACCAGACCATTCCAGCATGTAGGCATCGATTACTTCGGCCCGATTACAACTAAGCAAGCTAGGGAAGAACGAGACAAAGCTTACGGAATAATCATCACGTGCACGGTCACTCGACTAATCCATATGGACTGCGTAAGAGACATGTCAACGGAAAATCTCCTACATGCGTTACGACGCTTTTTCGCCAGGCGAGGAGTCCCAGAAACAATCACATCCGACAATGGCCCCTATTTTCTACTAGCAAATCAAATCTTAAACGATGCTGCCGCACAAGCAACGAACAAAACAGTAGCACAATTTATGGCTTCGAAAGGAATCTTATGGAAAACAAATACTCCATACGCTCCATGCTAAGGAGCCTTTTATGAACGACTCATCAAATCAGTGAAGCACTCACTATACAAGGCCATTGGAAAGACGATACCGACTATCGAAGTTCTAACCACACTTCTAGCTGAAATCGAGGGGACCTTTAATACTCGCCCACTCACATACCAGGAGGAGCATTGGGAAGATCAACCCACAATACGCCCAATCGACTTCATCCAGCGTGATATGATCATTACATACCCAATGGAAGGAGTACGAGAGATGTCAGATGATGCCGATTATCACGAACCGGGGGAAATACTCCAGCTTCAAACGCGACGTCAGACAGAAGAAGCCCTTCGCAGTTCTTATTCGCTTACGGAGAAGTTCTGGAAAGTTTGGAAGGAACAGTACCTCACAGCTCTGCGAGAACAACACATACGAACCTTACGTGGGAATCCCGGAACACCAAAACAATCGGAACCCGACCAAGTAGTATTAATAGCCGACCAAAATGCATCGAGAAACACGTGGAAAATATGGTGTGTAACAAAAGTCAAAGCTAATGCAGGCGTAATACGGGAAGCGGAACTGATGCTACCAAATCGGCGTACTATCAGACGCCCCATAAATCAACTTATCCCACTCGAATTCACGGGTACCTCAGGGGATCAGGAGGAACCGAAAAGACAAGAAGGGGACGGAAATGAATCGCGGGAAGAACCATGGCTAGAGCCGCAGCAGCACGAAATAAGACACGGACATGATCTGAGGAACCGATCCCGAGTGAACTATCACAAGTTACACCACGGAACAGTGTGGACGAATACATCACCTACTTCGACCATAGTGGCACAGCATCAGGATCAAATCGACCTTCATACAAGTCACGGATCTCCTACACACTCTCCCATCTCGCGGGCGGGAGTATAGCAAAACCATTTGCTATTATCACTGCCGTCGAGGAGGACGTAATGGTTGCAACTACAGAAAGTACGTTAACTCCACAATTGTCATCCTTTTTTGAATCACTTGTCATTGTTCTTCGCGGGGGGCGGTGTGCCCCCAATTTCTGTATTCAGTTCATTTGTTTGTATTCATTTGTTTGTATCTATTTGTTCGTATTTATTTGTTCGTTGATGTCGTTGATTATCCGTTAATGTAACTATCTGTTAGTGCGTAGATAAAGGTTTAATTACCCAAGTTTGAGGTCTAACCTGCGGTGGCGTGCTGACGGCAAACGACTAAAAAAATATATATATATATATATATACGTATAAATGCATATGTATATTATGGGGCGGGTGTGACGCAGTCGGTTAGAGGCCCGGTGTAGCCACACGTTCGAGGTTCGAAACCGCTCTAGTGCAAACCAAGCCTTTCATCCCTCCGGAGTCGACAAATTGGTACCACACTGATCTGGGAGGATAAAAACGCTGACTTGATCATCAGCTGGCCCCCGAGAGTCATTGTATAGGCCAACACACGTTCCAAAACCCCAACGATTACGAATTCTAGTAAAACACGCGCTGGCGCATCCCAAGTGGATTGATACGACAATGGCTTTATCATTTGTGCTGATACAGTACAGCACAATGATTATGTATACGTATATATGTCTGTTATCGTTTGTGCTGATACAGTACAGCACAATGATTATATATATATATATATAAAACGATAAAGTCACTGTCGTATCAATCCACTTGGGATGCGCCAGCGTGTTTTACTGGAATTCGTAATCGTTGGGGTTTTTGAACGCGTGTTGGCCTATACAATGACTTGCGGGGGCCAGACGACGATTATGTCAGTGGTACCAATTTATCAATTCTGGAGGGATGAAAGGTTTGGCCTTTATATACTATATACCATATACATATGTATGTATATGGTATATAGTATATAAAGGGCAATGTGTCTGCCGTGTTAACCGTTGAAAGCGCAGCAACTGTCGATTCGCATAACCGAAACATTCGTTGTAAGTTGTGGTGAGCTCTTTAGATATTGGAATATTTAACGAAATCGGGTAAAGTTGTAGGTTTGACCTGGAAAGAAAAGCCAGTCGTTTTTGAAAATAAGAATCTGGAATTTAAACTGTTGTTAAGAACAAATAAGAAGGTTGACGAAACGACGAAATGACATTTATTGATATTCTGGTAGGTTGTCTATGTTTCCTCGTGACGTTCATGAATAATGTTGACGTTGCAAAAAGTGAATAAATATGCTGCAGTAGAAAAAGGAGAACAGGCTATTGGATCACCGCACTACTTAACATACCAGATAGTACTACGTATATTGTTTTCAAATGTCATGTACAGATTCGTTTCCCATCAAACTACTGTGCGTAATTTGTAACTATTCTGGGAAATCCATACCTTATTTGATTTAGTAGTTTGTACAACCCTCCGTTTAATTCAGTGATTATAATCACCCTTACTTGCTGCTTTTCACCTTCATATTTTCTTCCAGCCTAAAGAAGCCATGTTATCAACCTGAAGCGAACGGGCAATGAGATAGACGCGCGGAGGAGTAATAGAGGTGTAACGTAGCACTGACAGTGGTTACAGCTCTGAAACTGTTGCACATCTCATTTACCTTTTGCGACATGCACACGAAGTTATTGTACCGCACAACGGCGCACCAATGCGATCCCGTAGGACCTGTCTCAACCAATTTTATTGCTATATCATCCTAAACTACAGACGGATCTTACAGCTTAAAGGCATCACTCCATGGTTGTAAAAAAACGGCCCTGAAGATGAGGCGCCGCACAAGGGTGGCGCGCTCCAGTCGAACTCCTTGTAGAAGATAGTGCGCCAGAACGCCACGTATCTTCCAGGCCGTTTTTTACGGCAATTAGGAAGAAATGGACGGAATCACTCTCCTCTCCATAATCTACTAGCCTTTATAAGAATACTCCACCTGAAATCCGTACCAGCTCAGATTCGTGGAGTGATGCCTTTAACCTATTGCAGCTGTCCACCTCTCACATGCAGTGGGTCGTCCTTAAAGGCAGCATACCACGAATCTTGGGTGGTACACACATTTCAGATTTCAGGTGGAGTATCCGTACACGGGTCGTAGATTATGGAGACCGTGTGGTTCTGCTCATCTCTCCCTGCATGACTGCAAACAGCCGCCTTCAGAATGCTGTTTTGTACGACGCCATCTATTGCAGCGCGCCACCCTTGCAGGCATAGCTCCCTTACTGCCTATCACGGGAAGCCCGAATTGGTTTTTGACGAATCGCAGGGCGGAGGCGGCGCAAGGGGTGGAGCGTTGCAATACATGGCGTCGTACAAAACAGCATTCTGGAGGCGGCTGTTTGCAGTGATGCAGAGAGAGATGAGCGGAACTACATCCGTCTCCATAATCTTCGACCCCGTACACGGATGCTCCACCTGAAATTCGCACCACCTCAAATTCGCGGTATGCTGCCTTTAAGCATATCCAAGTCCATCTTGTTCGATTTTCTGCTAGAGCTCGCGTAAAACTTGTCATCCGACGCCCCTCAATAATCTGCGGAACTTAATGCTTCGATTGACCTGCCTATCAACGCCAATTGTCCTCAGATCTTCGTTTTCCACCTCTCTCCGGATCTTTCTTTTACGACCAAGAGACTTTTTTTCACTTTCAGTCTGAGAGCATCCTCAAGACAACTTGGACCGTGATATGAGGCGGTTTTCTTATATCGTGACCAAAAAAGCGAAGGCGGTTTTCTGTTGCTACTTCAGAATTTTGGGCAACATCATCATCGTGATAACATATACCGTTGACAGAAAACAGCCTAACAGACATCTAACCGGATTAATGCTCTCAAGCTTTTCTATAACTGTTGACGGTACTGACCAAGTCTCCGATCCATATTGTTATACTAGGATAAATTGCAGATAGATGGATTCGCAGCGTTACTTTGTTGGCGATTTCTTTTGATGCCGAATTGGCTTTCGTGCATTTTCCCTGAGTATCTTTCTCGTTGCCGCCATCGTTTTTCAGCATAGGGCCCAAATAAAGGGAGCCGTCCACGAGTTAAGTGGCTTATCCATTCACCCTGATTCCCGTTGAGGGTCTCAAAGAGACCCACATCCGGTTGCATTTGTTAGGGCATTGTAGTCTCAGCCCATTGCCACAGCCTCTTATCTCATTCCAGTTTTCATTTCGAACGGTCGTTCGGTCGGTATATCCTCCTGGTGTTTGAGTTGTCTTTGAGTTAAGTGTACGAACTTAGAGTTTCATCGATGCAAAGTGTGTTGAGAGGAGGGATTCGATTAGGAGAATCGAAAGCGGCTACGAGGTCTAGAAAAGAAACTACGTAGGCTTTGAGCATAGCTGCCGCACTTTGAACCTCTCCTGGCATGAACAGTCGTCGAGCGAACTGGACAGAAATTCTGGTTAGCCGATCGAGGATGCAAAACCTTGTACTTTATCTGCAGCAATGATATTTCTCGGTATCTCCTTGGATCAATTACGAGTAGCTCCTTGTGAAGGGAAATTACAACAGTGTGCCTCCACAAGTCAGGCATCCTTTCGTGAATCCATATCGAACAGATGGTCTTCGTCATCTCGCAAATCTCAGACGGAAGAAGAGATTTCAGCATTTCTACGCTCGTCCAAGCCGGACCTTCCATTCCTTCTTTTTCTTTTACAATTTATGTTTTTCATATTCTCTTTTACATTTCCATTCTTAATCTTTTTTTTTATACGGACGAGAACCCCCGACTTAGCCGCTAGTTCTATGCTGACAGCGGAGTATGATGTTCACTGGAGGAGCACAAGTTCACGGACCGGTGCTTGCTGGTTAGGCCAGACGTTGAAATGTTACCTCAAGATTGACACGGTGTCTCACCGTCAACGGCTCCGTTAGCAGTTAAAGACCCTTCATCCTCACTCATGCCCTCCTACAACGTTCCAAACTCATACGCTATTGACCTCCATTCTCACCACCACGTTTCAACTGACGGCGTTAAAGCCGACAGTGTTTCCTTTAGTGTTCTCAATACATTAAATGAAGAAATCCTCCAGTTCTTGCTCATTCCGTACTCCAATGTTAATGAACACCGGTTGAGAGAATTAGATACTTGGATACTTAGAGGGACCGTCTTCACTGGACGTGCGGGCCCCAGCATCTCTTCCACTCGTTTCGTTCCCTCGTCATTGTCATCCAAGATGTTCTCAAGTTTCGTGTGTGACGTTGATGAGGTCCTTGAGCCGTATCCAGCGGAGCTCTCAGCTGGTCTATCCGTGTAGCGAACACATCACCCCATCTCGTTGGCGGTCTCCCTCGAGTGCGTTTAGCATCTCTTGAGATCCACTCTAGCGTTCTTTTAGTCCACCTATCGTCGATTCTTCTCATGATGTGACTGGCCCATCTATGTTTTGCTTTCGATACATATTCCACTGGGTCGCGAAGACGGGACATTCCTCTTAAGTCGGAGCTGCGAAGACCGGCTAGGTGTTGTGTGCGCCGGTTAAACTTCAGAAGGCATCTTTCAAGGGCTCTGTGGGTAGTAACCAGCTTCCTAGACGTGGCAGCGGTTTCTGCCCACGTCTCCGCTGCGTAACAGAGCGCTGGAAGAATTGTCGAGTCAAACAGGTGGGCACAAAGATCTTGGTCCGTAGCTTTCCTGACGGGTGCGAATGTTGCCCATGCTTCTCTCATTCTTCTATTTAGTTCTTCCTTCAAGTCATTTTCCATGCTCATGGAATGTCTGAGGTATACGTATGACGAAGTTTCCACGATTTGAGAGGCTTCAAGTTGTACTCCTCCGTCCTCTCAAAAGGCGTTCTTCATGAACTGAGTCTTTTTTCTCTTTATTCGAAGTCCTATTCTCTTCCCTGCTCCGTCCAATTCGTTGAGCATCGTTTCTGCTTCACTGGTACTGCTCGAAAAGAGAACGATGTCGTACGCGAAACGAAGGTTCGAGAGAAATCTTCCATCTACACGTATGCCCCTTTTTTCCCAGGAAAGTGATTTCATTATCCATTGCAATGCAGCCGTGAACAGCTTCGGCGACATAGTATCGCCCTGTCGTACCCCCTTTCCAGTGGGTATGTGAGGGAGCGGTAGAAAAGCTGTGTCTTGTGGTGCATCAATCGTAGCAATTGGCTAATGTCCTCACATACGAAGGGTCCACACTTTGATCGACCAGCGCTGACAGTATTGTATTCGTTTCTACGCTGTCAAAGGCTTTCTCATAGTCGACGAAGGTTAGAACAAGGGGCAGGCGATATTCCCGGCAAACCTCTATGACCCTTGACATGGTCTAGATGTGGTCCAAGTAGCTGAACCCCTAGCGGAATCCAGCTTGCTCTTGAGGCTGGGCTTCATTCAGCGTCCTAGATATGCGCGTGAGGATGATCTTGGTGAATACTTTGTATAACACGCTCAGCAAGTATATCGGATGGTTTCGAAGGTCCTCTCGGTCACCTTTCTTATGGATAAGAACGGTTCGCGAGATCTTCCACTTGTCTGGGATCCTTTCCTTCTGAAGATAGGATGTCATGTGCACTGCTAAGATTACATGAAGCGGATGGCCACCAGCCCGACGAAAGTCTGCTGATATAAAATCAGGTCCGAGGGCTGTGCCAGGTTTCATGCTCTTGATAGCGACTCGTACTTCCGAAGGAAGAATCCGTGGTGGAGCTTCACCAGTGGGGATGATCGGGCTTGACACAGGAGTTGATGAACGGAAAAGGTTCGAGTAGAACCTCTCCGCAATGATTTCCATCTCACGACGAGAAGAATTGCGAGTCCCGTCTTCGCTCAGCAAGGCTGCTAGCGGAATATTATATTCGCGGAGATCCCTGCAGCACTTCTTTAGACTCGTTCTTCTTTGTGCTGCTTCCAGAATTTTCTTCTGCTTGTATTTCAAAAGATCCTCCTGCAACGTTTTTCTGCAGCTAGTGTTTTCTAATAACCGCTCAGTGTGCGATGCATTCGGATCAAGCCTCAAAGCCCTTCTTTCCAACAATTCCTTGGTGGTCTTTGAAATTCGCTCCAAGTTTGTCGTGCGTCCTCGAGTACACAATCGTCGTAGACGACTTCTTTTTTCCTTCGTTGCCGATAGCAGATGTTCTCTTCCATCGTGTGGCTAACTCGTATTTTCGCACGAAGGAGACGGTGATCAGAACCACTACAAAAGGTTGGTACTACTGAGACGGCAAGTAGACACCACCTCCGGTTGGTGAGTATGTGGTCGATCTCCGCACGAGTCGCGCCATTGTGCGATTCCCATGTCCACCGACGATGATCTTTTTTCACGAAAAGAGAGTTTCCATGAAAAAGGCGAGCGGCGGACAACAGCCCGGCGAGACGATTGCCATTTTCGTTCCGGTCCCCTAGTCCAAATCTTCCAATCCTGTATTCCTCTTCTGTGGTCTTTTCTAGTTTTGCGTTGAAGTCTCCGACAACGAATTTGTAGAAGGACTTCTCGTTGCGGATTACTTCCTCCAGCTCCTCGTAAAACGCATCCGATTCGGAACCATCAGCTGCTGATGTTGGTGAGTAGCAGTTGGAGGATTTTGGCGCAGAGAGCGGAGACGAAGAATGGCCAGACGAGGTGACAGGATCTCGTGAGAGTCGAAAAAATGGACGACAGATGGGTGCACAACAAAACCAACACCGCCTACATTTCGCGACGGAACCTTAACTCCACGAATGACGAGTGTACCGTCATTCATCTGTCGTACGTCGCTCCTTCTACACTTGGTCTCCTGCAGAGCAATCACGTGAAATTTGATACGCTCTGCAGCTCCGAGAAGGGCATGCAGGTCAGCGTCTGTGGACACTGTTCTCGCGTTGTAAGTACACAGTCTTAGACAGTCTCCATGGCAAGTCGTGCGTGTGTCGTCTTGGTCCAGAATCAATGACGTCCTGAACAACCTGAGATTTGATCGCCTCTCACCGGTCGCCATACCGTCCGACGTCTGAGACGGCAGTGCCCAGTGTGCAGGGTACTGAGGCAGTGGATATGCTGGAGTGGCAAAAAGACTTTTCCCCAAACTAAGCAGCCATGCCACGGCGAGCTTAGCTTTCACCTCAGGTCGTCGCCGAACCTATATGGATCACGGAACCACCTTGCGACATTTTGCCAAGACGGTGGTGAATCCTAGCAGTGGTTTACTCTTAGCTAGGCTTCCGATTCCGAGAAGTCGGAATGTCGGATGTGTCGAACTCCTTCTCAGCTTGGGAGACCCTTGGCGTTGGCGGAATATATTTCCGCATTCTACATCTATCAGACATGCCATGTCGAACATTGGTTGCTATGGGATGACTCCTTTTCTAGTACTATATCGTTGAGCTGAGAAGCACTGGACGACGGTCGTAATCGAATGTGACGTCATAGACTGCTCTAGATTTGTGAGTGAATGTCCGAGAAAGGGATAATTCTTGTCAGAAATTAATGAAGCTGAAGTTTAAGAGTTGACGTCTTTTCTGCCGTTAAAGAAGTTAGTTAATCTTTGCTACGTAAGTTGAGCTGTCGTCGACTATTCCACTTAAACAAGGGAGCTGTAAGTAAGATTCATGTGCTCGCAAAGATTTACCCTACGGTTTCCGTTGCCCGACCTCTGCTTCGCGATATAATACCATTTTTCAAGCGCATCGGATAGTTGTTCGAATCCTATAGTTATGACTTACTTGACTTAATTGACGGACTGATGTCATCGCTTGATACTTGTCATCGCAATCACCTGCATCTTAGCCGAGGTGTGCCATCCTTGAAAATAGCTCTGCCCAACCTTATCGAGCATGCACAGAATCAATCCATTCGTCGCTATTCCATATCCTGAGAAACCTTGCGTCTGGCCTGAACTGCACATCAACGCCGAGTGTCCTCTGATCATCTTTCACCACCTCAGTCTAGAACTTCCGTTTTCGGCCAGGTGGCCTCTTCCAGCTCGAACCCGACGAACTCAGAACTCGTCGAACAAGATGATCTGCTGGTCTCCTTAATGTATGACGAAAGAAGCAAACACGATTTTCGGCAGTCCCTTTCGATGGCTGTGCAAGATGTTGATATTTTCTATATCTCATCCACCGGTATACACACATCAACTTCTGCGTACAGATCTCCATTGTAGCATACCCTGGGCCAAAATTATGCAGGCAGCCATTAAGCAGCTTCCATTCCTTGTAATCAAGCCTACTAATCACATTAGATGGTGCAACTCAAGTCTCGGATCCGTACATAAGACTGACGTATGCGGTTAACGAGGAACCGCCGACCAACCCGGAGGTTCTGGTCTATCCAAAAGAAAAATGGAAAATCTGATGGAGATAACGGGAAGTGCTTAGCGCAGAAATGCTAAAATATCTTCCTCCGTCTGGGAATCGTAAGATGACAAAGACCATCCGTTCAATATTGATAGACGAAAGGGCACCTGAGTCGTGAAAACGGGCTATCATAATTCCCCACTACAAGAAGTTATCCGTCACGGAGCCTAGGAATTATCGAAGAATCTCCTTGCTGCGTGTTCTGAACAAGGTTTTGGAGCTGATTATTTTATACCAACTTATTAAGCATCGCGAAGAAACAACGCGCGGCGAGCAAGCTGGTTTTCGTCCTGGCCGATTTACGACTGGCCAGGTGTTAGGAAAGTGTCATCGTTAGGAAAGTGATCGAAATCTGGGAGCGGTACTCGAAGCGGATGCAATTAGCTTTTCTGGATCTTGAAGCTGCTCTCGACTATCCTCATCGAGGCCGTCTTCTCAACGCGCTCCGCGCCGATGGAGTACCAGGAAAGTTCGTTCGCTTGCTTGATGACGTGAATCAACGAACAATTGCTGTAGTTAGAACACCAGCCAGATGTGCAACACCGCTTGAGGTGGAAGTTGGAGTAAGACAAGGGATAGTGGCAGGACCCTTCCTGTTTACCTTCGCCATCGGTGACAACAATGAAGAACAGTCGATCAGTGTCCTACAGACATCGTCTTAGCACCATCAGGACGCCCCTTGACCGATCTCGAGTGCGTCGACGATGTTGTTATATTCGCGAAAAGCAGTACGAAACATCAACATGTTGTCAACCTTGTATCGATGCTGGCTACACCCTGTGGGCTATGTATACGCCTTGATAAGTGCAAACAGATGTGGCTCTCTTCGAGACCTCGTACGGGGATCCGGGTGGATGGACAGTCGATCAAACTCGTCGGTGAGTTCTGTTACCTGGACTGTATGCTGAACAACAACGCCAGGTAAGAGATCTGAAAGAGAAAGAACGTAAGAGAAAGCAAAGCAAGAACATATTCTGCGAAGATACGCCACTGCCAATTCTGCATTTAACTCCTTAAAAAAATGCCTGTAATCGACCCCCATCACCAACGAAGTCAAGCTCTGAGTCTACCTACTTTGGCTGCATCGCGATGGAGAGGCTTGATTGAAGAAAGGTGCAGAGACGGCTACTTGTCTACTTTTGGCCTAAGGTACGCCACAATGAAGATCTTTACGCGGAAATGGATTTGGTATACCGGCGGAAGACACATAGAAGATATCAACATCTTGGACCGCCATCAAAAGTGGCTCCCGGAAATTGCCTTCGCTTCTTTGGTCATATAATAAGGAGACCAGCAGATCGAATAGTTCAACGAAGAGTTTGTCAGGTTCAAGCTGGAAGAGATCGCCTGGCCGAAAACAGAAGTTCTAAACTGAGGTGGTGAAAGAGGACCAGACACTCGTGAGTGAGATTCAGGTTCACACGTAATGTTTCTAGAAGCTCTAACTTCCTTTTTCTCTTAGTAATGTTAGCTTACATGTCATAGATCCTCTAAGACTAATGCTTTGGTTTTAGAGCTCCGACTAATTTAGGCATTAGCTTCCATTAAGAGATCAATAATAATAAATAAAAGCGCGATTGAATGCCCACTCCTCCCAACTACACTTTACCATATCAATACATAGGGGATTTGTGCGTTCTGCTTCCAGACAAGTCTGGTACCAATTTGTCGATCTCGGAAGAGTGAGAGGTTTTGGTTGGTACTAGGGAAGATTCGAAGTGCAGTCTCAGCTGAACCTCTCGCTGACTGACCTCCAGCCGCCAAAACAAACTTCGATAGCAACAGAATTGTACGAGTAACTGTTAGATGACATCCGCTAAGCATATCTGTGGAGTCCAAGAACTGGGCGCAGTGCGAACAAAAGCTACTTCAGAAACTGATACCTTAACCGGTGCTCGGAAATCAACTGTTCACTAGAAGAATGATAGGCAGAAGTGTATAGGTAGTTTTAGCGGGAGCGTGATGCTCTTCTTGATCAAATTTTATTGTGAAGAGAGACGAATAAGTATCGTTACTATAACGAGCAGAACAAAAGCACTCACCATTCTAGCTGGTGAGCATGTTTTTGGACCGAGCGCCGATCTGAAGACTTCGTTGGTGACGCAGTCAACCATAGCCTTGTGAACTTTCTGTTCATTAAATAAACGATAGGATGTATCCAAGAACTTTCCGTTTGATGCTAAAAAGCAACCACTTGGGTACACTGTGTAAACAGCAAATCAAAGTGAAGTTACGAAATATACATTTTCACAATACAGTGCGTTGCCAAACTTTAGCAGAATCAAAATTTCAGAAATTTTGTGGAATTTACTGAAGACCGATCCGGAATTTTACGCACGTCACAATAACTGAAAAGAGTCTCCTAATTCCGGAGGAAAGCCTGGTACGTTAGCACCAGGAAAAACGGGTAGCGGGAGTCATACAGACCAGCGAAACGAAAAATGACTAGAATGATTTGTACTTACAACTGTAACTTGCATTTGAAGCGCCATTTGTGCTGGTCACTGAACACTAGAGAAAAACTGTTCCTAAGAACATGCGGCAGTAGAGGAACTGGTGGAGTTGGTGTCCTTGTCAACACGAGTATGGCAAAGAACATCAACTCTTCTGAAGAACTTACGACCCGAATCGGACGTCTGCATACGAGATGTGGTTCAACGCCAGCTTTGACAGTCTTCGTCGCTTACGCTCCAACATCAAGCTAGGAGGAAGAATTTGAAGTTCACTATACGGATCTAGAGAAATTCTACGGAGAAGATCATACCTTCTACAAGGTCATTGTTGATGAGTTTAACCCCAAGATTGGCCCCTGAGGAACGCCTAGGGAACTTCACATCAAGACCCACAGCCTACAATAAAACGAACAGGAGGGAAAGCCTTCCGAGTTCACCATGACGATTAAGACCACCCAAGAAAACTCGCAATCCCAAAAGCCCTCCTCTCTACGCTGGACGTGGGAGTCACGCGGTAGAGTAGGCCGTAGTAAAATTGACCCATCATCGTTAGTAAAAGGTTTTGCCAGATGGTTGTAGCTGTCGTACCGAAAATTTATACGAGATCAGATCATCGAATCCTCTGGAGAAGATTTTCCTCTGGAGAAGTTCAGAGAGAAGACAGAGAGAAGAGAAAATCGCAAAGTTCAGAGAGCTTAGTCTCAGAATTATTATTACTAGTATCTGTACGCAACGCTGGCTGCCTTTGGAAAGATTTCGCAACGAAATCGATAAAATATGAACGAAATATGATCGGCTCGGTGAACACCTCCACGACTGCGTGAGGAAGGTGGAGAGTTTCAAAACCACTAAGAAACATCTGCCTCCAAAAACCAGAAGCTCTTGAGCCACAAGATGAATTGTGCAGAACGCGACTTACAGTAACCACAGATTTAAGCATGTAAAATGTGCAGCTTCCACAACGGTTTACCGCCTCATAGTGGCCTGAAGGTGACTCTGGGCATCGAACTGCGATGCACAGCGGAGGTTCGTCCTCCGGCAGGGTCTCCCGAGCTGAGAAGGAGTTCGACACATCCGACATTCCGACTTCTCGGAATCGGAAGCCTAGCTAAGAGTAAACCACTGCTAGGATTCACCACCGTCTTGGCAAAATGTCGCAAGGTGGTTCCGTGATCCATATAGGTTCGGCGACGACCTGAGGTGAAAGCTAAGCTCGCCGTGGCATGGCTGCTTAGTTTGGGGAAAAGTCTTTTTGCCACTCCAGCATATCCACTGCCTCAGTACCCTGCACACTGGGCACTGCCGTCTCAGACGTCGGACGGTATGGCGACCGGTGAGAGGCGATCAAATCTCAGGTTGTTCAGGACGTCATTGATTCTGGACCAAGACGACACACGCACGACTTGCCATGGAGACTGTCTAAGACTGTGTACTTACAACGCGAGAACAGTGTCCACAGACGCTGACCTGCATGCCCTTCTCGGAGCTGCAGAGCGTATCAAATTTCACGTGATTGCTCTGCAGGAGACCAAGTGTAGAAGGAGCGACGTACGACAGATGAATGACGGTACACTCGTCATTCGTGGAGTTAAGGTTCCGTCGCGAAATGTAGGCGGTGTTGGTTTTGTTGTGCACCCATCTGTCGTCCATTTTTCGACTCTCACGAGATCCGTCACCTCGTCTGGCCATTCTTCGTCTCCGCTCTGCCCAAAATCCTCCAACTGCTACTCACCAACATCAGCAGCTGATGGTTCCGAATCGGATGCGTTTTACGAGGAGCTGGAGGAAGTAATCCGCAACGAGAAGTCCTTCTACAAATTCGTTGTCGGAGACTTCAACGCAAAACTAGAAAAGACCACAGAAGAGGAATACAGGATTGGAAGATTTGGACTAGGGGACCGGAACGAAAATGGCAATCGTCTCGCCGGGCTGTTGTCCGCCGCTCGCCTTTTTCATGGAAACTCTCTTTTCGTGAAAAAAGATCATCGTCGGTGGACATGGGAATCGCACAATGGCGCGACTCGTGCGGAGATCGACCACATACTCACCAACCGGAGGTGGTGTCTACTTGCCGTCTCAGTAGTACCAACCTTTTGTAGTGGTTCTGATCACCGTCTCCTTCGTGCGAAAATACGAGTTAGCCACACGATGGAAGAGAACATCTGCTATCGGCAACGAAGGAAAAAGAAGTCGTCTACGACGATTGTGTACTCGAGGACGCACGACAAACTTGGAGCGAATTTCAAAGACCACCAAGGAATTGTTGGAAAGAAGGGCTTTGAGGCTTGATCCGAATGCATCGCACACTGAGCGGTTATTAGAAAACACTAGCTGCAGAAAAACGTTGCAGGAGGATCTTTTGAAATACAAGCAGAAGAAAATTCTGGAAGCAGCACAAAGAAGAACGAGTCTAAAGAAGTGCTGCAGGGATCTCCGCGAATATAATATTCCGCTAGCAGCCTTGCTGAGCGAAGACGGGACTCGCAATTCTTCTCGTCGTGAGATGGAAATCATTGCGGAGAGGTTCTACTCGAACCTTTTCCGTTCATCAACTCCTGTGTCAAGCCCGATCATCCCCACTGGTGAAGCTCCACCACGGATTCTTCCTTCGGAAGTACGAGTCGCTATCAAGAGCATGAAACCTGGCACAGCCCTCGGACCTGATTTTATATCAGCAGACTTTCGTCGGGCTGGTGGCCATCCGCTTCATGTAATCTTAGCAGTGCACATGACATCCTATCTTCAGAAGGAAAGGATCCCAGACAAGTGGAAGATCTCGCGAACCGTTCTTATCCATAAGAAAGGTGACCGAGAGGACCTTCGAAACCATCCGATATACTTGCTGAGCGTGTTATACAAAGTATTCACCAAGATCATCCTCACGCGCATATCTAGGACGCTGAATGAAGCCCAGCCTCAAGAGCAAGCTGGATTCCGCTAGGGGTTCAGCTACTTGGACCACATCTAGACCATGTCAAGGGTCATAGAGGTTTGCCGGGAATATCGCCTGCCCCTTGTTCTAACCTTCGTCGACTATGAGAAAGCCTTTGACAGCGTAGAAACGAATACAATACTGTCAGCGCTGGTCGATCAAAGTGTGGACCCTTCGTATGTGAGGACATTAGCCAATTGCTACGATTGATGCACCACAAGACACAGCTTTTCCACCGCTCCCTCACATACCCACTGGAAAGGGGGTACGACAGGGCGATACTATGTCGCCGAAGCTGTTCACGGCTGCATTGCAATGGATAATGAAATCACTTTCCTGGGAAAAAAGGGGCATACGTGTAGATGGAAGATTTCTCTCGAACCTTCGTTTCGCGTACGACATCGTTCTCTTTTCGAGCAGTACCAGTGAAGCAGAAACGATGCTCAACGAATTGGACGGAGCAGGGAAGAGAATAGGACTTCGAATAAAGAGAAAAAAGACTCAGTTCATGAAGAACGCCTTTTGAGAGGACGGAGGAGTACAACTTGAAGCCTCTCAAATCGTGGAAACTTCGTCATACGTATACCTCAGACATTCCATGAGCATGGAAAATGACTTGAAGGAAGAACTAAATAGAAGAATGAGAGAAGCATGGGCAACATTCGCACCCGTCAGGAAAGCTACGGACCAAGATCTTTGTGCCCACCTGTTTGACTCGACAATTCTTCCAGCGCTCTGTTACGCAGCGGAGACGTGGGCAGAAACCGCTGCCACGTCTAGGAAGCTGGTTACTACCCACAGAGCCCTTGAAAGATGCCTTCTGAAGTTTAACCGGCGCACACAACACCTAGCCGGTCTTCGCAGCTCCGACTTAAGAGGAATGTCCCGTCTTCGCGACCCAGTGGAATATGTATCGAAAGCAAAACATAGATGGGCCAGTCACATCATGAGAAGAATCGACGATAGGTGGACTAAAAGAACGCTAGAGTGGATCTCAAGAGATGCTAAACGCACTCGAGGGAGACCGCCAACGAGATGGGGTGATGTGTTCGCTACACGGATAGACCAGCTGAGAGCTCCGCTGGATACGGCTCAAGGACCTCATCAACGTCACACACGAAACTTGAGAACATCTTGGATGACAATGACGAGGGAACGAAACGAGTGGAAGAGATGCTGGGGCCCGCACGTCCAGTGAAGACGGTCCCTCTAAGTATCCAAGTATCTAATTCTCTCAACCGGTGTTCATTAACATTCATTATTCTTATCTACCTTACAGTTTCCGCATGTTTACAGGTAAATAGTTGGATGACCCAGTGGTCCTGAAGACACGTAAACTCTGTAATTGCAGAGGGTTATGAATTTTTCATTCTCATCTAAGCTCAGTAACCGGAGGAAAATCCTGATTTCAACTTGTAAATTAATGTGGAACTAATCTTAACCCGTCGAATTTCCAATAAACTTTGACGTAATGGTAAGATTTCTTTACTTACTTCCCTCTTTAAAATGAATTTCCAAAAATTTGAAAGTTTTCCAAAAATAAAATGTTGGTTGCAAAGAAAAATATACAATGAAACAAGCGCTTAGGTTGCCACTAGACTGCTCTTAGAACCTTTTATTTTAGAAGTTATTCAAAGCCAAGGATATTCTCATAAGATGCTCACTGTTGACCCTCTACAATTACAGAGTTTACGTGTCTTCAGGACCATTGGGTCATCCAACTATTTACCCGTAAACATGCGGAAACTCACATGAGTCTGAAAGGTAGATGAGAATAGCAGAAGTATTTCAAAATCAGCAACCACCCCAAGATCTAATAAGTTATCGTTTTCCAACTTTTTCGTGAAATACCGTGCATGAGGAGTGCACACATTGCATATTTTACACGCCTAAATATGTGGTTACTGTTAGTCGCGTCCTGCACAATTCATCTTGTTCTTGAGCCAGTACGCCAGCGTGGAGCAGCACGAACAGCAGGCAGCAGCTGCTGACGTCCAAGCTCACAAGGCTTTCCAGATAAGCGATAAAAAGAAGAGCTTAAAGAAAACAGAGCAGAGAGGAAGGAGCATTTTCTATGCTCGTCGAGACTTCGCCAATCGCAAGAAGAAGATGAATGCTCCCCGGATTATAAATGGAACAACCAATGGCACCGAATGGCACCAAAAGGGGGAACGGAGACAATCATCCATGACTTATGCTCTGATCACTTCGACAGTCCCATCCACTTGCCTCCTCACCATCTGAGCGGAAATGGACATGTCATTTTAGAGGTTATTCCTTCTAAATTACGACATGCTATCATGTCGATAAGAAATCGTACGGCACCCAATTCTGACTGGATAAGATCCGAACATATGAAGAATCTTCCGCCATTTCTCATCAATACTCCAGCAAGACTCTTTACACGTTACCTGTCGGAATGCAAGATTCCTAAATATTGGAAGACCAGCAGGACCGCGTTGTAGTATAAGAAGAGAGATCCATATGAAATCGGCAACTATCGTCCAATCTGTTTACAATATGTCATCTACAAGCCCTTCACAATAGTTATCCTTACCATGAGCGAAAAAGTGTTAGATGAAGGACAGCCATGAGAGAAAGATGGGTTTCGAAAGGGATTCAGCAAGAATGACCACGTTCACCTTGTTAGGAAACTCAACGAGGTATCACGAGAATACTACATGCCGCTATGACTCACCTTCACAAACTTAAAGGCCTTCGACTTAGCTGAGACGGAAGCGGTCATGGAAGCCGGCAAAAACCAAGGCGTACTCAAGGCGTAAGGCGTAGGGTGCTTACTCAGTACATAAAGGTACTTCGAGAGTAGTACAGTAACTTCACAATCGGAATTTCGCCATTCTACAAAAATATAATCATGTACGCGAAGAGAGGGGTCCGACTGCGTGAAACAAGTTCACCCAAAATTTTCAGTGCCACTCTCGAGGTGATGCGAAATCGCGGATAGCGATGATATGTCAGAGGAACCACACTGATCCCGCGGATAGCGGGATCAGGGTGGTTCCTCTGACAACGCAATCTGCAACTCCATCTCCAAATTAACTCTCCCTAATCGTCCTAGAAAACGGCGTGGGATCCGCTTTAGTTTCTACGAGGAGCGTTAGAACCTTCCTCTATGTATATGTTCTGGTCTCCTCAGCAACCTGTTCATAGGTTTCACTTGAGTAAGCAGTCCAGAAGAACTTACTGGGTTTCGACGCGCAGCTGGATGCGGGGCGGATACAAAAGTGGAGCATTGCAACTGAAATCGTTGTGAAAAACGGAGTACTTCACGCCGTTTTTTTTTTACTACGATTAGGGAGAGATGAGCGGAACCACCCCCTGATCCCGCAATCTACGATCCCAGAGTATAGAGTGTCCATCGAAAATCCACACCATGCCAGATTCGTGTGATGATGCCTTTGATACCACCGAATCCTGCTCCTGCTTTGAACTATACTTCAAAAACCTGAGCACTCCGCAAGCAAGAAGAAATTGCGGTGAGCGTCATTGAGCGTTCAGTCAAAAGAGTGATGCTAGGAGTATCCCTCTTCACACAAGTGAGGGACGGGATTCAAAGTTCCATCCCACGTCAGCAATCGAAGATTAGAGACGCCGCCTTACTTACCAAGGAAGGCAAAGTAAGGTGGGCCGAACACGTAATGCGCCTCAACGAGAACCGTTGGACCAGATCCGCTATGTGTTAGGTTCCACGCGATACTATGTACAAGAAGACCGCAAACGCAACGGTTTTCTTGCGTATAATGTCGCGCACACTTCTTCACAAGGTACCTTGAAAATATGATGACCGTTGTGTCATATGCAAAAGGAGGGCCACAACTCTGACACGCAACGGTGACAAAGGGAAAAATTACCGGCGTCCGCTCGACCTGTTCCAAGAACGACGAGAGTTTTCTAGTTTTGGGGTTGTCAAGAACTACCGATATCGAATGCGTGAATTCTATTTCAGCAGGTTAGAAAAAAGATTAACAAAACAAAAGCAAAAAAGCAAGTTTTGAAATAATAAGGAAAGAGCTTCTCCAAATTTTAATAGCTCTAAAAGTTGCTCATTTGTCGCACAGACTTCTTCCAGGTTTTTTTTTAATATTTCGAGTTGGTGGTGCGGATTCATTTAATTTCTGTTAGTTTTCCGTATGAAGCTTCTCTCAAGTGAAAAATATGGGATAGGATGCCTGAAGGTGAAGTTTTGCAACGCACTAAATTAGAGTTCCTACCGCTTTGATGGATGCTACAGCTGCAGTAAATCAGAACGAAAAAAGACAGTAAGAGAAATCCTGAGCATAGAATTCCCAACATATTGAAGGAGAAAGTGTCCACGGACGTCACGTTTAGAGACATCGGCATATCTTCTTGCACTGAACAACTCTTTTTAATAGTTAACTGTCTTGGACAAAATGTTCTTAATTGAGTCAGTTGAGGATTGTATGGACGCGAAAATAATTGGATCTACTTACCGGTATTATTCAGAATTGCTTGTTCATTTGATATTACTTCTCCTCTGTGACCATTATTGGTTTCTATCAAACTTTCACCCACTTCAAAACCATTGAGGGAAACTTCCGTATTATTTTGGCCAAAATGTAGCTAGAAATAAATAAATAAATGCGACCTGTTAACAAGAACAAGAGGTACCAAGTAGTTAATGTGACACATAAACACGCTTGAAAAGAGCGTCCGGCGAATTTTCGATGTCAGGTTTTTTTTTCAGTAACAGAAAATGTTGGTGACGCATTTTGCAAGTCTCATATCGCAAATGTCAATCAAATGTCGAATAAGGGCTGGTACAGAGCAGTCGGCTGGAGGTTCGCTGTAGCCCCACAGTCGGGAGTTTGGAACCGCCTTACTGTCAACCAAGCTTTTCATCCCTCCGGGGTCGATAAATTGGTACCAGACCTGTCTGGAAGTATAAAAAACACTGACTTGATGATCGGTTGGCCCCCGCAAGTCATTGTATAGGCCAACAGGTGTTTCAAAACCTCAACGATTACGAACTGCAGTAAAACGCGTTGGCGCGTCCCTAGTGGATTGATAAGCAAGTGACTTTTACTTTTTATAGCGTGAATAAAAAGTGTATTCTATAAATCCGAAAATTAGAGGCGACAACTTACTAAACAATGCAACTCTTTACACCCATGAATTGTAATAAATTCACATAAGATGGCTTTCATTACTAGCACAGGTGTGAATAATTGTGTGGTTGGGTGAGTAAACTGATGTCTCTGGTTCTTCTTTAGTACATGATCCTAGGATTTACACGAAATGTTCGGGATTTTTACTACTATCTCCAAAAGCTAGTCTTTTCTACCATTCCATGATAAGTTTGTTTTTATGTTTGCATTCGTGTTCGTTCCAAGCAATGAAGAAAGCGTCCAACTGCTAGAGATTATTCCACCTTGTTCATTTGCATCCATCAATATCTGCTTCGCATAGCAAGCACCTTATCCTGCAATTCCTCCTCCACAACTTGGTTATATTTATCAGCTAACATTTTCTGTAACATCTAATGTACTGTTTGAATTCTGTCGACTTCGATTTCTGCTAGGTAATTCTCTTTGAGATAGGCTGCACTACTCTGTTTTTGCATATTACTTCCTCACTTTCAAATTTTTACAAAATTTTCAAATCTTATTAGCACGAATCAAGGACCAACAAAGTAATTACCATCATAATCGTCAACACCAGGTAGCCACTTATTCGGCAATGTCTTAATGACCTTCCACATGAAGAGGCTGCGACAATAAAAAGTCGTTGAAATTATCGGTTTGCCCACACATATATTCGACAAAAAGAAGCAATTCATTTAAATTATTTTGCATTTCAGATTGCAATGATGCTTAAGTGAAATAAAACCTCCGCTATAACTCTCCAATTCTTGAAAAGCTATGTAATAATGATGTTGTCCAAAAATACACATCGAACTTGCGAATGGCAGCAGTTGTAAGCTTATCAACTCTACTCAACTGTATGGTTTCAAGCAACGAAGGCAACTTCTATCACCAGGACGTTTTCTTTTTCGTTCGTTTCAAAGAGCGCATCTTAAGAACTGCTTGTGCTGCAAAATGGAGGAGGCGGTGTGGGTGGTACCTAGCACAAGAGAAGAGACAACCAGCGTACTGTGGCGATTATGGTGCTGTCAGGAGCTCGGTGTAATTATCAGCGTTCACTAGCCTCCTGGATACTCGGCGGCACATCATACGGGTTACTCTTGACCGTTCCCGCATACGACTACTGCTTTGGATACATAGATATACATATATCATCGCTGTGTACGCTGTTTTTGGTCGTGCCCAAAAATAATGATGGTGCGAAACACA
The DNA here is from genome assembly GCF_031761385.1 of Necator americanus. NCBI lineage: Eukaryota > Metazoa > Nematoda > Chromadorea > Rhabditida > Ancylostomatidae > Necator > Necator americanus. The sequence continues at coordinate 12,703,794 of NC_087376.1, forward strand.
ATAACAAAACCTAAATCCTTCTTCTCTTCTTTATTTTACATTCACCTTTTTTTTGGTACCTGCCCTACAACAGAATTACAAGCTGATGGTTGAAATGAAGTCGGTGTTTATGTTGCTCACGTCCAGCTTTATATTGCGCTTCCTTCCACTTTGTCATGTGACAATTCATACACTGAACATACACGCAAAGTATAGATTGGATACATTTTCCACACACTTCGTTTTTCCTAAGTAAAAAAAAAACCACAGGTCCCTTTTTTGATTTGTTTTAAATGAAGAAAAAATGGCATAGCTTAACAAATCAGTCTATCGGGGACTTCGCATGTGACGACTGTCAAAAACAGAGGAATGTTTTCGCAGAGGCGGTCAGTTCGAACATGTCATTTTGAGAAGCTACGTCTTTCTTTGAAGTTAATGCACTTTGAAATCCTTCATTAAATTATTCTAATGAAGTGAGTTTTCGTTATATCTCTATTTCTTTGCTCCACTCTGATTATAAAGGTATACCCGATCCTTGGACTCTCACATTTCATTTTATCCCAGGAGTGAAATCGAAAATAGTTCCTAAATGAATGAGCGCCTGTCTCTGCTCCATATAAACTGTATGCCGTATTCTTCAGTACGGCAGATGTCTCTAATTCAAAAAATACTGCTGTGCTCTGCACGACAGTAGAAACTTGCACTTGACTTACCTTCAAATTCCCAACCAGCACGAGATCGCTCTTACATGGATATGTACTACTTAACTATTTTGAGCATCCTTTCCGGAAAGAAATTTGAAAAAAAAACAACAAATACTATAGTGGGGTCAAAACGACATGAAACACGTACGTAATTGCGTACGCAGCTTCTCTCGAGGCGCTTCAGTGGAGCGTAGCGGCTAGGAGCGCGGTGAAACCCTTGCTAGCACCATTCATCGCTGCAGTTTACGACGGTCCGAACTCGGTTCTAAATGCTGCCTCCACAGCGCCGTTTCGAGCGCGTACGCAAATGCACCGTAACTACACTCGTGATTCATGTCGTTTTGACCCGACTATACATATGCGCTGTAATCTACCTGTCTACTGTATTTGATAACGCACATTGCGGGTTTCTTCACATGTGAAGAAGTTTGGAAAAGATAACTCAAGTCTATAGACTCTCTTTAAAACAAGTTCAAATCGGCACTAGAAGACGGAGAAAATGTCGGAGATCAAGAGCCCCTACCATCAGGCGAACGTCTAGGCCCTTCATTAGAATCACGCACAAGTAGATCTTGCAATCGGAGTGTTTATAACTCAAAACCACCAAAAAAAAAAAGAACATAGAACAACAATATGATCGTGTATTTTGCCCAAAAACGAAATAAATACCTCTGACTTTCAACACTACACTATTTAAATGCTAAAGGAAGGATACAAATATGATTTAAGGAGAAATGGCGAAAGCATCGTTAGAAGAACTGGGACACATTTGAACTTCTTCATTTCTCTTCCCTCTCGAATCTGGAGGAAACGAAACGAAGCAGTTACAAAGCCACGAAAGAAACCTGAAACAAATGGGAGTCCTACCCGCAGGAACGATACCACGGCGGTATGGATTTCGACCCCAGAGAGCAGTAGAATACGACGAAAAATTGGAATGTGTATTGCATGATGCCCCAAGGCGAAGCAGATCTTAAAACGGTCGAGGGATTACCGCTCACGAAATCTGTGCGGCAAACAACTACAAGCAGCTCAAATCCCGAATATCAGAAATTCTGCGCTTTTCAGCTTTACGTAAATTCTTCACGCGCACGAAGTATAACAGGAACTTTTCCAAAAATTGATCATACCTGCTGTCCAACACTGTTATTTATTTCCAGTGTGCTAGTTAACACAGCTAATATGCGTTACAAACTTATTCTCTTTTTCTCATGGGTGTTATGTCTTCTTGTATTACTCCCCTGTACTCTCCCTTTACTCAGAGGAAAACTGCTGATCAACATTGCGAGTTTCCTCCATTGCGGCATTTGTGGATTTGGAAAACAGCATGGAACAGATTAGCGTGTATTGCGCAACCACCAACTTGATAGTTGATAGGAATGATTGGTGATCAATACTATGACAACATCGCAACCATTGGTTACTATACAAAATACTGCTGTTTGAAATGAAAGTTTGATGTATTCAATAAAATGCTAACGTGGTACTATAATCAAGCCAAAAAAAGCAAACGTTTTTCGCAAATCCTTAGAGCTATCGTATCACAAAATGGACGATGCTGGGATCCCTCAGCGAATAGATAAGAAGTAGGGATGTAGTTCACAAATATGAGCGTGATCGTGGTCATTTCTCACAAGTAATCCAGAAGACCTGTTAAACAGCTTTAGCTACACCCGTGTCTCTAACGAGACTATTTATTGCGGATAATAGAACGATAGCGATCTGCAACGCATCTGCAGTTGTGCAGATGGATGGGTGGTCCATTGCGTATTCTGCTGCTTATTTGAGTTATATAAGTTGGATTGAAGATGTTCGACTACAACGGAATAATCCACGTTCTCTCGCGTATAATAACTTGCATAGTAGGGGGCAGTAGTACAGCGAAGCCTGTTTCTCATGCCTTTTTCAAGATAAATTGGATTGAGTCTGATCATGCTCATACTCGCAAACTACACACCTGCCTCTATCTATTCGTGGAGAGACCGTCAAATTAGTGATACAATGCCTATAAACCAGTGCAGGCTGAAATTACTGACAGTTTTACCTTCAAATGGTATGAAAGAAGCAAAATTTCTCTTCTACACTAACAGAAAGCGTCCAAGTATATCGTGATCCGTGGTATGTTAAAGCGTAAGGTCAACAATCTAAACAGGAAACTTCTTAAAACTCATGCATTATTAGAATAGTAGCATAGCGAACTCATAGAAACAAAGTCAGACGCTTAACGAAAACCATATTGTTTTGACCACGCCAAAGAGGTGGTAACTATCGGTCAAAGATCAGCACAGTTAACTCGAGAAGAAACTTCGTGCTTAGAAAGTCAACTGTTCATTTTGAATCTTCTTCAACGAGATCTGGAGTTGAACGAGACGAACGAGATTCGACGGCGGACAGTGTAGCTAAGAACATCATTCTGTATACGGTCGAGCATAGAAAGACAGCACTCTCCTAATGAATGAAAAAGGATCAAAACCAAGCAATTTACAACTCTTACAGCTTCCCAAGCTCCTTCGAATCCAAGCCGAGGAGTTGTTTTAAGAGGTGTTCGAAACTATATTCTCTCTAGAAAGAACAATACTAATTTGTGTTTCAGGAAAGTGCGAAAGGAACTAGACCCACAGAAACAGCGTCTGAAACCTGAAATTACTGCTCAAGCATGGTCGACGAAATTTCAAAAACATCTGAGGTGTAAAGAAGAAGAAAATACAAAACTACTACTCTTATGATAGAAAAAGTGTTAGTCGTTGTATGCTAGACGTGGATATGATCTTCATTTAGCAAAATCTCCACCCGCCCCCGTCGAAATATTTTGTTTTTTGCTTCATTTCCGGCATTTTCATTTTTTTACGTCTTTCACTTTCTATGTTGCTACGCTGTTACCGTTTTGTTCTTTGAACCCCTTTAGAACCCAACCCTACCAAGTAATTGTAACAGAAACACGCCATACGACCCCTAAACTAGCTCTAAACTACAAAAAGAAGCTAAACTAAATCATCATCTCGTGTCTCGCTGATACATCTCTTAAAGAGAACAATGCCGTCCGCGAAACGAAAGTTGCTTTCTTCCCAAGCAAGACTGTAATACTAATACCTAATACCCACTGTAATAATTCGGAAATGTAGTATTGCTTTGTCAAGTTTTCGATCCGGCAAGCATGGTGAGTGTTGGTGAAAGAGCTAAATCGTAGTGGTGCATCGATGGTAGGAATTGGCTAATGTCCTCACATACAAAGTGTCCATCCTTTGCTTGGCCAACGTTGACAGTATTGCGCTAGTTTCTGCGCTATCGGAGGCTTTCTCAAAGTCGACGAAGTTTATGAAGATTATATATATATATATATATATTACATTTATATATAGGACCGCGCACACAAGTCTGACTGCTACCTGCTCGAGGTGCCCCTGCTGTAACTAAACGCAATCAGGCGTTCGAGTGTACGCATTGGGAACGTACGAGCTATATCACCTGCGCTGTTATATGGCAAAAAGATTCCCATACATTGCAAAAAAGGTGCTGTCCAGCACGTCACTAAAACCCACAACCTGAAAGGTTGGCTACCTGAAGGGAGCATTGAATCTTTGGCAACAACCATTCGTTTCGTCACGCTGAAATGCCGGACACTGTCGAGTGAACTCCAACAAACCGCCCTGTCTAGGCTTCTGCGATATCACTCTGTGCCGCTTGCTGCACTGCAGAAATAACGCATGAGAGATCGGTCCGCCATCAGCATCGAAAATAAAACAATATACTGCGGCGATGCTGGTAAGAAGAAAGTAGGTGGCTGCGCGATAGCTGTGAGGAACCTGTGAGGTTACAACAACCTGATGGAGGAATTTGGCTCAACGTCGTCTAGATGCGCCTTCGTACGACTGCGGGGGACGCAGAGGACGTGAACGCTGGATAGTAATTGCCCACGCACCTACGAAAACCGCTGAGAACAATGAGGACGACATCTACGACGAATTCAATGCGTTGATGTCAAAAATGCCCATCCATTAGGTGGTCATAGTCGGAATCGACGCAAATGCGAAGATGGAACTCGAACAACAATCCGATGTGGTAGGAAAATGTTATTATCTAATGGAGCGCACGTTGGGCAACGATGACCGTCTAGTTGTGTGAACAGACGGGCCTCATCATCGCTTCCACGTTCAAGAGGAATCATCACTATCAGCTCATATGGCAGGGTTCAACCCTTTTAACGCCTGAAGAGCAGCACAAGCGGAACATGAGAACTCTCAAAGTTCAGCTCGACTACGTTCTGACGAGGAACATTCCTCATTCGGATATCCCAAAATCTAGAGCTGTTTGGGACGTCGCTTTCGACTCTGACCACCGTTGCAGTTCTTCTCAGCATTAACATACGGTTCCACAAGAGGTACCGAGGAGTACCTCCACAACCGAAAATCGACATGGCAGGTCTAAAAGAAGATGAATGCAGAACGAATTTCCGCATTCCGCCAACGTGTATCTATTCATGTTGGAGTACAGACAAGAAAAAAGCTTTCCGATGTGGATTGCTTTACAAAGTGCATCCAGGACGCTGCAAAGAAAACACTCCCTGTTGAAATGCCGCGGAAGAAGTTTGCCTTTGCATCTGCGAAAACAAAATCCACGTACAATTCTGTGTGTGTGTCGCCCGCAGCACTGGTGACTTCGACCCGGAAAAGCGTGTTAGAAGGAAGCTTCATCGTCAGCTGCAATAAGACCGCGATAACGAGTGGACTTCGAGAGCGGAGGAGTTAGAAAAGGCGTGGGAGGACAAGAACCGGTGAAAAGCCTATGCTTTATTAAAGTAGTATAGTGGCAAGATGAAAAGATGTTCTCCAGCTCTCAACACTGCCAATGGAAAGGCTGTCGGTGAAGCAAATCTTCCAATTTGGAGCCTTCCAATTTAGAGGGATCACTTCAAGACTTTGCTGAACCGGCAGGCGCCGTCAGCTCCTGAACTCGAGCACGTTCATAGGTAAGAACGCTGAAATATCTTCCTCCGTCTGGGATTGAGGATGACAAAGATCATCCTATAATATGGATAGAGGAAAGGGTACCTGACTCGTGGAGACACGCTATAATAATTCCCCTCCACGAGAAGTTATCCGCCACGGACCCTAGGAATTATCGAAGAATCTCCTTGCTGCGTGTTTTGGAGCGGATTATTTTATACCAACTTATTAAGCATCGCGAAGAAACAACGCGCGGCGAGCAAGCTGGTTTTCGTCCTGGCCGATTTACGATTGGCCAGGTGTTAGGAAAGTGTAATCGTTAGGAAAGTGATCGAAATCTGGGAGCGGTACTCGAAGCGGATGCAATTAGTTTTTTTTGGATCTTGAAGCTGCTCTCGACTATCCTCATCGAGGCCGTCTTCTCAACGCGCTCCGCGCCAACGTGAATAACGAACAACTGCTGCAGTTTGAACACCAGCTGGATGTCCAATACCGTTTGAAGTGGTAACTGGAGTAAGACAGGGTGCAGTAGCAGGACCCTTCCTCTTCAACTTCGTTATCGACGATATCATGCGAAGAACAGTCGATCAGTGTCCTGCAGACATCGTCTTAGCACCATCAGGACGCCCCTTGACCGATCTCGAGTGCGTCGACGATGTTGTTATATTCGCGAAAAGCAGTACGTAACATCAACATGTTGTCAACCTTGTATCGATGCTGGCTACACCCTGTGGGCTATGTATACGCCCTGATAAGTGCAAACAGATGTGGCTCTCTTCGAGACCTCGAACGAGGATCCGGATGGATGGACGGTCGATCGAACTCGGTGAGTTATTACCTGGATACTGAAGAACAACGGCAGCTACGGAAACTATATTCACTATTCAATAGTCAGAGAGGCCATTTCTTCATTTAACTCCTTGACAAAGTGCCTGTGGTGGACCCCCATCACCTACGAAGTCAAGCTGCGAGTTTACTTATCTGCAATTCGCCCTATCATGATGTACGGATCGGAGACTTGGGCAGCACCGTTTAGGCTGATGGAGAAGCGTGATTGCACGGAACGAAAGCTGCTTAGACGGCTGCATGGCTACTTTTGACCTAGGGTATGCCACGATGAAAAGCTTTACGCAGAAGTTGATGTGGTATACCGGCGGATGACATATGGAAGATATCAACATCTTGCACAGCCATCGAAAGGGGCTGCCGAAAATCGTGTTTGCTTCTTTCGTCATACACTAAGGAGACCAGCAGATCACCTTGTTCTAAGAGTTGTGAGTTCGTCGGGTTTGAGCTGGAAAAGGCCACCTGGCCGAAAGTGGAAGTTATGGAATGAGGTGGTGAAAGAAGACCTGAGGATATTCGGCGTGGATAGGCAGTTAAGGCGAGATGCAAGGTTTCGCAGAATATGGAATAACGACGAATGGATCGATTCCGTGCAAGCTTTCGCAGAAGATCGAGAATGTTGGGCAGAGCTGTGTTCAAGGACGACACACTTCGGCGAAGATCGAAGATGCGGGTAATCACGTCAGGCGATGGCATCAGCCCGCCGATTAAGTCAATATATAGGCCCAAATCCAGTCTGTCGACGGTATATATATATATATATATATATACCGTCGTATATATATATATATATATATATATATATATATATATATATATATATGTATATATGTATATATATACCGTCGACAGACTGGATTTGGTCCATGTCTCTGACGGAATCCATCTTGTTCTTGACGTTGGAACAAAGTGATGATCTTTGAGAACACTGTGTAAGATTCTCAATAAGCAGATCGGATAGCAAATCCAGAAGTCCTCTCGCTTCTCGTTTCTTATATATAAGGAGTGTTCGGGAGTCCTTCCGTTAATCTCGGATCCGTGGTTTTTAAGGATTGGACCTCGTAACATCGCTAGGATGACATGAAGAAGAAGACCACCAGACTGTTCAGAAAAAGAACTCGAAGATGAGCTACACCGGAAAGAACGATCACGCTTTATGATTGAAACAGGAGAACACGAACAAAAAAGGTTCAATTAAAAACCTCTCTGCAATCATTCATTCTCACGACGAGAAAACGTGCAAATTCCGACTTCAATCGGAAGGGCTGTTAGCGCAATATTGTATACGCGAAGGTCTCTGCTACAGTTTTTAAAATTTGTTCTTTTTTGCGCTCCTTCTAGAATTTTTCTGCCTATACTTTGAAAAATCTTCATCAAAAGCTTTTCTGCAGCTTGTGCTTGCAAGCAATATGTGATGCGTTCGGATCAAGTTCACAGCATCAAGTCCTTTACTCAAGCTATTCCTTGGTGGATTTCGGAACTCGATCCAGGCTTTTAAGGTGGGTATTCCTTAGTACCCACAGCTCCACAGTAACTTATCCTTAGGGGAGATAACTGGCAACGAATCTACAATTGCTCCGCGTAGCAGTTAGCAGCATCAGCAGACCATTGCACTGCGTCCGCCTTATCCCTCACCCAGCACATCGTCCATCAATGTTCTCCCTTCTAATAAGGCAAAACATGCCTCACAGAAGCACGCTATCTCTAATATTGCGTCTGTACTGTACCGAATATACCGAATACACCGACCGTTTACGTATAGAGATATATGAAAGGATTGCACTCAAAGTGCAAGAAATAGAAAATAATCGCATACTTTATTCATTTAAAACAAAAAAATCGAAACTTTCAGGTCTCAAGGCTCTTGAAGACAAAATGATAGAATGAGAAGATCTATCGATTAATACCAACATATTTTGTAAGACTTTATTTCCTTTGGTTTCAGAGAATCCGTATAAATGCTGTCAAAGCAGGAAATTCGAAGAGATGTTTGCTTTAAATTTGATGAATTCACGTTTGCGCACACAGATCCAACGCACACACAGATCCAGTTCAAAATCTAACCAAAGCGTGAAGTGACGAAAGCGCTTTCGAACATACCGTAGTGCACCGTTGCTTCAAAACGTTAAGCACTTGACTGAGGGATTCGCATTTTGAAAAATAGTGTAACAGTGTAGAGTCCGTCAAAGAAATTCTTAAAAGCAAGACGAGGATGTTTCAGATTTTCGCATAAAAAGGATGTTTGAAACTATTTCTTCCCGTAATTCATAACAAAAACGAAGTGTTCTTGAAACACTGATAAATGTTGAATGTTCTGTTGCATGCAGAAGCAAGCACCAAGTTTTTGATCTGCTGAAAATGCAAGTCTTTGGAACTATGATGACGAAGTTCAGCTTCATTATAAAGCTGAACGTAGAGTAAAGGTTAAATTTTTGAACGTTGTCAGCTACACGTTTTTTGGTGTTGTTTTGTCCCTCTGGAAATTTGTGTTTATGTGTTTGTGTTTTGTGCTTTTTGTGTGTTTTGTGTGTTTTGTTTTTTGTGTTTTTTGCTTCATTTTCGGCATTTTCATTCCTTTCACGTTTCTCACTTTCTACGTTGCTACGTTTATACCCTTTTGTTCTTCGAACCATCCTAGAACCCAACTCATCACGTAATTGCAATGCCAACAAGGCGTTCGAGCTCAGTGGCGCGGTGATGGGTGGCTTCATGATTACTGCCAGCATAAGATATGCCTGCTCTAGGGTAACGGCAGCCTCTTCTGCAGACACTTATTCGGCTGCACATAATCGGCTTTGAGTACCCAACGACCCCAGGCTTTTAGTTAGCGGCTTCAACTTCCAGCAAAGGTTTGTAATCTTTCGAGGTTTTTGGTCCTCCTCGATGGGAGCTCTTGAGTATGCAATCGCCATACGCACCTCCGGATGGTGAGTACATTGTCGATCTTTGCAAGAGTTCTGCCGTTGTTCGATTACCATGCCCGCTACCGATTAACTTTCTTCATGAAAAGAAAATGAAAATTCAGATGAAAAAGGCGCGTGGAAGACATTAGCCCGGCTTGACGATTGCCATTTTCATTCCAGTCCCCTCATCCTGATTTTTAGATCATGTATTCCTCTTCTGTAGCTCCTTCTAGTTTGGTGTAAGTCTCTGACAACTAACTTGGAGAAATACATGAGATTGCGCATCAAGTCGTCCTCATGAAACCGTCTAATTCGCAATTTGTCAGCCGCTGATATTAGTAAGTTGCGGTTTACGACGCTCAAGGATTATTGGCACGGAAGCGGAGAATGACCAGACGCAGTGATAAGATTTTCCATCACCTCACTCAATTATGGAGAAAAAGCCCGAAGAGTTGTCCTTCAAAATTGACCTATATACTCTGTAAATACGGGTGGACAGATTGCGGAAGTGATAGAATCTACACATAAATTTATATAACGCAGCACGTAGGTCTTAAATAGTCAAAACCTTTCAATGTGTTTTCGTGTTCAACCAATGTGTAGAACATTCGGATAGTATTTCCCCTAAATGAAGGTTCTTCCTGCTAAGAGAAACGTTTAAATTTTAAATGTTGATGCTATTGTTGCGAAACAACAATAATGTGAAGACTCAACCTTATTGTTGGTAAATCCTCGCTCAATAGCAGTAGAGTCCACATACATCCAATCAGTTTCATCACTAACCACAACAGATTCGTCATTTCTAATGAGTTTGACACGAAACTGATACCTGTAATGAAAAAAGGTATTAAGGAAGAGAGCTAATAATCATTAGCATACAGGAAGGCTCGGGGTGCGGGACAAGAGGTACCCGCGAAAATCGGCTGACCGCTGCCGACCTGCTTTCAGCGCCGTGCGCCTCCGCATAATTACGGCTGCCGCTCCACCAGTTAGACCTCATTCACGGCCGCCTCGGATCACCTAGACCTCTCCTTTCTACGTCCTTCGAATCAACGCCGCGCGCGATGTTCAAGTCACGATGGAGAGGTGGAAACTGCGAATATGGAACAGAGAAAAGCGAAAAGTAAGTTGATGCAACAAGTTCTGATATACGAATTTGGTAAACTGAACACATATTATAGCAAATTAGGAAGAAAAAAATTAATCTTTCTATCCAATTAGAAGATATGCCATCAGAAGCATACCCAATCTAAAATGGATCGTTTAGGTAAAGGTGAAACGATTTCGCCTTATAATTTTAGCCTATATCTTTTCTCTTAATGACATTTCAAAAGTGACATGCTGAGTGATAAGAGTGATATGCGTGGACTACATTGACCTCATTTGACAACACACATAAAGATTATAACAAAAACATGCTGCAGAAAAAATACTAACACGCATGTATTTTCACACAGCCCATAATTTCACACAATTCACGCCGAACATGTTTTATATAAAATCGCAGCGCAAAACTGTGTGTTCTTCACGATATCTTTCAACCATGTTGATCAATGTTCAACTTCCAACTGTAGCAACTGTATTCACAACGACTTTATGCCCTCACTACTTTGTATACATTCTTTAAACTCTTTTCTACAGTTTATCTTTTATCTTTTGTCGTTTCATTTATATCTATTCTTTGCACAAAATCAACATGACAGACTGGGCGTATTAGTGGCAAACAGAGGCCTATGTATCCGTGAGACACGCCTTTAAGTACCATGCATGTCTGTGAGCCCTTAGTCGAGCCTCTCCAGGCGAAGGATGCGCGTTGTACTTAGCTAGATAGCAAAAAGAAATAATTAGAAAACGAAAAAAGGAAAGAAATATAGTATGACACCGAACAGTGGGACATATTTTCAAAGCATCCTTAGTATTTTCAGAGAGGAGTGGGTAGTTTCCATCTCAAAATTCTAAACAAATCATACCAAATGATAACAAACAATACTACTCGAATTTCTAAACGCTATTTCATTTGTAAGAACTTCTCAAACAACTCCTCCTAATCTATGGTTTCAAAGAACTTTTATCGCCAATCACTTTCCTTTTTCGTAAAAGCGGCAAACGCGGCTAAATGGACGGGGAAAAAGGTGTGGGCGGGACGTCGACAACACGTAGTACAAGAGAAGGGATCAGGCTACTGTAGCGGTTGTGCCGCTGTCATGAGTGCAATTATCGACGCTTATTAGCCTCCTGGATACGGGGCGGCGCATCACACGAGTACCTCTTGACCGGGGTGACCAGGGTGACAAGAGATACCCACGAAAACCGCGTGACTGCTCCTAACCTCCCTTCAGCGCCACGCGATTCCGTGTAATCACGGCTGCCGCTCCACCAGCTAGGCATCCTGCAAAACCCTGAGATCATCTAGACCACGCCCCCTTATTGCTCTCTAACCAACGCTGCGCGCGACGTTCGCGCCGCGACGAAGCAATGGATATTGCGAATTTAAAAGGGAGAGGAGTGTAAAACGAATTGACACAGCAAGTTCTGATGTATGAATATAGTAAACTAAGCGCATATTATCGGGTTTCAAGGAGAACAACTAGGTCCTTCAATCCAATTAAAGGATATATCATCAAAGGCATATCATAGAGTACCAAAGAGTCAAAGATTTGATTAAGATTTGATTTTTAGAGTGATATACGCTATCTACATTGACCTCATTTGAGCAAATTCACACAAATGAAGATTATCTCAAAAAGATGCTGCAGGGAAAAGAATAACATTCATATATTCACACATTTCATAATTTCACACGTTTCACGCCCAAACTGTTCTCTGTGAACTCGCAGTGCATAAGTATGTGTTTGTCACGATGTCATTCAACGAACTCATTTTCACCTTTCAACTGCAGCAACTATAAGCGTTCCTTCAAGTCCTTTCTACGTTTTACGTTTAAGTCCTTTCTACGTTTTACCTTTTCAAAATTTTATATAGATATAATATTTATATAGAAAGGATGCCCAATATTTTAATATTAGCTTTTACGTTTTATGCAACAAAACTTTGCAGGGTTCTTTAAACTTCTTTCGACCGCGTTTTATCGCTTCATTTCCATGTATTCTCTACATAAAATCAATATGACATGTGAGCTGTATTAGTGGCAAACAGAGACCTTTGTATCTTCGAGCTGTACCTTTAGTAATAATGTATGTTTGCGGGGCATTATTCGCACCTCCTTAGGCGTTGGATGCCTGTTTTACACAGCTAGATAAGCAAAAAGAAACTCCTAGAGAGTGAAAAAAAGTTTAAAAAACATAGCATTACACCGATCAATGGGACATTCTTTGAAACGTTTCTTGTATTCCCAGAGAGCAGTTTCCATCTAACAAGTCAAAACAGGATAATAAGTGACCTCACTTGAGTGACGCACTACTAGCATCACTCTTTCCATTGACCGTTCAATAACGCTCACCGCATTTTCTTCCTGCTTCGACGTGCATAGGCTTCTGAAGCTTAGGTCAAAGCGGTGGTGTTGAATAGGTGAGCACGGAGCTGAGTGTCTTTAGTCTTCTTCACTACGTCCTCGATGCTCTCATACGCTCCCCAAGCCGCTCGTCTTCTCCTGCTCAGCTCGGGGGTCAGGTCGTTCTTCACGCCTAGTTCCCCAGATAAGCATAGCTGGAGCATTCGGGTTTGCTCGTTCCGTTGAGCGTGACAGAACATGCGAGACCCATCCGTTACGCATGGATGTCGTCTTTTTTAGATTCAGCCAAACACCGAAGCATCCAAATGTTTCGTCGAATTTGGTCAGCATTCGTTCCGCTTGGCTGATGCTAGATGTTATCAGAACTATGTCATTGGCAAAGCGCAGGTGGTGTAGCTGCCAACCATCAACCTTCACTACCATGATGTCTCATTCCAGCTTTCGCATTGCGTTCTCGAGAGCGGCACCGAATATTTTGGGTGAACTTGTGTCACACAGTCGGACCCCTCTCTTCACCTATATGATATTTTTGGAGAATGGCAAAATTCCAATCGTGAAGTTACTGTACAACTCTTGAAGTACCTTTATTTACTGAGTATGGACGTTTCGGTTTTCTACTTCCATGACCGCTTCCGTCTCAGGTAAGTCGAAGGCCTTTAAGTCTATGAAAGTGAGTCATAGCGGCATTGGTACTCTCGCGATACTTCGTCAATTTTCGAAACAAGATCTGTATAATCAATCATGCTGAATCCCTTTCGAAACCCTGCTTGCTCGCATGGGTCATGGGTGTCTTTCGACTAAAGCTTTTTCGATGTTGATAAGGATCATTCTTGTAAAGAGCTTGTAGATGACGGGTTGTAAACAAATTGGGCGATAGTTGCTGATTTCATGTGGATCCCCCTTCTTGTATAACAACACGGACTTGCTGATCTCCCAATAACCTTGAATTCCGATAGGTAACGTGTAAAGAGTCCTGCCAGAGTGTTGATGACAACTCTTCAAAGATTCTTCAGATGTTCAGATGTTCAGATTTTATCGTGTAGCAACCGGGTGACGTACGATTTTTTTACCGACGTGATAACATGTCGTACTTCGCATATCTTCCTCTGGAATGACGTGTCCATCTTCACTCAGAGGGTGAGGAGGCAAGTGGACATACCTGTCAAAGAGATCAGAGCAGGAGCCATGGATGATTATCTCCATTCCCATTCTCAACACTATGTTTGTTTCACTTGGGTTCCAGAGAAGACTCGTCCCTGTCGTTCGACTGGCGAATTCTCGACGGGGGCATCGAATGCTCTTTCCCGCCTCTGCAGCTTCAACAACACTTCTGCTCCTCTCTCTTTGAGGTCTTCTTTTATCGCCTCTCTGCAAATCCTTGCGAGTTAAAACGTGAGATCGTGGTTGCCTGTGGCTCGTCCAGCTCCACGCTGACGTATTAGCTTTGGAGTTTCCGGAGGCAGGCATCTCTTGGTGGTTTCAGAACTCTGAGCCTTCCTCGTGCAGACGCGAAGATGTTCAGTGAGCTCCGGGTGAACGAAAACCTCCCCCGAAAAAGGCGATGCTGTGATTCCGTATAGAATTTCGGCAACATCGACAACCGTCCGGGAAAACCTTTCACTGACGATGATGTGGTCTATTTCATTACGGTACCCTCCACCGGGTGACTCCCACGTCCAGCGTAGAGAGGAGGGCTTCTGGAATTGCGACTTCTCCTGGGTTGTCTTAGTCGCCATAATGAGCTCAAAAAGCCTTTGGCCCTGTTCGTTCCATTATAGGCCCTTGGTTGCAATGTAAAGTTCCCCAGACGTTCTTCTGGGGCCAATCTTGGCGTTAAAATCGCCAACAATGACGTTGTAAAAGGCATTATCTTCTCGGTAGAACTTCTCCAGGTCCATATAAAAAGCTTCGACTTCTTCTTCATCGTAGCTTGATGTTGGAGCGTAAGCGACGAAGATAGTCAAAGCTGGTGTTGGACCACATCGTCTCATCCGCAGACGTCCGATTCGGGTCGTAAGTTCTTCGAAAGAGTCGATGTTCTTTGCCATACTCGTGTTGACGAGGGCGCCAACTCCACCAACACCTCTACTGTCGCATGTTCCTTAGAACAGTTCTTCTCCAGTTTCATATACGGCATTGAGAGGGTGACGTCGTCTCGTCTCGGTCAGTCCGATGACGTCGTACTTGATCTTCTTGGCTTGCATTATCAGATCTTCGATGGTCGCTTCCGATGCAAGCGTACGTGCGTTATAAGTACAGATCGCCATCCTAGTCCTTTTCCGTTTCGGTAGCCTGCATGACTCCTGCAACCCCGTCCTACCTGGCGCTACCGTACTAGGCTTTCCTCCAGAATCAGGGAACCTTTTCCAATAACTGTGTTTTGCATAAAAATTCTAAAACTCATGGGCAGGTTGCAAGCCTCTAGTCCCATGAGGTTTGGGAGAACTTCCGTTCTCCCGGAGTGGACATGTGGAGCTTATTTGTTGGAGGCGACTCCAAACCGCCTCCCTTGCACCTCCCAGTCACTTGATTGCAGGCTTCTGGCTGGACCGACGTGCGGGATACAAGGATGTCATGAGTCAGTTCTGGCTCAGCAGAAACAGTGAGTCCATCCCCTGAATCCACTTGCGTCTCTGGGGAAGCACAAGGTCGCTTTTGGTCCGCGATTAGCCCCCTATCCGCCAGCCGAGGACGTGCCACGTAGCCTCTCGACTAACCGGCTGTGATCCCTCTAGTGAGGGAGATCCGATCCCGTTTATTCATTTGGATAAAACAACAAAGATTCTCTCAACAGATATTAATCTTTGCAGGCACTGCGAAGACTAACATCTGTTGAGAGAATTTTTGTCCTAAACAGTTCTGCTAAATTGGATTTAGTAAATACTCCTTGCTTTTTGTTCTATGCATATGCTCATGGAATGAAATCACAACTTTCTAAAAATAAAGAAATTGAAGACTTAAGTCAAACAAATGAGACAAAACACATACCGCTTAATTCCTAACCCTCTTTAGCGCCTGCACAGATTAGTGTCTGTTGAGAGAATTTCTGTATGTATCCATCAACTTATCGATTCCATCGACTTCACTGTCACTTCACTTCGACATCCTCGTCTTGCGACTGGCCTAGTCTCGACGGGTATAGCGGGTGCTTTTCCCCGCCTCTGCAGCTTCAGCCAGCACTTCTGCTCTTCTCTCTTTAAGGTCTTCCTCTATCGCCTCTCTGCAAAGCCTTGCGAGCTCGGACATGAGATCTTGGTTCCCTGCGGCTCGTGCTGCTCCACGCTGGCGTATCAGCTCAAGAGTTTCAAGAGACAGGCATCTCTTGGTGATTTTAAAACTCTCAGCCTTCTTCGCGCAGTCGTGAAGGTGTTCAACATGCCGGTCATATTCCTCGTCGATGTTGTCCATTGTGGAATCTTCCCAAAAGCCGGCTGGCGTAGCGAAGAGATCCCAGCTGATGGTAGTCCTGGGATTTCTCTCTCTGAACTTGGCGGCTTTCTCTGCTCTCCTTGTGAAGGGAAATTTTCCTCAGAGGAGGCGATGGTCCGATCCCGTATAGAACTTTGGTACAACAGCGACATCCGTCAGGCAGAACTTTTTATTGACGATGATGTGGTCTATTTCATTACTGTACCCTCCACCGGGTGACTCCCACGTCCAGCGTAGAGAGGAGGGCTTCTGGAATTGCGACTTCCCATGGATGGTATTAGTCGTCATGATGAACTCGGAGAGCCTCTGGCCCTGGTCATTCCATTGTAGGCCGTGGGTCCCGATATGAAATTCCTCCGGCGTTCTTCTTGGGCCAACTTTGGCGTTGAAATCGCCAATTATGACCTTGTAGAAGGCATGATCTTCTATGCAGAATTTCTTTAGGCCCAAATAGAAAACTTCGACTTCTTCCTCCTAGCTTGATGTTGGAGCGTAAGCGACGAAGACAGTCAAAGCTGGTGTTGGACCACATCTTCTCATCCGCAGACGTCTGATACGGGTCGTAAGTTGTGCGAAAGAGTCGATGTTCTTTGCAATACTCGTGTTGACGAGGACACCAACTCCACCAATTCCTCTATTGCCGCATGTCCTAAAAACAGTTCTTATTTAGTATGTCATATATGGCGTTCAGTGGCCAGCGTCGCCTCGTCTCGATCAGTCCGATGACGTTGTCCTTAAACTTTCTGATTTACATAATCAGATTTTCAATGACAGCATTCGATGCAATCATACGAGCGTTTTAAGTACAGATCGTCATCCTAGTCCTTTACCGTTTCGGCAGCCTAAGTGACTCCTGCAACCCTGTCCTTAGCACTACTATGTCAGGTTTTCCTACGGAATCAGGAGACTTTTTCCTGTTATTGTGAGATGCATATAATTTTAAAACCCATGGGTACGCCTGCGTTCAAGTGAGTGGAAGTTGCCTACCCATGGGTAACCCATGGGTAGGCAACTTCCACTCACTTGAACGCAGGCTTCTGGTCGGACCGACGTGCAGGTTGCAAGGATGTTATGAGTCAGTCTTGGCACGGCAGAAACAGGGAGTCCATCCCCTGAATCCACCTGCATCTCAGGGCAGGTAGAAGGTCGCTTCTGGCGTGCGATCCGCCACCTGTAGGTACACTACGTAGCCTCGCGACTAACCAGCTGTGACCTCTCTAGTGAGGGAGATCCGTGATTCTCTCATTTCATCGCTAGGAACCTTAGAAATCTTCATAGAACATTCCGCTTTACCACGTACAAAGCTTTCCAACACTCCCAATGCGTAGAATTCAGAGCGCAGAACGAATGTGAGTGTCTTCTCCTCATGTCAAATATTATTCAAGTAGAACCAATGAACAGCTAAGGGGATCAAAGTGTGCAGATGGGTGGTGCGTTCTGACGTCCTTCGTAGGAAGTAATCCGGTTCTCACACCATTTTTCGATGTTGGGGTGAATAGGAAGACCACAGAGACCATAGATCACAGAGATTCCAACATCGCCAATATCCTGATATGCTGCTTCTAAAGTCTTCAAAAAGCCTCACCCACTGTCTACCCATTCTATTTAGCCCGTATGTTCTAATATAATCTAAACCATTCAAACCGTTATCCTCGGGTAGGTGCTGTTCCGGGAGATGAAAAGCTCTGTTGCCGCTCCTGTTTTTGATCTATTCAGCTAACGTTCATACATCGTTCATTCATATGGCTAAGTGATTAAGATATGAAATATTATGCAACCTGATTTTTGCTCATTCATACCGCCCTAGCTAGTGCAACAACTACGGGAGATTGGCAAGTTCGTCGTAAATTACCACATAACCCGTCAAAAAAACAGTACTACATTTAACGGGGACACTCACACTACGATAATATGTATGAGGGAGTACTTTTCACCAGTAAAAATGAAGTGAGCTAGCCTAGAGTTGTGACTGATTACAAGCTTCCATCTAGAAGCCAGATTTATTCCATCTCAAATAAAATAGAGCTATGTAATATAAAGTACATAAGTAACATAAAAATAACGCTGTAATATAAAATGTTAATTCAAATTTTTCCAAATTTTCATACCAATACCATTATTATTACTTATTATAGTCTTATTAATTCGATACAATTCCTTTATATTGCCTCATCCTGAGTACTGCTCTAAGATTTCGAGTCCTGTTTCTAGAGTTATTGTTTCCACGTTTTCCTACGTTTATTGTTTCCATTGTTGTGATGGTTCCCATTCTCTATGCTTAAAAGTCTGTCGTTCTTCATACGCAGGGAAGATGCCGAATAGAAATTCAAATCATTCTGAACCTACCATCATTCTTTCCTCACAATCTAAGATTCAAGAAGAAACATCTGCAGCGAAAAAAGAGCTCAAGGAACAAAAGCAGCTGAGAAGAACTCAAAGAACAAAACAACATCGCCTACTGGGAGATCAAACAATGCCAAAACAAAGACACGAAATTTAGAAATTTAATCTCTGGGTTGTTGTACGTTTACAGGAATTATAGGCGACTCACGAACAGTAATCTCGCAAGTAATGGTATAGTTTTAGGAGGTCCGCAAAAGATCACGAGAAGGAGCATGCGCATTTCAGTAAGCGCCAAGAGTAACAACTTCGTGATTATCTCACATTCTATTGATCGCGAAATAAAAAATGTCTACTAGAAGAATTACACGATCTATCTACTCTACTGTACTACTATCTCTATTTATTCACCTTTTACCGACTACGCTACACCCGCGTGCCTAAAAATGATATGCCCTAATTCTTTTGTTCTGACTGCAGGAGAAAAAGGGGAAGCGTTGTTTGCATTGACCCAGATTCATTCCTGTGAATGAATTCCAGATTTGACTTGATCTTGTCGTTTCCCTGGTGATACATCTAACTAGCTCATATTGCACTGGTTGCTGTGACCTATATTCAAACTCTCCGCATTTCAAATTGAAACAAAGTTTGATGATGTCATTTGATGGTCAGATGATAGTGGTACCGTTCAAATATTCAGGGGTGGCATGTCACCGCTGAATAGCCTATGCAGATCCCATAATTACGGATAATTTTTCTATCATAAATATCGATGGCAAGCCTATTAATGAAATCCTAGAGTGGCTTCTGTTGCCTTTGTAGATATATTGCCCATGTTCAACTGTTCTTGAATCTTGGCATAGTTGAATACGTGGCTTTTTATTGATTTGCTTGAGCTGTAGCCAAGAATGGTACTGATATTTATTAACAGCTTACGTTTCGGCGTTTTCGTATTCGTCAGAGCCTGGAAAAAATCAAAGCCATCAGTGATCTATTCTCTCAAGCCCCTTATCATCCTACAGAAAGCATAGAAACAGTAGGTAAATTAAACAGCAACAAATCGGTTAATGCTAACCTCATTTGCTAGGTTTGGTAACGCCACAGATCACGACGTACCACAACTACGAGTCACAACGATTTTTTATAGGGTGTTCACGGCGCGCCTCGTACATCAAAACCCGTACATATCTTGATAAGGGGCTAGTTCATTTATGATGGCAATACACTCATCCTTCCTGTTAATTTTTGGACTTTTGGCTTTAGATATTTATAGACACAGCTTTTGGCACTTGCAAATGTACATAGTGTTGACCGAGTATGTTCGATTCGTGACCTACCGGACTATCTTAAAAAGCCTTTTTCGCCTCAATATCCCTTAGTTAGGACTTGATTTGCGTTCAGACCTTTTGCTATTTTTATCTACAGCCGATTGAAAAGAAGGGTGAGATAACGACGTAGTTTTTGCACCATTCGAATCATGCACAGCCCTGACTTCGTGGATGAAGTTTGCTTGAAAATGCTTCTTTTTTAGCAGATCAAATGAGAACTACTGGTGATTTTGAGCCGCCATCAAGATTTTTTTTATTGCCACTTTACCGTAGCTCCATGTAACCCTTGCTTTTTTGCGTTTCTTTGAGAGTTCCCAAATATTGTTTGCTCCACCTTTCCTAGATTTCTTCGTTATTTTAGAAAAAAAGATCAGAAATGAGAATTAGATGCTCCCTTACAAGAAATCGACCTTTCTTAGTGGAGTTTCGTCTAAGCACGATAAACAATTTTGTTACGGACGCATATTGTTGATTACTGCTTTGTGCGTGACTACCATACATAACTGAGCAAAACCAAGCTCTTCCTGCCAAAAGATTTCTACAAAGCCCGCTTTCCCAGAATGCTGCAAAGAGGCTTCCGCAGATTTCTTTCGCAAATGTCTTCGAAACATCCAAGTTGTAGTTGTAGACTAAGTTGTCTCGACGAAGCCACGCTCTGGTCGTTTATGGAAACACGGACAGTCTTACCAGATGTTCTTGCAGAACAGAAACGCAGAGAAAAGCAGAATTACATGAAAATATGAAAAGAAGACACAAAGTGACTGTTGTCGAAACTACTGAATCATACAAGACAATACAAATTACTAGCCTGTGTACCGTACGGTCGCATAGTGAATAAAAGGTGAAGCTAAGAGGCAGATTCAAAAAACAATGTACTCAATGGTAGATGACATATTAATTAGTTTGGTGGTCAACTAAGAAAGAGAAGGACCAAATTTTTTGCAGATATTATCCTCAGAAAGTTATGGATTCTATTCTTCCATTTCGACGAACTTTTTTCGAAGAAGTCAGATATACAGAACGTCTCTTTCTTAAACACCCATTTTCCATCCATACGACCATATTTTTATCACTTTCTTCTGTCTTTGTTTATTCACCTGTTTCAGAACTGGCCGAACATAAAGAATATCGATAGTCCTCATCACCGTTACTTTTAAAGTTGTAAGGCTCAGCGTTTTCAACGAAAATTTCCATATATGTAATTTGAAACTACTGGATGCATCTTTCCCTCATATTTCACACGAGAATTTCTCCTGTTTCCGATACGGTTACAAATTTTAGATCACCTTACATCACAATGTTCCTCCTCAGAACTTTTATCAGAAGATTCTGGCGGATGTATTAGATTCTCTGAGACAATTTAGTAGACCGGAAATTATATCCAAGCTAGCGATGCAGCGTATGATGAGAGGTAGATAGGCAGAGCCCGCTAATTAGGTAGCAACGGCAGTAAATCTTCACAGGATAAACTCTATCGCTAATTGCTCAGGCAAGGGATGATCAGATGATACATGTCACGTCGTGACGTGACAGACGACGTGGGTCCAGCGACGCCGGAGAGTAGTTAGTAATTACAGTAGCAATCAATTCAATTTCGCATTTTGCATTCGGATAACTTTAGAAACTTCCCATTAAGATGCTATTAATGCGTAGTATTGCATTGTTGGGGCGGGTGTAGCATAACGGCAAGAGGTTCTGCTTTCTGCACGATCAGTCGGAGGTTCGAATTCGCCCTAGTGGAGGATAAAAACACTGATTTGACACATCGGCTAGCCACCACAAGTCATTGTATAGGCCAGTTACACGTTCGTAAACCTCAAACGATTCTGAATTGAAGCGAACGTGGGGGCGCATCCCAAGCGGGTTGATTAACGCCAGAAACTTTATCCTTTACTGCATTGTTGGTTCGAATATGAATACGATAAGGAAGAGCTGCAAGAAGTCCCGTGTCCTGTGAAGACTCAATAATAAAATATGTTTTGATTCAGACGTTGCTTCTTTATAGAGTATGGTGCCTCTCTTATGTGGTATGTTTTGATTCAGGCGTTCCTTCTTTATAGAGCATGGTGCCTCTCTTATAAGGTCATTTTTTTCTGGTCTTGAAAAGAACCTCGCATAGAACGGTTAAGAACAGAAACTTCCAAAATTGCTGAAACAAAGTGTATCGTTATGGACGGTTTGCTTCAATCATAACAGTGGAGTAAATATGTAATCAAAAAGTTTTCAACACAGCATAAAGTTCATCAAAATCATTCATTTAATTTCCATCTATTCATTAGACTGGTACTGTGTGAGCCGGACGTGAGGCACTTAGCTATGGTTACCGACCTCATCTATGTATGAAGCCCTTAAGTTACAAAAAAAAACAACTACCATGTTACTTCAGGAAAAAAGTAGAATGGAACAAACCATAATAATCCAACAGAAACACCAATCTGGATTTTTTTTTATGAGGGTTGGTTCCCATAAAAACAAGTAGCAACAAGAGAAAGAGATAGGGAAATAACTTTAATCCACTGACGACAGTGTACATTTTTGCGATTCTGGGAGGTGGGATAGACATGTTTTAGGCCACCGTGCAACCGCGGCTCAACGTTGAGCTGCATTGTCCCATGGTTAACACTTTTTTCTTCCTGTGTACAAATTTTTGCGTTTTTACATAGCTTATCTTGTTATTTGTTGCTAATCGCGTGTTATAAGACTTTTTTTTTTACTTTCATTCATTCCAATTACATACAGCTAAATGAATTTTAGCAGCCAGCAGCATTTTAGCAGCATTTTAGTAGAGGTTAATAGCCAAACATGGACGAATCTGGGGAAGACGGTTTGCAGAGTAGTTTTAAAAGACATGATGAACCTGATGAAGAAACTACAGAAAATGGTTCTATGTTCAAAGATGCGTTAATGCTGCTTGGGGATAAGGAGATGTAATGAGATTGTCGGTGTCAGATAGTGAGAGCGAACTAAGCGATGCAGAAACTCACGATGGCTGGAAATTTTTTCAACAATTTGGTCCACATGATCAGTCACGTAGCTGTCGCTAACCAATCGACTCTTACGAGCTGTATTTAGGCAAGGAAATGTTGTCAGAAATTGTCGAGGAAACGAGTAAGCAGAGCAAGGAAAAGGATCTTAACTTTAATGACACATATGCGCTGAGATCAAAAAGTTTATTGGATTATTTCTAATGAATGAAAAGCCAATTTTGCATCGGATGTTTCTAGAGAATCATAAAAGCGTAGCAATTAATGTTTGAATTTGTTTCCTGTTTTCTAAAGATAGGAACCTTTCTCCATGCTCATGTGTGTGATATTATTCGAAGATAATAAACCAATTAGGTACAAAGAAACTTTTAAAAAATTGGGAAGTCAAGGGAAAATAACCGTTGGAAACCGTGCGGCTCAACGTTGAGCCAAGCTGTCGTCAAAGGGTTAAAAAATAATAGAATATGAGATTTTTAAAGGCAACGTATCACAAAATCGCCTTGGCCAAAAACCTCAGATAAAACGAAGATTTCTGGTTGTAGATTCCGGCAACGAGCGTACCATCCGAACACCTTCGTCTAAGGGTCGTAAAAAACGGCGCGGAAGTTCTGGCATTTTTTTCCACGAAATGTGCGTTACGACGCGTTATCTTTGGGCACGCGCCGCGTCCATGAGCGAGCGGCTGAAGATCAATGAGGTCTCCTCACCAACCTACTCAAGTAAAACCAATGAATAGGCTGTTGAGGGGACCGGAGAGTGTACAAGGATGCGCGTTCTAAATTACATCGTAGGGACTAAAGCGCTTAACCGCCGTTTTTTAAGACGACCAAGGGGAACTGACCGGGGCCAAGCTCGCTTCCGTAATCTACAACACGAACTCCACGTTTTCCTTGGGGTTTCCGCACCACGTCAACTTCGAGATACACTGCCTTTGAAGTAAAGAATGATTTCCTCTGATTCTGATTGATTGATGGTTTGATTCTAGAAAGGATTGAAAAAGTGGAGTCTAGAATCCAAAGGGATTTCCTATAGTCACTGTGGTCTTCGCAAGCCTTGGTAAGCTTTTCTCCAGTTCTTCTGAAAGAAGCTTATAGCTTCTTTCAGAAGAACTGGAGAAAAGCTTACCAAGGCATCTAACATCTTCTGGAAGCATCTAACATCTCTGAGAATTTCTGGAAGCAGGATAAAACACACGTAATGAGCTACAAAATACAACTGGGGAAACAAAAGGTGTCTGAGAAGGAAGGCAGCACGTTGCAGTCCACACAAGTATGTAGAAACGGCACATTACATATCATGCCAGCAGGTTTGCCTAATGAAAGAGAAGCAAAGCAACAACAACAAATGTGGACAGCAAATAGGTGGAGAAAACAATGGAAATCTTCTAGAAGTACTTATTGAAATGAAGTGGTTTTCGATCTGATTTCTTCAGCTGTTTCACGCAAAACAATCATTTTCTTGAACTTTGGCGATATTACTGATTCTCCTTGTATTCTAGGATAGGTTTTGAGTGTAAAAAGAAAAGCATAAAAACCCTCTGTCTTTGACATTAGCAATGTAGTCCTTCAAGGGAAAAGGCGAATCAGACATGAACAACTTTTACAATTCTAACTTACCAACAATAACATGCTGAATTTTTATGAATTGCTGGAATTGCAAGAGAATAAGATTGTCACTAGAACTGCTCGATTCCAAAGCAATAACTGCATAGAAAAGGCAAATTACAAATATTTCTCTTGTACCCCAATATTTTCAACATAGTAGAAATCAATAATAAGAACAAAAGAAAGAGTGATCCACCTCTTCTCCGGCAAAACGAAAAAGTGCAGGACTTCTCTTACAGTCCGACATGGAGATTTTCAGCGAGATAAACGGATGCAAAATTACAAATAGTGGTAGATGTTCCCTCGGCAACAGGGTATCTTGGATGTAACACAAAGATTGCGTATAAGTTGTGATCGATATGTATCGGTTCCCCAAGTTAACACTACTAACGAGATTTCGATAAATCGTATCTAGGGTCCTTGAAAAAGAGAATATAGACAGTTCACCTGTTGTTAGGGACAAGACCTGTGATCGTGGTTGCACGCACGTGACTACCAACATTGTCGGCAGCAGTCCAAGAATCATTAGCATCATTTCGAGACTCTATCCTATATTATAAACGCTTACCTACAGTGGCGGCCAAAAATCGGTGGACAAGCGGCTTCTTGAGACTTTCTCTTATGAAAATCACTGAATCGTCCAGCCTTTTGGGATTAGAAACTAATTCTGAAAAATAGGCTCACTTTGCTTTTTTAGGATCAGTATTATTTCCGAAAATGTTTTTTTTTCTTCATCTTTTAAAGTTTCAGTTTATGTCGCGTATTTTTTGTGCTTTTCTCCTAGATTTCTTCTTATTTTGTTGTTTTTTTTTAAATTTATTCAGTTTATGAATGGAACATTTAACACGTCACATGTCAAATAAAACCCAAAAAAAAAAAAAATGAAACTCAAAGGGAAATTGATCAAGAGATGAGACAAGTCGAATTAGCAAAACTGTTTAACGTCTCCAGAGCAACAGTCCCCTTTTTGAGAAAAGTATAAGCATATGAAGCGATGGGAACAACGCCAAATCCAAGACGAGGTCGAATGGTTAGTTGAGCTTTCGATTTACGCCACGCGAACCAGTCACCGATATGGTCAGATGTCTGTTTCGAGTGATTATCTTGCTGAAAAATGAATCCTCTGCCAATGAACTGAGGAAATGGACGCATTGTTGTTTCTAAGATGTCCTCATAGCCGTATCAATCAAAATATCCATGGATTTCGCGAAGAGGTCCGATTCCATAGTTACTGAAGCAACCCCATAGCACGATTTTTCTTCCACCATGCTTTACAAAGGGCAGTTGATACATGGGATTGAATCCTTTTCCAACTGGACACCTGATATACTTAATGCCATCAATTCCCATCGAGTTAAATTTGGATTCATCAGAAAATAAAACTTTGCTCCACTGCTAGCGAGTCTAACCAACATGCTCCTTAGCCCTCTTGATACAAGTAACACGATTGTTCTCTGAAATGAGCGGTTTGTTCACAGGAAGTCTTCTACTGAAATGGGCAGCTTGTATGCACCTTCCAGCAGTTGTAATTGATGAAAACTGTCCGCTGGTCAATTCATTGTGGACATCAGGGGGCAGTGAGCCTAAGATAAGGCACGACTCTAGAAGAATGTTTCTATCGGTAACTCAAGTAACCATTCGGCCTCGTCCTGGGTTTGGCGTTGCTCCAATCACTCCATATGTTTATACTTTTTTTCAAAAAATCGATTCCTTGCAGATTTTTGGATTTCATTTGACAATTGACGCGTTAAATGTTCTATCCATAAACTGAATAAGACAAAAACAGAGTAAAATAAGAAAAATCTGGGAGAAAACTCAAAAAATACACGAAATAAACTGGAGATTGAAAAGATGGAGAAAGAACATTTTCAGTTTTTTGGAAACAAAACTAATCCTAAAAAAGCGAAGTAAATCTATTTTTCAGAAGTTTCTAATCCCGAAAGACAGATCTGATGCAAGTTTGGGGACGATTCAGTGATTTTCAGAAGAGAAAATCTCAAAAAACCGTTAGTCAGTTGATATTTGGTCGCTACTGTATGCTATGCTATTAACGAAAGTGATAAGTTAAAATAAAAGAACATGCCTAAATCCAACAATAGAAGTAAGCGCTTCCATTTTCCCAATAACAGACCACTGAATACGAACATGTGAGCCACTCACAAAGCTTTGAACATCTTCCATGGTAACAACGTCATCCTTCTAGAATATGCTGATATGTAGAAGACATGCGAACAAATGACGAATTAGCAGACATTTGCTCGAAATAAACTCTAGTAAAGGAAGATTTATGAGCCTGGTAGAAGGCAGAAGGAGCATCGAACCAACTCAAGGGTGCGGTTAGACATAAAATGGAATGTAATTGTTAAAACAAGATATTGATAGCTTACAGTGAAGTAACACCAACTTATTATTTGCGTCCAACTAGCACTCGGCTAACTAAGACTAGAAGAAATCACCCACTGAATGGCGTCTGGAAGACTGGGGAAGAGCTACTTCTGAAAGTATGCGGCGGTAAGGTCGCGGTCTTCGGAAACACTAATGTGGCAATGCTTCGCACAACTGATGACCCGAATCTAACATCAACGGATCAGATGATGAGGACAAATGTCCGCTCTGACAATTTCCCTCTATTCTGCTTCAACAATAAGCTAAGGAAAAGAAGAATTCGAAGCTTTCCACAACTGCGATGCTTTCTCTCTGGCCTTAAAAAAGTTTCATGAAGAAGATCACATCTTCATTGTTGTCAAGTCATTGTTGCTTGGTTTCAACTACAAAACTGGTTCAAGAGGAAATCCTGAAGAACTTCTCATGACCACCAATAAAAAAAGCGTGAGGAGAATCTTACGGGGTTTATCACTACGATTAAGACGAATGAAAACTCGCAATCCCAAAAGACCTACTCTGCTCGCATTTGTGGTACATTTTGGCCTGCAGAGACTTTTGATTCTCACAAGCATTCCGATTTTGTTGAATGTGTGCACACTGCTGTCAGCATTTCACTGCTGGCAAATTAGTCAATTTTTGCGCTATTTTTGCTCTGTTGGTCGGTTTCTTACCACACTTTTTTTTTCAAATCATTAATCACCCACTTGTAATTTTGTGGGATCAGTTGCATTCCTATTATGGCTGTTTCTGCTCCCCGTTGAGGCTACTTCTAAGCATCATCATTTTTACTTTGGTCAGCTAGCGTTTCATACGTTGTTCAGAATTCTTCTTCGTCCCCGTAGAATTGTGGCAACCTTAGCTATTTTGGTTCGAGAGTACGACATATAAAATCTTCTCTTCTTCTTTCCGAAAATGAGTTGTCCCCTGAGAGCCCAATGACGCCATTTTGTAATAGGCCTCCTTCGGTTTCTTCAGTTGCAGTTGACTCTGGTGTGGCCTGTTAACCTGCGTGAGCATAATTTATTCCTGCTGGTTTTTGTTTTCTAGGCTCTCTATGAGTTATTCCCATCAGTTTTCTCATGTGATGTCGTACATCTGTGACTGGCGTTGTGTATCATTTTCAATCTCCTCAACTTCATTTGTGAGGACATTTTGCTCCTTAATATTGTTTTGTTTCTTCATACATTTCCTCATCTGTTCTCGAGGTTTTTGTCTCCTCTGAATATGGACTGCACTTATCCAGTTGAAGCGTTTTTGCACTCAGCAATATAGGGGTGTTGTGAAAAAAACTGGTGTCTTTGTGACGCAAGAGAAGTCGTAGCGACGGTACGCCGAAGGCAGTCTCTTTAGACTGCACAGGAAATACGACTAAGCAGCTATTAGCTTACTTTCGTCAGCAAAGGGTGGACTGGACTTTATTAAGCAGCTATAAATTAGGTGCTGCCGGCAATCCGTAGGCTGGACTTTCTGATCCGCTTGCGCATCTCGGCTTTCATTAAGTCTAACCGATGCACCAAAATGTGATGCAGCGAAGGAATTAATACTTCCGTTTTTTGCACTATAGAAATGGCGCGCTTGGCCTTGTGCCCTAGTGTACTTTGGTTCAGTGGTTAAATATTTATTAGCAGACGAACGAGGATAGTGTGCTCACTAAGAGCCACAAAAACAGGAATGACCGTTGTGGGCGGTCGTAGAGAAGCGTGCTTCGCGGGGGGTCATCTTGATAAGACTTCACTCAAAACATAGGTCTTTACGATGCCAAAACAGTGTTTGCACGAAGGAGAAGTTATATGGAATTATGCACAAAGGTTAATATAACATCAGGAGAACACTCTTGTTCAACGTGTCCTGTGGAGTCTGCCGGTTTCAAGCTGGAAAAGTCTAGCAGCCGGAAAAAGAAAGTTCTGTACTGAGCTGGTGAAAGAGGATATGAGGAGACTTGTTACTGATAGGCAGTTCAAGCGAGACGTCAAGCTTATATGAAATAGCAACGAATGAATCCATTCCTGTACATTGTGGGACTGGCTAAAGTTATGCTCAAGGAATACATATCTCGGCGAAGATGCGAACAGAAGAGTCAGGCAAGAATACCAGCCCGCCGATCATCACTGAGACATAGGAGAAAAACGAAAAAAAAATCAGCATTTTGTTTCGGCAATGTGATGATGGCAATGACTTGGTCGACAGTGTCGATAACTCGCGGAGCCAAATTTTTGCAGAAATAGTAGAAACATGAAACTATACCTTAAGAATGACGATTTCGATGCTAGATCGCCTTCAACTATCGATTTAATCGTGGATTCAATTAAATAAAAAAAGCTCAGACTATGTGCACATTGTTAGGTCTGAAAGAAATTAGAAAACTAGAGTCTGGAACAAGACTAAATTCGTGAGAAGCGCATTTTGAAAAATACTGATTGTATTTCATAAAAAAAGTGTTGTCCTTTAAAATAGTCGTGTCACCGTTTTTTTTGGGACCTCCCTCTTTCTGGCAGGAAGAACGGTGGTGCTGAATAGGTAAGCACGGAGCGGGAGTTTTTGGTGTTTCTGGTCCTCTTCACTATATCCTCGATGCTCTTGAATGCTCCTCAAGCCGCTCGTTTCCTTCTGCCCAGCTCGGAGGTCAGGTCGTTCATGATGTTGATTTCCCGACCCAGATATACATAGCTGGAGCATTCCAATATGTTCGTTCCCTTGAGCGTGAATGAGGCATCAGAAGCCCATCCGTTCTTCATAAACATCGTCTTGTGTAAGTTCAGCTGAAGACCGATCTTTTTACACGTTTCATCAAATTCGGCCAGCATCCGTTCCTCCTGATTGATGTTTCATGTTAGAAGAACGATGTCATCAGCGAAACGAAGATGGTATAAATACCGGCCGTAAACTTTCACTTCCATGTCATCCCATTCCAATCCTCGCATCGCGTTCTTGAGAATGGCGCTAAATATTTTGGGTGAAATTGTGTCACCCTGACGAACCCCTCTCTTCATGTCGATTATGACATCATTGTAGAATGGGAAATTTTGACCATGAAATTGCTATACAACTCACGAAGTATTTTTATTTATGGAGTAGAGATGTCTTTGTTCTCCAAAGCCTACATGACCGCTTCGGTCTCACCTTTATCAAAGGCTTTCTTCAAATCGATGAAAGTGAGACACAGCGGCATCTTGTACTCTCGCGATACTTCTATGAGTTTTGAAGCCGTGTATGTGGTCAA
Source organism: Necator americanus (assembly GCF_031761385.1). NCBI lineage: Eukaryota > Metazoa > Nematoda > Chromadorea > Rhabditida > Ancylostomatidae > Necator > Necator americanus. The sequence goes on from NC_087376.1 coordinate 12,733,931, forward strand.
TCGTACTGAGCGCTTTTCGAAATCCTGCTTGCTCGCATGTCTGTCCTTCATCTTCCTATCCTGTCTAGGATTGACAGAAGCGAAAAGACACCAAACAGTAGACCTAAATTTGCTGAAATGTTTATTCCTTTTCAAACTGTAACCAGGGTGCTCTGAGGGAAACGCTCGCGGTTTTAATGCCGAGAAGTTTTTCTTTGCATCTACGTGCACAAAATCCACGTGTAATTCTGCATCTGCTGCCCACAGCGGTGTCGACTTCAGTCAGGGAAAACGTCTCAGAAGGACGATGCGTTGTCAACTGCTTACCGAATTTCGCATTTGCATTCGTTCCTTAGCAAGTCGTCAACGTCGTGTGTATCTTCCTGCAGAATGTTGCCCATTTCTTATTTACTCATATTTACTTATAATTATTATATACATACCTATTATACTTCTTTTTAAGGCGTTTTACGCAATGTTGATCTCTATGGCTTAAAGGCATCACCCCACGAATCTGAGGTGATGCAGATTTCAGGTGGAGTATTCTTATAAGATGTAAAGGAGGGTGATTCCATCCATTTTTTCCTAATTGCCGTAAAAAACGGCCCGGGAGGTGCGGCGCCGCAGAAGGCTGGCGCACTCCAGTCGAACTCCTTGTAGAAAAAAGTGCGCCAGAACGCCCGAAGCCGTATCTTCCGGGCTGTTTTTTAATTAGGAAGGAAGAGTTAGGAAGATTTGGGAAAGGAAGGAGGAAGGAAGAAGCAATTAGGAAGAAATGGACGGAATCGCTCTCCTCCGCATAATCTACTATGCCGTATACGAATACTCCACCTGAAATCCGTACCACCTCAGATTCGTGGAGTGACGCCTTTAATCACCCCAGTTTGAGATAAACCGATTTTGGCGCAATGTTGTGGTTCCTGTAGTCAAGTGGGGTATCCCGGGTAGTGAAAATCATTTGACGAGTAGCACAGCGTACGCTAACAGACAAACCCAACCTCGCCGCTATAGTTTCCATTTTGAAGCGGTTTGCTGACCATGACGCACACTGTTAGCGATATCGCTGCCGTGTTTCAAAGAAAAACTCGGATAACTCGGCCATCTCACTATCTTGAATTTTCCGCTAGACCTCAAGTTACTCCACTAGTTTTCCAAATATCACTGTCAGGAAAGGAAGTTGGACTGCACTAACTGTCTTTGATTGGGGCATGCAATATAAGCGCGGAGCTGTGATGTGGTTGAGGTGGAACACAAATCCCTGTCAAGACATGCACTAAGAAATAAGGAAATAGGCACTGCACTAGGAAAGAAACCACCAGCTGTGCGAACAAGGAGTGGACGCTGTGTCCAGTGCTGCTGTACGAAAGCTCTGTTACATTGGAGAGATGAGGTACCTAATGAGATCTGATCAACACTCCGTATATCAATTCTCTACATAATGAGCAAAGCTGCTGCGGTCAAGTGGCAATTAAGTTACAGTGCGCAACAGCAGTGTTGCAACTCACACTTCGCACTCGACACCGATTATACAAACAATGAGAGTGTCATCAAACAATCTGAAGCTTCAGCAAGGTCGGAATCACTTGTACGACACCTTCTGTACAGCACTAAACTATTATTTTCCCCACCGACAACCCAGGAAACTGCACAAGATCCTGCGTAATCTTCTGCACGAATTATTGCGACGACTATGATGCTGTGACAGTGTAAAATCGTATCAAGGAAAACGGGAGAATAAGTCACGGGGATGGACACCTTCATGCGTCCATAGAACAAAAAAGCACGGCGGAGCCAATTTTGAAACCAGGGCTAAAACGTTGGCTGGAAAATCACTGGAGGCATTCTGGATCCATGCCAAAAAAACCCTTCTATGAATCGCAAGGAAGAATATCTCTCGATTACGCGGAAACTAGCGCCACACTTTGGATGTTCTTTTTGATTTGAAAGAGGCACTGGACCCATAATGCCTTCCTTATTGATCAGTTAGTGGTCACTACTGAGCTTTTCCAACCTAAAATTAGCATATGGTGCAATGTCTGCATTAGCGAACGAAAAGTAGACTTAAGGCTTAGTCTGCCTACTTGTGGAGAAATTTGTTCGTTTAAATTTCGAATAGAATTGCTCATTTCAGGCTCTGAAGAAACCGAATTGCTGAAATGTCAGCCAATAAAAGTAATTAACAACCTTGTGCACAGTTCATGAAGATAAATGCAACATCTTATCGTATCGAGATTCATCGAAAGTCAAAGATTCAGTAAGTAGTCTAATAATGTAGGTCACTACAGAATGAAAATCGCATCCGATATGTGAAGAAGTGAAAAAGTTTTCTCCCTCTGTAGTTGAGTGAATTGAATAATTATCAAACTCTGCTTACGACAAAACAATAGAATCAAAAACAAACCTTTCTAGTAACATGTGATTCTCCTGGTGCAGCCAATTCTGGCCTTTCACCATGAAAATGGACGCTGAGGTATGCTTGTTGCTCGCTTTTTTCTGATCCTTCTCCAACTACGACACAGGTGTACCATCCTTCATCTTCCTTCTCCACTTTATAAATCTTCAAACTATTCGAACCAACTCGTTGTGTTCTCGCAGCACCAAAAGGTACATAGGAACCATCTGAAAAGATCAAATACACTAACTAATAAAACACCATTAGAAGCTTGAAGGGGAAATGAGAAGAACGGATAGCCCTACCTTTCAACCAATATTTTGAACTGACGCGTTGCATGACTAAGCATATCAATTCCACATCCTCGCCAACAACTGCCGTTACATTAACAGGACCTTGTTTAATAAGGTGGTCTTTGCTTGGGCTACTGACAACATACATGTTGTGAGATCGCCCTCGCTCCAAACCTACCCCATACACCTCCGCTTCATCCATAGCTGGACGAGATATGCACTAAATATAAAACTTTCATGATCCAACCAACACAACTAAAATGCACTCTAGCGATCGCACGCAAAAATCCTGTATATATTCTCGCGCAGTGTGAAGTGTGAACAATAAATTCAAAGGGCACATTCATGAACCAATGAAAGAGAACGAGAATAAAAGAAGGAATTATATATATATATATATATATATATATATATATATATATATATATATATATATATATATATATATATATATATATATATATATGTATATATATATTGAAGTGGCAATGCAGGGCTAATACGAGGGGTTCGAGTTTCGATGATGGCATATAGAGGCATTATGACACTAACATTGTCACATGAAGGAAAAAATGTGAGAAATTGTGGAGGCAAGGGCTACTGTAGCAAAACGTTTAGTACACAATGCGGATGAAGGGTACTTATTGTCGTCATTATTGCCGCATTCGTTGTGGTTTCGTTTGGAGGGACGTCTTTTTAGTTCAATCGGTCTATTCAACGCTACGCTCTTCACTCCTCAAAGAAGGCTCAAAGATGAGAGGCTTCGGGAAAATCGAAAACAAGATGGTTATGTTTGCAGAACATAGCCCACACAGCTTGACGAAACGGGGCATGTGTATGGTTCTCGGGAGAAAGCGCGAAAGTTCGCTGTATATTCGGAAACTAGATAAGAATTGTGCTAGTGGTTCAGTGATAGAAATGTTTATTAATAGGCAAACGAAGACAGGGTGCTCACTTGGAACCACAAAAGTAGGAATACCCGTAGGGGGTTCCAATTCCGAACAAATGGGTTCACAAAGGATAAACTACGTGGAATTGTGCAAAAATGATAATATAGCTATATAGAATAGGGGTCCTGATTCGGATATCAGGACATTCCGGGCAGCACATTTGAAAATGGAAGCTCAACAATGTTGAAGGCAGAGTTATGACTGAGATAAACAGATGATAGGTTCCGTTATCAACCCACTTCGATTGTGGCCTGCCCATATCGGCGGCCGCATCGACCGCGCCGGAGTCGGAGAACCATCTATGAGTACTATGAAGAAAACACTACCCATACTTAATCTCGTTTGAAGCTGCCACATATTTTCTTTTCAGACGTGCGGCCTTCGGCTGGACAAGCTTACTAGAGGAATGAGTACTCTTTCTTGGTTCTCTTTTATTTTGAATATGCTTGTTGCTATGTTGAGCTGGATTACTGCCTGTATTTGCACATCATCGACGCAATGATTTTGTTAAACAGGTTCGCTAACAAACAATTCTCCAAGCGAATTTCACTATGCTGAGTGTTAACGACAGCGGCCTTGGCCACCAGTAAGGCTATTGTAGGTCCCAGTAAGTAAAACTGTTGGAGCCATAGAGATGTTAACTATGTTAGCTCATGTAGTCGTGTATATTGTATTATTGCCATTGCATGTAATTACCATGTGTTGAGAGGTTCTCTTATTCACCAGTTCAATGTAATTAGCAATGTTTGGCACAGTTGCCCAATTTTGGCTTAGTTTGTGAGCAAGCACGCGGTCCAATAAACCATCTTCACAACTCGAGCAAGGACACAACAAAAACGAAACCAGCGGCCAAAGCCAATATACCGCAGACCGCAAGGGCCATAACCCAGTGCGTTTTTATGGTATTCATTGGTGGATTAAGATCAGGTAGATCAAAACAAAGAATTGAATTTTCTACATCTACCTCGAGCACTTGTGTTGGCGAGCGCAAATTTTTCCTGTTCCTTGGATGATACCAGTGTTCGTAGTAGATCAAAGGCACTATAGAGTACATGAAATCAGAAAGATCGTGCACAGAAGTGTTTGTTGGACCACATTCAATGGGGCAGACGTGATTCTGTATTGTAAGGAACGGATTTATTGTTGACTCAAAAATGAAATCAGTTCCTGTGAGTTCGCTACTACTGTAGCAATCTTTGACCCCAACAACATAGATCCCACATGGTTGATTGATTATGTACTCGATGCAAGCAATAAGCGAACTGGATTCTACCGCGAGAGCGATCTCTCATTCCTTAAAGAGTGCACAGATTTCTCAGTCACGAAGATTTCTATGAACGGGACTCGTTTTGGCATTACATTTGATACTTCCTCTATCAAATTTTGAAGTGAATCATATGGGCACCAAAATGTTAGCGGTGCTTTTTTATTTTCGCAGGAGCAGTTCATGCGATTTGTCCAGTTTACAAAGGTATCGAGAGCAGATGCTTCTGTCTCATATTCAACAAGAAGGTTAGTAATAAACCGGTAGCATCATAGCCTCCATTGGGCCTACAACGAATCCTTTATCAATCAATAAAGAATGCGGTTTTGACAAAGAAATCACTGTCAACGACAATTCGTCGCACTTTTGTGTGGCATAAGATTGTAAACAGAAACGGAAAGATTTCAGTTTCCTTTTATTATACGGAGCAAGTTAGCATCGATTTGAATTACTGGTTGCAACTTACTACTTCATAAACAGTCAAGAACTTCTTTGGAACATGAGCAAAATTCTCAGAACCATGCGTGTTAAAATGGTAAGAAGCAACCGCATACTACACCACCGCAAGTATTAGCACAAGTCGAGTATCCTGGATACGGAGGTGATCTTTTGAACTCAGGAACTATTTCGTCTAGCTCAATTCTAATAGACTTAGACTGAGTGCAAGAGCCCATTTGCGAGCATCCTATTTTGTAGTAGGCTTTGAATTTCGCCTCCTTAATGAAAAATCGCCAGACTCTGGAATACGACAATCTGATGGGTCTCGAAGTTATCTTCATATGTACGATAGTTGTGTTAGCATAGTTAATTTGAATGCAAAGATTAGAGCTGATTCTATTAAATGGGACTTCCTCATTAGAGTGTGCAAATTCCACCTGGTAATTAGTTGGCCTCCAAATGCCAAGAGAGCGACACCAATCAAAAAAGTGAACATTATTTTCATGGGGTACGGAACGAACGTTTTCATTGGAACTGTTGCTTATTTCAATGTAGAATATGGACTTCATTCCCTTTTTGCATTTCGTGTGCATTTAATTAGTCATATGATCGATATGGAGAGATGTAGCGCAGTCGCTAAGAGGTTTCGCTGTAAGTACAACGCCGCGCACTTTATCCTTTATCCTTTATAGTCGACATGATACTAATGTCCGAAGAGTAAAGATGGCAGTGTAATCACTTCAAGTTCACAATGTAATCGTGCTACTTTCGTCTAATGATGATCTCTCCATTTCAAAAATAGAGGTCTTTGATACGTTAGACATAATTCTGCTCATTTCGTTGATGCACAGCAAAAATCTCGAAGGAATTATTTCTCTCCCTTCTTTGCACTTTATGGAGTTGTTGTCATGTGCTCAGGACATATAGTTGACAATGCTAACATAGCTATCAGCAGATATCTGGATACTTGTCTACTTGAAAAAGTAGAGTGTCGGTCAAGACTTCCTTCAAGTTCTTGCTTCATTTGAAGGCAGCATACCACGAATCTGGGGTGGTACGGATTTCAGGAGTATCCGTAAACGGGGTCGTAGATTATGAAGATGAAGGGGTAGTTCCGCTCATCTCTCCCTGAATCACTGCAAGCAGCCGGCTCCTGAATTCTGTTTTGTACGATGCCTTCTATTGCAACGCGCCACCCTTGCACGCATAGCGTCCCTTACTGCCTATCGGGGCAGTCCGATTTGATTTTCGACAAATCGCAGGGCGGAGGCAGCGCAACGGGTGGAACGTTGCAATAGGTGATGTCGTACAAAACAGCATTCTGGAGGCGGCTGTTTGCAGTGATGCAGGGAGAGATGCGCGGAACTATTCCCGTCTCGATAACCTACGACACCGTATACGTAAGCTCCACCTGGAATCCGCACTACCTCAGATTCGTGGTATGCTGCCTTTAAATTTAGCAGATGAACCAAAATGTAGTGGTACCAAAGAAATATTAGCATGTTTGTCGAATCCCTTCTCCAAAAACTAAATACTGCGTTCAATATTCAACACGACGTAGAATCAATTATTCACCATCGTGGTTGATTGTTTGTCGTTGAAATACATCACGTGCCCAACCTTATTATTGAGGGTTAGGTCGAAGATGGAAGATTAAAGGTTATAAGATTTTGAAAACGGAGCAGGATGCTTTCATTGTTATTCACTACACTTTCGAAGCTTTTACATTGCTCCCAAAGTAAGACGTAACTTAGATTTTAAAAAAAGATTAACTTTCTCGGAAGTGTACGTGTAAGGAAATGAGAAAATTCGTTGTCCAAAGGTGTGTGGAACGTCAGAAAAGTGTTTGGTCTTCACAGTGCTACATGTTAGGCGTATGCTTCTGAACGTATCTTAGCTTAAAATCGAGGAAGCCATGTTGAGATGGTCTTTACTTCTACTGAATTGTAATGTAGCGAACAGATTCGATCTGAAGTGCACAGCGCTATATGAGATCAATGATCACCGTACCTTGGATCAGAGCTGTTCACTCGATCTCAAGCCGTTTCTGTTATGCAAAGTAACGTTAGCTCGACTGAGTCAGTTTCAAGTATTGGTGCCGCAAATTTTTGTGTTTTGGAGCATAGATAAGCAGTAATGCTGCTACCTACATAAGTAGTGATTGATTATCTACATCGTCAGAAAGGTGCATTTACACAAATGGTGCAATCGAGTCTTTGGATGTGTAGATGTGCCAAAGTCACATCAGCTCTGTTATGCTTCACGTCTAACGCTTTGAAGCAAGTTTAATGCTGAAAATAAGGCTTAGGCTTGGTAATCTGAGCCAACAGTTTAGTTATTTTTGCGTACACGTCATGGATCCCTCCTACCCTTAGGTTTTAGCATCCCGACCTCAGTAGCTTCATATCACACCCTAGTAGCTTTGGCGGCCAGATCTAAAAAATTAGGAAACCGCCAAGGAATTCTGGAGTCGGTTTAGTCGGACTGCAGACCTAAAAGAGGCCTTATGACGCCGAGCCCTCTACGAAATATATCGGTGATGTATAAAATTTGGTGCCGGAAGAGAAGTTCGTTTTGCTTCTGCGCAGAGAAGATCCAAGAATAATACTGCATACATCGCCACACTGGTGGAATTTCTAAAGAGGAGAACCGAGCTGCTCTAACAGCTCACATACGTGTTCAGCGAGGAATCACCGACCGAGTTCTTTTCTTCTTTTCCTTTGCTACAGATAGAACATAAAGATGTAATTCTAGCAGGGATAATGTCGCAAAAATATTTGAATATTTTTCTCCCTCTGAGACAAGTGAAATTTCGAAGAAATTGGTATTGTATAGACGAAGAGAAAGAGATTTTTAAACCGTAGGAAACGCTAGTAATTTTCCTCTAAAAGATGCTGGAGCGGCTCACAGAATACAAAGTAACCCCCCCCCCCCCTTCGATTCGAATCGATGCCGTCTCATCAACTCACTTCACTCCGCTAAAATTTTAAGATGCTGGTTCCCTTAAAGGCATCACCTCACGAATCTGAGGTGGTACGGATTTAGTACGGAGTATTCGTATACGGGATCGTAGAATATGGAGAGAGAGGTGATCTCGCCCATTTCTTCCTAATTGCCGTAAAAAACGGCCCGGAAGATACGGCTTCGAGCGTCCCGGCGCGATATTTTCTGCAAGTTCGATTGGAGCGCGCCAGCCTTGTGCACGCGCCGCATCTTCCGGGACGTTTCTACGGCAATTAGGAAGAAATGGACGGAATCATCCACCTCTCCATAATCTACTTTCCCGTATACGAATACTCCACCTGAAATCCGTACCACCTCAGATTCGTGGGGTGATGCCTTTAATCGGCAACATGAGTCGACGACTAACTGGAGCAGTTCGCACGCAACTGCACGCTGTACCACTCAAATACGATTCACCATCCAAAGGTGAAGCTAGAGTAAGAAAACAGGCTGTGAGGGAATCTTTCCAGTTTGACTTTGCCATCGATGACATAATGAAAAGATCACTCAAGGATTGTCTCACTAATATCGTCTTGATACCACCCATCATCCACATGCGTCCATTTTTCGATTTCAAATAGCCTGATGAGGTAGCGAGATTAGCTTCACGAGAAGATTTGCTTAAGATTACTAGATGGGAGCTCCACGAGCTCCTAAAGAATGTTTGGCTTTGAGGGTTTATTATAGCTAGAATTTGTGAACGTATCGAGAAGTGGGCAGCTATCATGAAAATTCGCAGTCGCAGATCAAAGAAAAGTACCATGCTATATAACAACGGAACTATTTTGTCACGTGTGTGTATGACGAAATTCCAGAAAGCAGTGAGATGGGTCCCACTTTTGGGTAAATTCCGCAACGGAGATAATCATCCATGAATTATGCTCTGATCACTTCGACAGGCACATCCACTTGCCTCGTCATCATCTGAAGGAAGACGAACATGTCATTCCGGAGGTTCTTCCTTCTAAATTACGACATGATAGCATGTCGGTAAGAAATCGTACGGCACCCAGTTATGAAAGAATAAGATCAGAACATCTGAAGAATCTTCCGCCAGTTCTCATCAACACTCTGACGAGATTCTTTACGCGCTACTCGTCGGAAAGCAAAACTCTCGAGCAGTCCAAGACGAGCAGGAACGTGACGTAAGATTATATAAGGGAGATTCCATTTGAGATCGAAAACTATCGCCCAATCTGCCAGCACAGCCATGCTAGCTAGCAAGGTTTCGAAAAGGGTTCAGCACGACTGACCACATTCACACTCGTCCACACATTCACATTCACACATTCGCAGCATAGTTGGATCTAACTATATATTATTCGTTTGACATTTCTTCATGTTTAGATATAAGACAAAAATTCTCATGTTATACTTCTCCCCTATACAAGCACTCTACAAGTATACTTTATACAAGCATCCAACTCTAGATGAGTGTTATTTTCTTCTGATATTTTTTGCTTTTAAGTCCACATCCAGTTTTTCAGATAGCAGATAACATCTGATTCGTTGTTGGCAAATCAGATGTTATTCAAAAATGTGAATGATATAACCTAATCAAATTGGACGAGGAAAGTTGCAATTTGACAACGATTTTGCTGAATTTCATAAGTGGAGAATCTAAATTAAAATCAAGGATCGCACATGTACTGGTTCACACGTGTACTGGACGATTACGGGTTATTGAAAGGATGAAGTGCACTGCGTTTATCAATACCTATGGGGAAGCACCTAAGTGCACAACTCCTCAGAATTCGATTGAGGTTTATGAACGAACCTGCATTACAATAATTTGCGAGGGCTAGCCGATGTTTTAAGTCAACGTTTTCATCCTCCCAGAAAAGTCTGGTGCCAATGTATCGATACCGAAAGGATGAGAAGCTTGGTTGCCACTTGGGCATCCGAACCCCTGATCGATAGTGCAGCTACAGCGGAACCTCTTAGCGATTGCTCAACACCGCCCCTACGAGTTATTCTGTGAGTAAAGATGATGCAATAAGAAGAGAGCTACCTGCACACTTCCACTGTAGTTGCCTATAATTTTTATTGTGGCATTGACAGGATTACTGTAGAAATTGGTGGTGGACGCCACGCCCATTTCACTGATTGCATCAATCAGAGGAGTCCCGTTCACATACACCATAGGGATTTCGTATCTCACATTCTTTGCTAGACAGGAGAGCTGAAAAAAAGACATAGCCAAAAAAAAAACTTACATGTGCAGTTAAAATGGTTGTACCTGCCAGCTTTTGTCACGCACATTTTGGTTCACTTCAAGATGAACATTAGTGGGCGCGTGAACGACAAGGGAGTAGTACACTTGCGGGTGGCCATCGTTAATAGGAAATGTTTCTAGAAATGGGGGGACACCATGACAAGAGTATATCCCGGAGTCATCTAAAGTGCACCACCTTTCTTTTTTGCCTGCGCAGAGAGAGAGAGAGAGAGAAAAGATTCGTTTGAAAACGCGACCCTGAGAAACCTGACGTATTCTGAGATTTCCCCAAATTTGTCTTAGTCGAGCCTCGTCGTCAGTTAGAGATATTCGAGAAGACAATTTTCCGACCTGAATGCTGCATCTTAAAAGAAAATCATCGAAAAACTACTTTCTAAGAAATCGAAGAACAAAAAATTAGTACCTTCGTCCAAACGATTTTCGCTCGAACAAATACGCATTCCAGGATGATATCTTGACCAACCACAACATCCACAACAATAGGACTATCCGGGCGATTCTCTTTGCTTGGAAAAACTAACTGCGGCGGATCGGGATGTCCAAAAAGTGTGCCGTTATTATTTTGATCAACCTGGAGATAGGACTAATTAATCGCTTTGAATTTAATTCGAGTGAAACCATTCATTTGATAGAGTAGAAGGAGTCGTTGAAGTAAGGTTACACAGCTTCCGAATTGGAAGATGTTAAAAACAAAAGTGATAATTCCCTGATAGATTTCTCACCAAGCGGTTAACAATTACCCCAGGAAATCATCACATCTTCACTATGGACTTAGGTGATCTAGAAACGGCATGCTAGCGGAGAAATTTAGCATTCACCAAGAGTAAAAACAGAGAAGAAAAGGGAGTCCCTTGAGCCGAACAACCTGCAGTGAGCGGACTTTGCAACCGCAACTTAACAAGCCGCTGAAACAATAATATATACCTAAAAATTCAATGAGAATGTGAAGAACTGGAAAGGAACACATTTTTGTCAAGGGACTTCTAAGCATTGATTATTCTGGATTCAATGGTTCCAAGAATAGACATTTTAATCGCACTACGGCAATTATCAATCTCCGAAGAAAACTGGGCAACTGTTTTGTTTATCTGAAAAAAGTTTATTATTTTACTCAGGAATCTTCTCCAGAGGAATCACAGCCGATTGATCGCGAGGCTATGAGAAGTGTCCCATACTGGCGGATCGTAGGAAAAAGAGACAGTAGAAGATCTGGTGGATACCGTCGCTTCGTCAACACGAACGTGGGAATGAACATCGATTCTTTCTAACAACTTGCGACCCGAATCGGACTTCTGCAGATGAAGATGTGGTTCAACGCCAGGTTTGACTGTCTTCGTCGCTTACATTCAAATATCAAGCTATGAGGAAGAGGGAGCCCACCCTTTCTAGACGGATCAAAAAAAAAATCCACAGGACCACAGTTAGTGATTTCAACGGCAAAAGTGATCCCTTCAAAAACACCTGGAAAACTTCACTTCAAACCACACTACCTACAGTGGAAAGAGCAGAAGGGAGGGTTTCCTGAGATCCTCATGACGACTAGGACCACCGATGAAAAGTCTCAATTCCGAAACATTCGCCCCAGCGCAGGACAGGGAGTTGCCTGGTAAAGGGTACGATAGCGAAATAGACCACATTATCTGAGTCAACCGTCAGGGGAACCCTGACGGTTGACTCAGATAATGTGGTCAGACAAAAAGGACAAAACAGACAAAAAAGGTTCCTGACAGACATGGGATTGTATCAAAGTTCGACAAGAAATCGGACCATCGTTTCCTTCAAAGAAAATTTTCCTTCTCACAAGAAGAAAAGTTCACATAGCGAAGTCTCTGGACCAAAATTAGTGGGACCTCTTCGCTGCGTAGGTCAGCTTTTTTGGGAAGATACCACAATGAACAACATCAACAATGAATAATTTAGTTTCGTTGAACATGTTGACGACGGGTGCGTGTAAAGAGGGTCCCGGAAGAATTTTGAGCATGCCCTCTCATGTCTCGTTAGAGCAATTAGCGATGGTGCGTATCCCAAAAGAGATTCATTTTCAGATTTAAATAGGTGACTCTGCTTACCACCTACCGCTAATCATACGCTGCATCACCGGCTAGAGGTGAGGATGTTGATTTTGTGATGTGAGGTGAACCAAAAGAACCAAAACCAAAAAGTACCAAAGTACCAAAAGAAGCAAGAGAAATCCTAACGTGAAATATGAGATGAGGATACATCTAATAGCTTAAATTACCTACATAAAAATCTTCGTTACATTGCTGCTTTCAAAAGTAACGCTAATGAGAATTATCATTATCCTGTAACTTCCAAGCCTTTTTGTAGCCTAATTTATTTCTGGACAGAGGGACCTTTTGTATCTCTGACTTCTTGGAACTTACAGGAAAAAAAAGAGTTCAAATTTGATAAGATTTCTAGACTTTCTGAAAGTAATATAAAGACAAACTGACTCCCTTTCTTAATTAGAACACCATACAAAATCTCATGTACTTGTATCTGACTCTATTATTCTTTGATTTATTCGGTAATTTCGACAACTCACACCACTCTTCTTTGCATATTTCTTTGTAACTGCACAGTTCTATGCGTCTCTGTAGCTAGAACAACATCTAAGACGGTTGTCCGCGTCTTCATGAACGACAGGAGCGTGACCTCGTCGAGGTATGTTCGCGTATCCGCCGGCATATCCACTGGACACGTTATGTCTCGGAGGCATTCGCGTAGGATTCGCCAGAACCCTTTTTACCGTTCCCATTTGACGACTACGCGAAAAAATCAGAGACCTCCAAAGTGATCAAAAGACACTTATTTCCAGGAACTCTCGAGCTGGCACATCAGCGAGGAGGTGCACGAGTTGCACGCAACCACAAAGTAACATCCAAACTCGTGAAATCTTGCAGGGAAGCAAAATAGAAGACCTCAAGAGAGAAGAGCAGCAGTATCCAGTAGACTAAACCTGCGGAATCATTCGCTGCGCTCTTCAGAACTTCGCCAATTGTAAAACAAGAATGACCGCTCTCCGAAATCCAAATAGACAAACCGCAGCATCGAGAAGTTATATGGAGAAAGTCATCCAAGATCTACTCTGTTCTCTCCGAAAGCCACGTCCAACTGCCCTCTCAGCATCTGAAAAGGTTAACATGCCATCCCAGAAAACCATCCAACGTGCGACTTGCCATGATGTCGACAAAGAATCAAAAAGACAATGGCATCAGGTCCTATCACCATCCGAAGCTCCACTTTCCCACAAGATTCCTTCTCAGTTGGAGAAAGGCAAGACTTGTTTTTGTTCTGTTTCGGTTTTTTTTGGATTGTTTCGGTTTGTTTTGGTTTTGATAGGTTGACACAATTTCACACAAAAAAAAATTCAGGGCTTTTCTCAAAAACGTCATGTAAATAAAAATTGCAAAATGAATGACAACTGCACCAGTTTTCATCTTGCTGAGTATATCGTTCTTAAATCTGACACCAGCTAAATGGATTGAATGCTAGGAGAATTCGACGAGACCTTTAGAAAGAGAAGCATATAAGGGGATCGAGTGTAAATGTAGTGAAAAAGACCAAGAACAAAAGTCTACATTCTCTAATACCAATTCTCTAATATTTAATACCAAATCTAACACAATAATAATAATAATAGTAAAGGTTTACTGCTTTGATCTATGCTTCAGAGACCTGGGCAATTCAAAAACAGGATGAAATTGCGGTCAGCGTCACTGAAGGCTCAACCGAAATTGTGACGGTAAAAGTATACATCTTCACTTTACTGAAAGAGGGGAATTGAGATACTCTCCTACGTAGGCGATCAAAGATTAGAGATGACGCCGGATTTGTCAAGGAGAGTAAAACAAAGTGGGAGTAGCATATTATGCATTGACAACTGTTGTACCAGGACCATGACCGACTGGGTTCCATTCGATACGATACTGAACAATTTAAGCGTGAATTTTATAAAATTTGATGCCCTAAAAACTTCAGAATCTGTTCACGTTGTTAAATATCAAAGATTATAAATAACTTTGAGAGAATAGCAGCCTGAGAAATGCTTTTAGTAGTACTCCACAGAAAAAGGTTTACCCTACAAAATAGTCATGGCTTACTCGACTTAATAGGGTACGTATCGTTAGATACCCGCAGCCTCCGCGACAAGCTATCCTCAGGGCAACTATTGGCAACGGCAATCGTTAATTGCGCTGCATTAATAGCGTCAGCAGAGCATTACGCTGCCCCGCCCATCACATCGTCTGCAAAACATGCCTCGCAGGGCACGTTATCACTGGTATTGCTTCTGTACGGAATATCGATAACTTACGTAGGAGATACATCGAACAACTGCACACGAAATGCCAGAAATAGAAAATAATGGTGAATAGAAAATAATGGTGTTTTATTTGTGTAAAACAAACGATTCGAAACGTTTACAAACTATTGCAATTCTCACGTGCACTAAACACTGTATAAATACACATTTACTACATATTTATATTTTCTCCATAGTTTCTTTCAATCACAAATCTATGTCTTCCAATGACCAGGTTCTCGTTTTACACTTTTAACGTTTTTTCTGGAACGTTTTCAGCTACAAATATGTTTTCCATGTTGTCTTATTCTTCTACGAATTTTTGCTTCATTTTTAGCATTTTCATTTTCTACGTTTTTCTCCACTTTCTAAGTTGCTGCGTTGTTGCCTTTTCGTCCTTCGAACCTTCCTAGAAATCAACTCTATCACGTTCTTGCAATACAAACCATGGCACTTAACCTCAGTGGTGTGGTGATGGATGTGCGTGGCTTAGTGATCACAACTACCCTACAATATGCTTGCTCTGGTCTACCGACAGCCAGTTCTGCAGGCTGTCGGTAGAAGAGAGCAAGCATATTGTAGGGATAGCTACAGATAATCGACTGCGGGTACCTAACGACCGCCTCTTCTCCTCTCCCGACTTTCCAGGGGGGCTGATGTCATCGACAACTTGACGCAATTTCCTGTATCTTAGCCGAGGTGTGCGGTCCTTAAACATAGCTCTGCCCAAACTGCGAAACCTTACGTCTCGCGCGAACTGTCTATCCACACTCAGTCCAGAACTTTCGTTTTCGGTCAGGTGACCACTCCAGCTTGAACACGACAAACTCCTCCAAACTCGCTGAACAAAATGATCTGCTTGTCGCCTTAACATATCACCAAAGAAGCGAAGACTATTTTCTGTAGCCACCTTCGATGATGGAGGAGAGTCGAACGCGGCTTCAAAGTCCAGAAACGCTAGTTGCATTGGCTTGAAATACCACTGCCAGATTTTGATCACTCTCCTGACGATGAACACTAGCCGCGCGTTGTTCCTTTGCGATGTTTAACAAGTTGGTCCAGAATAGTCCGCTCCAAAACCTTATATATAACACTCAGCAACGAGATTCCTCAATAGTTCCTAAGGTCCGTGACGGATCCTTTTGTCGAATTATATTGAAAAGATGATTTTCATCATCTCAGAAATCCCAGACGGAGGAAGATATTTCAGCTTTTCTACGCAAATTCCGTCCTCTCTGCCAGATTTTCCATTTTTTCCAAGTGAACCCTCTGAATTGCAAAGGCTGCTTCACCTACGCCACTCCGTTAGCAGTTTTGAGGACTGGAGGACATCTTTTCACTTCGCCGCTGAACTGTTTCGTTAAGGCATAGGCTTTGCGCGGGTTCTCGTCCTCCCACGCCTTTTCAAACTCCCTCGCTCTTGACATCCACTTGTTATCGCGGTCTTGTTACAGTTGACGACAAAACTTCCTTCTAAGACGCTTTTCCTGGTTGACATCGCCAGTGCTGCGCGCGACGCATAAGGAATCATAAGTGGGTCATCTCTCACCAGATGCAAAGGCAAACTTCTTCCACGGCACATAAACCAGAAGTGTTTCCCTTGTAGCACCCTGGATGCACCTTGTGAAGGAATCCGCATCGGAAAGCTTTTCTTCTGGTCCGTACCCCAACATGAATAGACACACGTTGGCGGAATTTTGTTCTGCATTCATCGTCTTTCAGACCTGCCATGTCGATTTTCGGTTGAAGAGGAACTTCTCGGTTTCTCTTGTGGAACCGTATCTTGAAGGTGAGAAGAACTGGACGGTGGTCAGAGTCGAACGCGACGTCCCAAACAGCTCTAGATTTTCGGATAATCGGCTGAGGAATGTTCCTCGCCAGAAGGTAGTCAAGCTGAAGTTTAAGAGTCCTCATCTTCCGCTTGCGCTGCTCTTCAGACGGTAAAAGGGTTGACCCCTGCGGCGTGAGCTGATGGCGTCGATAATTCCTCTTAAACATGGAAGAGATGAAGCCCGTGTGTTTTGAAGCTGTGAACTGAACTGTGGTCAGAGTCGAATCACCGTTGTTCGCTTCGCGCTACGCTGGATATCAACATTTTCCTAGCACATCTGATTGTTTTTCGAGTCAAATCTTCACATTTGCGCCATTTCGACAATGACCACCTGCTGGGTATTTTAGACATGAACGCATTGAATTCATCAGAGATGGCATATTTACCGTTGTCCTCAGCGGTTTCCGTAGATGCATGAGCACTTACGATCCAGAGTTTATGCCATCTGCGATCCCGCCGTCTTTCAAAGGCGCATCTAGACGACGTTGAACCAAATCCCTCTACTAGGTAGTTGAAATCGCTCCTAACAGCTATTACGCAGCCTCCCACTTTCTTTTCATCAGCATCGCCGCAGCAGATAGTGTAATTGTGGATACTGAAGAGAGGGCCATCCCTAATGAGTGTTTCCTCCAACGCAACAAACGACGCATGTAGATATCATAGCAGTTTGGACAAATCGGCTTGTTAGAGTTCACTCCACAGCTATGTTGATGACTGGACGGATGTTAGCGGCCGAAGATTCCATTTTCTTTCTAAGCATTTGACCTACGAGAATATGGGCTCTGGCAGTGTGCTGGACGACAGCACCTTTTGCAACGTATGGGAATCTTTCGCCATATAATACTACAGGTTATACAGCTCTTACATCCCCAATGTATTAGTTAGTTAAACCAGGAGCAGATAGCAAGCAGAGTTGTATACGCGGCCCAAGAATTCCAAAAAAAAAGCCCAAAATTACTCATATTGCTGGTTTTTGGGATCTTCTACTTCTTTTGGAGTTTAGATGGCAAAACTTTTAAATTTAATGCTTTTTTAAATTTTTTTCATATAGATATTGAAAGAACCAGACTAGCCAAAAGAGAGGAATTCAGCTAATGAGAGCTTCTTTAGACTTTCTATCCGAATATGGTAATGATATTTTTAAAAGCCGTTCCGTTTTCCTGAAATGAGAGAACCTGTTAAATCTTTCCGAATCCGATTTTTGCTCGAGTGCGCAAAATGATATCTGATCTTGAATGAGATCTAATAACCAGAGCAAACATAACGTTAGGCGACCCCCCTTTTTTTAGAAGAGAACTTTCTCCCTCAAATCGTATATCTTCTGACTTTCAGGACTCCGTTTCGAAAAATGGCACTCTTCTCGTCTCTGTCCCTTCGAAATTCAAAAAAATCTAGAGTTGTATGTAGCTTTAAAAAAAGCTCAGAAACAATAATATTCCTATTTTGTAGGCCATTTTTTCTTCTAGGTAATGCTAATATAGTGTTTTCACAGTGCTCTTCTCACAAATTTATTTACAATTTATTAAAACCTAATTGTGTGCCCGAATCTGAGCTTTTTAGGATATTACATTTCATAAAATCCAAGTTAAAACGGCTCAGAACGACATACTGTCGAAATTTTCGTTCCTAGGTGTAGTTTCACTTTTCTGCCTCTTTTGCAAAAATTCGGCTCAACGGGGTATCGAACCTGTGCGGTTCAATTATTACATTGCCAAAATAAAATGTTGATTTTTTGCGTTTAGAGGTCCGTTGTAGCCACCCGGTCGAGGGTTCGAAACCGCCCTAGTGCAAACCAAGCCCTTCATCCCTCCGGGGTCGATAAATTGGTACCAGACTTGTCTGGGAGGATGAAAACACTGACTTAATCGTCGGCTGGCCCCCGCAAGTCATTGTATAGGCCAATACGCGTTCCAAAAAAAAAAAATCAACGATTATGAATTCCAGTAAAACGCGTTGGCGCATCCCAAGTGGATTGATACGCCTGTAACTTTGACTTTGACTTTACTTGGTGTTTTCTCGCTTCTATTACCCATTGAATTTCTCTTCTGCCATTTCCTCTAAGCAAATTTTTACTTTTTCAGCTTATGCTATCACATATGCTAGTAAAAAGCGCTAATTTGTCAGTCTGTTCAACGCGAATCCAACGCGAACGCTCAAAAAGCATGCGTTTCTCAAAGTTGAGTAATCAAACCAGTTTATTGCAGCTCTAGCTTTCTGCTCGATCTCTCACAAACTGGTTTCTTAAATTTCCATTAAAGAAATATCGAGGTGGAAAAAGCAGTTGAACCTGCGAGACAACACTTGAACAGAAAGACGAAAGATAATGAAGAGCCAAGTGGACGATGAGGTGGAGCATTGCCTGAGGTGATTATCAGGATTGCCCCTTTGTAATGTTTAGAATCGGACAAAACTTGGCTTTCAGGAGTAGGACAATACTGATTATACATGTAAGTGTCCCTTGCCTGGTGCTCTCGAAATACAATAATTAAAGGTGGGTCAAATCGACATGAAGCACGAGTGTAGTTACACGAACGGTCACGCTGGAGCGGCTCTTAACCGCTCACTGCGTCCTGTGAGCAGTTTGCTTGGCGATTTGCCAAAATCACGTGGAGTGAAGTCATCCACAGATCGACAGTGGCCGCAATTTTTTGTTTTTTTCTTTCTTTTGCTTTCTCTCTTTTCTCTTTCTGTTTTCTTCGTCTTTCAAATTTCTTTTTTTCGTATTTCTGCTATGTTTGCTGTATTTGATTTTGTTATGTAGACCTACATTGCATCTGTATAGTTCTAAGGTTATTATAATGTTTTTCTTCATGTTTTGCTAGAAAAATTCGGTCCATTGTATTTATTCCTATGTTAATGTTCTCTTTTTCGTTTCTTCCTCCCCTATCCTTCCTCCCTTACAAACAAAAAAAAACAATAGTATGAAACTAAATACACGTATAAAAACAATACAATAACTTAACAACAATACAGATACAAAGCAGATCTATACATTAGGTTGAGTCGAAAGTTCTCGGACAAATTGACAATATTTTTATTTATTTTGCAATTTTCAAACGATAACTAACTGTAAATCATTTGAAGTATGCCCCATTGGCATCGATGGTCTTCTGCCAACGTTTAGGCAGATCGTAGATGCCTTTGCTCCAGAGCGCTGGGGACTGCTCCTTGAAGAACTGCTCGAGAGGCCTTTTTGATGTTGTCGCGGGTTTGGAAGTCTTGACCATCCAGATGACGTTGAAGACAGGAAAAAAGGTGGTAGTCCGAAGGAGCTAGATCTGGGGAATACGGTGGGTGTGGTAAAATGTTCCAACCGAATTTCGTCAGTTCCGCCTTGGTCGTTTTTGCAATGTGCGGCCGAGCGTTGTCGTGGTGGAAGTAGACTTCGCGCTGTTGCGGGCGTGCAGTTTCGAGATTTGACTTCAAATTCCTCACTTGCTCAACGTAGACGTCTGTGGTCACTGTACATCCCTCATCGAGTAGCTCCCAGTATTTGACGCCGTGCATGCTCCACCAGATGCAGAGCATAACCTTTTTGGCATGTACGTTGGGTTCAGGGACGTCTTCTGCATCCGTACCTTTGTCAACCCATTGGGCACGCCGCTGAATGTTAGAATAGGAAATCCACTTCTCATCCCCGGTGACTAGGTGCTCAAGCCAAGTGTGGGCGCGCTTGAGCGTGAGGAGAGAAAGTGCCGTATCAGCGCGGCAGTCTATGTCATACTGCGTCAGAGCATGTGGTACCCATCGACCTAGTTTTCGCACCTTGTCGATTGACTTCAATCCGCGAGCAACTGAGGTTTGACTCACCCTAAGAGTGACTGTCAGTTCGCGAGTGGTTTGATACGGATCCGCTTCCACCTGTCTCCGCAGCAAGTCCAAATCCAACTCCATCGGGCGTCCCGAACGGTCTTCATCTTCAATGGAATAGTCGCACGAGCTTCGAGTGCCACTTGTAGACTGTACTTCTAGCGGGGGCGTGCTCCTTGTAAACTTCCTTCAGACGTCTATCGATATCCGCGGGTTCCTGGCCAGATAGATGGAGAAAGAGTATGACGTTGCGGAGATGGAGTGATGACCGCTTGAAATTACGTGGCGTGGTAGCAGGAAAGGAAGTAGCTCAGTGTAATTGTTAACCTACACTTTGAAGAGCCTTTTATACTCTATCAAACGGTAGCTAACATGTCCATTTTTGTCAGCTCTTTGCTGAGTGATGATCTCTAGAAGTCATCACTACCATATTGTCCGAGAACTTTCGACCTAATAACAAAGGCAAATACAGCAAACGCAGCAAAAATACAAAAAAAAAAGACTTACAAGACGAAAAAACCAGGCAGGAAAGCAAAAAATGAGAACAAACAAAAAACTGCGGCCATTCTCGATCAGGATGACGTCACCTCACGTCACTTTGACAAAATGCCGAGCAATGCGGTATTTGGTCGCTTGCAGGACGCTGCGAACGGTCAAATACCACATTGTTCCAGTGCGGCCGCTCGTGTAACTACATTCATGCTCCATGTCGTTTTGACCTGACTATACTTTATTTTTGTAAGTCTACCGCTTAGAATTTAAAGAATGCGTTGAGAACTTGAGTAAGGATATATTTGAAAGTCGACTACGGATATGTACGTCGTAGACACTAGAGACGCGATTATAAATACTATCCGTTTTGATTTTAACCTACTTTTGTTATAGAGGCGGTGAAAAGTTCCCAGCTGTAATTTTTACATATGGCCAAGCTTTTATATACGGCGAACTTTCAAACGTCTTGACCTTTTTAAGATAATCAATGAAGCTCCTGTTTTTATTTTGTAAAACTGTACAACCGTGAGCACGTTTTGCTTTTACGCATTAGTATGTTGTACAAAAGAAAAAAAAATAGCAGCGCAAAAGAACGCCGAAGCCGACCGTACGAGTTAGCATATAGCAAACACAGTTCGTCAAGCTACAAAAATGATAAACAGCAAACAAAATAACTCCGCCCATTTTACCATTTTATTAATATTTTATTAATAACGAACATATAGCCACGCGTAACTTGTGCTTTACACTGGCTAGTTTTTACTTTATTTTTATAACAAACTTTGTATGCCAATGTTTGCATTCCCTTAACAATAAGAGTAATGGTGGTGGTTTTTCTATGCCTTTAACTCACCTAGATAATAATGCCGAATTGGTAAATCTGGGGCCTATTTTGCTCACCTACATTACCGACAAGTATGATCCGTAACTGCAGGATTCGTTTCCCTAGCTTCACCAACAGCTGGATTACGACAGGAATGCTACAAGGCTATGTCGGGAGCCGAAATGACATTGTATATTTTTACTTGTTTGTTATATTTAAGCGAAAACAAAAAAGAAAATAATGCCCCAAAGTATAGGTACAGTAAGACCTCAATCTTTTCAACAAAACTTTATGCATACTTCGTCGCTGTTCCCTTCCGCAATTGAAGGTCTAATGCACCCATCCGATTGAACAAATTTGGCGTAGACCTATAGACATTCGAGACCTTCGCAACAGCATTTTTGGCACTATTTACCGTATAGTTAGTGCAAAATATACAATCCTAGTTCAAGTTGTTTACCTAGGTGATCACGACGGATCGCCAGAAACACAACGCGCTCAACGCACACGTATCACCGCTACCTGGACTTGCTATGATGATAACAGAATATTCAAAAGGGATAGAACGAAAAGATAATAGCGCAGTACTTTTTGAATGAACTATCAAGACATTTAACGATCTTTTACTTCGGCAGATGTTTCACCCAGTTGCTGTGGGAGTCGTAGACATGTTAACAATGTTAGTCCGTGTTGTCGTGTATATATTGTGCTATTGCCGTTGTATGTAATTGAGTCCAATGAACCAACTTCACTGCTCGTCTCGCGGACACAGCAACTGAACGAGTTCATCAAAAGACTTGAAGGTGCCGACAGGAACCGAAGACAAGCCTTCGGAGTCGCATCTCGAGAAGCTTCGTTCAGCAAAGGTTTGAACAGATGCGGCTTCGACATAAAGAAATGAGGATGCAGTTCATTGTCCTGCTCAGAGAACCGCCGTCTAGGAAGTCAGCAAGGATCAATACGATCAGCTGAGTAGGGACGTGCAAATGTTCGTGTCCGACGAAGGGCTTGGTCATACATTCGCCTATTGGTACAAGAGATACGGCCCTGTCATCAGAGATTCAGTCTTGCCGGACAACAAGAAACGCGATTTGGTCCCCATGAAGCCGGACGAGGGTACATATCTGATGACATCCTACCGAAACAACCGCACAAGATCGATTTCGAGACGACGATCACGGATCTGGAGAAGCTTTTTGCGTCAAAAAAGACGCTAATTCGACGGTAGCACGAGTGTCTCGGGATAAACTGTCCGCCGTTGACCGCCACTTATGTACAATTCCGCGACTACGCTAACACGATCAAGCTGATGGACGAAGACGCTCGACTGAAAGAGCTGGACTACATAGCACTGAAGACGCTACAGTTCGTAACAGGACTTCAAGATCCATCACTCCGTGAAGTTCGTCTCAGAATGCTCAGTCGACTAGTGAGTGCGTCAACGCCAGCACATCTTTCTCCGCTGTCCTAGGGCGTCACTTGAGGACGTCGTCGACGCTGCTGAAGGAATCAGCTGAAGAAGAAGGAACGAGCAATGTGAAAATGGAAGAACAGCTCAATCGTCATCATGGAGCAGGGAAGAGATCGTACCACAAGGAAGAACTCGTGTAGGTGCGTGACTACCGCCCGGGACATGAGAGATGGATTCCTGCTCGTGTAAAGAATCGCCAGAGACGAGCCATGTACGACGTGCTAACGGAAAAGGACGATTTATGGAGAAGACAAGCGAACCAGATGCGTGGAGAAAGGCAGCGAAGAGTTAGCTACGAGAAGACTAAAGCTTCAAACGTGCCGTTCAACCAAGAAGACCAACGGTACCATTATATTGCAAAGACGATCGCTGACGCCAAGGACAATGTCGAGGATCAAGCACCAACCATCGTGTCGCCAACAACGACTTGACCAGCTCAACAACGCCGACAGCGCAGTCGATTGCGCCCGATACGAAGATGAAGGCGTATGCGATACGTTCATCTTAGGTGGGTGTTGGAGCCATAGACATGATAGCCATGTTAATCCTTGTCGTCGTGTATATATTGCGCCATTGTTTGTAATTATATGTAATTTCACTGTGTTGAGAGGTTCTTGTTCACCCGCGAAATGTACGTTACATTAGTGACTTGTTCCATTTTTGTTTAGTTTTACAGTTTCGCGGTCCAACAAACCAACTCCACTTCTTTTCCTCTACGGACACAACAGTTGCTTTCTTGGGAGCCTGGAAAATCAAGGATACGTGTCATCTACACTTGCAAACGCCTTGTCATTCTATAAGATATGATTTAACAAACAGATGGCCCGAAAACCATGAAAACAATGTCAGAAAAACAGATCACGGTAATACTCGCCTTGATGGCTGCAAAGCGGAATTAATAGTATTAGCGGCCAACAAGTTGTTAGAGTTGCACCGTCAGTAGTAGTTAGAAGAGATTCTTCTTGCATCTGATCCCGTATATGAAAACCCAGAAAACTCCTGACACGGCTTCATCTCGTTGGCCACGGTAATGCATTCTTCATTAGAATTCACGCTAGGCCTTCTAGCCGTCATCAACTGTTTGTTAGTCAGTATTTTACGTGGTAGAACATTGATAGCCATTCATATGGCAAGATCATGACTGCTATCTGGAAAGTTTTAGGCTGGACAGAAAGTCTTGTCACTATTTGCCATTTTTTTCTCCTTTATTTTTTTTAACTCAGCTTATTATAGAAATCAATAATGCAATCACCATTATTAATTACAACAGTGTCCCACCTAATGGGCAGGTCAGCGATTTCTTTCTTCCAGAAGTGGCGAGACTGGGAGTCGAAGCAGTCGCTGACCGCCCGTTCGACTTATTCAAATTTGGTGAAGATTTTCTTAGCTAGGAAAGCCCTGAGGGGCCGGAATAGATGGTAGTTTGCAACTTTCTCTGAAGGGGCAAGTTTGCGAGAATAAGGGGGATCTCGAGGGAAACTCGAGGAGTTAGGCTGGGGCATCGTGTCCCAGCCTAACTCCTCGAGTTTTTTATGGGTCTCCTTAGCAACATGGGGCATAGCGTTGTCGTGGAGGAGGTACTCCGAAGCTTATCTCGGCCGTTCTTCTCGGAGCTCGATGCGAACTTGTGGAGCTGACTAGCATATATAGAACCGGTGACGGTGGGGCCTTGTGGGAGCAGCTCAAAAAACTGCATTCTCCTCGAATCCCAGAAGCAACAAAGGAGACACTTCTTGGCGTGGTAGTTCGATTTGGCTTGCATAGGCGGGTCTTCTCGAGGGAGCCACACGGCACAGTGGGCGTTAGAGTCGTTTTCATGGTCTCCTTAGCTACACGGGACCTAGTGTTATTGTGGATTGATTAACGCCAGAAACTTGCAAGCAAATCCCGCAGGAGTTCTCTAATAAGTTCCAAGAATCACAACAAATCATAAGAATGAAACTATGCCACAGATGCATAATGGTCAATAAACGCAAAATTGGAATACATACCCTTAATTTTACATATCGTGGACTTCTTCGTGTTTGCTTCGTGTATTCGTTCCGGACAACACAGTAGTACTCTCCAGCGTGATGAGGCTGTACCACCGAGATCTGCATTCCACTTGTTGTCGAAAGATAGTTCGAATCGACTAAAAAATTTCACAAAAATTTTGACAAAAAGACATAAAATTACAAAGACGCCTTACAGGATAAAAATACCCAGCCAATGAAGCCTTCAGCAACGAGACGTTATCTTTACTATGTATATTGACTTTTTCAGCTACTATAGGTAAATGGTGTCTACGAAGTCAGTGAATGTCCAAGTGAGGGTTGTAAGCGTAAAAGACAAGTGCGAGACACAAAACTGTCGCCAACGCTATTCTAATGGTAAATTACTCTTCAGCATAGTACTGTCTGAGTCGAAGCCTGTCGCCCTGCAATGCGATGTACTTCGATTGAATAGGGGTACCGGCAAGGCGGGAAAAAGACGTAAAAAGTGCAATGTAAAGGTTGGAGATTTTGAAAGCAGTGTGTCACGAAATTGACGTAATGTGGAAAAATAATGGAAGACATATAGTTCGAGGTCTAGATAACGAATATAAGAGTGACCCCGTTCAATCTCTCTAATCGTCCAAAAAAAACATCGTTGGAACTTCTTTAGTTCCCATGAGGTGCATTGCAAAGCATCACCTCTGTGCACTTAACGCATCTACTTGCGAGCGAATGAGAATCAATTAATTCTCATATTTATAGAAAAGCAATGAATAGGCTGCAGGAGGGATCCGGAGCACGTAGAAGAGCGGAGCGTTCTAATGTAACTCGCACGTAAGGAGGCGGTTAACATGCCGTTTTTCAGGACGATTAGAGGGAATTGGACGTAATCACGCTCATATTCGCAATCTACACTACGAACTCTGTTTTCCATGAGGGTTCACCACAAGTTTCGTGGTGCTCAATCAGTTTGGTGATACTCTGCTTTTAAGTGAAAATTCCAAGCCATAAATCTCCAAAGATGAGTTTTAAAGTTATTTATACCTTCTTCTTTTCGCTCGCCTCCAGCGAATTTGAAAAGAGACATTCTTTTCTAGTTTCTGTCACAGAATTAAAATCTTTCCAAACGACAGTTCTACAATTTTTAAATCAGAAATATAACCATAGATAAGAAATCCGGACATTCAATGATCAGAGCCTCAAACTTGGGTAACTGAACCTGCATGTTGCATGGTTCGCTAGGGTGCTACTGAAACAGCTTTGCACCGTACATCGCACAGGAAGGAAGAATTTCGAGTTGAAGTGTGTGATAAAACCTGCGAGGCAACATTTGAACGAGGTGGTGGAGCAACATGCTCAAAAGTCCTGCCGTGAGTGGTAATGATTGATCTCCTTTTTGCTGTGAAGAATTTGACGCGATTTGGCTTCTAGGGATGATCGACGACGCTCATAACGGATATACGTAGTCCATAGACAATATCTTCCAGCAGTGATCGATCTCATTAATTTCCTGCGCTTTCGTTGCAGACCCACTACTTAGGGTTTGCGGAATGCGACGAAAACTTATTTGTTTGCTGATATAGATGTCATTCAGAAATTTCAAACATTCTTTTTTGCATGATATTTAAGCATCTGTTAAACACATTTGCTTCCTTTGTATTAGTATCTGTCATTGAAAAACAAAACAAAACGCGAGGCAGACAAGGCCGGCAACTACGCTCGTTTAAAGCATGTTCAAAGTTGATTTAACACATACATTTCGTCTATAACGCTGATAACGTAAGCAGAGCCGCGCTCGTTATCGTAATGTACAACCCGATCTCTAGCTTTACCCTCAAGTTCCCGCACCACGTCAACTTCGTGTTACTTTGCGTTCAACTCCCTCAACTTTGAATTTCCATCAGCTCCGTCCAGATGCTGCGTCGATCCTGCCCTCCACATGGCCAATTGCTGAATATACCATACAACAGTAAAAGCCCTTCATGACAGTGGACCTCTTCAAGCAGCAGACAATTTGTCAGCATAATATTTAAGAGAACGGGATACGTAATCTGTCCTACGGCTCTAATCCAACCACCGAGAAGCGCGACTTGCTTGCAGACCTTACCTCTCAGACGTGTACATGCAAGTACGACGATACATCGTCAATCCCCGTTCTTCGGTGCGTCTCCTACCATTCAGTGGCGCTTACTATGAGTTTCCGATAGTGGAACTACGCCAGAGGTTCGCAGTGGTAAGAATTTCCTAACCCAGCACCATTCGCGCAGCAGTTACAGAATGCGAAGATGAAGAGGTATTCTTCCTTATCTCCTTTAAGAGCGATAAACGATTTTCCTACATTAACGGATGCCTCCTCTCGGTGATGCCAGATGACACTACAGAAATTCAATAGTTGACTGAATTCCAAGTCACTAAACAACATTCTACAACATAGTTTTCACCAATTTAAACGAAGCTTCAAACGTTTGGAACTGCAGATATGTGGACAACTCCAGACTATGATGACTACTTGTGATCATGTTTCTCGAATTACATTTGTTGTTCACTTTCCTCAAATACCCATGCTCATCCTTTTCCACTTCCCTTAGTCATTTTTTGAGTCAATTCATGGGTCTCACATCGCTGCTCCTTCTTCTCCTATTGCATTTTCAAATCTTTAATCTTTATCTGTGTTCGTCTTCATTTGCTGTCATCGCTTGGCTCCAATGCTATTGTTAGGGTTTCTGCAAAATATTTTAGTTTCCGATATTCTTCAGGTATTAATGCGCCGTTTGGAAATTCCAAAGGTAGAGATTAACACCACTGAATAATGACCCTTAAAAGCCAGAACGTATCACGTCTTTAAATGGACCTACACTGTTCTTCGTTGTCCAGATTCTAATCTGTGCTGACGCAACTGCTATGCTCATTGGTGGAATCACAGCGGTGAGTAAACACATCTTTACCATAACGTTTATTTACCGAACTCCCGCTATCGACTCACCACAATTAAGCCGAACATTCAAAGGGAATTGGACGATCATATAACAAACTGCTTAAATCAGGCACATAGTAGAGAGCGCCTCCACAACGGTTTACCGCCTCATAGTGGCTTGGAGGTGACTCTGGGCGTCGAACTGCGACGCACAGTGGAGGGCGTCCTCCGGCAGAGTCTCCCAAGCTGAATTCAACACAACATTCCGACATTCCGACTTCTCGGAACCAGCTAAGAGTAAACCACTGCTAAGATTCACCACCGTCTCGGCAAAATGTCGCAAGGTGGCTCCATAAAGGTGTGATGACCTGTGGTGAAAGCTAAGCTCGCCTTGGCAGGGCTGCTTAGTTTGGGGAAAAGTCTTTTTGCCACTCCAGCATATTCGCTGCTTCAGTACCCTGCACACTAGGCCCTGTCGTCTCAGACGTCGGACGGTATGGCGACCGGTGAGAGGTGATCAAATCTCAGGTTGCTCAGGACGTCATTGATTCTGGACCAAGGCGACACACGCACGACTCGCCATGGAGACTGTCTCAGACTGTGTACTTACAACGCGAGAACAGTGTCCACAGACGCTGACCTGTATGCCCTTCTCGGAGCTGCAGAGCGTATCAAATTTCACGTGATGCTCTGCAGGAGACCAAGTGCAGAAGAAGGGACGTACCACAGATGAGTGACGGTACACTCGTCATTCGTGGAGTTAAGGTTCCGTCGCGAAATGTAGGCGGTGTTGGTTTTGTTGTGCACCCATCCGTCGTCCATCCTGTCGATTCTCATGAGATCCTGTCACCTCGTCTGGCCATTCTTCGCCACCGCCCTCTGCGCCAAAAACCTATCAGTATCATCAACTGCTACTCACCAACATCAGCAGCTGATGAATCCGGATTGGGCGCGTTTTACGAGGAGCTGCATGAAGTGATTCGCAACGAGAATGGGAACTCTCTTTTCGTGAAAAAAGATCATCGTCGGTGGACATGGGAATCGCACAATGGCGCGACTCGTGCGGAGATCGACCACATACTCACCAACCGGAGGTGGTGTCTACTTGACGTCTCAGTAGTACCAACCTTTTGTAGTGGTTCTGATCACCGTCTCCTTCGTGCGAAAATACGAGTTAGCCACACGATGGAAAAGAACATCTGCTATCGGCAACGAAGGAAAAAAGAGGTCGTCTACGAGGATTGCGTACTCGAGCACTCCTTGTCCCAAGGTGCCTGGCATATCAAGGAGGACCCAAACGCGGACTACGAGATGCTGCTGAGAGGATTACAAACCTGTGCTGAGCGTGCCTCGAAGCCGCGCACGACAAACTTGGATCGGATTTCGAAGACCACCAAGGAATTGTTGGAAAGAAGCAGGACTCTTGATCCGTATTCATCGCACACTGAGCGGTTAGTAGCAAACACTAGCTGCAGAAAAGCGTTGTAGGAGGATCTTTTGAAATGAAGGCAAAAGAAGATTCTGGAAGCAGCACAAAGAAGAGCGAGTCTAAACAAGTGCCGCAGGGATCTCCGCGAATATAATATTTCGCTAGAAGCTTTGCTGAGCGAAGATGGGACTCGCACGTCTTCTCGCCGTGAGATGGAAATCATTACGAAGAGGTTCTACTCGAACCTGTTCCGCTCATCAGCTCCTGTATCAATCGCGATCGTCCCCACTGGTGAAGCTGCACAACGGATTCTCGCTTCAGAAGTACGAGTCGCTATCAAAAGACTTTCTTCGAACTGGTGGTCATCCACTTCATGTAATCTTAGCAGCGCACATGACATCCTACCTTCAGAAAGAAAGGACCCAAAACCAGTGGGAGACCTTGTGAACCGCTTTTATCCATAAGAAACGTAGCCGAGAGAACCTTCGGAACTTCCGTCCGAGATGCTTGCTGAGCTTCTTATACAAAGTATCCACCAAGATTATCCTCACGCGCATATCTAGGACGCTGGATGAAGCCCAGCCTCAAGAACAAGCTGGATTGCGTCAGGAGTCCAGCTGCATGGACCACATCCATACCGTGTCGAGGGTCATAGAGGTTTGTGGGAATACCGCCTGCCCTTAGCTCTAACCTTCGTCGAATATGAGAAAGCCTTCGACAGCGTAGAAACGAATGCAGTACTGTCAGCGCGGGTCTATCAAGGTGTGGACGCGTCGTATGTGAGGACAATAGCAAATTGCTACGATCGATACTCCACTAAGATACAGCTTTTCCACCGCCCCCTCACCAAACCCATTGGAAAAAGGGTACGACAAGGCGATACTATATCGCTGAAGCTGTTCACGGCTGCATTGCAATGGATAATGAAATCACTTTCCTGGAAAGAAAGAGGCATACGTGTTGATGGAAGATTTCTCTCGAACCTTCGATTTGCGGACGACATCGCTCTCTTTTCGAGCAGTACCAATGAAACAAAAACGATGCTCAACGAATTGAACGAAGCAGGGAAGAGAATAGGACTGCAAATAAACAGGAAGAAAGCACAGCTCATAAAGAACGCCTATTGCGAGGACGGAGGAGTACAACTTGAAGGCTCCCAAATCGTGGAAACTTCACGGATCGGACCAACTGAAGGACCAAGATCTTCGTGCCCATCTGTTCGACTCGATAGTTCTTCCAGCGCTCTGTTACGCAGCGGAGACGTGGACAGACACCGCTACCACGTCTAGGAAGCCACTTACTACCCACAGAGCTTTTGAGGGATGTCTTCTGAAGCTACGCCTAGCCGGTCTTCGCAGCTCCGAATTAAAGGCAGCATACCACGAATCTAGAGTGGTACGGATTTCAGGTAAAGTATACGTATACGGGGTCGGAGATTATGGAGACCGAGGCGGTTCCGCTCATCTCTCCCTGAATCACTGCAACCAGCCGGGCCCTGAATGCTGTTTTGTACGATGCCTTCTATTGCAGTGCGCTATCCTTGCACGCGCAGCGTCTCTTACTGCCCATCGGGGCAGTCGGGATTGATTTTCGACGAATCGCGGCTGTTTGCAGTGATGCAGGGAGAGATGAGCGGAACTACACGTCTCCATAATCTACGACCCCGTGTACGGATACTCCACCTGAAATCCGCACCACCTTAGATTCGTGGTATGCTGCCTTTAAGAGGAATGTCCCTTCTTTGCGACCCAGCGGAATATATATGGAAAGCAAAACATAGATGGGCCAGTCACATCATGAGAGGAATCGACGATAGATGGACTAAGAGAACGCTAGAGTGGATCCCAAGAGATGCTAAACGCCCTCGGGGGAGACCACCAACGAGATGGTGTGACGTGTTCGCTACACGGATGGACCAGCTGAGAGTTCCGCTGGATACGGCTCAAGGACCTCGTCAACGTCACACACGAAACTTGAGAACATCTTGGATAACAATGGCGAGGGAACGAAACGAGTGGAAGAGATGCTGGGGCCCACACGTCCAGTGAAAACGGGCCAACTAGGTATCTAAGTAAGTAGAGAGCGCAACTTGGAGAACACAACATGACCTTCTAGCTAAGCATATGCGTAGCGAATGCTCTATGCCGTCCCTGAAATTTCAGCCAACACTGCTGCTCTTCTTTTCTTAAAGTGTTGTTTTATTGCCTCTAAACAAAGGCTCCCAAGCTCTGATTACTCAGAGCCTGTTTTGACGATAGACCACTGGGCTCACTTATTATTCCTGATAGTCACCGTTTGTCTACCTTCGAAGATTCATCGGAGAAACCAGCAGACAACCGGTTCTTTTCTCTTTCGGCCTCGAATCAAAGTACATGCAAGTTGGACTTTCCTCGGAAAGCTAGAGTGAATGCGATTGGGCATTCGTCGTGCCATTTACCAAATTGTGTACCTGCTTTTTGGACTTCGGAATATCGGTTATTACTTCTGCCGGGCTGCATCACGGATTCTAGCGTCTCTGGTCAATAACTGTTTGATCTACCTGGACGACATCTCTTCGGTAGAGATTTTGACCCACTTCAGCTCACTCTGAGAGATGCTGGAAATTCTCAACATCAAGGATCCCAACTAAGAGTTAACTATCATAGGGCAATATCCCACCATTACGACCAAAGGAGTTAAATGCTTTCCGAGCAAAGTCAAACTCTTACACATGTTCTTACACACGATACTTTGTCGCAACTGCCGCACCCATCCTTCAGATAATGATACCAGCTTACAAGGAGAGATTAAGCTCAACTTTGTGTATGGAAGGCAGCAACTTCATACACACTTCCACCTCCACGCACTTCAGGTGCACCTACATCAACTCATCCTCGAGCTCATACACTTCCCTCAAAACGGAAATGTTGAAACCACCATAAGGCAGAACTCTCGTTCACTCGGTCAATTCATCAGCGCTGATCCAAATCCTGACAATTATTAGAACGACGTGATTTCTCAGCATCTATAGTCTCGGCACTTCATCCCATGGGAGGAACAAATTTAAGATTTATCCAGAGATAACGTTACTAATGTCCCACCTCTGAGCGTAGCATGACTTACTTGACTTAATCGGCGGACTGATGACATCGCCTGAGGCGATTGCCGCATCTTTGTCGAGGTGCGCCGGTCTTAAACATAGCTCTACACAACCTTCTCAATCTTCTGCGAGAGCTTGCACAGAATCAATCCATTCGTCGCTATTCCATGTCATGTGAAACCTTATGCCTCGGCTGAACTGCCTATCCACGCCGAGTGTCGTCACGTCCTCTTTCACCACCTCTGCCCAGGACTTCCGTTTTCGGCCGGGTGGCCTCTTCCAGCCTGAACCCGAAAACTCCACAGAAATGACTGAACAAAGCGATCTACTGGTTTCATCAGTATATGACCAAAAAAGCGAAGACGATTTGCTGTAGCCACTTTCGATGGCGGTATAAGATGTTGATTTTTTTTCACGTGTCATCCACCGGTACACCACATCGATTTCCGCGTAAAGATCTTCACTGTGACATACCCCAGGCAGCCCTCTAAGCAGCTTCCTTCCGTGCAAATAAGCCTCTCCATCACCGTAGATGGTGCTGTCCAGGTCTGCGATCCGTACATCATGATAAGGCGAATTGGGGATAGGTAGACTCGCAACTTGACTTCGTTGGTGATGGGGGTCGACCACAGGCATTTCGCAAAAGAGTTGAATGCGGAAATGGCTCTAGCGCATCTTTGCTGAATATCTTTCTCGTAGCTGCCGTTGTTCTTCAGCATACAGCCCAGGTAACAGAACTCATCGACGAGTTCAGTTGGTTGCTCGTCCATCCTGATTGTTCGACGTCTCGAAGAGATCCAAATCTGCTTGCATTTATCAGAGCGCAGACGTAGGCTGCAGCCAGCTTCGATACAAGGATGACAACATGTTGAAGTTTCGTACTGCTTTCCGCGAATATAACATTGTCGGCGTACTCGAGATCAGTCAAGGGGTACCCTTGATGATGCTAAGACGATGTCGACAAGACACTGATCGACTGTTCTTCGCAGGATGTCGTGGATAGCGAAATTGAACAGGAAGGGTTCTGATACTACCCTTTGTCTTACTCCAGTTACCACCTCGAATGGTTTTGTATATCTGGCTAGTTCGAACTGCAGCAGTTGCTCGCTGATTCGTGCCATCAATCAAGTGAACGAACTTTTCTGGGACTCCATCGGCGCGGAGCTCGCTGAGAAGAAGGCGCCGATAAGGATATTCGAAAGTGGCTTCAAAGTCCAGAAAAGCTAAATGCATTGGCTTCGAATACCCTTGCCAGATTTCAATCATTCAACCATGAACACCTGCTCAATCGTAGATCGGCCAGGGCGAAAGCCAGCCTGCTCGTCGCTGGTTGTTTCTTCGCGATGCTTAATAAGTCGGTCATGCAACACCTTCCAAAACCTTATATATAACACTCAGCAACGAGATTCCTCAATAGTTCCTAAGGTCCGTGTCGAATAACTTCTTGTGGAGGGGAATTACAATAGCGTATTTCCACGACTCAGGTATCTTTTCGTCTATCCATATTAAATGGATGATCTTTGTCATTTCACGAATCCCAGACGGAAGAAGATATATCAGCATTTCCGCGCTAATCCCTTCGTCTCCACTAGATTTTCCATTTCTCATCTTTTGCATACAGACCAGAACCTCCGACTCGGTCGTTGGATTCTCGTTAAGCGCATATGTCGGCATCGTGCTCGAGTTAGGAGCTGACGATGCTTGCCGGTTCAGCAAGGTCTTGAAGTGATCCCTCCAAATTGGAAAGGTTGCTTCACCGACAGCCTTTCCACTAGCAGTGTTGAGGTCTGGAGATCCTATACCATGACCTCTTGCCTATACTGCTTTAATAAAGCATAGACTTTCCGCAGGTTCTTGTCCCTTTTCTAACTCCTTCGCTCTCGAAGTCCACTTGTTATCGCGGTTTTGTTGCAGCTGATGACGCAACTTCCTTTTAGGACGCTTTTCCTGGTTGAAATCACCAGTGCTGCAGGCAACAAATACAGAATTGTACGTGAATTTTGTTTCCGCAGATACAAAGACAAACTTCTTCCGCGGCATTTCAACCGGGAGGGTTTCCTTTGCAGCGTCCTGAATGCACTTTGTAAAGGAAAACACATCGGAAAGTTCTTCCTGGTCCGTACTCCAACATGAATACACACGTTGGCAGAAATTCGTTCTGGATTCTTCGTCTTTCAGACCTGTCATGTCGATTTTCGGTTGAGGAGGTACTCCTCCGTTCCTCTTGTAGAACCGTGTCTTAAGGCTGAGAAGAACTGGACGGTGGTCAGAGTTGAAAGCAACGTCCCGAACAGCTCTGGATATAGTCGACTGAGGCGTGTTTCTCGTCAGAATGTAGTCAAGCTGAAGTTTACGAGTCCTCATCTTCCGCTTGCGCTGCTTTCCAGGCGTTAAAAAGGGTTGAAGCCTGCGACGTGAGCTGATGGCGTCGATCAGCTCACGAGGCGGATTGTTGTCCAAGTCCCATCTTCGCATTTGCGTTGATCCCGACAATGACCACCTGCTGGCTTGGTATTTTAGACATCAACGCATTGATTTCATCGTAGAATCCTTACTATTGACCTAATCCTTTCATCCTTACTGTTGACCTCAGCGGTTTCCGTAGGTGCGTCGGCACTTACTGTCCGGAGTTTACATCTGCGATCCCGCAGTCGTACGAAGGCGCATCTAGACGACATTGAACCAAATTCCTCCACTAGGTAGTTGTAATCGTTCCTCACATTTATCGCCCAGCCACCTACTTTGTTCTCATCAGCATCGCCGCAGCATATGGTGTAATTTTCGATGCTGATGACTCTGCATCGAATGATGCCGATCTCTCATGCGTGTTTCCTGCAGTGCAGCAAACGGCACAGAGAGATATCGCAGAAGCCTAGACATGGCGGTTTGTTGGAGTTCACTCGACAGTGACCGGAACTTCAGCGTGACGAAACGAATGGTTGTTGCCAAAGATTCCATGCTTCCTTCAGGCAGTTGACGTTTCAGTCGAGGGCTTTGGCGATGTACTGGACGACAGCACCTTTTTGTAATGTATGGGAATCTTTCGCCGTATAACAGTGCAGGATATATAGCACATATGCTCCCAATGCGTACACTCGAACGCCTGACTGCGTTTATTTACAGCAGGGCCACCACAAACAGGTAGCAATAAGACTTGTATAAGTGCCCCGTGAGCGTAGTTAACGAAGAATATCTGAGATTTCCGCCTCCTGAATTCAATTTTTGACAACAATTTCGACGAACGCGTTCAGAGTAAAACACTCCCCACTATGGAGGTAATGCGCATAGAGTATGATTTCCATAAAGGAAAGTGTTTTCGAGTTTCGCCAGCATGCGAGGAGGTATTTATTAAAAATTTATTTGTTGCTTTCAAAGGATGTTTTGAAGCCGTGACTGTTTCGTCAGAAATGCGAAGTGTTCCTGGAAGCAAAGAACTTGCTGGAAAATTATGATCGACGCTTTCTTCCAACCCACCGGACAGCAATCTTCATTGCGATCCAAGTTTTAAGCTCACTCAGGCTCCAGAGTGAATTACCGTCCAAGGCAATGCTCTCACAAAAACCTATATCCCATTCCCCAAGTAAATGTGCACGAATGCGCATATTTACTTGCGGAATGTAAATCTGGCCCATAAAGTGGCAATGTGCAATGGGTACCCAGCTGAAGACTGTGTTGCTCGACAAGCGCGACATCTCTCTCGAAGATCCTACGTAGTGGACGGCCCAGAAAAGATCCCGCGCTGTCTACATTAAATACAGATGATATGAGCAGAGCGGTACGGAGCTGTCTACGAAAAGCGGGTCTAGAGAATGACGTGAGGGTTGTGGAAATACCTCTAGTGAACCTCAAAGGTCAACTGGTACGTAATCGTGAGTATGTTCGACTCTGTACAACTCCGAGCTGCGTGGTTTGCCCTTATAGCAGAGAGGGAATAGTGTATCGTATCACGTGCAGATTGTGCGGTGACGATTATGTAGGGGACGCCCACTGTGTGTTCGGGTCCAGGAGCATCCAGATGGATTCGCAAAAACTAAACTCTCCACCCAGCTTGGAGCACACCGTAGAATAAGCCATCAAAACTCCGAAATAAAGGTAAAGGTTACTATACTATCGTTTGAGTCCGAGATCATAGCGCGCAGAATGCTAGAAACATTTTGGATCACCGCCAAAAGTCCAAAAATGAACAGGAAGGGTGAGTGCATTGCGATCACAATGAGTCACAAAGGTTTTTTATAGGGACCTCACGGCCCGCCCCGTAGATGAAAACCCGCATAGGTCTTGATATGGGGATAATTCGTTTGTGATCGCAGTGCATTCATCTTTCCTGCTCATTGTTGGACTTTTAGCGGTGATCCAAAATGCCTAGTGTTCTGCGTGCTGTGATCTCGGATTCACAGGAAAGTATACTAACTTCTACCTCTAATTCGAAGTTTTGATGGCTTATTCTACGGTGTGCTCCAAGAGGGGTGGAGAGTTTAGATTTCGCGAATCCATCTGGATGCTCCTGGACCCGAACACACAGTGGGCGTCCCCTATATAATCGTCACCGCACAATCTGCACGTGATACGATACACTCTACACCACACACACACGCGGGATCTTTTCTGGGCCGTCCACTACGTAGGATCTTCGAGAGGGATGTCGCGCTTGTCGAGCAGCACCATCTCTAGTTGGGTACCCATTACATATAGCCACTTTATGGGCCAGATTTATAGACCATGTCTTCTCCTGGCTACTCGCTGCCACTCTTGCCGCCATCCTGTACATGTTACCTACAACAGATCTTTTCATTTTTTTTCCCCAAACCGTGTTTAGACTACGATATTGATTTCTAAACTCATTGGCGGAGGATGGAACATATAGACTGTCATCCTAAAGATGTTGTCTCGTTATCGCCTTGTCTAGTTCACGTGATAAAACAACAAATTCGCCTCCTCTGTCACTAACGGAGACCTTGATCTCTCCAGCTGTGATAAGATTGCGAATCTCACGTAAGCCCCAACAGAGAGATTAAAATTTACGTGTCTTTTCGAGAAACGCTCCAGAACGGAGTATACTGATGTTGCGAACACTCGAAACTTGTTGTCTACCGTGGAGTCGGGTTCGGGTGGTTTATACACCATACGCGGGAAAGGTGTGGAGGGTAGGGTGCTCAGCCATTCTGTTGTCTTGCCTTCGCTCTTCCTCTTTTGCTCTCAGTCGCAACCTATCATGAACCAATTGGAGGCCGCCCACCATCTTGCGTGATATCTCCGGACTTATTGATCACACAGGCGCGAAACTAGGGCCGAGATCCAAAACGGAAAGCGCGTCAGCTGAGATGAGTACATCACCAATCACAGAAACATGAAATGAACTTTGGACAGTGCTGTTATTAGCAATGGTGCCGTTGTGATCTGCACATTCAGATGTAGATTTAACAGACTATCCTTCTGATGTTGTTGATGGTCATCGTCTGAACTTTTCCTTAGCACTAGAGCGAATATAATCACAAATGAACTTTGACTCACCCACTGTTCTCCTCCAAATGCGTTCCGGCACAAAACGTTCACAACAGTGTTCTTTCTACACACACTTCTTAATCAAACGGAACATGTGATCCTGTTTTGCCTTTAATGTCATACGTGGGAGTTGTTGCTCAATCTTCTGCATCTGCCGGGTTCCTTTGGGGACACTTCAACTCTCCACCCCACTCGGAGCGCACAGTAGAACATATCATCCAAACTCCGGAGTAGAGGTAAAGGATAAATGATAAAGTTTCTGGTGTTAATCAATCCGCTTGGTATGTGCCCCCACGTTCACTTCAATTCAGAATCGTTTGAGGTTTACGAGCGTGTAACTGGCCTATACAACGACTTGCGGTGGCTAGCCAATGTGCCAAGTCAGTGTGTATATCCTCCTAGCCGAGTCCGGTACCATTTATCGACTCCGAAGGGATGAAAGGGATGGTGGACACTAGAGCGGATTCGAACCTCCGATCGACCGTGCAGGAAGTGGAGACTCTAACCGCTACACTACACCCGCCCATATACTTTAATACCGACAAATTTTGAACAGTGCATTCTAAAAACTTCGTTGGGCGAGTGGGAAATAGATCACGCTTTCATTCAACACAAGTGGAGATTACACCAAGAATAACGAAGAATTCTATCTCAAATGTCCCACGTATACTGACAAACATATGCATAATACATAACATATGCATAAATATATATCAAAACTACTGAAATAAACAAATTGCTATACCGCTGCACAAAGTATAGTATAACAGTCATAATCACCAGTTTCAGATATTCAAAAACCGCAGATATGACTAAATGATGGGAAAGCATTAAGTATCGGCGAACTGTCAATTACACACATAATTCAAACTAGCACGCTCCTGCCTACCCAACAAGCACTGTGTTGCTCTATCAAGTTCCTTCGATATAAACAGATAAGCTAAACGAATAGTAAGTGCGAAAAAGTTTTTCCTTATTTGTTTTTGACAGCAACAACTATCTGAACCATCCAGCTAGTCTGTAGTACAGTTGCTATTCCAATAAAGGAAAAACACGCAAAATTTCTACAGAAAATTGATTCCGAAAGAAGGCTAGAGTTGAGCACCTCCATATAAATTAATTATATATTGCTGCGAAAAACAATTTCGACAAGCCACATTGTTTTTCTTGGCCCAGTATAATTCCTGCACCTAAACTGCAATTTGATTCCATCAAACCTTTATCACTCAAACATCCTTCGAAGTCCGAATTGCTTTTAATGAAACAGATTTCAGCAGGTCCCGGAATAACATCTGGTAGACCGGCACAAGGCAAGCGAGCTACTTGACCCTGCTCAACGTGCACGTACTGAAATAAAAACAAAAAAATGACACTTCCACTACTGTTTTCCCTTCTTTTTGGTTTGCAAGAATTTTTTAATGAATAGGATGACAAGAACAGCTTTAAGTAGTAATAAGAAAAAGATAGAGAGGAAAGATAAAACTCACATGGTTAGTAGTCTGATCGAACTTTGTGATCCGCGCTCTTCGAAGTTTTATAGGATCAGAAACCAGGGTTGTCTTTATTACTTGTCGGTTGGAAAGTCGAACCTCAGATACATCTGCAACACACTGATACTCTCCTTCCATTAGTTGCTTGCCACCGAAAATTACGAGCCTAAAGAACAATACATAATGGGGAAAAATTGCAAATAGACAAATTTTAACAAAAGAAATACAAGTTTTTCTCACGATGATCCATTGATTGCAACATCTTTGTTCTCGGCCTTATGAACTAGCTCGCTAAGATCTTCACCATCTTTTAACCAACGAATACTGTCGAATCTGGCCTGATAACATACTAGTAGCTATAGGTTTAAGATAAGGCATCTCACCTGCTCATAGATCTTCAGTTATACTGTCACTTTTCCTGCAAAACTTATAAAAACAAGTAGATTTTGAAGTAGTATTAGTATTTGTATTAGTATGCAAAATTTCAAAAATCTAGTCCTAGGATTACAAAGAAAATTCTGCAATTATAGTTGGTGTGACCATTCTAACCAGGAATTGCGTAAACCCTAATTTCTCGTTCTCTCATCTCAAGAATGTATAGATGACTCATGGCTTGTAGCAATTTACTGCTTTAACAAATAACTTAACAAAATTCACCTGTTCACATAATTACGCTCAATTTTTAGAGAAAAGCCAAGAGTGTTTTTTGAGGAGGCTGCTCTATTGTTAACTGCCCTGAGTATCGTTTGAGAACCACTCCTACACTCTATCTCTAGTTGCCCTGTCGCCACCACTGACAAGAGAAGCCATGCAACAATGGATGAGTGAGTAGTCTACACAGAAATGCTTACGATGATTATGTACTACACAAGAGATGAGTGGACAGATGTGGGAAGAGTTCCCACTGCCTCCACGCAGCCGATGGTTCGAAAGCAGCCTTTCCCCACTCCGAGGTGGATAAATTGGAGTCAGGCGTGTCTGGTAGGATAAAAATACTGACTTGAGATACACGCTCATAAAACCTCGAACGATTCTGAGTTGAAGTCGAGCGTGCTGGAAAACCTTAGAGGAATTAACACCAAGCACTATCATTTATAGTTTAGTGTAGGACCATAATGATATTCATATGTCATTTGCCTTGTTAAAACAGTCGAATAGCATCACATATGCAAAATGAGACACAAGAAACGGGCTCATCAGCCTGCCGCGAGCATGCATACAGAGGCAGATGCGAGTCTGTTTCGTCTCTTAGAATCATTCTGTTGCAATTATGGTTCACTATCCCATTACCAGCACGGAAGCTGTGACGACTTTTTGGACTTTAGGATAGTTGATTTTGTGCAAAATCGGCTGGTATAAAGGAAATAGTGAAAGAGCTTAGCAGAATGTGGTGACTTATAGCACTTCCCAGCACGAATTTCCGATACTTATGGCAGAGGGAAAATTTCGCTTCGCTCGTAGCAGACAGGCTGCCGATTATCCTTGCGACACGCTGCAGCTGGGGAACTTATTGATGTACAGCGGCCGTTGAAGTAGCTACAAGTCTTTAATTCGTTGTGTAATCACTTCAACTTCAATGTAATAGTCGAGTAAAAACGACTTGGAGCTCGCTACAGCTGCGAAAGCTGCTGCGCTAGAAGCGATGCGATGGGAGCGAACATGTGGGGCCTTTGGTAGCTCCACTCATCGCTGGAGTCCGAGTGAGCTAGCGATGATCCCAACTCGATACCAACCGACCGCTACACAGCGTCGCTTCGAGCAGCTGCTTAAGCAAGTGTACCAAACTTCAGTTCGTTTTGACCCGACTATACTCATAACTGTCACGATGTAAAAATATTCTGTCCACGTGGCACACTTGGCGGCTATGTAGGACAATAGAGGTACCATAAAGGTGCGAGAGTATAAATCGACAAGAGAGTCACCCTCATTACTGAGAGCCTTCCAGAAGAAAGAGAACGGAAGAAAAATAGGAGGAAATGTCCCCTCCAACAATTCCAAAAGGGATTTTAAATACTTTGGTGATGGAAGAATGTAAGTGGAACAGATTGGCACCTTGAATGTTCCCCAGGAGCTCCCCAGGAGTTTCACGCTATGAAAACAAGGCAACCAACATGAACAACTTGACTTTGAAGCTGAGCAGCAGAAGATGAAGAGGACCCAGAGGACCCAAAACTTCCGAAACCACGCCCACCTTCACCACATCATAGTTCTTCTTGCTTTCACCTGCATTTCAAAGACCTGGGTTTACTACAATAAAATGCGCCTAGTGAACGTTCCATCAAAATGATGTTTCTAATAGTAACTGCTTCATGTTAATGAAATAGAGGACCAGGAATTCTATCTCAATTCTGTGCTCGGAGATCAGCGATGTAGCCACATCCACGAAAGAAAGTGAAATTAGGTCAGTAGAAACGTGATGTGTTGGAACCGCAGCCGTTGAAAGAGAGTTACGTATAATTAGGGACCCACTTCTTCTACGGCAACTTATCCTTAGGGATAGTGGCTGACAGGGATGATCGGAAGTTGCCTTGCGCAACAGTTAATAGACCATTGCGTTGCTCCTACCACATTTCCCACCATTGCTATTAGCAAAGAAGTTTAAACATGCAGTGATGAATTATTATCACGCATCGAACTTATAAAGATGAAGATCTATTCCCATTCGAATCATTCTTTCTGCTACTGATCATCTAATAAGGCGGGAAAAATGCCTCGCACGAGATTTCTAGATACGTCTCCGGAGATGCACTCATCTCCGAAGGCCGGTCTTATCCAATCTTACCGCGTTGGAGCTCCAGCGCACCAAACCGACGCCATGGTATCCGTCTCCCTTTCTTTTTGGAACTTCTTGACTGAGACACACACATACACAGACGCACACACGTGACAGAATAAGCCGGTTATTATACAGCACGATAGTTTGCAAATTTTGAAGTATACATTCACATAAAAGTTTGTTTAACCTCACTAGTATATGACAGAAACAAACTTGCCTATCTTATCTTATAATCCTAACCTAACTTATCAATGTCAACATACCAACATTATGTGGTATTTTCGTCACACACAAGCACATACCCGCACGCGCGTACTAAGCGCGTCATTATATAGCATGACTTCTTTTCGTTGTTGATGCACGCCTGTTCGTCGTCCGCGATTCGAGCCCCTTGTGTGGGTGAGATAGCTCGTTCTCACGATATGATGGTTTTTATTCCAAAAGGAGTATAACGAGTGATTCAATGGTTAAACTATATCAAATAAATCAAGAAGGCCAAAGATGTGTTGTTTCTCCTTGCGGGAAAACAGGTGATTGCGCAGAAGCGGAGATATATGAGATTGAGTGTTTTATTCGCAATGTGACTTACATTGGGGAAACCGGTTGGAATCTTGGGATGAGGATTACTGAACATAAAGCAGGAAAACGGCATAGAAACTTAAAAACACCACTTTGAAGGGATAG
Source organism: Necator americanus (assembly GCF_031761385.1). NCBI lineage: Eukaryota > Metazoa > Nematoda > Chromadorea > Rhabditida > Ancylostomatidae > Necator > Necator americanus. The sequence continues at coordinate 12,777,063 of NC_087376.1, forward strand.
GCATGAGGTCCAAAAGGGAAACGATTTTTTTTGTGAAATGTGTTGTAGTGGCTTACGAATCAGAAATATCAGCAAGGAAAACGTTGGAGGGTTTTACGATTCTTAAATGAAACCCTTCAATGAACAAGGAAGAAACGCTTGTCGATAACGAACGAGTTCTTGTCATTTGTATCGCTCTGTGAACTATAAATGGCTGATATTGTGTGTTTGTGTGTGGATCAAGCTATCTGTATTGTCACTGGTGATCATGCACGTGGTGTACTGAGCAGCGACCTCTGCGTGCTAGCAGCGGGTGCGCACCCGCTGCAACACTACCTAGGGCTAGTTTCCATGCATATAGCTTCTGTTTTCACCACCTTGGACGATTATCGAAACAATGACCGGAGTAGTGTGGCACTTGATAGAATAAATGTTGGATTGCTCCAATCAACCTCAATTTAGGCCTCTGAAGACGGCGAAAAAGCCGAATCATCAAGCTAATAAAGCGTCTATTCTCCATCCACACAACCAGCTTTTTATCACTTTCATTCTTTCTCATTTATTCAAGTATTTTAAAGCATCACTCCACGAATCTGAGGTGGTACGGATTTCAGGTGGAGTGTTCTTGTACGGGATAGTAGATTATGGAGAGGGGGTGATTCCGTCCATTTCTTCCTAATTGTCGTAAAACAACGGTTCAGAAGATGCGGCGCGTGCACAAGGCTGGCGCGCTCCAATCGAATTCGTTATGGAAAATAGCGCACCGGAACGCTCGAAGCGGTATCTTCCGGGCCATTTTTTGCGGCAATTAGGAAGAAATGGACGGAATCACCTTCCTCTCCATAATCTACGATCCTGCATACGAATACTCCATCTGAAATCCGTACCACCTCAGATTCGTGGGGTGATGCCTTTAAAACTGCCAACATTAATAGTAGGTTTCACATGGAGAGTACTTAGAAAACAAAGAGATTGCGACTTAAAGGATCCTTATCCCCATTGCTTTTGAAAGCTGCAATGTTCCTTGCTTTCATAAGAAATTTTCATAATCTGAAGCCATTAGATGGATCTTTTCCTCATATTTTACGTGAAGGTTTTTCTTGCTTCTGGTACGTTTGCAAATTTGAAATAATGATTAACAATGGATATTAGGATCCTCTTCAATGCGGCATATGATTGGCGGTAGGTTGGCAGAGTCAGGTATTCAGTCAGCAGCGATGGTCTTAGGATAAGTGCATCGCTAATTGTTCAGGCATGATCGGAACCACGTTTAAAAATCTATAGGAGCCTCTTTAACGCATGCATCTCATCTATATTATTGCAAAACTATACTGAATGTGTTGTGAACTGTTTAATTCGTTACATTGTAGATTTATTTTCGTATTTCACTATCCTTCACTGCTAGGCGATTCTTCCTCTGAAAGGAGGTATTGGCTGTTTAATTCCGCGAATTTTTGCAAGCAGTAATAAATACGCTCTAACCGCACATCTCCGTAGATAATCCTCCGTTTGTAGCTGACTCTTTCAAAACATTGTTTCTATTATTTTTGTATTGTTTTTAATTTTTTGAACAATTGCATTACATCTTCCAACTCTATTGTTCTATTTCTTTTGCTCCTTCTCGTTCTTTTCGAGGTGAACGGGCAATTCAGGTGAAAGGGGTCATCTTGCCGACCACCCTGACGTAAATGGGGAGCACCGGCTCCGTTTACCGCACGTATGTTCTGCGTTATGCCGATGACATCGTTCCGATTACATCTAGCTTCAGCCAAACGGAACGAATACTACCCGAATTCGACGAAACGTGGACGCACTGGTCTTCAGCTCAATCTGCAAAATGGATGGATATTGGATGCCTTATTTCCGCTCAACATATCCGAATGCACCAGCTTGTTTATCTTGGTGTGAAATGGACATGAAGAACAATATGAGGCTGAAAAGAAATCTTTTTTAACACTACCTTACTTCCTTTTTAACTTGTGTTTCAGAACCTTTCGCACTTGGGGCACTTCGCGAACCGGAAGAAAATGCGGTGAACATCATTGAACACCCAATCGAGGGAGTGATGCTAGGAGTATCCCGATTCACACAAGCAAGTGACGGGTCTACATATTCGATCCGACGTCAGCAATCGGAGATTGGAGACGTCGCCGCATTTGCCAAGGAAATCAAAATAAGGTGGGCCGGACATGTGATGCGCTTCAACGACAACCGGTTGGACCAGGTTCGCGAGCGACTGGGTTCTACGCGATATTAAACGCTCAACAGGAAGACGGCCGATCATAGGTGCGATAAGGAGGAGCCAGGTCCTCTTCATGTGAAGCTCATAGGGCGCGGCTCAAGTGATGAGGATCCCTTCGCCAACCTTCCAAAAGTGAAGGAGGTCGGAACACAGGCTCCGACTATCGCATCTATGCCGCCGACCCGATGGTCAGATTCCTTCACTTTAAAAGGACTTCTTCGAAAAAAAAAATTGATGTTCTTCGTGTAGCACGTGAAAAAGAAACCAATGGGCGACTCTGGCACGCGACTTGGACAAATAGAAGCATTAATGGGGCCAGTTCGGGCAAATCGACGAACAACAGGAGTGAAGGTGATCAAGGTGGCAATCTAATGAAAACAGCAGTAAACCTAATTATTTCGAAAGAAGCCCACCCGTCGTTGCAGCACAACCCATCGTTGCAGCTTGCGACGGACCCACCTCGGCCTCAACTGCTGCCTCCATCGCGCTGTTTCGAGCGCGTACGCAAATGCACCGCAACAATACTCGCGATTCATATCGTTTTGACCCGACTATAATAATAATATATCAAGAGATCAACGTAAGAACAATTGGAACGACGATAAGAAAACCGGAGAAAAGAAGAAGAAAGGATATGAGATATGTAGCTGCTTGAATTACCCGTCGTTATCTGCAAGATAAGGATCAGAAAGCCCAAATTCCAGTTCCATTCCTCATCTATCTTTGAAATCGAAGAAAAGACTTTCCTTTCCTTCCTGTATTACGACTCATTATGATATTCTCCTCGTTTGTTCAATATCAAGAGTTCGTGAAGCACTGCAAAGTATTCATTCTCTGGCTTTCTCTGAGCCTGTTCTTCTAAAGCAACGGAAGAGATAGTTATTCGCTCTACCAGTTTGAATCTCAAGACGCTTTGGTCCAAGGAAAGGAACTTCCTGCACTCGGGTTTAAGTTTAGATACGAGTGTGTGCTTGCACTCATCTTTGGAAACACTACAAACATCTTTACAACTGCTAGAAAACTGAAGCAATATTCAGTGGGTAAAATTATCCGCACACACATATGATGAAGTGTAACATATTCGCCTTGATTTGCATGGCATGAACCAAAATTAAGAAACGACTTACCTCACTCCATCCTGGGCTGAGCTGACATAACAAATTTGTCGGGAGCTTGCGCAACAAATAAATGTGGTCGGTATGAATAAGCAAAGAAGGCAAGTCGAACGTCTCTGTAATCACTTGAAATAAGGCTGCGAAACAGCACAATCCATTTTGTCTGAATCACTTTCGAAACAGGAAAATCCATTTTTTATTAATTACATTCAAAGTTATGAGCAAACAGCGCGAGCTGCTGGTTCCACCGGTGCGACCTCTCGCGCTGGTAACAGTTTTTCAAACAAGTAGTAATGAACGTCCGGCCTTCTTCCCATATGGGGGGGGGTCAGAACTACATCATGGAGAGTGTACCAAGAAAAGTTGATTTTACACCTATACTCCTTCGACATCGGCACAATTGGGAACATTATTCGTACGGGTTTCTCTTCCTTTTCTCCAACATTTACCACAGAATGATGTGCTAACATGAAATGAACCTCATCATCATACTGATAACGACAAGGTTCCACCAAAGATCACATAAACCCTTTGCTACTACTTAGGCAGCTGTTTGCATCCGTGTCTCCAATTTCTGGAGAAAGGATGTTACCAACCTTGTAAGTTAAACTTGCAAAGGAATAGAAATATGGGGGGAATAAATAGGGGTAAAGTGCAACACACGTAGTTTTCACTGCCACGAAACAGTTCACAAAGTCTCATTTACTTATTGACAAATTCACGGGTAAAATGTAGTTGGGGAAGGACACTCTGACGCACCCAAACCGAACTGCTTTCCTTCTGCATTTAGTGTCATTCCTGACGGTACTTCGACTAAGCTAGTACTGTAATACCTGCACTCAGAGCACGAAAAAGGTCATAGAGTACAATTGAATAGCTGAGTCAGTCGAGGCCCTAAGACCAAAGCATCAGTCTTAGAGGATCCACGACGTGTAGCATGAGGCTACTAATTAAAAAAGAAGACAGAGCTGGAACTACTATTGTTTTAACTTTACCAAATCTTCCAAACAAAGGGGAAAATGTAGTTGTATGTCACTCAGTGGCACGCTTACTTGTGGGCCATCTGTCTTACCTTTTTGTCTTAGTAACTTTAGATTACATGTCATAGATCATCTAACACTAATGCTTAGGTCTTAGGGCTACGACTGATTTAGTTATTTACTTCCAGAAATAAAGGTGCCACTAAGTGGTCACCTCAAACTACGTTTTACTCCAAACAAGTTTACGAGAAATAAGTAACTAAGTCATATCATATGTTACTTCCAAGGAAAAAGAAAGAAGCGAAAATGAATTTCATAGCAAATAATGATCACTATATATGCATGCAACAACTTTTATTCACACATTTTCGATTTCTATTCGCAAGTTGGTGGCCCTAAAAAGGGCCGTTGAGCTAGCCTTTACGAAGGCTGTGCACATTCGCCTGCTCCGCGACATTAACGTGACTTCCATTGGGGCAAAGTTGCTCCTTCCACAGCAATCCACGATCAGCGAGTCATTCGTCGAATTCCACCGACTTCGATGCAAGCTACGGCCAAGTGGTAACCAGTAATATGAGTGAAGTTACGAAGAGTCAGGAGGTTAGAGGCACCCATTATGCAAATGAAATGGTCTAATGAGGAGAACGGTTAACGTGTTCTATGGACGTCTTTGCGCATGTTGTGCTCCATGACCTTTTTCGCTCTCTGAGTGCAGGTATTACAGTATTGGCAGTCGAAGTACCCGCTACGAATGGTACCAAATACACTAGGAAAGCAGTTCGGTTTGGGTGCGTCAGTGCTCTATCCGGCACTACTCTATTTCCGATGCCATTCGATTCGCCCGCTCCATTTTACCAATTTCTGGCGCCGGCGCACCAATCCGACTTCATTGGACTTCTCTTTCTGCTTCGGAGGATTTCGTTACACACACATACACGTGAAAGAATAAGTCCGCTACTATATAGCATGACGATTTCTTCACAAGCAACCTGCGAGGTTAGTTCTCCCACGATCGAATACTCAAAGCTGCTGAAGTCCAAATTCTACATATGAATAGTAATTTATCTATGTATCTCAGGATACTCTGGAGGGAAAGCTTTATGTATGCTGCTATATGTGGCATCTCCCGTAAAGCGCTGTCGTCCAAATGGAACTCAAATGGGGAAAATGTAGTTGGACACTTAACAGCGCTCTTATTTCTGGACGATCTACCTAACTTTTTCCCCTAGTAACTTTAACTTACATGCCATAGATCCTTTAAGACTAATGCATAAGTTTTGATTTAGACGGCCCCGACTGACTTAGTTATTTACTTCCAGAAATAAGGGCGCCAATGAGTGGACCCCGCCCAATTGCATTTTGCCCAACAAACACAATGTATGAATAAACATACGTGATCGGAATTCACAAACCACTGAGAAGAAAAGCGCAGGAAAACCAGCCAACAAGAAACGCTTCGTCTTCGTCATGGCCTTTCACATTCGCCACCGTTGGGCCATCACGGTAGCTTACCTACCTTGAACTGAAGCAGGATTGTCAAAGCGACTGTACATACAACAGCCAACACGAGCTCATGAGCAACATTGTAACACGATTCAACTCCACGACAGAACAAGAAGGAGACGAACGTCATAAGCATTTATGATAAGGGTTTAGAAAGACAATGACCCAAAAGGCTGAGACGGAGAATGATATAATTCGTATGTTGCAAAAGTAAGTTCCGCTAAGATTAGGCGTAAACGGATATATTGTAAATTGTGCACCCTACACACGCCACGCCAGCACCTACGACATAAAAGATGGAGTTATGCCAGAAGCTACCCTGGCGAAAAGATGGTGAGATGGAATGCCGTATAAAAAGCATAGCCACTTCGGGAAGCGCAGAAGCCGGAATTACTGTCGTACATCATGGTCGGCTATGTTAAAGCTGCAACTATGTTCCATGACATCATGCCTACCGTGGAGGTACTCCAACATTAATTTGAAGCTGCAACAAAACATCTGTCGTCTTGCATTACGGTTGTTGAGGAAGTATGCGTTGAGCCTCCAGAGTGGTCTAAACTGCTCTCAGCTTGCATATTCTGTCCACTGTCCGACAACAAGGAGGAGCACTCCACAGTGAGCATAATCACTGCTAGATGTAGTAACGAAATCCGTGCAGGCTCGACTTTGGTAAACGATGCCCAATGTCAACGTACGCAGATTGCAGCAGACAGTGCCGACGGTGGAGAGACCATACAACGTGGTGCTGTGTGGTGAACGACCTGGAGCACTGCGATTCAAAAGAAAACCGTGGGAAAAATTCCGAAAAATCGAACAATCGCCACTCCAGCCTCCATCTCCAAGCCGCCATCGTCGTCATAATCACCGCTTCCGCCAATAAGGGACATATTTGTCTTCGATGCACTTTTGTATATGAATGATTATAGGGGATTTTTTATGTTGTGATTTGTTTTCGTAAATGAACAAACGAAGTGTTTTGCAGTGCCGCCAGAACTCTCTCATTGTGCGTACCTTTCATAATAATCATTGCTGAAGTGTCTACGTCGCAATTTTTGCCATAAGCAAATCCCCTCTAACAGAACAAGATAAATCTCTTTTCTCAGTTTTAGAAAACCACCAATATGACAATACAATACAATACAATACAATACCAATAGGGGAACTTAGGACACTACAATGGTCATATATAGTTCACAAAACTAACGCTATTTCACTCGCCGAACTTCCGAACGACGTCCACATCGCGTTCCTTCAGAAAGAAGACAAGAAATTTAACGACAAATTAACGAAATCTTACATACTACCGTAGTCGAACAAAGTACAAATTCGCGTTTCCCATTGTATTTGTCAACAAGAGTTCGAAGCCGAAGACCAAATTGCAAAACGTACGGCAAAATAGAAGTCATGCTACGACTTTCAAAAGAAGGTTTTTCCCAAGGACATTTCTGTTGAATCTTGCTCCGTTACATGACAATACTTGTCCAAAATTCACTTATCAATCGGGAGGTCCTTTCACAGTAGACCGATTTCTCGTCACCATCACTGATCGGATTGGTCGACAAGAAGGGCAAATCGTTAATATCAGTAGACTGAAAATATATTTTCCTCGTTCTTCGTCTGCTATTGTTTTCGCCCCAAGACAAATCCTACACTCACCAACAATTATTAAAAAGAAACATCAGATGACAAAGGACATAGTTTACGACGACCACATCGTCTCCAACGAAAGAGTCAATCTTTCGGCACTCATCAACCACTTTTCCAGAAAGAGAACATAAAACTACTTTTTATCACGTGAAGTATTAGGCGGGGCCATAACTTCCGTTATTTCCGTTTGCAACTTCTTCCCAACGTTCACAAGTTGTTCAATGCCTGTTATTGTCGCTGTTGTCGTTTAAAGCATGCGGAACCCATGCGCCCAAGCTTTGAACCCTTCTCATCTCAATTTTACGCTCTTGGAACATTCAACTATTCTCGCCAATTATGCCTTGCCAATTCGCTCGCCAATTGGCGTGGATCTTTGTGAACTGGCTGATTCAGACGCTTTCCATGGAATGCAGAGGAGCGTTCGGTGCGGTTGATGCCGTTGAGGTGGAATTTGCCGTCTTTGAATCGCTTGGGCCAATTTTGAACCGACTTATGAGGCATCGCTTTTTCGCCAAGCACATTCTGTGAATTTGGCACTTCCATTACACGCAAAAAGCAGGTGTCGAAAATGCTCTTTTTTGTCGAGTCGTCGCTCCATTTTAATGACCTGAAAAGAATGGAATGTATGTCAGCATTTAGAGAAATAACAAGCTATTTTGTAGAACACATGATTCCCTATTCAATAACATGAAAAGCATTGCCAAAATATTTGATTTTTCATGCAAATTTTTCACTTAAGGAAAATACGAGGAATTGGTGGTCTAACCCAATAGTTGCAAGCTTTTAGCATGGATATCTTCATTAAAATCAGGGCAAGAAAAAGTTACAACGATAAAACGTGTGACTATATCTTTTTGAGAAGAAAAAATACGTTATCATATATATATATACATATATATATATATATATATATATATATATATATATATATATATATATATATATATATATATATATATATATATATGCATATACAACACCGCTACTAACTTGTGTCCCAAAATCCGTCGCAAACCGTCGGAATTCTTGGAAGTGAGCAAAATCAAGTTTTGAAAATACCATTCGGAAGTAAATGAGCTGCTGATTTCAAATATGCTTCGAGAATTTACTTTTGACAAATGTGTAGCCTGAAAACGGGCAAAGTTTCCTCAAGCCCCGTTAATTACTTTCACACCTTCGCAATCCTGCCATTGGGATATCCCACGGATACATCTTCATGGAAGGAAGGGGTGTTTATAGGACTTCCGCTTATTTCTCGGAATTGGACAAAATGTTCATTACCTCCGTAATTAGGAGGTTATTTAGAGCATTTTGGTACCCCACATCATATATTGGTCCGAAATTTCCATTCTCTTCAGAAATTCACGAAAGTGCTCCATCGAAGATTAGTAAAAAGCCATACTTTCCAAGCTGTGAAAAATCTCCTCGGAAAGTTTTCAGCAAACAACTTGCACTTGACAATAGTTTATATTGTAAGTTTCTAGCTTTGAAAATGTCTAGTTTTTCCAGTGTCAAACTTACAACATTACTCTATTTCGCTATTTGATCCAATTTTTGAACAGCTGTCAACAGCTTAGAATGAACGCTTAAGTCTCACGATTCGGTACTTGCTCAGAACTCTCCTTCACATTTGTCAAAAGTAAATTCTCGAAGCGTATTTGAAATCAGCAGCTCATTTACTTCCGAATGGTATTTTCAAAACTTAATTTTGCTCACTTCCAAGAATTCCGACGGTTTGCGACGGATTAATCCGTCGGCGACGGAATTTGGGACACAAGTTAGTAGCGGTGTTGTATATATATATATATATATATATATATATATATATATATATATATATATATATATATATATATATGTATATATATACATATATATATATATATCTTATCTGTCTATTACACTTGTTAGCTGGACAACGAGCTATACCATTATTTTGGCACAGGTAAAGATCGTTGCTCGGTTCATTGGGTCCTTTCCATGGAGCAAACTTGCTCGAAAATGCCAGAACGTAACAGCAACAACCGTCATGCATAACACGCAGTCGGAAAGCAATTTTTCAACGGGAGAGATTTGGTGCAAACTTTTCAAACTTTCCGAATAGTGTCAAGTGTAGAACATTGACACTATAATCTAACAGTGGAAAAAAAGTCATCATGCTGTATAAGAAAGAGAAAGTCCTTTTCTAGAACGTACTGAAAAGGGAAGCGCTCAACATCATGTTTATCCAAGTTATAAAACTTTATATCAAAATCATACACTTTTCCGCGCTCGAGTAAAAATCGGAAATTCACCAGGTTTTTTTTATTCCAAGAGAACGGAACGGTATTTTAGAATATCGTTCCTATATTTATTGTGTAAAGGATAAGGTGTCTGGTGTTAATCAGTCCGCTTGGGATGTGCCACCATGTTCAGATCAATTCAGAATCGTGTGGGGTTAGAAAGAAACCTGTAACTAGTTTAAACAGTGATTTGCAGGGGCCAGCCGACGTGTCAAGTCAGTGTTTTTATCCTCCCAAACAAACTTGGTGCCAATGCATGAATTTCGTTTAATTTACCGTTTCCGTTCAAGTGATTCCGAACTTGAGTTGAACGCGTTGACGCATCACAAGCCGATTGATTAGCGCTAGACAATTGACCTTTTATTCTTTTATCGTTCCAGAGCCAACCAAGTCTCCCATCGATCCATTGCCGATAACTTGGTACCCGACATGTCTGGCAGGGTAAAAACACTGACCGGACACATCGGCTGGCCCCGGCAAGTCATTGTATAGGCCAGTTGCACGTTTGTGAACCTCAAACGATTAAAAATTGAAGCGACGCATCCCAAGCGGATTGATTAACGCCAGACACTTTATCCTTTATCCTTTATTCTTATGTTCGGATAGAGGGTTTAAAGAAGCCTCATGATGGGAAAATCCAAAAAAGGCGTAAATTTTAAGGTTAGCGGAAAGTCCCAAAAAGCAGTAACATGACTATTTTGAAGGGCAGTTCTTCTATGAAGTGCTGGTAAAAGTATTTATCAAAGTGGTCTTATCACGAAGTTATTTACAATCCTCCATACTTAACAATGTGCGCAAAATTTGAACTTTTTTGACCATTAAATTTTATTACATCCACGTTTGAACTTTTGAAAACGATACAATACTCAACATGATGTAATATTCATTCTTTAGATGTAGGTTCAAATATATACCTCCTTTGCAAAATTTAGCTCTGTCGAACCGGTTCCGTTATCACATTGTTGCAACAAAATGTTAATTTTTCTCCTTTTTCCTTTTCGTCATTCCTCTGTAATTTGACATATGCACCTCACTCTTCTCCTTATTGTTGCACAATGCGCTTTAATTGATCTTCAAAAATATTTTAGAAATTTTAAAACGTTAAACTATTTCAACACCAACATTTCGACAAATTTCAGCCGCCTTTCTGCAAATTTACCTCTTCTACTACTAGGTGTTTCTGGTTTTTACGTTGTTACGAAGTGTTGGCCAATGCAGCGCAAATGCAACTTGACTAGATTGCTTTCCAACATCTCCTGCTTGAGACGAAGGAAAACAAATTCTCTACTTCCGTTTCTGGTATTTCAACACTGAAGACAACCAGAAAAACGACCAATTCCAAGCATTTTTCGTGACCAGAAATCAGGAAAGGTACTTACAATTGTATTTTTAGTTTCCAACGTAACAGGCCAAACGTTTTGACTTTAAGTGTAGTGGGATTTGTACGGAATTGACTCGAATTCTGCCGGCATTAAGATTAAACCCTAAACTTCTGACAGTACAACACCGCTACTAACTTGTGTCCCAAAATCCGTCGCAAACCGTCGGAATTCTTGGAAGTGGTCAAAATTAAATTTTGAAAATACCATTCGAAAGTAAATGAGCTGCTGATTTCAAATATACTTCGAGAATTCACTTTAGACAAATGTGTGGCCTGAAAACGGGCAATGTTTCCTCAACCCCCGTTAATTACTTCCACACCTCCGCAATCCCGCCATTGGCATATCCTGCGGTTACATCTCCATGGAAGGAAGGGGTGTGCATAGGATCCCCGCTTATTTCTCGAAAATGGACAAAATGGTTATTACATCCGTAATTAGGAGGTTATTTAGAGCATTTTGGTACCCCACATCATATGTTGGTTCGAAATTTCCATTCTACACAGATCTTATTTCATTTATTCACTTCTCCAATTTCACAAGCTTTCGGAAAGAAATACAAACAAACGAAACAAACCTCCTGAAAAAGACAGACATGTAGCAAATTAAGACGTCTTTTGGAGTAAAAAATTGGAACATCTTAAATTTTTGGATTTTACGTGTCTTGCAGTTTAATTCGAATAATATTCACTTCTTCCTTTTCTTCCCTCTCCTCTTCTTTGTATTTCTTGGTTTAGTTTCGTCAGTCATTTTCCTTCGTTGCCGTTTCAAGTTATCACTGCTGTTTTTATGAATAAGAACTGTGTAGAATTGTTGTCACTGTTCATTTATGTTCAAACATTATTGTCTTTCTGTGACGCCGAATCGCCAGAAGAGTCACCCACCGAAGGTGTGAGATGCCTGGGAGACCATGCCTGCGGCGCGATAACCATTCCAGCTATAGAATATCGCCTGCTATATAAGGGGGCGGAGTCAGCAAGTACTGAATCGCGAGACAGAAGCGTTCATTCTAAGCCGTTGACAGCTGTTCAAAAATTGGACCAAATAACGAAATAGAGTAATGTTGTATGTTTGACACTTGAAAAACCAGACATTTTTAAAGCTAGAAACTTACAATATAAACTATTGTCAAGTACAAGTTGTTTGCTGAAAAATTTCGAAGGAGATTTTTCACAGCTTGGAAAGCATGGCTCTTTATTAATCTTCGATAGTGCACTTTCGTGAATTTCTGAAGAGAATGGAAATTTCGAACCAACATATGATGTGGGGTACCAAAATGCTCTAAATAACCTCCTGATTACGGATGTAATAACCATTTTGTCCATTTTCGAGAAATAAGCGGAGATCCTATGCACACCCCTTCCTTCCATGGAGATGTAACCGCAGGATATGCCAATGGCAGGATTGCGGAGGTGTGGAAGTAATTAACGGGGGTTGAGGAAACATTGCCCTTTTTCAGGCCACACATTTGTCTAAAGTGAATTCTCGAAGTATATTTGAAATCAGCAGCTCATTTACTTTCGAATGGTATTTCCAAAATTTAATTTTGACCACTTCCAAGAATTCCGACGGTTTGCGACGGATTTTGGGACACAAGTTAGTAGCGGTGTTGTACTGAAAAACTGACAGAAAGGGGAGTTTAAAGGAAATCAGGAATGCTCAGGCTACTAGTGCATTTTGTTCAAGGCTAAATAGTCTCCACTTGAATGTTTTTTTGCGGGAATTCTTTCACTGTTTCACGCAATAACATATGATTGTGCATGTGTGAGCCATGGACACAAGACTGACTACATTGAACACCAATTAGTGCAACAAGTAATTGGAATAATGTCAATTTTGGGGTGGGCTCGAAGTGCAATAAATCATTTCTCACATTACTTGTCGTCTCTGTATCGGTTGCGAAACAAGAGGTACCCGTGAAAACCGGCTGACCGCTCCTGACCTCCCTTCAGCGCAGCGCGCCTCCACGTAATCACGTCTGCCACTCCACCAGCTAGACATTCTCCACGACCGCCTGAGATCATCTAGACCCTGCCCCCTATTGCTCTATAATCAACGTTACACGCGACGCTCGCGCCGCGACGAAGAAGTGGATACTGCTAATTTGAAAGGGAGATGAGTATAAAAGGAATTGACACAGCAAGTTCTAATGTACAAAAAATAGTAATATGCTATATAGTAATAGCTAATATGATCGAGAATTAAGGAGAAAACTAGATATTTTCATCCAATTAAAAGATATATTATCAGAGACATATCATAGAGTATCAAAGAGTTAAAGATATCATGACTGATAAGAGTGATATGTGTGGACTACATTGATCTCATTTGAGCAACTTCACACAACTTAATGTCCTTATTACTTTGTATACATTCTTTGAACTCATTTCTACATTTTACCATTTCAAAATTTTAAATAGATATAATGTTTATATAGAGCGCAAGTCAAATATTTTAGTACTTCTTTGTACGCTTTATAGAATAAAACTTTAGGTAATACCTTTAGGTACAGTGTATGTCTGCGAGGCATTATTCGCGCCTCTTTAATCGTTGGGTGCCAGTTTACCCAGCTAGTTAAGCAAAAAGAAATCCTTAGAAAGCGAAAAAAAAAGTAAAGAAGATAGCATAACACCGATCAGTGGGACATTTCTTGAAACATCTCTTGCATTCCCAGAGATGAATGAGTGTTTTCCACCTAACAAATAGAAACAGGATAATTTCATTTTCACTCGCATTTTTAAATGGCATATATACAAACTTCTTTCATTTGTATTAACTTCCAAGTATACTTTATACAGAGTTTCAAACAAAACCTAATACCAGGTACTTTCCTTTTTAAAAGCGCATCGTAAGAGCTGCAGGCGCGGCGGAGAAAACTCCTCGGGCGCGGCGAAATGGGCAAGGAGGGTAGTGTGGGCGGGGCGTCAGCGAGACGTAGCACAAGAGGAGCAACCACGATACTGTAGCGATCACGACGCGGTCAGGAGACGCGCGGTCCAATTAACGATGCTCATTAGCCTCCTGGATATGTGGCGGCACATCATACGGGTACCTCTTGACCGTTCTCCCTCTGTATCTGCATCTTCTCTAGCGAAACCATACAAATTCAACGTTTTTCACAATGCTTAATACAAGGAGTCTATACCTTATTTCAAAGATATGCAATTAAAATTAGGAAATACAAATCCTTACATTGTTTTTCTATCCTTCAACAGATTCTGAACTTCTTAAACAATGCTAGCATCTAGAGTAGAAACTTCAGAAAGGTTCGTTTTTTTTTTCAACAACTCCTGGAATAATTTAAACTTACTGGACATTTAATCCTCAATCAGCAGCACCGCGTGAAAATATGCAAGACCTTCACTCTCATGTTGCCATCCTACACCTGGAATTTGTTTCATTTTGTGCTAATCATCAACGTGTGCTCAATTCATCTACTGCTCCACTCTCCACCCTTCATCCTCTTACGACGCTCCATTACCAAAACCGATGTGAATATCCCATCACATGCATGAACCTGGACTTACGTGAGAGAACTTCCAACTAGTTTCAACAATAGCAGAACGAAAATCGTCTTTGCAATGTACTACTGTCTAACTTTCTTTGTGGAAGAGTGGTTGTAGAGTGCCGAAAGCTTGATGCTTTAGTTGGAGACGTCGTCGTAAAACTATGTTATTTGTCATCTGATGTTTCCTTTTGAATATTTGTTAGTGAGCGTAGAATTTGCCTTGGGGCGGGAACAATAGCACACGAAGAACGAGGAAAATATATTTTCGGTCTACTGATATGAACGATTCGCCTATCGACCAATCAGATTAATGATGGTGACATTCGGACGAGAAATTTCTTCAATTGTGGATGGACCTTTCCATTGGTGAATTGTGGACGACAGTATTGTCATGTAACAGAAAAGAACCAGTAGAAATGTTTTCGGAGAAAACTTTGTTCTGAAAGTCGTAACCTGATTTCCTATTTGCTCCATGTTCGGCAATTTGGTTTCCGACTTTCATTATTGTGGTTTGCAGGGCAGATGAGGTATATCCTGAAGTGTCAGTTACAGATGTATTATAGGAAGAAGTGGAGGTTGGAGGAAGTCTGACCACAGATTTTTAGCATAAGAACAGTATGCGGTAAGGAAATCTATGATTATTTTGATCAATTCTTCGATTTATCCATTCTCTTTATGGCCATAATTTGTTGTTAGTTTGCTACGTATCCTTAAATATTTGTTAATATGTGAAAATATTTTACTTGTGTAGTTAGGGGTGCATAACGTTCGGAACCCACACATTCCGCGACAATTTATCTTAAGAGGAAGTGGCTGGAAACGATAATAGGTAATTGCGTTGCGCAGCAGCTAATGACACCAGCAGATCATTTCCCTGCTCCTATCTTACAGCATGTCTCGAAGTACGATACTATGCTTGGAGTTTGAAATACTTAGATATTTTTTGTCTGTTCCTTAATTTCATAACCAGACTTTTATTTTCCTGATTGAATTTAAATTTTACTTCATATTATAGTAACATCAGCAAATTCGCAAGTTAAGTTTTCTTGTAAGTTCTATTCTTGCTGGACTGATTCCTTCTGCTACTGTTCGTCCAATGAGGTGCGAAAAATGGTTCGCAGGAGCACGCTGTGTTTGGAAGTATTGACTTGTTGAGTGCGAAGATATGTCAAGCGATTGCTCGCCAATCGTACAAAGAGGAAAAATGGAAAGGAGAAGACACTATAAGATTTCTTGTATTGAAAGGAAGCAAATTATAAAATGAGTTAAACTTTTGTGCCCTACAATTTGCGTTTTCCTTATACTCAGTTTTACTCGAACCGTTTAGAATCTTCCGACAGCCTAATCTGGTGGCACGAATTCGGCATTCGTAAGCGAAACCCCATTCAAAGTGAATGCGTCTGTAGAACACAGTTCCTGTAAATTTCGAAAAGAAAATTTTACAACATGCTCTGGTGACCATGTCGGAATAGCATGCTCACTTCCTAACCTTTAAAGATAAAAAAAAAAAACTTGAGATGTTTTCCTTCCCACCACAAGTTTCCGCGACAGTTCAATTTGAAGTCTAATCTCTTCAATTTTACATTTTTCAATTAGCTATAGAGAGGTTGTAATATATGATGGCACGTGATAGAAAGTCTATGCACTCCGATGGCTTGGTCTTTTTTCATGTAAACAAATTTGGTGCGAAGAACATCTTTTGGGCTGACTCACCCTTTTCAAGTAGGTTTCATTTCAACTGTCAAATACACTGATCTTACTAGATTTTGATTACTTCACACATCACAAGAACACGAAATTTATTATTTTCTCGGTTTTCTAATGCAAATTTACTTGTGGTTCTCATATATGTTGACTAGAAGTACAACAACATGCTTGCTCGAAAATATTTCGAACATGGTCAAGGAGAAAAGAGGACTCGCAGTCAAGTATTCTTCTCAACAGCATCTACCAAGACATGTTTTCGCTTATTGTATCTAATTGCTCGCTCGATTTGGTGCAAATTAGGTTATCGTAATTCTAAACCGCGTATGCGAAAAACAACTATGATAGAAAATTACGTGTTTGTATTTCAACGAAGTGCTTGCATAAGAATGTAATCAAATCAAGACAGTGCAGAAGCATCCTTTTGCAATTACATCCTTCTTATCCCAAGTAGAATAAACGACAAAGCTCTTCAAAAACGTGAAAACGTTAAATTTTACTTATTTATTTACTTATTTTAGTATTAAAAGAGTTAACGTTGGTACAGTTACCTGTCACCCGTTGTTCGTCGATTTTTTCGAGAGAGCACTAGCAATAACTGCACTTGTCCTGATTGTCGCAGAGGTTGTCTAGTGGTTTCTTTTCTCGTGAGGGACTCGAATAGCATCATACCTTATTTGAACGACCTCGTAGAGGTTTATCGGGTTGGCGGTCTTCTTGCGGTGCGTTCGATATCACGTGGTATCCAGTCGCTCACAGCTATGGTCCAACGACTGTCGTTGAAACGCAACACGTGCCCAATGCACCTAATTTTACTTGCCTTGGCATATACGGGAACGTCTCTGATCTTCGATCTTTGACGTAGGACTGGACTTCAAATTCCTTCTTTCATTTGCGTGAAGCGGGATCTTTCTAGCATCACCCTTTCAAATGAGCCTTCTATGGCGCAAATTACATTTTCCTTTTGTTTGCGAAACGCTCAAGTTTCTGAAGCGCAGGTCAAGACAGGAAGAACGGTGACGTGGTGACGTTGAATGGATGGACACGGAGCGGGATGTTCTTGATCTTCTTTACTACATCCTCGATGCTCTTGTATAGTTCCCAAACTACTCGTTTCCTCCTCTACAGCTCGGAGGACAGGTCGTTTATCATGTTCATTTCCCGACCTAGTTGTACATAGCTGGAGCATTCGGAGCTAATGGTTCCAGTAACCGTGAGTGGGGCATCAGAGACCCAAAAGTCTCCTCATGAACACTCCTTTGTTGAGGTTAAGCTGGAAACAGATCTTCGTGAGAAGACAATTAGATGTGGCTGAGTAGAAGTCGTCAATGACCTCCATCCCCTTTTTCGGTGCTGTAGTTGTTCTATCTGGGTCCCATAGAGCGGCCACATTTGTTTTACAATTGGCAAAGTTCTGATGTGAGTTCGTGGTTGCCTGCACCTCGTGTCACTCAACGCCGATGAAGAAGTTGATTATATTCGTCACCGAGGTGCCCATAGCGAAGTCTTCTCAAAAGCCGACTAGCGAAGCGAAAAGATCCGAGTCAATGATAGTCCTGGGACTTCGGTTTGTCAACTTCGCAGCTTTCTCTCCTCCCCATATAAAGCAAAATCTTCTTCCTCGAAGGAAGCGATGGTCTGATCCTATATAGAACATTGGTACAACTGTCTGGCAAAACCTTTTAACGACGATGATGTGGTTACGGTATATATATATATATATATATATATATATATATATATATATATATATATATAACATGTAACATGTATGCATTAATGAATGTCTTACATGTCTTACAAATGCGAACCCTCTTGGTGGATCTGGATGAAAATCCAACCAGAAAAAGTAACCTGGGACTTTCTGAGATGAAACCTTTAACTTAAGAAGTTTATTCTTCAAAATTGTCGCTATAGTGTCGCCGTGTTTGACTGAACAGAGCCATCGCAATGGACCCTGGGGATCTGGGGCTCAGGTCAAATTTCTCTTGGCATCATTCTCGTCCACGATTCATCCAATCACCCTGTGCCACTGCAACTCTTATGGTTTTAGCTAGCTACTTTTAATTTTATGTTGACTTTAATGAAGCACAAGTGCACTATTATTAAGCAACCTCCGCACGAATTTGAAGTAATTTGATACTGAAGGTGGTGCAGGCAAAAGCGCTGGGATGAGCCAGTTGTGGAACGCTCATTCGATAAGTTCTCATAATGCCTACAATGATTTTTGAGCTTCTGTACTGCTTGGAAACTACGGCAGACACAATGGCGATTGAAGACGATGAGAGTAGTTGTTTTCATATTGGTCAGGTAATTAGGATTATGGGAATGAAGTCAGAACAACCTGAAGCTAGATGTAGTCGCATAAGCAGCGAGGATAGGCTAGCGGGTGCGAACGGGAGGAGATGAGTTGAGTTAGCATGGGCCACACCTCAATCACAGCCAGTGGCTCCAGCGCGCCACTATGAGCGCACCCACTTACGCAACTACATCGAATTCTATTTAGTTTTGACCCGACTATACCTAAGCTAAACATCACCCAGTAAATCTGAGACGTAAACTGGTATTTTAAAAGTGGCTGCTAAAGAAGGCTACCAGATAGAAAGAATTCAATGAGTGTAACACAAACTTTATTTTCAACCAATGAATACACCATGACCTGATTTAAAAGATTTCAGTCTGTTGACCATGATTTTGATGCATCCCTGCAAGTCAGCACTGACAATAACGTGACCACCAGAACCTGTCTCACGGTTTTCGTCTTCAAGCTTTGCCATTACAGAGGGAAACACCTTAAACAGAACAATAATATATATAAGGACAAGATGTGAAGAGTAAAATAAATAAAACAAGAGAAAAGAGAACTTGAAAAAGAGAAGCCAGGCTAATTGAAAGCATATCGCTTTTTGAGAGAACACGATAAAATGCTGTAAGTTATCGGATCGCAACGACACTAAAAATCATGGCAGAGAAAAAAAAAACCTAAGACGGCAGAAGAATATCGTAGTAAAATATAAGATGGAGTGCATAGAGTAAGAGCAAATTTACCTGTGGTTTTGGAGCAAAGACAGCTACAGAGACAGGTGCACTGTGGGCACGAACTCTTTCCCACATAGCATTGCGATCTTTCCGTACGGATAAGGTAGATGGCAAATGAGCACTGCGCCATAAGTAAATAAACCTTGAAGAAGACAGATTTATGGCAAGCATATGTTGCGTTGAATTTTGTTCATTCTCGTGACATTACATGAAGGAAAGAGGATCATGTTTATAAAACACTGACTGCCAATCGGATCAAGGTAGCGAAGGCGTACGAGGGTTTCATTGTTTCTTTGTTGTTAATAGGTTGTAACACGCATTCTCAACCAATCACATCCGCTTTATTTACAGAATTTACAGCAGAAATGCATCTATCCTCCCTTATAAACTATACTTAAAGTTAAATCTAGCGCTTTAGGTAAAACTTCATGAGAGAAGTTATGGAAGAAACTGCTTTTCATGTGCCAAATTCAGGTGGCTCTCTTGCATTTTTGTGTACCCTTGCGAGACAACTACCGCAAATTTACCATTTTGCAGCAGCTTGCAGTGTTCCAAAATTGCTTCCATTAGATGTAAAGAGCTTCAGGTATGCGTTCTCAAATTAATGAAATTTGTACACGAATTTCAGTAGTTGGTCGAGATCATCTCCACCAAGGAGTGGCATCCATCAACATAACTGGACCCATTCTGCTCGATCCTAAGTAAGAATACCAATGGACCACACGCCACTGCTCCATATTCTATGAAACATGTTTCGTCTGAGCGAATATCAGAGTCCAGGAGCATCTTAATCTGTACAGCGCGATCTAAAGGTCCCATCATGACATGACCGAGGAAGAGAAAATGGTCTCTGTGATAAACTTGGAAGGAAGATATTGCTAGGTAATTTAATTTGAAATTAAAATTTAATTTTAATTAATTCAGTCACCCGTCACCATCGCTGTAGACAGTGTTGTCTGTCTTTGATTCGCACATCATGATAGATCGAATAGAGAGAAAGAATTGAGAGGTAGAAGGTTGTCTTTGACTTCGACGATCGAAATCGACCCAAGTTAATTACTAGTTTGTCACCAAATGGCTATTACCAGTTATTCATTGCTTCTCAGCACACAGTCTGAATAACAAAGATATCTCCAGAGCTCGTCCACGTCATTCGTTCTCTTATTACAGTTTTTGCCCAGACGGTATTTGCCAGTTCAAGTCGACTCAACCAGACTAGCAAACATTCCTGTTATTCCAGTGGCACACAGCGCGATGCAAAGACAGCACCAAAAGGGAGAGTCGAAAGCGATTTCCATGCACCTGATGGCGAGTACTCTACATTTTCACCCTTGTCCAAAGCTATGTAATAATGTATGTTGGCGCCTCAGTAATCCTTTTGTCCCGATCGTAGGCAAGAGTCGCCCAATGGTTTCTCCTATTGTGTGGGACACGAAGAGGATCGTATTTTTTATTCAAGGACTTCGTGAAGAAATCTGATTAACGGGTCGGCGGTCTTTCTTAGTGCGCTTAATATCGCGGGGAACACAGTCGCTCACGGCTCTGGTCCAACGGTTGTCGTTAAAGCGCATCACGTGTCCGCTCCACCTTATTTTACTTTCCTTGGCAAACACGGCGGCGTCTCTGATCCTCGATCGCTGACGTAGGACAAAACTTCGAATCCCGTCCCTCACTTGCGTGAAGCGGGATACTCCTAGTATCACTCTTTCGATTGAGCGTTCAATGACGCTCACCGCATTTTCTTGCTGCTTGCCAAGTGCCCAGGTTTCTGAAGCATACATCAAAGCAGGAAGTACTGTGATGTTGAAAGGGTAAGCGCGGAGCCCGGTGTTACTGTTCTACTTCCCTACATCTTCGATGTTCTTATACACTCCCAAAGCCGCTCGTTTCTTCCTGCCCAGCTCGGGGGTCAGGTCGTCTTTCATGTTTATTTCCCGACCCAGACAAACGTAGCTGGCGCACTAGGATATGTTCGTTCCGTTCAGCGTGAATGGGGCATCCGAGACACATCCGTTACGCATGAACGTCTTATGCAGATTCAGCTGAAGACCGATGCATCCACATGTTTCGTCGAATTCGGTCAGCATTCGTTCCGCTTGGGTGATGCTAAGTGTTATCAGTACAATGCCAATAGCAAAGCGCAAATGGTGTAGCTGCCGACCATCAACCTTCACTCCCATGTCGTCCCATTCCAACTTTCGCATTGCTTTCTCGAGGGTGGCTGTGAATATTTTAGGTGAGATTGTACCTTACTGTCAGACTCCTCTCTTCATGTCAATGATGATATTCTTGTAGAATGGCGAAATTCCAGTCGTGAAGTTACTGTACAAAGGTCTCGAAGTACCTTCATGTATTGAGTAGGGACACCCTGGTTTTCCAAGGTCTGCATGACCGCTTCCTTCTCAACTGAATAGAAGGAATTCTTTAAGTCGCTGAAGGTGAGACAGAGCGGCATCTCGTACTCTCGCGATACCTCGATTAGTTTCGAAACAGTGTGAATGTGGTCAATCGTGCTGAATCCCTTTCTAAACCCCGCTTGCTCGCATGGCTGTCCTTCATCCAATACCTTTTCAATCGTGTCAAGGATCACTCTTCTAAAGAACGTGTAGATGACGAACACAAAACAGATTTGACGATAGAGATCGATGTCCTATTGATCTCTCTTCTTATAGAACAACACGGTCTTCCTGGTCTTTCACTGTTAAGTAAGCTTGCTTTCCGAAAGGTAACAAATAAAGAGCCTCGCCGAAGTATTGATAAGAAATACGATATAATAAAATTTTTACATGTTTTATTATGTTGTAGTCATATAAATATGAGTAATCATGCTATATAATAACGCGCTTAGTCCGTGTGTGTGTGTGTGTGTGTGTGTGTGTGTGTGTGTGTGTGTTTGTCTGTCTGTCTGTATGTGTGTCGTGTGTCACGAAAATACTCCGTAATGATGCAAAACTCTGCACCGTTGAGGTGCCGAACTATCGCCATGCACCTGATAGGCGAGCACTCTACCTTTTCACCACTGTCTGAATCTAAGTAACTATGTATGTTTTCTTTGATAAGGCACGTTAGTTTCTCTCATATGGTAGTGAGAGTAAATAACTTTTATGTGAATGTGTACTTCCAGATTTGCAAACTATCATGCTATATAATAACGGGCTTGTTTTCATGCTATATAATAACGGGCTTGTTTTGTCACGTGTGTGCTTCTGTGTATGTGTGTGTCTCAGTCAAGAAATTCTAAAAAGAGGGAATATTAAGCCTTAGGTTTGGTGCGCTGGACCCTCAAGGCAAAAAAATTGGGTGAGGCAGGTACTATGGTGTCGAATTCGTGCCCCGGAGCCAGATAGCTGTAAAATGGGGTGGGACGGGTCCAACGGGGTTGAAATGGTGCGCGGGAGCCCCAACGCAGTATAATGGGTTTCTGTGGTTCCTTCGCATTTCCCAGCATGTTTCCTGATGCTGAAGAGGAAAAGCACGAAAAGTGCGAACGGCTGCTTAAATACAATACATAGTAGCCAACGTTTACGCGATCTGACGTAGATAATGAATAATCACTACGATAGTGATTATTCATTTCATGTTAGCACTTCGTTCTTTGCTAATAGCTGAGAACGGAGGAAACTCATACTTCGAATAATATTTCCAAAATAAAGCAATTTGAGAGAAACATAGATGTTAAATGAAGTTCTATTGTTCTCCAAATATAGAACCGACGCGAAAGCGAACCGACGTAAAGAAAGCGTTGATAGAAAAAAGCATTTCTAATTTCCCAAAAAAAGTCGCTACTGTTATTTCTTACTGATCGGTGAAGGCGAACGAAGCGAACACCAAAATAGTCCGGCTTTAGCCGGACGTTCAGGCTAGTATGTAAATATCTTATTACTTGAATTTAGTTTATTTTACCCTATAAGAAGACGGGTCCAGTAAAACTCGAACTATGATATCATATGATGATCCTCATGATCCTCACTGCAACTCAAATAGTTAGTTATGGGAGTGGCTAGCTCCTTGTGGTTCGCTTGATATGTACTAACATAACTTCGCCTTCGTTGGTACTTTTTCAATCCTTCTAAGGATCACTCTTGTAAAGAGCTTGTAGATGACGGTCAGTAAGCAGATTGGGCGATAGTTGCCGATTTCATGTGAATCTCACTTCATATACAACAACACGGTCTTGCTGGTCCTCCACAGTTTAGGAACCTTGCATTCCGTCAGGTAACGTGTAGTGAACCTCGCCAGGGTGTTGATGAGTACTGGCGGAAGGTTCTTCGGGTGTTCTGTTCCTATTCTGTCGGGACCAGGTGCCGACAGAATAAGAACAGAACACTAATAAGACGACTTCTTACTGAAATGATAGCATGTTGTACTTCGGACGGGAGAGCCTTTGGAATGACATGTCCGTCTTCCCTCAGATGGTGAGGAGGCAGGTGGGCATGGCTGTCGATAAGATCAGAGTAGAAATCGTAGATGAGTTTCTCCATTCCCCTTCTCGATGCAGTGGTTGTTCTGTTCGGGTTCCAGAGAGCAGTCATATTTGTCTTGCGATTGGCAAAGACTCCGGCAAAGACGGGCAAAGCCCCCAAAGGCAAAGGCAATGCTTCTACCCCCTTCTGCAACTTCAGCTAGCACTTCTGCTCTTCTCTCTTTAAGGTTTTCCTTTATCGCATTTCTGCAAAGATTTTCGACCTCAGGCGTGAGTTCTTGGTTGCCTGCTGCTTGTGCTGCTCCACGCTAACGTATCAGCTCAAGAGTTTCGAGAGACAGGCGTCTCTTAGTGGTGTTAAAACTTTCAGCCTTTGTCGTGTAGTTCCTCGTTCAACGAGCTGGTCGTATTCCTCGTCGATGTTTTCCATCGCGGAATCTTCACAAAAGCCGGCGAGCGTAGCGAAGAGATCCCAGTTGATGAGAGTACTGAGACTCCGCTCTCTGATCCCACAGAGAGGCTTTTTCTCCTCTCTTGATTAACGAAAATCTTCCTTGGAGGAGGCGATAGTCCGATCCCTTATAGAACTTTGGAGTAACAGGTATCCGTCAGGCAAAACCTTTTACTGACGATGATATGGTCAATTTCATTACGGTACCCTCCACCGAGAGACTCCCACATCCAGCACAGGGAGAAGGGCTTCTGGAATTGCGAGTTCTTATGGATGGTCTTAGTCGTCATAATGAACTCGAAAGCCTTCTTGCTGTTCACTCCATTGTAGGCCGTGAGTCCCGATGTGAAGTTCCTCAGGCGTTCTTCTTGGGCGAAATTTGGCGTTGAAATCCCACATATGACCTTGTAGAAGGCATGTTCTTCTCTGTAGAACTTCTCCAGTTCCATATAGAAAGCTTCGACTTCTTCTTCTTCGTAGCTTGATGTTGGAGCGTAAGCGACGAAGATAGTCAAAGCTGGTGTTGGAGCACATCTTCTCATCCGCAGACGTCCGATTCGGGTTGTAAGTTGTTCGAAACGGTCGATGTTCTTTGCTATACTTGTGCTGACGAGGACGCCAACTCCACCAACACCTCTACTTTCGCATTTTCCTAAGAACAGTTCTTCTCCAGTTTCATATACGGCTTTGAGATGGTGACGTCGTCTCATGCTGCACTCTTAGAAGTCTGCTGTACTCTTAGAAGTCAAGCAGCTGCAGTCAAGAGTACCAGCATAGTGATTTCTTCTCTTGGATCACCCGGTGGTAGAAGAAGCAAGTGAGTTATGCCACGAATAACTATAACAGCGATGAGTATCCTACGCCATACCCCTTTACAATCATCAGCGTCGATGATACTGCGACAACAACGAAAATGTATAATTCACGGTAACATTTTCAAGTCTGATTGGTGATTTTTTTTTTCGTACTGCTCAACTGTAGTGGATTGGCGTGGCGCAAGTGATGGTTGGAAGTTGACAGGGTGAAATTCACTTCGGCTTGATGCCATGTGAATGGTGGCTAGCTGGACGTCGACGGCGTGGAACCTGCAGCTACTTTTTGCATGGCCGTTTCGTGGGTGGCTGCGGTGTCCTAGCGAAGCAGCAGCGACCGAGGCCACAGTTTCTGCACTTGATTCAAATGCGTCTGGGTGTGCTGTTTTCAGGCGAAGGAGGCACATGTTTAGCCTGCGCTGTTACGGAGGCTGAATCCGGAATCGTGGGCATCTCCCGACATGGTAGTTGTCAAATTGTCACGATTCTCGCACGAAACAGAATACGCAACTGGATTTAGGAGCAGTCCATTCCAGAAACGTTTGGGAGGCTTTTGCGAGGTCGTCGGGTCGGGGAAGCAGATGATGTAACAGTGTAGCGATATCGAACTTGTTGTAACTTGTTCGAAAAAGTCGACGTTTGTTGAAATATTCGTGTTGACGAGAACATAAACTCCACCAACTCCTCTACTGTCGCTAGGAACAGTTCTTATATAGTATCACACACGGCGTTCAGTGAGTGGCATCACCTCGTCTCGGTCAATCCGATGACGTCGTACTTAATCTTCTTGGCTTGCAATATCAGATCATCAATGGCCGCTTCCGATGCAACGTGCGTTATAAGTACAGATGGTCATCCTAGCTCTTTTCCGTTTCGGTAGCCTATATGACTCCTGCAACCCCGTCCTTCATGGCGCTACCGTACCAGGCTTTCCTCCGGAATCAACTTCTCCAGGTCCACACAGAAAGCTTCGACATCTTCTTTTACGTAGATTGATGTTAAGCTACGAAGATTGTGAAATCTGGCGTTGGACCACATCTTCTCATCCATAGACGTCCGGGTAAGTTGTTCGAAAGAGTTGATGTTCTTTGCCATATTCGTGTTTACAAAGACGCCAACTCCAAAAACTCCTCTGCTGTCGCATTTTGCTAAGAACAGTTCTTCTCCAGTACCAAACACGGCGTTTAGGGTGGCGTCATCTCGTCTCGGTCAGTCCGATGACGTCGTGCTTAAACTTACTGGCTTTCATAATCAGATCTTCAATGCTCGCATCCGATGCAAGCGTATTTGCGTTATAAGTACAGATCGTCATCCTAGTCCTTCTCCGTTTCGGTACCCTGCCTTTCCTGGCGCTACCATACCAGGCTTTCCTCCGGAATCAGAAGACTCTTTCTTATTACTGTAGGGTGCATACAATTTTGAAACTCATGGGCAGGTTGCAAACCACTAGTCTTATGAGTTTTTGGGAGAACGTTGCATTTTCCCGGAGCGGACAGGTGGAGTTTATTTGTTGGGAGCGACTCCAAATCGCCTCCCTTGCACCTCCGAGTCATTTAAATGCAGGCTTTTGGCCGGACCGACGTGCGGGATACAAGGATTTTATGAGTCAATCCTGGCACAGCAGAGACAGGGAGTCCATCCCCTGAATCCACCTGCGTCTCATGTCAGGCACAAAGTCGCTTTTGATCCGCGATTAGTCCCCTATCCGCCACCCGGGGACGGGCCACGTAGCCTCGCAACTAATCGGCTGTGATTCCTCTAGTGAGGGAGGTCCGTGGGTAGGCTTCCTATTTAGACATTATATGGCACTGACAGAACAGCACCTGGATCGGCACTACTGTGGAAACACAAGAGAAACAGGAAAAATGTGGAAAAAGTGCAATAGATTGAAATAT
This sequence comes from Necator americanus, assembly GCF_031761385.1. Taxonomy (NCBI): domain Eukaryota; kingdom Metazoa; phylum Nematoda; class Chromadorea; order Rhabditida; family Ancylostomatidae; genus Necator; species Necator americanus. Next base: position 12,804,022 of record NC_087376.1, read on the forward strand.
TTATTCCTGCATTTCCATCTAACCATTATATATTTTCTAGACATTACTTTTTCTGACGATTTTACTCCACGTTTTACTCATGTTACCTATTTAGAAGTACTAATTATGGCCCTCGTTCCAAAGGGGCGGGTGTAGTGTAGCGGTTAGAGGTTCCGGCACCTGCACGATCGATCGGATGTTCGAATCCGCCCCAGTGTTCACCAAGTCTTTCATCTCTCCGGGGTCGATAAATTGGTACCAGTCTTGTGTGGGAGGATAAAAACACTGACTTGACCATCGGCTGGCCCCCACAAGTCATTGTACAGGCCAACACGCGTTCCAAAACCTCAACGTTTACGAATTGCAGTAAAACGCGTTGGCGCATCCTACTGGATCCGTGGGTTGATACGCCAGTGACTTTATCCTTTTGACTTTATCCTTTATTTGTATTTATACAGTGTTCGATGCACGTAAGGTACTGCAATAGTTTGTAAAAGCTTCGATTTGTTTCTTTTACATAAATAAAACACTTGTTTTCTACTTGTGGCATTTCGCGTGCAATCGTTCTATACGTGAGCGATCGATGCTCCGTACAAAAGCAATACCAGTGTTAGCATGAACCTGCGAGGCATGTTTCACACCTCATTAGACGATGAGGACCGAAGATGGACGGAGTGATGGGCGGGCGTAAGGCAGACGTAGCGCAATTAACTGCTGCGCAGCGCAATTGACGATCGCCATTGCCAGTCGTTTCTCCTAAGGATAGGTTGTCGCGGAGGCTGCGGGTACCTAACGATACGCACCCCCAAGTGCCTTTGATAGAGCTCCAAGGTTATTGAAATTGAGCAGATAGAGGAAGAGTCACGGACACAATCAGCGTTAATTTGCGGTATGCTACTTTGCAGTAGTGTTGTGGCTGATCGTCATCTCTTATAAGATTCCTCATCTATTACTGTGTATTCACCTTGTTTAGTGTACTTCCTGTAACGGATACGTTTATTTTGGGGATAAGTTTTCTGCGTCGTTGCGCTGAGAACTATAGATGTTTTATGAAAATACAGTGCCATTTTTTGTGCAGGTCCGATGCGATAAACTTCTCTCGACCTACTGAGACCTCGACAGAGGTCTGATCAGCTGTTTTTTTTTAACAGTGATCTACGTTCCAGTTACGTTTGTGAGGGAACGACTTTTTGCCCAATTGGATGAATCTGGTGCGATTCACGGTCTTTGATTTGACCGTGTAAGTTGCTCAATGAGTTAGTCTCTTTCTTCAGGGGCCAAAAATATCACTCTTTGACGCGGGAGATGTGTCTTTATTTTAAGCGAAGAAACAAAATGTGTGGGGTGCAGAGACACTTGGGATCTTGATCCTTGTCGTTCCAATGAAAAGTAGGTGGTTCAGCGAATTTTTATTGCCAGAGACGACCGCACAGTACCAACGAAGGCGAAGTTATGTTGGTACATATCAAGTGAACCAGTACAAGCTGGTCAGCCCATAACTATTTGAGTTGCAGTGAGGATCACACGATGATACCATAGTTTGAGTTTTACTGGACCCGTCTTCTTATAGGGTAAAATAAACTATATTCAAATAATAAAGTATTTACATAATACTCATATTTATATAACTACAACATAATAAAACATGTAAAAATTTTATTATATCGTATTTCTTATCAACACTCCGGCGAGGCTCTTTATTTGTTACCTTTCGGAAAGCAAACTTACTTAACAGTGAAAGACCAGCAAGACCGTGTTGTTCTATAAGAAGAGAGATCAATAGGACATCGACCCCTATCGTCAAATCTGCTTTGTGTTCGTCATCTACACGTTCTTTAGAAGAGTGATCCTTGACACGATTGAAAAGGTATTGGATGAAGGACAGCCATGCGAGCCGAGTTTCGAAAGGGATACAGCACGATTCACACCGTTTCGCAACTCATCGAGGTATCGCGAAAGTACGAGATGCCGCTCTGTCTCACCATAATTGACTTGAAGAAGGCATTCGACTCAGTTAAGACGGAAATGGTCATGGAAGCCTTGGACAACCCAGGCGTCCCTACTAAATGCAGAAAGGTACTTCGAGAGTTGTACAGTGACTTCACGACCAGAATTTTGCCGTTCTACAAGAATATCATCATTGACGTGAAGAGAGGGGTACGACAGGTTGATAAAATCTCACCTAACGTATTCACGGCCACTCTTGAGAACCACTCAATACGAAGGCTGGAATGGGACGACATGAGAGTGAAGGTTGATGGTCTGCAGCTACACCATTTATGCTTTGCCGATGAAATCGTTCTGATAACGTTTGTCATCAGCTAAGCGACCGAATGCTGACCGAACTCGACGAAACATGTGGATGGATCAGTCTTCAACTTAATATGCAAAAGACTATGGCCATGCGTTACGGAGGGGTTTCGGATGCTCTGTTTACGCTCAACGGAACGGACATATCCGAATGCACTAGCTGCGTTTGGGCCGGAAAATGAGCATGGAGAACATTTTGACCTTTGAGCTGGGCAAGGGAAAACGAGCGGGTTGGCAAGCTTATAAGAGCATCGAAGATGTAGTGAAGAAAACCAGCAACACCCGGCTTCATGCTCACCTCTTGAACGTTACTGCACTTCCTGCTTTGACGTTGCTTCGAAAATTTGGGCACTCCGCAAGCAGGAAGAAAATGCGACGAGCGTCATTGACCGCTCAATCGAAAAAGTGATGCTAGCAATATCCCTCTTTACACAACAGATTGACAGGGGTCGAGGTTGTATCCCACGTTAGCGATCGCAGACTAGAGACAAAGACTTCGTCTTGTTCAATGTGAGATCGTGAACATAATCACGGGAGCGGTCGTTACGTACCCACTGCCGATTATCACTAAGCCACGCCTATGCATCACCACGCCACTGAGGCCATGTGCCGTGTTTGTATTGCAATTAAAGGCATCACCCCACGAATCTGAGGTGGTGCAGATTTCAGGTGGAGTATTCGTATACAGGATGGGAGACTACGGAGAGGGGGGTGATTCCGTCCATTTCCTGCTAATTGCCATAAAAAACGGCCCGGAAGATACGGCTTCATTCGTTTTGGCGCACCATTTTGTACAAGAGATTCGATTGGAGCGCGCCAGTCTTGTGCGGCGCCGCATCTTCCGGGCGGTTTTTTACGGCAATTAGCAAGAAATGGACAGAATCACCTCCCTCTCCGTAGTCTCCCATCCCGTATACGAATACTCCACCTGAAACCTGCACCACCTCAGATTCGTGGGGTGATGCCTTCAAGTGATAGGGTTGACTTCTGGGAAAGTTCAAAGAACAAAAAGATACCAACGTAGCAAGTGGAAAAAGACGTAAAAAATGAAAATGCTAAAAATGAAGAAAGAACGTAGGAGACTTGTACAAGAAAAAAAAACAACATCAGAAAACATAAATGAAGCTGAAAATTGAAATAAAAATAAAAAAAAAATCAAAATAAAAGTTAAAAGGTGTGGAAACGAGAACCAGGTTTTTGAAAGAAGTAGATTTGTGACTGAAAAAAAAACTATCATGCTATATAACAACGCGCTTAGTCCGCGTGTGTTTGTCTGTCTGTCTGTCTGTGTGTCACGAAAATACTCCATAATGATGCAAAACTCTGCACCGATGAGGTGCCGAACCATCGCCATGCACCTGATAGGCGAGCACTCTACCTTTTCACCATTGTCTGAATCTAAGTAACTATGGATGTTTTCTTTGATAAGGCACGTTAGTTTCTCTCATATGGTAGTGAGAGTAAATAAACTTTTATGTGAATGTGTACTTCCAAATTTGCAAATTACCATGCTATATAATAACGGGCTTATTTTGCCACGTGTGTGCGTCTGTGTATGTGTGTGTCTCAGTCAAGAAATTCCAAAAAGAGAGGGAATACTATAGGGTCGATTAGGTGCGTTGGAGCCTCAAAGCAGTAAAATTGGGTGAGACGAGTACTATGACGTCGAATTCGTGGCACAGGGCGATATAGCTGTAAAATGGGGTGGGACGGGTCCAGCAGGGTTGAAATGGTGCGCGGGAGCCCCAACGCAGTACAATGGGTTTCTGTGGTTCCTTCGCATATCTATTTCCCAGCATGTCTCCTGATGCTGCTAACATCTTTTCTTCAACACATGTGCGAACGGCTGATCAAATACAATACATAGTAGCCAACAGTTGCACGATCTGACGTAGAACGTTATTTTTGTCACTACGATACTGATATTCACGTCATTTCTTGTTAGCACACCATTCTTTTCTAATAGTTGAGAATGGAGGAAACTCATACTTCGAATAATGTTTCCGAATTGTGGAGATTTGAGAGAAACAGATGTAAAATCAAGCTTGATTGTTCTCCAAATATAGAACTGACACGTTTAAAGTAAAAACCATCAAATCTATCATCTATGCTTAGATTCTGAGGAAAAAAAAATCGAAGAAGGCTCTGATAGAAATAAAAAAAACAATTGTAATTTTACAAAAAAATTTGTTATTTCTTTTTGATCGGCGAAGGCGAGCGAAGCGAACGCCAAAAAAGCCTGAAGTCCGGCTTTAGCCGGACGTTCAGGCTGGTAAATAAATAAATAAATAAATAAATATATATATATAACATCAAATCTGAGTGAGCATGTATTACTAAGAAATGAATTAAACGATCTTTCCTGCATTCAGATCTGTCGAAGCGAAAAGAAGGAAGTGGCGAATCCAAAGTGAAGTTATGATGCAGACAATAATCGAATTTTGTGTAAAATACAATAAGAACAATGATAAGGAAGAATCGTGCAGATATCAGAAACCAACCTGTCCTCTGAGCCGCAAACAATATGTTTCCCATCAGGTGAAAAGGCCGCACGTATTTGTGACCGTTCATTCTGTGCTCCACGAAACTTGCAAGTGAGTGCTTTATCTCGTACATCATACATCCGTATACGGGAGTCATTAGAAGTAACCTACGTAATTGCACAATCAATTCAAACCACATAAGCGCAAAATGTTTGAGGTAACTCACCAATAACTTGTCCCCGTGAACAGCTAAGCCAGTTATTTTGTGACCCTTGGCATTTCTGCCACGGGTTGAACGTACATCCACGACGGTGTGGTATTTCAATTGCTGATAAGAAAAAAAGGTGTGCAAACAATGAAATAAAATAGTTCGAAATTTTCATCATCATAATATCATTGCTCACATCAGTCGAGTAGAAGAAACAGCGCCCGTTGTATGTTCCCACAACTACAAACTTCCCGTTCTTCACAAATGTCATCGCTGTTATGAATTTCACCTTAAAAATCGAATATTGAGTGTCAAACTAAGGGTTCAGAAGATTACAAAAATAAAAACAAAACGTGCAGGAACTTCATTCCACACAGCAACTTTTTTGTCGGGTATATGCCACATCCGCAGCTTTCCATCAAGCGATCCAGAAAGAAAATAACGGTCGTCCTAAAAGGAATCTCAGACTAACATGTATGTATGTATGCGATGTATGCATGCGAGGTATGTATGCGATGTATGTAAACGATGTATGTAAGCGATGTATGCGATGTATGCGATGCGTGTATGTATACAATGTATGTATGCGATGTATGCTATGTATGTATGCGATGTATATATGCAATTATTGCGATTAACAACACTTTATTATTCGACGAAACAATCTCTATCAACATCGGCAACGTTCTGCCAACGTCTCACAAGACCACGGATTCCTTTGGCGTAGAACTCCGGTGACTTGGAGGCGAAGAAAGCCCGAAGGTCATTTTCGAAGTGGTCACCATCATAGTAGCGCTTCTCTTCCAGGTGATGTTGAAGCGTAGGAGGTGGTAGTCGCTCAGGCCAGGTCTGGGCTGTACGGTGGCTGCGGTAGAACTTCCCATCTGAGCTCCAGAATTCTCTGGGAAGTCTTCTTCGTGATGTGAGGGCTCGCGTTATCGTGCAGCAGGCGAACGTTGTCGAGTTTGGGTGCTCCTTGCGGATCTTGTCGGCCGTCTTTGCAGTTGAGCGCAGTAGACCTCGGCAGTACTGTCGTGTTGTGCGGCAGCAGTTCGAAACGGTATATTCCATGAACTCCCTACCAGAAGCTCTGCATGACCTTCTTCTCATGGATTTCACCTTTCACGAAAGGATCCGGCATTTCATCGCCAGCGCACCAGGCACGTTTGTGGGTGTGGTTGACGTAAAGGACCCATTTTCCATCTCCAGTGACAATGGTGTCCAGCCAGTCGAATCTGCGACTTCTGGAGAGCAGCCGAGTGCAGATATCCAGACGTCTTTGTCGGTTGCCGTCGCTCAATGCATGTGGGTGCCACTGACCGAGCTTTTTTACCATTCCGAGAGATCGCAGTCCATTGCTCACGGTGGACAGTGAACAGCCAAGACTGGCAGCAAAATACCGCACACCTTCATATGGATGCTGCTCCCCCAGATTCTTCAATTCGTCGAACGATATTGCAGTCGGTCGACCAGAGCGAGGCTCATCTTCGAGTTTTTTGTTTCCGGCTTTGAAGTGCTAGAACTAGGCGCGCACAGACCGCTCAGAAGGGGCTTCAGTGCTGAATACTTGACCTAAGTTTCAATGGACTTCAGCAGCGGAGTGGCCAGATTCGAACTCGTAAAGGAGCGCATATCGAATATGAGTGGAATGTTCGGCTATTATAGGATGAAATAGGCAAGGACGAGGGAGCCTGATATGTTATGTGTATACAAGTGGTACTGTCCTTATATAATGTATTTAAAACGGGAACTTCCAGAACCCCAAAAAAATCTGCGCTACTGCGAAATTTTTGGCAGATACTTTCCGAACACCCTAATAGTATAGTACAGAAGGTAGCCGGAGGAAATGCGCAATGATACGACTGAGTTCACTGCAATTTATAATGGTCTTCCGGATATTGCAAAGGCGTGACGGGGTTCTGAACGGAGTGTGATCACCACAGCCGTCAGAACCTACTGCTTGCTCCAACGCTGCCTTTTACCGTTCCTTCAACTGTTTCGTGTTGCAGGATCAGCCCCATTTGGAGCTGAAGTCACGTTGACCTCACGCCATGTGATGTTACAACATATCGTCCACCCCTCGCTTCTCGCTACTATTCCAAGTGGAGAAGTCGTCTCTGTATGGGCTAACAACTTCCAGGCAACGAATCAAACACCAAAAAGAAGAGGTGGTAGCGCAAGAACTGCGAGAAAAAAGAGATGCTGCAAAACGTCACTAGTAATTTTTAAGAGAGACTAAGAGAGACGAGGTGTTCAAAACAATAGTTGCCAGCTTTCCGACTGGATTCAGAAAGATTCAAAAAGTGAGACTTTTTTGATTGTACACTAGTTTTTGCAAGCGTCAAGCGAAAACGTTTGCTGTGATAAATGAAAGAAAAAAATGTATTTCTACTTCTCAATATCTCTTGGAAGTGTGGATTAGCTATCACTTCTAAGCATAATGGAAGGTCAAAGAGTTTTAAAATTTTTCGAACTTCCTCTAATAATTGATGAAATTGTCTTTGGTTCAACTGTCAAATGTTTTGTTAGCACACAATGCTTTCTCACATTAACATTTAGTCTTTAAAAAAATTAATGTTACCAGAGACATTATTCGTTGACTACAGCGAAAGCCTCCTCATTCAGCAAAAATTTCCAACTTTTCCTCTTCTCATTCAACGAGAATTTCCAACTAACCAAATCAATTTATCAATTTTAGAACAGAAAGAAGTCACATGGAGCTGAATCCGACAAATAGAGTGGATAATGGAACACCCAATAGAAATTCAATTCATTCAATTTTGTGCTCCTCGCTTCGAAAAATTCTGTGAATAATACTGTCGTCAAACGATTAACGACTGAGCTATTTGCTGATATCTGCACAAGGATTTGAAGGGTGAGATTTTCGAAGTGTTACGTCGTTTAACGAACAGCCACAAACATCTACCAGACCTACTGACTGTCGTACGAATTGCAGTGGTGTTTCTTTCAAGTGGCCACTACTCAATATCGGACGAGATCAACAATGGTAGATGGTTGTAAATGTCGGTGATCTTGACATTGCTCAGGAGACAAAAGGAAACACTATCTTACTACAGGCATTAAATTGGTCTAGCTTTGGAGCGTTGTACATAGAACGAATCCTGTCCATCTATAAAACTTATTAACAGTGTTGCACTGCTACAGTTGTATCATGTATATCCTTTTTAATGCCACGAATTCTCAACTTTGGGTCACACTTTTGTAAAAGAAGTAAGTGGGCCTGCTTGGATTACGCACACGCCATACGAATATGTTAATCACCTCGAATGAACGGTAACTCGAAAGTGATGCCACAAAGCCATTTGGTTGCAGGCTTTCGGCCAGACCAACTTAAAGCATATAACCCATGTACGGAATATTGAAATAAATCCATATATCTTGAACAAGCTACATTGGAAAGTATGATTAATTAAGCGCAAGAAGTCAAGACCACTTTCTTTAGGAAAAAAAGGTGCACGTCTCAGGGTTCAAAACGGTTTTGGCCCGTACGTAACCTATTTTTCCGCCAACTGGGGGCGTGGAAGCTCATGGCTAAGCAGCGAAGACCTTTCCAATGAAAAAGTGCAACCACAACAACCTGCATTCACACTTCCAAGCATTTCCGCAACTTCTCGCCCGAAAAATGCCTCAGAAGTATAGACAGTGCCAAAAACACCTTCAATCATTTTGCTACTTCCAAAAATAGAAAATATTTTATGGGAGTTCGAATGTTCTTTTGTCTTGAAACCTCGGCATATTCTGTCTGTGTTTTGCTCAGAGCGATTACGCAATGCGAGAGTTGAGGGCAACTGCGTAATAGAGTCTTTTGATGTAACCTCACTCTACACGAATGTAAAAAACAGTGAGGCGCTGCAGGCTCTCTCTGAGATGATAGATTTATATGGTAACAACTTGGAAACATATGGACTAAGTAAATCTCGCATAATAACGCTTATCAAGGAATGCCTGAATTGCAATATCTTCAGGTGGTCAGGAAATTATTTCGCGCAACTGAGAGGGCTAGCAATGGGTCAACGATTAGCACCAGTACTGGCGATCTGCTTCATGAGCAGAATCGAAGAACCAGTACTTTCGCGTAGACCAATAATGTATTGCAGATATATTGACGACTGTTGCATCATAACATCAACACAGTCCGAAATGGACGAGTGTTTCCGAATACTCAACCAACAATCGCAATATATAAGACTCACACGAGAAACCCCAAAAGAAGGATGGCTTCCGTACCTCAACACACAAATAAGTACTTCAAACGGCATTATTAGAGTAAAGTGGTATCGCAAAGAAAGTTGCAAGAACATCATATTGCACGCCAAATCTGCACATCCGACTGCAGTAAAACGCGCAGTGATTCGTAATATGTTCAAAACCGCTAGTGAAGTATGCACTGGCAACCAAGAACGACACGAATCACGAAGACTAGCCTTGAAAATCGCATGTGCCAATGGCCATACAGTACGTCCGCATTACCGAAGAACCCGCACTGTAAATAGCAATATTCCGCGCGAAAACAAAATTTCTCTTTGTCTTCCTTTTATCTCTGACAATGTCAGTGCCGCTGTTCAGCGCAGCATTATCCAAGCACAATTACAAAATGACGTGATCTTGGTAAATATCCCAAATGCAAACATCAAAAGCCAGCTTGTTAGAAACAGACTATATGATAGATACTGCATCTGTGAAAGATGTGTTATTTGTCCTTACGGAAAAACAGGCGACTGCGCAAAAATAGGGGTAATATATGAGATTGAGTGCTTGATATGCAAGGCAACTTACGTTGGGGAGACCGGTAGGAATCTTGGAGTGAGGATTAATGAACACATGGCCGGAAAACGACGAAAAAGTTTGATAACACCACTAGGAAGGCACAGACATGAGGCCCACAACGGGAACGATTACGATGTGAAATGCGTTATACTGGCTCACGAAACAGAAATATCGGCAAGGAAGACGTTGGAGGCGTTTTTTATTCTTAAAAGAAACCCTTCAATGAATAATAAGAATGAATGCTTGTCCATAACGAATGAGTTCTTGCCACTTGTACCGCTCTGTGACCTATAACCGCCTGATATTCTGTGTGTAGATCAAATAATCTATGTCGTCGCTGGTGATCTACACGCAGTAACACTCATTCGCTGGTACACTGAGTGACAAGTGCGTGCAACCAGCCGCGCCACATCCGGTGGAGCAAAACGTAAGACCATTTTCAATGTAGATAGGTTTCTGTTTTCACTACCCTGAACGATTATCGAAACACTGACCCAGGGTGGTGTGGCACTTGACGGGATAAACGTAGCATTGTTCCAGTCATCCTCTATTTAGGCCTCTGAAGACGGCGAAAAAGCCGAAACGTCAGGCAAATAAAGGTTCCATCTAAAAACCTCGTAGGCACACTATTTTATGGGAATAAATGAACTTGCTTCGTGTTGGTAAAGATATTTTCAACATAACGGTTTACCCTTAATCATGAAGCGTGAAGTGTCTAAGCCGAGTCTGAAAAGCGTCTAGTTCTTCAAGCTGTTGCTAAAAACTATTCAAGTTATATATTCAATTTCCCACTTAAAAAGTGTTATTAAAATGGCCACTTTTGCATCGCAGTAAAGCATACTGGTACGATTTCCGTTACTTATTCTCATTATTTATTCAAGTTGCCGTTAAAAAACTGTACTTGAAAACTCACTGTTTTCGCATCGAGTTAGAAGTACTAATACGATTTTCGTAGCTGGTGCAACCAGTAACGAAAATTATACATTAGACTTCGCGACATAAGACCAACAAATCCTTCCACCCCCTCGAGCTCGATAACTACTAACAGACTTGGCTGGGGACCTAAAGATTCTGACTTCAAAGGTCGGCTGACCTCGCGAGTCACTGACGCACATCGAAAAGACGTCCGTAAACCTTTTGCATTCCCAACAGAAGTCGAATGCGCAAAGGATTGATCAGAGCCGACCAATCTGCCATTACCACTTTTACTTTTGTGCCAACCGTATCAGGTAATTTGTTTTACTAAGTTGACTTTAAATCTGGTGTCAGCAGAAAAAAATAATCCAGATTATACAAAACTTGAAGAAGCCATATTATTAAAAGAACAGGAGCAACATCAATTTGAAAAAAGGTACCGTGGAGATGTCGACAATTTTGATTTTTTATTCCCCACAGGGAAAGGTTAAGGAGCATGACATTGATCAACACCTTTACATTTGACTTCAATTCAGAATTGTTTGAGGTTTGTGAACGCGTGTGCGGTCCACACACTGGATGGTGGGGGGAGGACAATTTATCGCCCTGCAGCGACAAAAAGCTTGATAGGATCTAAGGCTGTTTAGGACAACCAAACGTACAGTAACGGGAACCTTCTGCTATGCCTTTCCCATTTACCACAGATTAGATATCAATTACAGATATATCATCCATGGTGGTCTGTGGTAGTGGCCCGTTGCTCAAAAAGAGTTACATATCTTCCAAGATCAGAAAAGAGGAGAATGAAAAAGAAAAGAAGAGAGAAAAGTTAAAGAAATACTCAAAACCCGTATTGAAGACAGACAACAGAAACAACCATAGCTTTTCGGCAAAAGACATTATTTGAGGCTCCCACAGAGATAGGATAGTATTCTGGGGGAGCAGGATCAGGGGAGTGGAGAAGGTAGAGCTGCGTGAGTGCCCAGACAAAATGACGTGCAATATCATGTAATAGGTGTCCAACGGCCTTTTACGACCGCTCTTCTCAGGCGGCGAATGACTGAGAGCCATGTAGATGTCGGTACTAACAGTGTGAGCATGTTGCACATGAGCAGCTCCCACCATATCATCCCATACGAGTCTCAAATGCACCGGCAAAGACTTTGAGCCACGGTTCCGTTAGAAGTGCAGCAGCGGCGCTCTTCCGTGTCGTAGCAGGAAGCAAGCAGCTATCCAATCGTTAAGAAAGATCGCCGCCTTCGCGGCGAATTGCAAGACTTCCATATGCAGAAAAAGATCGCTCGATGATATCGCTTTGGAACAGAGGTACCTTCACAAAAGCGTAGCGTTTTCTGGTGTCAGCTAGAAAGCTTCAAGGACACCACAGCATTTACTCAAACCTCGCCTATTTATTCATTTTCTGTGTATCACTTCGACTTCCCACATACACACAAAATGATCGAATAGTACTGTTACTTGCATTCAGCACACAACACATTTAGAAAGCAATGCCATTGTGAGTAACATCTCATGTATGTTTTTCTCCGTTCTTTTTTGTGTACTTCATGGCCCAAAATACATTTCAGTGTGCATTTGAGCGATGACAATAGAGAACGGATGAAATGCATGCAGAAAACTTAGGTAAAATGTGAAATCAGACCAAGCATTATCTTACAAAAAAGGGGTGAGTTGTTGAGGAAAAAAACTTGATTTCTGGGTATAACCTTAACAGTCATTTTTCAGGCCAATTAATCGGAATTCGAGCCAAACTGACCCGCATTGACAGACACCCGTGAACGTAAACTAAACTGTCACTGCATCACGCCACTGCATCCCGAATAAAATCTTGGAATTAAACAGTGATTGATTTCCCGCTTTGAATGCTAGAACTGCATCACCATTGCTCATTGTAGGCAAATGTGATGATGCATTTTTCCTAAGAAAATTGAAAACCTATTACAACGGCGAATACTGCTACCTCGTCTCTCAGCTTGCTCCTCTGTTGAAGGGCAAAGGTGGACAGAGTCATGTGTAAGAAACAAGACACGAGACAAATTTTAATAATATTCAGATGATCAAATGGTCGCTTACCTTCGGCAGAAATGCTACAGATGTGACAAAGTCGACATGTTGGAAGCAACATAAGCACTCATTACGCGACAAATGCCACAACTTCACAGTCCTATCCATACCACAGGAGAGAATGAAGTAGTTTTTTGACCATGACAAGTCTAATATGTCAGCAGTGTGACCCTTAAAACAATATCAATCTTTTCAGATAGCAATGTTAGCTTGATACGAGTTGATGCATAGTTAACAACCTGGTCGTTAATCACTCGTTTCAGATCTTATTTAAAAAGCAGATTGGAATGCAATCTAATTACCCTAAAATCCCATAGATAAGAGCGGTTTAATTTACCGGTGAAAAATGAATTGGAATGAAATTGAAATTGAATGCAGTCACCCCTCTAACTTGATGGATGGATAAATAAAAATCGGAGAAGTTTAGAAGAAGCTCCGCCCTTCAACTCTAAACCCCGCCCACTTAATAAACAATTCATATGGAAAAATAGCGATTTTAACGGAATTTCTGCCGGAATCTCTCTAGAAATGCCGGAATTTGATCTCTGGATAGAACTTGAAGAGCCAATTCGATCAGTAAAATTCCATAGATAAGAGCGGTTTAATTTACCGGTAAAAAATGATTTTGAAAAAATATTTTTAAAATTTTATTTGTATATTAAACAACAAGGACTCCAACATACCTAAACATAACACTAAACTTTTCCAATTTCTACTTCGTCATCATCGTTTATATTCATCATGGCAAAATCGTTTTTGAGATTTTCCAAATCACACAATGCTTTTTCAAAGCTATGTTGAATAACATCAGATGAAATGGATTGGAAACTTTCGCTAACTAAAAATGCAGCTTCTTCGTAGCTCATCCTTCTCCTTATTCCACTTTTTGTGTAAGTTGCTTTAGCTTCATCTCTCATCCTGGTACTGCATCAATATTTCCCAAATTGAAAGGGGATACGTTTAAGGCTTCAGCTGTAACGAACTTTCGAAAATCCGAGCATTTTTGTAGATGGTCAGACGGTAATGGTTGACCGACACTTGTTCTTCTTCGTACAGAGAGCTTTTTTCGCGCAATAAACAGGATGCACCAATGCGCAGATGCTTTAAAATTTTGGTGACCATGCTCTTCTGCTAATTCCTTTGCTTTGGTCCTTATTTCTTTCACCGTGACAGTTCTATTTTCTTCTCGTTTTTTGACAACCCAGTTGTAGATGGCATCTTCAACTTCTTCAACGCTTGGTTTTTTTGTATCGTCGGGCTCTCTTCGTTGCTGGCATCTCTTGAAGAGTTTGTCGATCAACAACCCACTTTCTTATCATTGCTTCAGTGACTTCAAAATGACTAGCCGCTGCCAAGGTTCCATGTAAATCACGATAATTGACGGCGTCTAGCTTGAAAGCTGCTGTATACGATTTACGACGTTTCATAGCAGGTGATACAGGATAGAAAGAGTATAGAAAACAGTAAGAATAAAGGTAGAGTTGTAGGCTATTATTGCAATAATCATGAGCACACAACGCCAAAAAAAAAACGTATACAAACGTCAATTTTCATTTTCTAGCACAAACCGCTCTTATCTATGGACCGCTCTTATCTATGGGATTTTAGGGTAGTGACGCGGTCAGCCCAGCGTCCCCATCCTCCTTTAGACCTGGTTTTTATTCCCAACCAATCCTTAGGCTTCAATGAAGAAGAGATTTGTTGGAAGAAAACCAAAGTTTTTCTTCGTCCATCATTTATTCGAGACAAACAGGACTTCCCCTCTTCAAGTTGATCAGCGAACAATTCAAGTAGTCTGAAGGAGAAGAAGGGAGAAGAGAAAATCCCTGGACTTCATTCCTGATTGATTACCTTTGTAACGAGGGATTTTTCCACTAAGATCGCAAAGAAATCAGTCGATTCTTCAAGGCTACTCGGAGTGGCGAATCTTAAAACGCCGCAAGAAAGAGCGAATATCAACACCAATTATGAAAATGGAGCGGCTATGATAGGTCTCATTTATCTGTTGCAACATACACATGAAGTTATTGCACACCATTTCTATGCCGCGGGACCCGTCTCACTCCGTTTTGTAGCTATCTGGCGCCAGCGCACCAATCCGACGCCATTGGACCCATCGCGTACCATTTCGTAGCTATCTGAGGCCGGCGCACGAATCCGACGCTGCGGGACCCGTCGCACCCCCCTTTTCGAATTTCGTGACTGACACACACACACGTGACAGAATAAGCCCGTTATTATATACTAGTCTGAACGTCCGGCTAAA
The DNA here is from genome assembly GCF_031761385.1 of Necator americanus. NCBI lineage: Eukaryota > Metazoa > Nematoda > Chromadorea > Rhabditida > Ancylostomatidae > Necator > Necator americanus. The sequence continues at coordinate 12,819,053 of NC_087376.1, forward strand.
GCCGGACTTCAGACTTTCCGTGGTGTTCGCTTCGCTCCCCTTCACTGATCAATGAAAATTAATGGTAGTTTATTTATTCTCTTTTTCTCTGTAATTCTCTGAAATTAGATTTGTGTTGTTCTAACAACGCTTTCTTCCTCTTTTCCTCTTTTTTTTTTATAATAAATAAAAGCGGAAGGTTTTATAGTTCTCTTTCTAACCGCATCAGTTCTACATTTGGAGAATATTCAAACTTCAGCTTCAAACACTACTTCAGCTTCAAACACACTTCAATACCAATATAATGTAGGCACTATTTGAAAATATTACTCGAAGTATGGTTTTCCACTTATTTCTCCCTAACAGTTATCGCAGAGTAATGTTTTAACATGAAATGACGTGGACGACATCACTGTACTGATAAAGATAGCGTTTCACGTCAGATCACATAAACAGCTTGCTAGTATTTAAGCAGCTGTTTGCACGTGTGTTTCCACTTTCTGAGGAACGGAGGAGTCGCAGAGGTGGAAAGCAACGCGGAAAGTGGATACAACTATGGAACGTTTGCAACGTCCCGTTTACCTTTTTCGTCATGCACACGAAGTTACTGCGCGATACTTCTACACCATGACACAGGAATTCGAACCCGTGGGACCCGCCTTACCGCATTTTATAGCTTTACGGCCCTGGCACACCAATCGACGCTCTGGGACCCGTCGCATCCCATATTATAGTTATCTGGTGTCTGCGCACAAACTCGACGCTGGTGGACCCGTCGCAGTTCATTTTGTAGCTATCTGGCGCCGGCGCACCAATCCGACACCGTGGGACCCGTCTCAATCCATTTTGTAGCTATCTGGCGCCGAGTGGACCCGTCGCACCCCCTTTTTCGAATTTCGTGACACACAGACACACACACATTCACACATACACACGGACTAAGCTCGTTATTATATACCAACCTGAACGTCCGGCTAAAGACGGACTTCAGGCTTATTTTGGTGTTGGCTTCGCTCGCCTTCACCGATCAATAAGAAATAACAGTAGCGACACTTTTTGGAAAATTAGAATAGCTTTTTTCTATCAAAGCTTTCTCCAATTTTTTTACCAGAAAATTTAAACATAGATAAAAGATTTTATGGTTTTTCCTTAAACGCTAAGTTCTATATTTGGAGAACAATCCACCTTAATTTTACCTTTATGTTTCTCTCAAACCTCCAGAATTTGGAAACATTATTCGAAGTACGAGTTTCCTCCGTTCTCAACTATTAGCACTGCATGATGTGCTAACATGGAATGACGTGAATATTACTACCGTAACGACAAAAATAACGTTCTACGTCAGATCGCGTAAACTGTTGGCTAATATGTATTGCATCTAAGCTGCCGTTCGCACGTGCGTTTCCCCTTTTTGAAGAGAAGATGTTAGCAACATCAGGAGACATACTGGGAAATAGATATGCGAAGAAACCACAGAAATCCACTGTACTGCGTTGGGGCTCCCGCGCACCATTTCAACCCTGCTGGACCCGTCCCACCCCATTTTACAGCTATATCGCCCTGTGCCACGAATTCGACGTCATAGTACTCGTCTCACCCAATTTTACTGCTTTGAGGCTCCAACGCACCTAATCGACCCTGTAGTATTCCCTCTCTTTTTGGAATTTCTTGACTGAGACACACACATACACAGACGCACACACGTGGCAAAATAAGCCCGTTATTATATAGCATGGTAATTTGCAAATTTGGAAGTACACATTCACATAAAAGTTTATTTACTCTCACTACCATATGAGAGAAACTAACGTGCCTTATCAAAGAAAACATCCATAGTTACTTAGATTCAGACAATGGTGAAAAGGTAGAGTGCTCGCCTATCAGGTGCATGGCGATGGTTCGGCACCTCATCGGTGCAGAGTTTTGCATCATTATGGAGTATTTTCGTGACACACAGACAGACAGACAGAGAGACAAACACACACACACACACACACATACACACAGACGAACTAAACGCGTTATTATATAGCATGATAGCATGATAATACACATATATGCGGGGTGGGATGTGGTGCATTCGGTTAGAAGTACATTGTAGCCACAAAGTCGAGTTCGAAGCCGCTCTAGTGCAAACTAAGACTTTCATCCCTCCGGGGTCAACAAATTGGTACCAAACTTGTCTGGGAGGAACGAATTGCAGTGAAACGCGTTGGCGCTTCTTAAGTGGATTGATACGCCAGTGACTTTAAATAAACAGCATTGGTTCTTTGAAAGCCAAAACATCTGTTTTGTTATAATCTGTTTTCTGTTTCTTCGCATTGCCGCTATCTTGCTTCTTTGGGCATTTTTTAAAATCCAATTTAATTTCTAATTAAATAGAAGTGGAGCATCGCATAAAAATACTCGGCTGAGTTGGATTTTGGATTCACACTGCTTTCCTTTGCTATCAAATCATATAATCTCAGAAATTTTCTTATTGTATGAACTCACTCATCTTACCTTGAAGACAGCATAAGGCTTCGAAGCAAATATGTTATTAGACTCTTCTTCACAGCTGAATTCGCCTTGCAATGTAGAATAATTACTTCGAGAAAGAGGAATGACAAAAAGCAATGAATGACTATCCAACTCCGAAATTGGCACCTGAGCATCTCGAAGGTCTAAACGAATCTACATTGTGGAACGATGACTGGAACTCCTGACTAGAAGAAGCGGAAACATTAGAAGTCCTCTGCTGATATCTGGAATAATATGGAATTGTCTTCAAAGACTAGCAGTATAGTGACAAAACTCGAAAGTGCTTTCACATCGAATGGTTGACTAACGAAGATTTTCGATTACTCGTATATGTATATATTTATTTATATTTATTTATATTACATTATATTATATGGGGCGGGTGTGGTGTAGCAGTTAGAGGTTTCGCTTCCTGCACGATCTATCGGAGGTTCGAATCTGCCTTAGTGCTCACCAAGCCCTTCATCCCTCCGGGGTCGATAAATTGGTACCAGACTTGTCTGGGAGGATAAAAGCGCTGACTTGACACATCGGCTAGCCACCGCAAGTCATTGTATAGGCCAGATACACGTTCGTAAATCTCAAACGATTCTGAATTGAAGTGAACGTGGGGACGCATCCCAGGCGGATTGATTAACGCCAGAAACTTTATCCTTTATTATATAATGCATACATATTTATATTCTATGAACTTGGGAGCGGGTGTAGCGCATTTGGTAAGAGGTACCGCTGTCTACACGATCGATCGGAGGTTCAAATAATCTTTATCCTTTATCCGGTGAACTTGATTCAAGTTCACTTCTATCTCTGCACGATCGGTTGTTCAACATCACCCAAGGCCAACTAAGGCTTTTATTCCGTAGTCGATAAATTGGCACCAGGTTACATTTAGAAGATAGGAAGTCTGCTTGGTATATCGCATGTCCAAGCAAGTCGCTTCACGTGTTCATAAACCCCTATGACTCAAAACAGAAGTCGCACACGACGGTGCATTCCAAAGGGATTTATCAGCGGTGAGCATTGATTATTCATCCACTACGAAGCTACTGTTACCTACTGTTAATTCGGATGCTCCAAATCATACTCGTAATATTTGTTCACATGGTATTCTCGACGGAGGTACCACTTTTCTTGGAACCCCTTTTTCTTTACGAATCAGTTGTGCAAATCGTAACTTGAGGAGCTAAGAATTACATTTTGCTTTCGACTTAAAAATGATATAAAAGCCTTGTGATGCAAAAAAGCACATTATTTGAGGATTGAATTCAGATGTACTGATGTATAGTTCTTTGATTTCTACGGAGAAAAGAGAATTAAGGCGAGCTGAAACGTAGTCGTTTCAAAGTTGATCTGTCCTAGCGATTACGATAAGAATGTCTTCGTCAATATCGTGTACTTCTAACCAGCTTCCGGGTACTGAATTGCAACGGTTTTTTTCCTATTCCTTCTCCTTTCTCAAACAAATACTGTATCTTTCTTTACTCGATATAACACTGAATGTACCTCTAGTAAAAATGAACAGTCTCTAATGAAGAGTAACTCACTGGAGCGTAAGCAAAACATCAAGACTTTTGCATCTAGACAGAACAGACACCACAGTCAAGCCTTGTGTTCAATACCCAAAAAAGTCAAAAAATTGTTATGATGCTCATGATTGACCTCAAGACTACTTGAGAACTTCCTGGAATGGACAAGCATTTCCACTATGATATTAAAGCAGATATTCTACAGAACAACTCGAGTTAGCAGCGAAATGAACAAATGATTCAATGGTATCAGGAGTACAGTGGAAGATTGCTCTTAATTTGATTTCAAACAACCCTAAAAAGAGAAGAGCTACGAACAAGTCAATAATCGATAATAAGTCAATAATAATCTGTACTGAACGATATCTCCTTCGACAATAGTTAACTCGATTACTATTGAATGTATACCTTTCAGAATATTGGCAGCTTGCGTAGGAAAAATCATAGTACTTCCAATGCATAACCACTAATGTGAGGAAGAAATGTGTGATTACAAAACATGAAATAAGAAAAGTCCATAAATTGTTAGAGGATAGGTACGAAAAACTTGCGTTTTAACAAAACTGTAATGGAATACTATCTAGAGCATTCTAGAGGCTCGGCCTAGATGCCTAGGCCTTGACACCTTTACAACTGCATGCACGTGAAAGTGGACGGTAAGACTGTAAATACTGGACAAATATGGGGATGTTCATGGCCATACATCTTGTTGATTATCCTGGTTTGAGATAATGGACGTGGGAATTCACATCGGCAGACATACGAATTACTTCTTTATCGTATAGTTTGACTAATCGAATTTCGCATGTCCGGGAGTTCAGAGTAGAAAAAAAAAACTAACGAAATTGAACGTCGTAAGAAGGCATTGTCCGCAGGCCACGGATGCTCGTTATTAACCTCGCCCATTATTTTGAGGGAAAAGTTCTCGTCGTTCTTCATAAATTCGCAGCAGATTTGACGAAAATGCTGCGAAAGAGTGAAATCGGTTACTGTCGGATCGATTCTCGTCGTACGGACAAATTGCTCTTATATTATGGTATTATCAATAACAATTAAAGAAATCAAGAACGAAAAGCCGAAAGTTGTACCCTTCCGCAGCTAATCTATGTATTAACTTTTCCATGTTTTCCAATATCGTTCCCCACTGCTATATTCGGTACGAATTTTCATCTAACCTTGTACGAAAAGTGAAATTCATTGTAAGTCTCAAATAGTGTTCTACGTCTTCCCTGCTTCGTACTTCATCACACTACGACGCACCGCTTCTAGAGCACCAACATATAGCTTTCTGTTTTCCCTCCGTTCAGGTTCCTTCTCATTGGTTTGATTTTCGATATTCCGCTAGTGTAAACACCCAAATTTGAGGTACCCATGATCTTTGATTAAACGAGGGATTTTTGTTGGACGAACAAGTTGCTGCCTCGCATTACGATATGATCAGTTAAAATTAAACAATTCAAGAACGAAAAACTGAAAGTTGCAGCTGCTCTATGAGATAACTTTTTCTTTGCCACCATTATCGTTGTAAGGTATCCACTACTCACAATACTGCTTCAACAACAGATTACAACAACCATGCCGATGACTTGGGAAGAAAAAAGCTCGATGATCTCTCTGTTTGTATTTCCAACGTCTAGTTATTAATGAATGTGCTGTGGTTTCCCTCCTAATGCACGCTCCACAAATCGAAATCAAAATCCCTCAGGAAAAAAGAATTCAAAAAAAGAAGCAAGAATAACCTTTCTCTTATTTGTATGAAGTATCTCAAATGACTAAGAGCAGCCCACACCCGAATGATGTTGTCCTGTCCAGCAGTTGCCATCAAACGACCACACACAGAGAAGCGGACACACCATACGGCTCCAGTATGTTCATTGCTGAGCTCCTTTGAAGAAAAAAAAATCTTCTAAAACAATGCATTCACCATTTTCTTCTATATGAAATATGAACGAAAAGTTTCAAACGTCTAGAATTCAGAATTTATGATGATTAAAAATTCTTATGCATGGTCTTCAAAAAACTGGAAATAAAATCTGGGCGGCCAATTATTCTTGATAAATAGCTACACCTGAAAACTACATATAAATCTATTACAAAATAGTTGAGAAGTGAAGCGTCAACAAAACACGTCGAAAAGGAGTACATCAGTAAACGCATCTGCAACAGGGGTGAACTTTTTGCTTCTATATTTTATTTATTTACATTACCTCGATCACCTTGACTACCACTGTTCTTCGAACTGGCTTAGTGGGGCATTTTTTCCGATCGCGTGACTAAAGTTGTCCAGTGGTTCCTCCTTCGCGTGGGACACTAAGAGCATGACAATTTTCTTTGAATATTTCTTTGACTTTGTGAAGAAGTCTGACCATTAGGGCGACAGTCTTCCTGTAAAGCGTTTAATATCGCGTGGAACCCATTCGCTCACGAATCTGGTTCAACGGCCGTCGTTGAAACCCACGTGTCCAGGGAAAATTTGGTTTCCTTTGCAAACGCAAGGGTGTCTCTAATCTGCGATCGCTAACGTGGGATACAACCTCGAATCCTGTCAATCTACTGTGTAAAAAGGGATATTGCTAGCATCACTTTTTCGATTGAGCGGTCAATGACGCTCGTCGCATTTTCTTCCTGCTTGCGGAGTGCCCAAATTTTCGAAGCAAACGTCAAAGCAGGAACTGCAGTGACGTTCAAGAGGTGAGCATGAAGCTGGGAGTTGCTGGTTTTCTTCACTACATCTTCGATGCTCTTATAAGCTTGCCAACCCGCTCGTTTTCCCTTGCCCAGCTCAAAGGTCAAAATGTTCTCCATGCTCATTTTCCGGCCCAAACGCAGCTAGTGCATTCGGATATGTCCGTTCCGTTGAGCGTAAACAGAGCATCCGAAACCCCTCCGTAACGCATGGCCATAGTCTTTTGCATATTAAGTTGAAGACTGATCCATCCACATGTTTCGTCGAGTTCGGTCAGCATTCGGTCGCTTAGCTGATGACAAACGTTATCAGAACGATTTCATCGGCAAAGCATAAATGGTGTAGCTGCAGACCATCAACCTTCACTCTCATGTCGTCCCATTCCAGCCTTCGTATTGAGTGGTTCTCAAGAGTGGCCGTGAATACGTTAGGTGAGATTTTATCAACCTGTCGTACCCCTCTCTTCACGTCAATGATGATATTCTTGTAGAACGGCAAAATTCTGGTCGTGAAGTCACTGTACAACTCTCGAAGTACCTTTCTGCATTTAGTAGGGACGCCTGGGTTGTCCAAGGCTTCCATGACCATTTCCGTCTTAACTGAGTCGAATGCCTTCTTCAAGTCAATTATGGTGAGACAGAGCGGCATCTCGTACTTTCGCGATACCTCGATGAGTTGCGAAACGGTGTGAATCGTGCTGTATCCCTTTCGAAACTCGGCTCGCATGGCTGTCCTTCATCCAATACCTTTTCAATCGTGTCAAGGATCACTCTTCTAAAGAACGTGTAGATGACGAACACAAAGCAGATTTGACGATAGGGGTCGATGTCCTATTGATCTCTCTTCTTATAGAACAACACGGTCTTGCTGGTCTTTCACTGTTAAGTAAGTTTGCTTTCCGAAAGGTAACAAATAAAGAGCCTCGCCGGAGTGTTGATAAGAAATACGATATAATAAAATTTTTACATGTTTTATTATGTTGTAGTTATATAAATATGAGTATTATGTAAATACTTTATTATTTGAATATAGTTTATTTTACCCTATAAGAAGACGGGTCCAGTAAAACTCAAACTATGGTATCATCGTGTGATCCTCACTGCAACTCAAATAGTTATGGGCTGACCAGCTTGTACTGGTTCACTTGATATGTACCAACATAACTTCGCCTTCGTTGGTACTGTGCGGTCGTCTCTGGCAATAAAAATTCGCTGAACCACCTACTTTTCATTGGAACGACAAGGATCAAGATCCCAAGTGTCTCTGCACCCCACACATTTTGTTTCTTCGCTTAAAATAAAGACACATCTCCCGCGTCAAAGAGTGATATTTTTGGCCCCTGAAGAAAGAGACTAACTCATTGAGCAACTTACACGGTCAAATCAAAGACCGTGAATCGCACCAGATTCATCCAATTGGGCAAAAAGTCGTTCCCTCACAAACGTAACTGGAACGTAGATCACTGTTAAAAAAAAAAACAGCTGATCAGACCTCTGTCGAGGTCTCAGTAGGTCGAGAGAAGTTTATCGCATCGGACCTGCACAAAAAATGGCACTGTATTTTCATAAAACATCTATAGTTCTCAGCGCAACGACGCAGAAAACTTATCCCCAAAATAAACGTATCCGTTACAGGAAGTACACTAAACAAGGTGAATACACAGTAATAGATGAGGAATCTTATAAGAGATGACGATCAGCCACAACACTACTGCAAAGTAGCATACCGCAAATTAACGCTGATTGTGTCCGTGACTCTTCCTCTATCTGCTCAATTTCAATAACCTTGGAGCTCTATCAAAGGCACTTGGGGGTGCGTATCGTTAGGTACCCGCAGCCTCCGCGACAACCTATCCTTAGGAGAAACGACTGGCAATGGCGATCGTCAATTGCGCTGCGCAGCAGTTAATTGCGCTACGTCTGCCTTACGCCCGCCCATCACTCCGTCCATCTTCGGTCCTCATCGTCTAATGAGGTGTGAAACATGCCTTGCAGGTTCATGCTAACACTGGTATTGCTTTTGTACGGAGCATCGATCGCTCACGTATAGAGATATCGAACGATTGCACGCGAAACGCCACAAGTAGAAAACAAGTGTTTTATTTATGTAAAAGAAACAAAGCTTTTACAAACTATTGCAGTACCTTACGTGCATCAAAGGCTGTATAAATACAAATATATATCTATATTTTCTATATAGTTTTTTTTCAATCACAAATCTACATCTTCCAACAGCGAGCGTCTCGTTTACACTTTTTAGATTTATTTTGGAACATTTTCGACTTCAGTTATGTTTTCAGATGTTGCTTTGCTCTTGTGAAAAAAGGTTCTACGTTTTTGTTTTATTTTTAACATTTTCATTTCCCACGTTTTTTCCCATTCTACGTTGCTACGTTGTTGCCTTTTTGTTCTTTGAACCTTCCTAGAAGTCAACTCTATCGCGTTACTGCAATACAAACATAGCACATGAAATCAGTGACGTGGAGGAGGATGGACGTGGCTTAATGATCACAGCTAGTTTAAGATAGACCTGCTCTGGCCTACCGACAGCCTCTTCTGCAGGCACTTATTTGGCAACAGATAATCGGCTGCGGGTACCTGACGATCGCTCCCCGATCATTTGGCTTGCAAAAAACGTTAAAGTACGTACAATAACATCATTAGGGCGCCACAACAATAAAAAACATGATGGAAATGAGTTTGAAATAAAATGTACGATATTAGCTCACTAGAATGAAATATCTGCTAGGAAAGCATTGGAAGAATTCTAGATTTCCGACAGGAATCCATACATGAATAACAGAAATGAGTGCTTATCAATTACCAATGACTTTATGCCGATCGTAACAATGTGAACTATAAAACTGTTCTACAAACAGTTCCTTAACACTATCCACACATCAGTACTAAAGGATACTGGATAGTGCGTAGATCATATTCGCCATGGTGATAATCTATAAGAACGCGGTGGTACACCACCCTCGCTAGGAGAGACTGGTTAGTTTGTTTTTGCTTTGGAGTTCTTGCGTAGTATGCTTAGAACGATATCGAGGCTTCGCAAGAAGAGGTGAGGAGTTTGATGGGATATGCATAGCATCAAAGACCTCGAACCATTTTCAGGCTTTTCATAAAGGCAAAGTTGTCGAAACATTAGACAAACAATAAAATATCACAAAAACTGCGTTGACACAACAAGAAAACATATATACGGTTTTCAATGCCGGAGTTTCAAGAAGAAACCAATTGGCGATTGCTTGAGAGAGAATTCAAAATTCTGCATAGACATTGGTGGTTGGATACCAATGTACTTTTCTAGAAATGATTTTCTGTTTCTTAGCTCGTTTAGATGAAATCTCTAAAAATTTTGGAACCGGAGCAACGTTTCCGCCGCACTGTATTAGGCTCCTCTGCTAGTCATTTTTGGACCATTAATGTAATTTAAGGTTTCTTGTTCGACAGTCTGCTCTCTGTTATCGACGGTAGGACTACTCATTCAATCCATACGCGGTTATGCTGTGACCATTCTTGGACCAGAGCTCAAATTTCGCAATCTCTCGCCTGCTAAATCCAGTTTTCATACAAATAGATGGGAAACTTGAAATTAGAGGAAAAAAAAAACAGGAAGATCTGTCCTCGAGTAAGACATGAAATTCTAATTGAGGCTACCTTCTTGTTACGCTCCGAAAAAAGTTATTCTCAAAGTTTCTTTGCGAATCTTAAAATCAAAGTCTGTGTCAGACAGAAAGGGCAGGTTCGTAGGTTTTAATCCGTAGGCGCATAGGTGCACCGTCGGCAGTTTAAAAAAAAAATAAAATCTTTTATTTTCGAGCATGTGGTGAAGCTGTGGTGGTGAAGCTAACTAGAGACTTTGGTTCCAAGAGGAAGTTATTTGTTGAAAATACATGTTGAAATCTTGATCAGAAACAAAACACATTTCCTTGTTCTCAGAGAAAGGTAAACTACAAACCTGGACCATCCTCAGGTTCTCGAAATCGAAAGGCCCCTTTTTTGCCTTTCGAGGTCGAACAGAGGTAAAATTACGACCAGATAGTGGTTGCCCAGATTCTGAGTGCTCGGCATCACTATCGGAGCTATCGTCTGCTTTTGTTGCAATCGAACTAAAAACGTAGTATAAAAATCACCTCGTATTTCTACTTATACCTTCATAGTCTATTTCACATCATCACACATCACTCGGATCTTGAATACAAGCGGGTGGGGAGCTTAAAAAAATCAGCACAGATATCTGTACCTGCTTCTCGCAGATGGATCTGGCAAGATGGAACCAATGCAATTAACACTCCAGATCAGGTTTCTCGCAACATTTTTCTCTCCCGCAGTCGTTAGGAATGTGGACAAGCGAAATCAGCCGCCTCGTCCAATTATTAAGAGAAATTAGGAAGCGACGCTGTATTTAAAACCATATGTTTGAAATTTGGCATGTTAACCATGAATACGATTAGACTTAGGCGGAGTAGCGCAATCGGTAAGAGATTCCCTGTGGCTGCAGCATGATCGATCGGAGGTGCGATTCCGTCCTTGCGCCAACCAAGCTTCTCAACCATCCAAGTTCCAAAGATTGGGGCTAGACTTGTCTGGGATGATAAAAACTCTGACTTGATGCGTCGGCTAGCCCCCGCAAGTCATTGTACAGTCTAGTTACGCAAACGTTAAGGTCAAACGATTCTGAATTGAAGTGAACACGGTGGAGCATCCAAAGCGGGGGGATGAGTGATTGATACCAGATACTTTATCCTTTACTTTAGACGGCGGCCACACTAGAATTGTTGCGTTTAAATACTACCTCGGGAAAGAAGTTGAATAACTACGAAATATTCAATGCCAAGCGGTACGTTGGGATTTTCCAAACGGGATGGTGGTGGAGGAGGTGGGGGGAGGGGTGCGAGGGTAGCGAGAGAAGATAGAAGAGGAAGGAGGAGGAAAACGGAGGAGAAAAGTGTAGAAGGAGCGAAGAAGAATGGAAGTCGATAGTGACAGATTATCTCGAAAAAAAAAAAACGAAAACAGAGCACGTGTTCCACAAAGACGACAATAATCTGCATCTAAAAGGTGGGGGCTGCGTATACATGTTTCATTGCTACCTGCTTGTGGTGGCCCTGCAGTAATTGAACGCAATCAGGCGTTCGAGCGTACGCATTGGGAAAGTACGAGCTATATAATCCGCAATGTTGTATGGCGAAAGATATCCATACAGTGTAAAAAGGTGTCTTCCAGCACATCTCCAAAACCCACAACCTAAAAAGTCAACTGCCTGAAGGGAGCATGGAATTTTTGGCAACTTCGTTCGTTTCATTCGTTTCGTCACTCTGAACTGCCGGTCACTGTCGAGTGAACTCCAACAAACCGCCCTGTCTAGGCTTCTGCGATATCTCTCTGTGCTGCACTGCAGGAAACACGCATGAGAGACCACGGCCCGTCATCAGCATCGAAAATTACACCATATGTAGCGACGATGATGAAGAGAAGAACGTAGGTGGCTGCGCGATAGCTGTGAGGAGCGATTGCAACAACCTGGTAGAGGAATTTGACTCAACGTCGTCAAGATGCGCCTTCGAACGACTGCGGGATCGCAGAGGACGTGAACCAAAACAAGGATGTGTTTTATGATGAACTCAATATGTTGACATCGGAAATACCAAGCCAGCTGGCGGTAATTGTCGAAATTTATGCGAATGCAAAGATGGGACCTGAACAACAATCCGATGTGCTTGGAAAATGGTTCTGTCCCATAGAACAGACATAGGACAATGGGAGACATCGTCTGATAGACCTTTGCGAGCAGACGAATCTCATCACTGCATGCACGTTGAAGAGAAATCATCGACGCCATCAGGGAAAACCCTAATAACGCCAAAAGAGCAGGGAAAGCGGAAGATGCCGATTCTTAAACTTCAGCTCGACTACGTTCTGACGACGAACATATCTTTGCCAGATATCCGAAAATCTAGAGCTGTCTGGGACATCGCATTCGATTCCGACCACCGCCCAGTTCTTCTCAGCTTCATAATATGGTTCCAGAAAAGATATTGGGAAGCTCAACACCAACCGAAGCCCGACATGGCAGCTTTGAAAGACAATGAAAGATGGATGCATAAGGAAGTTGCGCCAACGAGTATAAGCTGAGTTAACGAGCTCTGACCACTGTCCAGTTCTTCTCAGCCTTAAGATACGGTTCCACAAGAGGAGCCGTGGAGTACTTCCTCAACCGAAAATCGATATGGCAGCTCTAAAAGACGAATAATGCAGAACGAATTTCCGACAACGTATGTCTATTCATGTTGGAATACGAACTAGGAAGACGCTCTGCGATGCGGATTCCTTTACAAAGTGCGTTCAGGACGCTGCAAAGGAAACCCTCCCGGTTCAAATGCGGCGGAAGAAGTTTGCCTTTGCATCTGCGGAGACAAGATCCACGTACAATTCTGTATGTGTCGCCCGCAGCACTGGCAATTTCAATCAGGAAAAGCGTCCTAGAAGGAGTTGCGTCGTCAACTGCAACAAGACAGCAACGAGTAGACGTCAAGAGCGAAGGAGTTTGAAAAAGCGTGGGAGGACAACAACCCGCGGAAAGCCTATCCTTTATTAAAGAAGTATAACGGGAAGATGAAAAGATGTTCTATCGCTGTCATAAATTCCCTCCACAGGAAGTTATTCGTCGCGGACGGTAGGAATCACCAAGGAATCTCTTGGCTGCGTGTTATATACAAGGTATTGGAACGCATTATCCTGGACCGACTCATTAAACGTCGCGAAGAAAGAACGCGCGACGAGCAAACTGGCTTTCGTTCTGCCCGATCTACGATTGATCAGGTGTTCATCGTCAGGAGAGTGATCGAAATCTGGCAGCGGTATTCGAAGCCAATGCAATTAGCCTTTCTGGACTTTGAAGCCGCTTTCGACTCTTCTCATCAAGGCAGTATTCTTAACGCGCTCCGCGCCGACAGTCCCAGGGAAGTTCGTTCGCTTGCTTGATGACATGAATCGACGAACAACTACTGCAATTCGAGCACCAACCGGATGTACGACACCGTTTAAAGTGGTAACTGGAGTACGACAAATTGATCAGTGAGTGTCCTGCCGATATCATTCTAGCACCATCAGGGTGCCCCTTGACTGATCTCGAGTACGCCGACGATGTTATATTCGCGGAAAGCACTACTAAACTTCAACATTTTGTCAACCTTGTATCGAAGTTGGCTCCAGAATATGGATTACGTCTACGCCCTGATAAATGCAAGCAGATGTGGATCTCTTCGAGACCTCGGACGGGAATCAGGTTGGACGGACAACCGATAGAACTCGTCGATGAGTTCTGTTACCTAGGCTAGGGCTGCTGAAGAACAACGGCAGCTACGAGAAAAACATTCAGCAAAGATGCGCTAAGGCCATTTCCGCATTCAATTCTTTAACGAAATGCCTGTGGTCGACCCCATCACCAACGAAGTGAAGCTGCGAGTCTACCTATCCGCAGTTCGCTATATCATGCCGTATGGATCGGAGACATGAGCAGCACCGTCTACGGTGATAGAGAGGCTTGATTGCACAGAAGGGAAGCTGCCTAGACGGCTGCTTGGCTACTTTTGGCCTAGGGTATGCCACAATGAAGTGCTTTACGCGGAAGTCAATGTGGTGCACCGCGGATGAGACGTGGAAAATATCAATATCTCGCACCGCCATCGAAGGTGGCAAAGAAAATCGTCTTCGCTTCTTTGGTCATATAATAAGGAGAACAGCAGATCATGTTGTACGAGTTCTGAGTTCGTCGGGTTTGAGCTGGAAGAGGCCACCTGGCCGAGAGCGGAAGTTCTGGACTGAAGTGGTCAAAGAGGCCCTGAGCGCACTCGGCGTGGATGGGCAGTTCAGGCGAAATATAAGGTTTCGCAGGATATGGAATAACGACGAATGGATCGATTCCGTGCAAGCTCTCGCACAAGATCAGGAAGGATGGACAGATCTATGTTCAAGGACGATACACCTCGGCGAAGATGCGGGTAACCGCGTTAGGCGATGACATCAGCGCACCATTTAAGTCAAGTCAAATAAGTCATCGGAAGGTACTTCGAAAATTCAATACTTCGTATTTTCCAGCCATTTACATTTGAATTTAATAACATTCGATTGCCAAAAATGCTTAGATCGCGTGAACATAATTAGGTTTAGAAGATAGTTAATAACTTCGCGAAAAGATCACTGCAAAAAACACTATTACCATATCAACTTATTAACTACCAGTCTGAGCGTCCGGCTAAAGCCGGACTTCAGAATTTCTGTGGTGTTTGCTTCGCTCACCTTCACTGATCAACGAAAATTAATATTAGTGTTATTAGCTCTATGAAATTGGACTTGTGTATCTTCAAAAATCCTTCCTTTTTTATATTATAACTAAAAGCGAAAGACTTCATAGCCTTCTTTCTAAACGCGTCAGTTCTATATTTGGAGAACATTCGAACTTCAGCTTCAAACACTCCTTATCAATATATTATAGATAAAATCTACCGTATCAGGCGAAATATGGGTTTTCCTACTGTTTTCTATAAACAGTTATCAAAGAATGACGTTTTGGCATAAAATGACGTAAAAGACATAATCCTACTGATAAAGATAACGTTCCACTTCAGATCACATAAACATCTTGCTACTATTTAACCAGCCGTTTGCATGCGTGTTTCCACTTTCTGAGAACGGCATGCTACAAACTTGATGCGAACGAAGAAGGAAATAGGCACGCAGAGGAGTCATAAAGGGGCAAAGCAAAGCGCTCAGTAGCCACGGCTATGAAACAGCTGCAATCATCTATCTATCTTTTGCGTCAAGCACACGAAGTTATTACGCGCCAATCCGACGCCGGTAGACCCGTCGCCGCCCTTCTATAGGTATATTGCGCAGGCGCACCGATCCGATGCCGCTGGACCCGTCGCACCCCATTTTATAACTTTCTGGCTTCGAGGCAACAACCCTGCGCCGGTGGACCCGTCGCACTCCCCTTTTCGAATTTACTGACACACACACACGTGACAAAATAAGCCCGTTATTATATATCATGTTATTAACTGTCATTACTTACTAATATTTACTATATTGTGGGAAAAGGTTTGCTACATAATTCAAAATAGTGTTCTCTGGAACCCCTATTTTTTGCAATTTACATGGAAAAATTAAAATTTTTCACCATTTTACGTTTTTTTTTTTTGGATTTTCAAGTGGAGCAAAGCTAGGCCACCTGGAAACGAGAAATTCTGCACATGCCGGTTCTCTAGAACATCTGCCCAAAAAAGTAAATAATTCAAAAAACAGTGCCGTTCCTGTGGAGTGGAAAACCTGGTAAAATTCTGATTGCTCTTGGAGCATGAAAAAAGCCTGATGTTAAATCATAATAACTCGGGTCAGACCTGATGTAAATGGTTCTCAGCAAATTGTAGGACTTTCCCTAACAAGATACACATTTCACACCTCCTGGCCTTCACAGCTTTCCAAAATTCGATGAGACACAGATGGGAAAACGCGCCAATTTCCTCATCTGTGTCATTATATGAGCGTTTTGGCATTCAAATGTTATTAAATTCACTTATAAACTTGGAAACTATATGACATTATTTGTTCTAGCGCACTCCAAAACCTTTTTGCAAAAAGATGTTCCAGCGGCGAATCGAATCCAGGGACCCAAGGTTGTTTCCGAGACAATGTATACCGTATACTGTATCAAGTGATAACATATACGTATACAATGTATACTGTATATGTTATCACTTGATCCTCCTCCCGGTCGCTAGACTCAGCCTGGAGAATTGTGAGCTGAGCTCTACGTTCAAATCTGCGCAGAAACTTAAGTGACAGCCACTATCACGCTATCACGCTATATAATAAAGCGTTTACTCCGTATGTATGAATTTCACGAGTCACGAGAACACTCGAAGAACGAAAAATTTTGAATCAGCGGGAACTGACGCACCCATCTGACAGGTGAGCATTGTACAATTAAGCAACTGTTATCAACTACACAAAAGTACGTAAGACTTAATGAGACAGGTTAGTTTTAGACATATATTTAGGAGAGCATATAAACCTTAATAAGTTCATCCCCAAAATTACAAAATAGTATAAGTGATGGTGGGTGTGACGCAGTCGGTAGAGGTCCGTTGCAGCCACACGGTCAATGGTTCAAAACCTCCGTAGTGCAAACCAAGCATTTCATCCCTCCGTGGTACCAGACTTGTCAGTGCGGATAAAACCACTGAGTTGACACATCGGCTAGCCTTAGCAAGTCGTTGTATAAGACAACACGCGCTCCAAAACCTCAACGATTACGAATTTCAGTAAAACGGATTGGCGCATCCCAAGCGGATTGATACGCTAGTGACTTTGTTCTTTCATCTTTCAGTATAAGTGATTAATCTTTTGATATTTTGAAAGCAGCAGAAGTGAATACAGAGAAGAATCTTACATTATACAGCCACGTTCGAGGGTTTTGTTGAGTGCATTTATAAATCACAAGCTTATCGCATTCTCTTTCGAAGTTTTTTTTCTGATTTCTTCAAAGGTAAAACACCTTTCTCCTTTAGAACTCAAAAACTAAGGAATTGCGATTTATGATTCTTCTCTAGCGAATATCTGTTATGACAACTTTTATCAAGTTTTTCAAGTTCTGCTAATGTAACATACTATTTAAAAATAACAATTACGCTTGTAAATTTCGTTTGTAGACAAAATATGTCATGATGTTCGAGAGCTTTACTTAAACACGACAAAAATTAAGTTTGAAAATTTTTTATACGTCCTCGCATTAGATTGGATCATTGCCTGCTTCTTCCTTGAATGTTTCATCTTTTCAACATTTGCACAAATAGTATTTATGTTTGGTAAAAAATGGACGCAATCCGAAATGGATTTGTGCTGTAGAATTCTGAATGAGCAATCGCAGTACCTAATCCTTACTACGCCGAGAACAACCAAACGATGGTTGGGTGCCTTATTTAATTGCTCAAATAGAAGTGCACAATGGCATTGTAAGTGTGAAATGGTATCGCAAGGAAAGCTCAAAAAACATACTGATAAACACAATCTCAGCTCATCCTGTTAGCATGAAAAAAGCAATCCGGAATATGGTCAAAACAGCTATAGCACTGTGCAAAGGAGACACTGAACATGGAGAATCAGTAAAACTGATTATAAACAAAGCTAGTTTAAACGGTTACATGAGATCAAACTCCAACAACAACACCCTATCCTGAACTAGAAATGAAACAGTGAGGACACTACGTGAAGGTAAAATTCCCCTGTGCATCTCGCTCTCTCCGATTGCTTAACCGCTTAACTGCTGCGATTTCGGGATCTTTTGTGAGCACAGTTGCAAGATGATGTTGTATTAGTGAACATCCCGAACGACAGCATCAAGCGACAGTTGATTCGTAATGAACTCTACGATAGGTAAAGTGTATTGAAGGCTGCATTGTTTGTCCATTCAGTAAAACTGGGGATTGGAAGATCTGAGTAATCAATCTGATAGAGTACCTGACATGCAATGACATCTATATTAATGAAACTGAAAAGACGCGTATCAAAGAGCATTTGGCTGGTAAAAGGCGTGGAAATACAATAACACCATTAGGGCGCCACAACAATAAAAAACATGATGGAAATGAGTTTGAAATGAAATGTACGATATTAGCTCACTAGAAAGAAATATCTGCTAGGAAAGCATTGGAAGAATTCTGGATTTCCGACAGGAATCCATACATGAATAACAGATATGAGTGCTTATCAATTACCAATGACTTTATGCCGATCGTAACTATTTGAACTATAAAACTGTTCTACATGCAGTTCCTTAACACTATACCCACATCAGTACATAAGGATACTGCACAGTGAGTAGATATCATTCGCACTCGTACTTAAAACGATATTGAGGGTTCGCAAGGAGAGACGAGAAATTTGATGGGATATGCACAGCATCAAAAACCTCGAACCATTTTCAAGCCTTTGATAGAGACAAAGTTGTCGAAACGTCAGGCCAACAATAAAGTTTCACCAAAACCTCGTTGGGATACCAAGAAAACATAAATACAGTTCCCAATCCCGAAGTTTCAAGAAGATATGACTAAGAGATTTTTGTACAAATAGTTGTTTTGCTTCGTTGGTGAGAAAAAATCTACGTAGACTACAAGTACAACAAACATCGCTTTTTTTATCTCGTCGTGTTTAGAGTGAGATCCTGAACATAATGACGTGTCTTTGCCAAAAAATTGTAAAGTGTGGGTAGGGCGGGGACGCTGATGAGTGTGTGGGCATCAGAAGGCAGTGAGGCCAACTTCACGATGCTGCAGTGGTGAAGCAGGAGGAAGAAAGATAGAGTGAGACGATCAGACTATCGCCCATGCTGGAAAGTACTAAAATGGAAGGGAGGGATTCTACAGCGTCAGATAGATGCGTCAGTGCAAAAAGGCAGAAATAGGAGTTGTTGGATGGGTTCCTCTCCATCTTTTTGCTTTCTGGGGCTCAGAATGTGCGCCTTGGTCAGAAAACGGTAGGATTGGGTTGCACGCGTCCGTCGGTCCCAGTTAGGCATATTGGCGCTAGAAGGCAGTAAAACGTACCCCACGGCCTCATGAAGGTGGGTCTCTACCAGAAAATATAGAGAAGTAAGGGGGGAGGCAGGGGTCTTGCCTTGTCACATGTATGTGGAACGAAGTTCGAGAGAGCACAGAGACGGTCGAATAGATGCACCGGCGCCAGAAAGTAATAAAATGGGGTGAAACGGGTCCCCGCCATTTCTTCTTCTTCTCCTCCTCCAACGCTCCTGTGAATGTTCACGCTTGCTGCCAATTCAATATATTGGAAATTCCGTATGTTTCGGAAATTAGTTGAAGAACAAGACGAGGCAAATGTGAAATTCGGTAGCGGACAGAAGCGAATGAACACCAAGTAGTAGATGAATCAAATTTGCTGAAATGCTGTTGAAATATTGGTACCAAAATATTTCCATTTTTATTCTATTCTGTTTTTATCCAAAATCTATGGAATATTTTTAAATACTGATTGAAGCACATAAGACGACAAAGAAAAGATTCAACTGCATAGGTCGAATAAGAGAAGAACGACGAAAAAAAAACCAAAAAAAATCAACATTGTTGTGTTCGTACATTATGACAATGGGGCGACGAAGGTTCGACACCCCGCTGAGTCAAATTTTTGCAAAAGACTTAGAAACTTCAAACCTACTATAAAATAAGAAAATGAAAAAAAAATTCTAAAATATGAAGAATTTAATTATACGTAGAACACAGCAGTTTAAAAATGGATTTATCGCAAATTGATGGCCAAAAAACCACAGATTCTGTGCACATTGTTAGCTCTGGGAGGTTGCAAATAACTTTGTCATAAGAGAACGGAAGGAAAAATTTCAGGTAGTTTTTCAGAGGTTTGCCTTATAAAATAGTCATATAGCTGTTTTTTGCGAGACTCTGGGAATAGATTGATGTAGCATCTGATAAAGAAAATCCTCGGCTACAACATGCTCGAAGATGATTTGCTTCGCGCTAAGGTACTTTGAGTTTTATTCAGGTTCACACCTTTCTGGTGCGCGAGAAAAAATTGGGATTTTGGCATGTTTTCCTATTTCCAGAAAATTGGAACGGCGTTCTAGAAAACCACCCATATATTCGGATAGAGAGACCAAGAAAAACCTTGCGTGTAAAATTTCTCCTTTCCTAACCATTTGGTTTTCTCAAAATCAGATGGGACCTTCCCAACAAAAAGCCGGAAAATTGTAGATTTTGTCTCATCGAAATTCCAAAAGGAATAAGAGGCGGCAAAAAAGGAGAGGATAAGAGGCAAAAGAAAAAGGTTTGCCCTAAAAAAACAGCAATATGACTGTTTTTTTTTTCAGGGTAAACTTTCTTCTTTTGAAAACTGCTTGAGTTTTTTCTTTTCGTCCTCTTACGATGAAGTTATTCGCGATCTTCCAGACCTAACTATGTGCACAGAATCTGAGCTTTTTTGGTCATGAAATTCCAATAAATCCACATTTAAAACTAGAACTTACGAGGTTTCATTGTTACATTGCCAACACGTTATACATTTTCAAAACAAAATATTGGGGCTTCCATGCCGCTCTACGCCTGAAACTTGATATGATGTTTTCTAACTTATGTTATCATTTAACAATCTTTTTCGTAATATTTTATAATGTATGTAATTACCTATACTACGTAATATTTCGTCCTGGTTATCATGTTACCCTCCATTCACTACTGCCCACCGCACACCCCCTTACGACCCTTCTCTTTCAACTCACCACCTCTACGACCCCCGATGGGAAAATCGCATCACATGTTTGACCCTGACTGCTTCATAGCCGTGACAACAGCATGTGTTGCGTTTCATCTCTATGTATGTGTATGTGTCTATTCCCCGTGCACGCTTGTCTCAGGTTGGTAAAATACTTCCTTCAGAAATTGGAAACAGCTCTTTAACTAATAGCTGCTAACAGCTGTTTAGATAGTGGCCAAAAGTTTACGTGACCTGAGGTAGAACCTTAAATTGTTAGTATGATGATGACGTTCATGTCGTTTCATGTTGACACACATGTTAATTGCTGAAGAAAAGGAATATGCTTCAAATAATGTTCGCAAATTGTAGCGCTACGGGAGCTTGTACCCTTTGAATATTCTCCAAGTGAAGTACTGACCTTTTTAGAAAGAGAAACTGTCAAATCTTTCATCAGTACTTGAATTTCACAAAAACAGAACAGAACGTTGTTGGGAAAATTCAATTCTGCAGCAAAAATTTGCAGCAAGTGCAACTACTTCTGAATTATATTTATCGGTGAAGACGAGCGGAGAGACCCAGAAGTCTTATGTCCAAAGTTAACCGGATATTAAGACTGGTCAGTATACGTTATTTGCCTACCTCTATTTAGTTTCTCACAGAAGATCCAATTCATGAAACCACTCTACTGACTATAAGCTGTGTGCAACACCTACAACGTTTTGGAAGGAAAGAATCAGCCTCGACGTCACACTTATAAAGCTGAACATAGTTTGAATTAGGAGTAACAGTCCCTCCACATGCATATGAAGTTGAAAACAGCTAGCACTGGATATTAGTTTCGCTTTTGATATTAAGATAAAGTGACAGAAAAGCTACCTTCCTCACAATTTCTTTTTGAAGGAGAAAAATCGCAGGCGAATTGTCAGCGCAAGTTAATCAATTTTTTTTACAGGACAGCCAATCGGTATCGGTACTACCCAATTTCTGATGTGGGGCACGAGTCTGCCCTCCAATTTTTGAGTTCCCGTAGCATTTCGTGCTCCGTTTTTCGTGGCTTTGTCATAACCCCACTACATTTGAAAAAGCAAATCTGTTGAAAGCCTGAGCAGGTGCTACGCAAGAAGGCAAACAAGCCAACTTAACGCGTTTTGCCACGCAGTAACGAACTATGGCTACGTAGCGCGGACCCACGCTTCCATCCTCGCTCGCAGTGTCACTCCCGTTTCCTTTATAATGCGCGGCAAAATTACGAAGACAGACCTAAGCGTAAACCACGTTTCAGAAACTATAAACCTAACTATAAACTATACATCTATAAACTAGGAACTAGCTACCACATAGTTCAGTAGCTATATAGTGGTAACCATTTTACGGATCTTGGAAAAAAGGACTGCCCTAACAATCGGGTAAAGAAGTGATAATAAATTAACGCTATAAGCATGTAGAATTCGCACCCTCGCAAAAGTCGGAGTAACCCGGAAAATTCTGGCGTCACATATGTTGTTTGCTGCACACTGCGACTACCCACATGCGCAAACACCTACGACATACCAAAATAATCTCTCGTTTCGATTTCTGCTTTTCCATATCTCAAAGTCTAATAGGCAAATTTTCTTTTCTATTATTTTTTTGGTTCATGTGTTCAATTAATTGGATCTTACATGCCAGTGATGTGGGGGAATGGAATATGTTGTAGATGTCGTTACAGCCGAAGAGAGTAACTTTATTGTGTTTCCAACACGGCGTATGATGAAATCAAGTCCAAGTACACTTCTTTATTCGATAACCCTTGGCAAAAAGCGCGTTGTTGACCCCAAAGCTGCGGCGTCGTGCTCCATTTCGCGCGTCGTTAGGTACCCGTAGCCTCCGCAACAACCTATCCTTAGGAGAAACGACTGGATTGAATTGATATTCCATTTTGGCATTTCGTGTACCGTTTGTGAGATCTCTAGAAGGTAACGTCAGATCGATTTGGGTGCGTATCGTTAGGTGCCCGTGTCCTCCGAAACAACCTATCCTTAGGAGAAACGACTGGCAACGGCGATCGATAATTGCGCTGCACAGCAGTTAATAGCGTCAGCAGAGCATTGCTCTGCATTTGCCTTATGCCCCTCCCACCACATCGTCCATATTCAGCCCTCATCGTCTAACGAGGAGCGAAACGTGTCTTGCATCATCTCTGGTATTGCTTCTGTACGGAGTATCGATCGCTCAAATATAGAGATACATCAAACGATTCCTTTATGTTTTCTGCTTTTGTTCTTGTACAAACACGTTTCTCTTCTACGTTGCTACATTGTTGCTTTTTGTTCTTTGACTCTTTCTAAAAGTCAAGTCTATCACGTTACTGCAATACAAACACGACGCATCAGGACCTCAATGACGTGGTGATGGATGGACGTGGTTTAATGATCACAGATAGCCTAAGATATGCCTATTCTGGCCTACCACCAGCCTCTTAAGCAGGCACTTATTCGGCTGCAGATAATGTGCTGCGGGTACCTGACGACCGCCCCCCGATTGATTCCATTCGCAGTCGGCATCCCAGGGAGGCTTGGGCAGGTAAACGCTGGTCAGGTGCAGACGGACGATATTCCATCAGAAACTTCTGTAGTGCGTCCACTGTTGGTTCCTCCCTTTTCGGCTTGGCGAGTCCTCTCTTGAAGGCATCCACAAAGTGTTCTGCTTGTCCGTTGCTCTGTGGATGGAACGGAGGCGTGCGAATGTGCAAGATTCCTCGGGAACGGCAGAATGATGTGAACTGAGATTACGTGAATTGCGTTCCATTGTCCGTGACGAGCGTCTCTGGATTTCCGAACTTGGCAAAGATGCACTTCATTGCTTGGATAGTAGCCGTTGAGGAGATAGATGACATCTGGACGATTTCCGGCCACTTGGAGTAGGCGTCAACGATGAGTAGATAGTATCGTCCTTCCATCGGCCCAGCGAAATCAGCATGAACTCGAGTCTACGGCGAGTGTGGTTTCGGCGATAGTTCAGCTTTGATCGGATTCTTTGCCACAGACGCACATTTTGGGCAGGTCTTGAGTTTTTCGATGTCCAAATCCATCGTAGGCCAATAGACAAAGCTTCTTGCAAGCATTTTCATCCTTGTTTGGCCTGGATGAGCTTTGTGTAGTGCTGAAAGAACATGATGTCGAAGTGATTTTAGAATCACTATGCGGGATGCAGTTAGCAGACATCCTTCGACTGTCGTCATGGTATTTCTGCGGTTGTAGTAGTGCCACAGAGGAGAATGGTGGTTGACTTGGGGCCAGTTTCCGGATTTCGTATAGTCGATCACCAGCTGAATAAGACGATTGGCTTGCGAAGCAGTCCCAATGGATACTGAAAGATGATAACAATTCTCTGAAAATTCAGTAGTGACATCAGCATCTATTGAGGCGATCACGTAGTCCTGCGGTATCGATGATTTTGGCGAGAGGAGGCGTGAAAGAGCGTCCACTTGGCAGAAATCCTTTGTATTGATGTACTCGATAGTGAAGCTGTAGTTGAGCAGCATCGTGGCCCATCGCTGAAGACGGTTGGCACTGTAGACCGGAACTCCCTTTTTCTTCCAAGGATTGCCAAAATTGGTTTGTGGTCAGTCCTCAGCGTGAGATGTCGTCCATGGATAAAACGATGGAACTTCTGCACAGCAAAATTGCGAGTGCGAGTGCTTCCTTTTGAATCCGGCTGTAGTTCCTTCTGTGGTCGTGTCAGGCAAGGACTCGCGTGATAAATGACCTTCCCGCATCCGTCTGCGAAGCGATGTGATAGGGTTGCTCCAACCCCGTAACTTGAAACATTGCAGAGACGATGATCGGGACTTGGGTCGAAGTGGGAGATCCTAACTTAGGATTGCCTTGATCTTGTCGAAGGAAGACTGGCACTCCGGTGTCAAAAGAGCGAAGTTGACTGAAGTCCTTGCGCCTTGATGACGAACCTAAGGTAGGTGATCTCCGCCTGCAGAAAAGCACATTTGTCGAGTCGAACGCGAAGTCCGTAGTCTTGAATCCGCTTGAATACGACCTCTAATCGGGCATTGTGTTCGCCGATGGTTCTACCAGTAACCAGTATGTCGTCGAGATAGGCGGCAGTTCCATCTAATCCAGCGATAAGAGCATCCATATATTGTTGGAATATACCAGGAACTGGTTTCAATCCAAAGGTAGTCGAATGAAGCGGTACAATCCACAGTGCGTGTTGATAGTGAGTAGCTGCTTTGAGACGTCGCCCACTTCCAATTGAAGATACGCTTTGGTTGAGCCAAGCTATGAAAAGTAGCGCCCTCCCGTTACCATAGCTTCGATGACCATCAATGATGAAGTTGCATTCGTAGCATCGTCGGACGTTGATCGGCTCGTTGTTGGCAGACTTCAGTGTCAGACGGGGTGATTGCAGCTTCGGTCGACCAATGGGTGGTCAGTCTGTCGTGCTTAGCAATGTTACGTCACCTCCAGTATCGGAACGCATGCGTACTCTCTTCATATCAATGTGTACTCTACTGATGCAGGTTACGGCGACGTCAGCATGAATCGAAGCGATGGTGACGCTGCTCGCAGATTTCCATGTCTTGTTCTTGTTCACGACTGTGCAGTTTCTAAACCAGTGATTGGCTCCGCACCGAAAACAAGGTGACAGCGGTTCACGATTTCAACTCTTTTGCGAATGCACGACGTTGACGTGCGGTAGACTTGATCGTTCGAGGAGTGCGGCATCCTGACGAATGTCGAGAAAGTGCTGAACTTCGGCGGAAAGCTCCTTTAGCGCGATTTGAAAATTGTCCTAAATCTTGCAAAGGGTGCGAGCACCAACATAGGCATCCTGCGAGTCGACAAATTCACATATCCATGCGAGGCATTTCATCTGCTCAGGTGTGACGTCGTTGAACTCAGCCACGGCAGGGCGTTGTTTGACCAATCGGTGTAATCGCAGAGACTCTCTTCATTTCGCTGTGGCTTGAGGTAGGCGTAGCGTCTCACTAATACTGACATATTATGTCCAAACAATTCCTTCAGAGCAGCCACGGTGTCCGTTAAGGGAACATCGCATGATCTTTTAGGAAGAATGTGGTTTATGAAACGGGCATATGTGACGACGTCGAGTTTGGAGACGATTAATCAAGCTTTCGCCTGATCGAACAGGCGTAGCGGCTGCTGCATGCACACACATCGACTGCACCCAACTCGCATGTGTACGTGTAAAATTGGAGCAAAGTGTTGTTGTTGTTGTTGGGGGGGATGGCGCACTTGACCGCGCTCTTATATCTGAAAATAAATGCTTAAATTAGTCCCCAAAGGGCCCTAAAACCTAATCATTGGTCTTGGAGGAATTACGATATGTGAGCTAAAGCTGCTAAGAGAAAAAAAAAGAAGGTAGAACTTCTAGAAATAAAAGCGCAGTTGAGCCTCCTCCCACCCCTCAACTACAATTTCCTCCAATTTGTTCATACAGCTCTAATTTGACATATTTGGTTCCGTTGAGTTATTTAAATTTTAAATTATTCTCAGTTTAGATTGTGCAGCCATTGCACGCTGAACCATTGCTTTATCTCCAAATAAATACAGCTGCAACGGGGAATTAAACGTAACTTTTGACATTGCTCACATCAAACTTTTGAAGGGAATGAAAGAGCAAGCGCAAACGTTACTAAACGTAGTGAACGGTTACTGTCCGACATTTGTGCGGGTGCGAATTCTATTAATCTTCGTCATTGCTGCGTCCGCGCAGTCGAAACCTCGATATTACCTTGAGCCTACAAGCCATTTCATACATCCGTTTTCCATAAACTGCTAGCACACTTGTGTGGGGGGATACGGACACTAACTTGATGCACTAGTTGGTCCTAACAAATCATTGTTTATAAGCTGCACACGTGTTCACAACATATCTGCATTTCTGAATTGGAATCGGTCGTTCTCAGGAATGTGAAGGAATAGTTCAGTGCCGTGCATTTTATTCGTAGTTTTGAGAAAGAATACTGAAAAAAATCTTGGCAAAAAGACAAACCTGTCAGCTACAGTCCTTATTCTCTCCAACGCCTCTCGAAAAAAAACACCTGCAAAACTTCCGTAGCTACGAACCAAGTTTTTCGCTATCCTGATGTTGGAGCGTGAACCGAAAAATTGTCCCGATCGAATGTCTTCGCTACAAAAAGTCTGTACGAGAAACACAATGGATAACCTTACAATCTTCGGGGATGATACATAACTACTACATACTAGCTACAAGTTGTGAAACGGAAGTGTTTGAATGTTTTAGTCATTACGACATTACGACATCTCCTCTCCTCAAGATATTCCTGAGATATTTTATAAGTTTTTCAGGATGTGCAAAATAAATCTATATATAAAGCACAAAACCTGCATGAAGGCATATAGGTTCCGAGTACAAGTGTTAGCAGTTTGACCGATTTCGACCACACTTTGAGCACAGAATTCGAGATAGGACGCAAACTAGTATTCACGTGGATGCATCTATTCGTCCACCGATTTTTTTTTCCGATTTGGCGACATTTACTCTAAACGTAATAAAAGCATGAAAGCTGGAGCTTTGGCATAAGCTAATCACGAAGATGGAACCACTGTGTCCAGACGCGTCGCTTTTATCGACTCGTTCTCGTTTATATCCCCCAAAATTTAATGGAATAACACTTATATTCCTTCCCTCCTGCATACTCTAGTTACGAATATGATAACCGCATTGAATAGCCTAGCCTGTGCTGAGTTGCAAAACTAATGCGAAAACGGGCCAGTCTGCAACTTTGCCTACCCCAATGCGAAAAGCATCATATTTCTCTCTGGAGAGCATCCTGAAGAATTGTGACCATAGTGTTGCCGATGTATTAGGGTGTTCGGAAAGTATCTGCCAAAAATTTTGCAGTAGCGCAGATTTTTTTAGATGTTCTGGAAGTTCCCGTTTTAAATATATTATATAAGGACACTCTTGTACCGCTTGTATACACATAACATATCTGGATCCCTCTTCCTTGCCTATTTCATCCTATAATGGCCGAACATTCCACCCATATTCGCCACGTACTCCTTTACGAGTTCGAATCTGGCCACCCCGTTGTTGAAGCCCATCGAAACTTAAGTATTCGGCACTGAAGCCCCCTCTGAGCAGTCTGTGCGCGCCTGGTTCCAGCGCTTCAAAGCCGGAAACAAGAAACTCGAAGATGAGCCTCGCTCTCTTCGACCGACTGCAATATCGTTCGAGGAACAGAAGAATCTGGCGGAGTAGCATCCATATGAAGGTATGCGGTATTTTGTTGCCAGTCTTAGCTGTTTGCTGTCCACCGTGAGCAATGGACTGCGATATCTCGGAATGGTGAAAAAGCTCGGTCAGTGGCTCCCACATGCACTGAGAGACGCAACCGCCAAAGACGCCTGGACATCTGCACTCAGCTGCTCTCCGTAAACCGCAGATTCGAGTGGCTGGACACCATTGTCACTGGAGATGAAAAATGGGTCCCTTACGTCAACCACACCCACAAACGTGCCTGGTGCGCTGGCGATGAAATGCCGGATCCTTTCGTGAAAGGTGAAATCCATGAGAAGAAGGTCATGCAGAGCTTCTGGTAGGGAGTTCATGGAATCTACCGTTTCGAACTGCTGCCGGACAACACGACAGTTACTGCCGAGGTTTACTGCACTTAACTGCAAAGACTGTCCGACAAGATCCGCAAGGAGCACTCGAAGCTCGATAAGGTTCGCCTGCTGCACGATAACCCGCACTCTCACATCGCGAAGAAACTTCCCAGAAAATTCTGGAGCTCGGATGGGGAGTCCTACCGCAACTACCGTGGACCACGGACCTGGCCCCGAGCGACTACCACCTCTTCCGATGGCTTCAGCATCACCTGGAAGAGAAGCGCTACGATAATCGTGACCACCTCGAAAATGACCTTCGGGCTTTCCTCGCTTCCGAGTTGCGGGAATTCTACGCCAAAGGAATCCGTGATCTTGTGAGACGTTGGCAGAAGGTTGTCGATGTTGATTATTTCGTCGAATAATAAAATAATGAAAAGTTGCATTGTTTTGAAACTTTGCCGTATTTCGGCAGATACTTTCCGAACACCCTAATATCTTACATGTGTTTTCTATCTCGTAAAACTGAGCTAGGTGTTCACGACCCTTGTATAACCGGTTGTCATCGAACGGCTCATTATGAGTAGCCTTCTTCTTAATTCTAGGTTTTTTTGTTGAAGAACATCGCTGATCTTCTACCGTTTCCATTACATGAACAGTGAAACATAACAGTGAAAGTAAAGCACTCTGCTTGATCAGTCTTTTTGAAATACGTTAATGTGTTTGATTTCTTAATGCTTGATTCAGAACTGTAGGATTAACTGGGTTGGGTTATCGCTGTATCAACTAAGTGGTCTCATCCTCTCAGACTAACTCCAAAGTGAACTCGACGTTGATCAGTTCCTTTGAAGTGCACGTCTGACTTCATCTCAAAATTAACAAATAACAAATTCACTTCAATTAGTTATTTAACAAACAAATAGCAAATTAACACCCCACATGCGGAATGCAATGGCTTGCGGGGATGTATGAAGTTAGTATTTTTATCCCTCCCCGGACTATGTAGCCAAACAGTTATCTAAACAGCTTCTCTATGCAGCCGAGCTCCTTCATCAAAGTAGGTGGCGCTGTCAAAGCCTTCAATTGTGATAGGTCTAGTGACGAACAGATGGATTAACAGATTGGCGATGGGAATCGATCGAAGACTTCATTCAGGAATTGATTTCCAGTGTGGGTTCACTGCACTTAAAGCACCTTTGAATATTTCTCTCATGGCTGCCGATATTTTTCGAGCATACAACCTAGACAACAAAACTCATTCAAGGATTCACCAGCACGTCACCCGATGAAGGTCTCTAAAATCCCTGTAGAAGTGGATAAAGTAAGAATTGTGTACGGCACTGGCCAATCCCTACGGAGATGCGCCTACGCACTCGACTTCAAATTAGAATCATTAGAGGTTTCCGAAGTTCTTACAATACAAGGTGCAAGGTTTTCTTACAATGACTTTCGGGCGAGCCGATTTGTCAAGAAATTTTACCTTTGAAGAGAAACCTGGTACCAATTTATTAATTCCGGAGAGATGAAGGGTTTAGTAATAATTAGGGCGTTTTCGAACCACCGACTGATGGTCCAGTCATTCCCCAAACTTCTTACCGAGAGTGCTACACCCGCTCCAGATGTTTACACCCCCAAGGGGATCAATCCATAACCTGCAGCCGGTTTCGATACAAGGTACGTTTTAGCTTCCTAATGCTAAGACGACATCAAAACGATGCACGTATGTAGCACGTATGTATGTATGTATGTATGCGCATGAATGTATATGTGTGCATGAATTTATTTGTATGTATGCATACGTATGTATATGCATGTATACGTATATATATATATAATATATATATATATATATATATATATATATATATATATATATATATATATATATATATATGTATATATATATGTCTGTGTATGTGAATGTGTATGTATTATATGCTTGTATGCTTATATATGTATACGTATACTTATGTATATGTATTTATATGTATGTATATGTATATGCATATGTACATTTATATGCATATGTAACGGGCGGGGCAAATAAATGTGGTCCGGCTAAAAGAGTTCCAGGTTACAAAGAAACACATCAAAGAAAAGGAGATAGTTCGCTAACCTGCTTATGCTGTAGCAGATATTCCAAATGAAATAGGCACGGACGAGTGGCTACACCACGTGACGTGCACCCGTGATCGAAACTGGTTCAGATGTGATTCATCAGTCGGTGAATCAATCCACTTGTGGCAGCATTAACTGAGGAGGAAAAGACTTACAGTTACTTCCAACGGGATGGCGTAATACATTCACCGCCATTCACACAATCTTCTCTCCTGACAGAGTTGTTAGAAGAGGTCAGTCTGATCTCGGCCTTAGCTGGCCACCTGGGTCACCTGATTTCCCAGTGTGCGATTACTTTTTGTCGGGAACCCCCTAGGCTAAGGTGTATCGCAGCAACCTATATAGTTTTCAAGAAGTCCAGGAGAACATCTCTGATGGGACTGCAGCGTCGATCTGCCAACCGCAACTTGCTGACTAGGGCTAAAAGGTAAGGGGTGAATGGTGGCCATTTTCAACATCTCATATAAGCAACCACGATTCTTCCTCACTAGAAGGATCACAGCCAGTTAGTCGCGAGGCTACGTGGAGCGTCCCCGGGTGGCGGATAGGGGGCTAATCGCGAACCAAAAGCGACCTTGTGCTTGCCCAGAGACGCGGGTGGATTCAGGGGACCACTCCCTGTTTCTGCTGAGCCAGGACTGACTCATGACATCCTTGTATCCCGCACGTCGGTCCGGCCAAAAGCCTGCAATCAAGTGACTGGG
The DNA here is from genome assembly GCF_031761385.1 of Necator americanus. NCBI lineage: Eukaryota > Metazoa > Nematoda > Chromadorea > Rhabditida > Ancylostomatidae > Necator > Necator americanus. The sequence goes on from NC_087376.1 coordinate 12,850,466, forward strand.
AGGTGCAAGGGAGGCGGTTTGGAGTCGCCTCCAACAAATAAGCTCCACATGTCCACTCCGGGAGAACGGAAGTTCTCCCAAAACTCATGGGACTAGAAGCTTGCAACCTGCCCACGAGTTTTAGAATTTTTATGCAAAACACAGTTATTGGAAAGGGTCTCCTGATTCTGGAGGAAAGCCTGGTACGGTAGCGCCAGGTAGGACGGGGTTGTAGGAGTCATGCAGACTACCGAAACGGAAAAGGACTAGGATGGCGATCTGTGCTTATAACGCACGTACGCTTGCATCGGAAGCGGCCATCGAAGATCTGATAATGCAAGCCAAGAAGATCAAGTACGACGTCATCGGACTGACCGAGACGAGACGACGTCACCCTCTCAACGCCGTATATGAAACTGGAGAAGAACTGTTCTAAGGAACATGCGACAGTAGAGGTGTTGGTGGAGTTGGCGTCCTCGTCAACACGAGTATGGCAAAGAACATCGACTCTTTCGAATAACTTACGACCCGAATCGGAAGTCTGCGGATGAGAAGATGTGGTCCAACACCAGCTTTGACTATCTTCGTCGCTTACGCTCCAGCATCGAGCTACGAAGAACATGTCCAAGTTTTCTATATGGACCTGGAGAAGTTCTACCAAAAAGGTCATGCCTTTTACAACTTTATAATTGGCGATTTCAACGACAAAATTGGCGATTTTAACGCTAAAATTGGCTCCAGATGAACGCCTGAGGAACTTCACATCGGGACCCATGGCCTACATTGGTACGAACAGGGAGAGAGGCTCTCTGAGTTCATCATTACGACTAAGACCATCCATGGGAACTCGCAATTCCAAAAGCGCTCCTCTCTACGTTCGACGTAGGAGTCACTCGGTGGAGGGTACAGTAATGAAATAGACCACATCATCGTCAGCAAAAGGTTCTGCCTGACGGACGTCGCTGTTGTGCCGAAGTTTCATACGGCATCGGACCATCGCCTCCTTCGGCGATCTTCATTTACGCGGAGAGAAGAGAAACCCGAGAAGTTCAAAGAGCGAAATCCCAGAACTATTATTAACTGGGATCTCTTCGCTACGTTAGCCGGCTTCTGGGAACATTCCGCAATGGACAACATCGACGAGGAATAGCATCGGCTCGTTGAACACCTTCACGACTGCAGGAAGAAGGATGAGAGTTTTCAAACCACGAACAGACGCCTGTCTCTTGAAACTCTTGAGCTGATACGCCAGCGTGGAGCAGCACGAGCAGCAGAGAACTAAGAACTCACGTCCGAGCTCGCAAGGCATTGCAGAGAATGATAAAGGAAGACCTTAAAGAGAGAAGAACAGAAATGCTGGCTGAAGCTGCAGAGGCGGGTAAAAGCATCCCCTATGCCCGTCGAGGCTTCGCCAGTCGCAAGGCAAGGATGAGTGCTCTCCAGAACCCGAAGAGAACAATCATTGCATCCAGAAGGGGAATGGAGAAAATCATCTACGGCTTCTACTCTGATCTCTTCGACAACCATGTCCATTTGCCACCTCACCATCTGAGAGAAGATGGACATTCATTCCAGAGGTTCTCCCGTCCGAAGTACGACATGCTATCATGTAGGTAAGAAATTGCACGGCAACCAGTCTCGACAGAATAGGACCAGAACACCTGAAGAACCTTCCGCGACCCTACCGCGAACACCCTGGCGAGGCTCTTTACACGTTACCTGTCGGAATGCAAGGTTCTTGAACAGTGGAAGACCAGCTAGACCCTGTTTTTGTACAAAAAGGGAGATCCATGTGACATCGGCAACTGTCTCCCAATCTGCTTAGAATCCGTCATCTATAAGCTCTTTACAAAGCATGATGCTTAATAGGATTGAAAACGCCTTAGATGAAGAACAGCCATGCAAGCAAGCAAGTTTTCGAAAAGGATTCGATTGACCACGATCACACTGTTTCGAAACTCATCTAGGTATCACGAGAGTACAAGATACCGCTCTGTCTCACTTTCATCGACTTGAAGAAGGCCTTTGACTGGGTGCAGGAAAAGAGGTACCCGTGAAAACCGGCTGACCGCTCCTGACCTCTCTTCAGCGCCGCTCGTCTCCGCTTAATCACGTCTGCCACTCCAACAGCTCGACATTCTCCACGACCGTCTGAGATCATCTAGACCCCGCCTCCTTATTGCTCTCTAATCAACGTTACGCGCGACGTTCGCGCCATGACGAAGAAGTGGGACTGCGAATTTAAAAGGGAGATGGTACTGCGAATTTAAAAGGGAGATGACGGTAAATCGAATTGACGCAACAAGTCCTAATCTGCAAAAATAGTAAAATGAGCGAATATGATCGGGAATTAAGGAGAAAACTGGATCCTTTCATCCAACTAAAAGATATATCATCAGAGACATATCATAGACTATCAGAGAGTTAAAGATATCATGATTGATAAGAGTGATATGTGTGACCTACATTGAGCTCATTTAAGCAACTTTACAAAAGTAAGGATTATCTCAAAAAAAAAATGCTGCAGTGAAAAGAATAAGAAGAATAAAGGAAAAGAAATGAATATATTTTCACACATATCACGCCCAAACTGTCCTATAAAAATGCGCAGTGCCTAAGTATGTTTGTCACAATGTCATTCAACGAATTCATGTTCAACTTTCGAGTGCAGCAACTATACGCCCGGCGTTCGATGACAGTTTAACTCAGCTAGATAAGCAAAAAGAAATTGCTAGAAAGCGAAAAAAGTAAAGAAGATAGCATAACACCGATCAGTGGGACATTTTTTGAAACATCCTTTGCATTCCCAGAGATGGATGATTAATTTCCATGTAACAAGTCAAAACAGAATAATTTCATTTTCACTCGCATTTTTAAATGGCATATAGACAAACCTCTATCATTCGTATTAACTTCCAAGTATACTTTATACAGAGTTTCAAACAAAACCTGACACCAGGGACTTTTCTTTTCCTTCGATTCTAAAAGCGCATCGTAAGAGCCGCGGGCGCGGCGGAAAAACTCCTTGTAAGAGCAGCGGACGCGGCGAGATGGGCAGGGAGGGTGGTGTGGGCGGGGCATCAGCGAGATGTAGCACAAGAGGAGCAACCACGCTACTGTAGCGATCACGACGCTGTCAGTAGACGCGCGGTGCAATTAACGACGCTCATTCGCCTCCAGCATATGTGACGGCACACCGTACGGGTACCTCTTGACCGTTCCCCCCTTTGACTCATTTTAGACGGAAGCGGTCATGGAAGGCTTGGACAATCAAGGTGCCCCTACTCACTACATAAAGGTACCTCTAGAGCTGTACAGTAACTTCGCGACCAGAATTTCACCATTCTACAAGATCATCAGCATTGACGTGAAGAGGGAGGTCCGACAGGGTGATACAATTTCACCCAAAATATTCACAGCCACCCTCGAGAACGCAATGCGAAAGTTGGAATGGGACGACATGGGAGTGAAGGTTGATGGTCGGCAGCTACACCATTTGCGCTTTGCTGATGACATCGTACTGATAACATCTAGCATCAGCCAAGGAGAACGAATGCTGACCGAATTCGACGAAACATGTGGATGCATCTGTCTTCAGCTGAATCTGCAAAAGACGATGTTCATGCGTAACGGATGGGTCTCAGATGCCCCATTCACGCTCAATGGAACGAACATATCCGAATGCACCAGCTACGTTTATGTGGGTCGGGAACTGAACATGAAGAACGACCTGTCCCCGAGCTGGGCAGGAAGAGACGAGCGGCATGGGGAGAGTATAAGAGCAAGGATGTAGTGAAGAAGACCAAGAACACCCGGCTCAGTGCTCACCTCTTCAACACCACCGTACTTCCTGCTTTGACCTATGGTTTGGAAACCTGGACATTTCGCAAGCAGCAAGAAAATGCGGTGAGCGTCATTGAACGCTCAATCAAAAAAGTGATGCTAGGAGTATCCCGCTTCACACAAGTGAGGGACGGGATTCGAAGTCCTGTCCTACGTCAGCGATCGAGGATCAGAGACGCCGCCGTGTTTGCCAAGAAAAGTAAAATAAGGTGGAGCGGACACGTGATGCGCTTTAACGACAACCGTTGGACCAGAGCCGTGAGCGACTGTGTTCCCCGCGATATTAAGCGCACTAAGAAAGACCGCCGACCCGATAATCAGATTTCTTCACGAAGTCCTTCGAAGAAAATTATGATGCTTTCGTGTCCAACGTGTCGAAAAGAGGAACCATTGGGCGTCTCTGGCATGCGATCGGGACAAATGGAAAGAATTACAGGCGCCCGCTCGGCCAACCTGTTAGATATATCATGCTATACAATAACGCGCTTAATCCCTGTGTGTGTGTGTTTGTCTGCATGTCACGAAAGTACTCCATAACGATACAAAACTCTGCACCGGTAAGGTGCCGAACCATCGCCATGCACCTGATAGACGAGCATTCTACGTTTCCAACACTGTCCAGAGATATGCTTCTATGTATGTTGGCTTTGATAGGTTAGTTAGTTTCTGTCATATGTCAATGAAGGTAAATAAACTTTTATGTGAATGTACACTTCCAAATTTTCAAACTAAATTCCAAAAAGAGAGGGGGACGAATATTATGGCGTCGGTTTGGTACGTTAGATCCCCAACGCGATAAAATTGGGTGAGACGGGCCCTACGACGTCGAATTCGTGCCCCTGACCCAGAAAACCATGGGGTGGGGTGAGACGGGTCCCACCGCCTCAGATTAGTGCGTGGGCGCTCCAACGGTAGAATGGGTTTCAAAGACTTATTTGCGTGTCTATTTCCAAGCATACTTCCTTGATGCTGCTAACATCCTTTCTTCAAAAAGTGGAAACACACAAAGAAACGGCTTAACTGAACTGAGCTGAAACGGAAGAATTTTCTTTTACGACCAGAAGCCCCTTTTCAATTAGGATCAAGAAACATCTTCAGGACTACTTGGACAAAACGATCAGACGGTCTCCTCATAACGTGACCAAAGAAGCGAAGACGGTTTTCCATGACTACTTCAGAAGGCTGGGTGAGATGTTGACTTTTCCACGTGTCATCCGCCGGTACACCATGTCCACTTCCGAGTAAAATTCTTCGTTATGGCATACCAACGGCCAAAAGTAGCTTAGCAGTCGTCTACAGCTTTGCATGCAGTCAAGCTCTTCCATCACCGTCGCCAGCGCTGACCAAGCCTCCGATCCGTATATCATGATAGGGGGAATTGAGGATAGGTATACTTGTAGCCTGACTTCGTTGGCGATAGGGATCGACTACAGGCACTAGTCAATGAGTTGAATGTTGAGTTAGCTTTAGAAATGCAGCAGTTGTTCTTCTATTCATGTCGTTTATTAGTCGTACTAATTTTCCTGGAAATCCTTCGGCGCGAAGCGCATTGAGAAGACTCCCCGGTTCCTCGGTAATTACTGTGTTCCATAACGGATAGCTTCTTGCGGAAAGGAATTATAATAGCGCGTCTCCACGAGTCAGGAATCCTTTCGTCAATCCATATTGAACGGATGATCTTTGACATCTCACGAATCCCAGAAGGAGGAAGAGATTTCAGCATTTCTGCGCTAATTCCATAGTCTCCGCCAGATTTTTCATCCTTAATTTTTTGAATACAGACTAGAACCTCCAGCTCCGTCGGTGGCTCTTTGCTGGCCGCGGTGTATGTCTGTCTTTGGGCGTGCACAAGTTCAGGGACTGACGGCGCTTGTCAGTTGAACAAAGTGTTAAAATGCTCCCTCCAGATGGGCAATGTTGCCTCCCCGACAGCGGCTCCGCTGACAGTGTTCAAGACAGGTGAACACCTCTTTATCGTGCCGCATTACTGCCTTAGCACAGTATACGTTTTTATTCAGTTCTTGTCCTCCTTCTTAAACTTTTTCGCTCTTGGCGTCCATTCGTTCTCACGATCACGTTTCAGCCGACATTCGTTGGCGTAAGTTCTTTCTGCATTCATCTTTCATCGTCTTTCAGACCTGCCATGTCGGGCTTCCGTTGATGTTGAGCTCCTTTTTCTGCAACCGTACTATAAAGCTGAAAAGAACTGGGCGGTGGTCGGAATCGAATGCGACATCCCAGACAAGTCTAGATTTTCGGATATTTGACAAAGAGATATTCTTCGTCAAAATGTGATCGAGCTGAAGTTTAAAAGTCCTCATCTTCCGCTTTTGCTGTCCTTCTGGCATTAATGAGGTTGCCCTTGAACGAGACGGATGTTTGTCGCCAAAGATTCCATGTTTCCCTCAGGCATTCGAAATTCCAGGGCATGGGCTCTGGCATGGTGCTGGACGACAGCACCTTTTTACAATGTACGAGAAGCTTTTGTCATATAACAGTGCAGGTTATATACCTCTTTCGGTCCCAATGCGTAAACTCGAACGCCTGATTGCGTTTAAGGAGGGCCACCACGAGCAGGTAGCAATCAGACTTGACTTGCATACGCGGCCACATGTATGTGTGTAAATGTAAATGTATATATAATATATACGTGTATATATACGTATATGTATATAGCATACATAGTGTATATATATATCTGCATATGTATGAGTGTATTTATGTATCTATGTGGCATATGTATATATGAAGTTGTAGAGTTGTTGTAAGGATAATCCAAGAGGAAACAAGATCGCTCTACGTCTTCTATGGCGCAGAAGAGATCTATTGCTCGGGACATGCAAAAGCGTGACAGTTGGAGAATTTGATATCGTCGCCAACAGGAGTGTACCAATGTCAATTTCCTTGAACAAATAATGACTTGAACTGGACATCTCCGGCTGAGGTGTAGATCAAACCCAGTTCTGACAAACTTCGTCACTTGCGTGCCGATATCAAACCACGAATAAGATGAAATCTAGGCTTTATCAGTGCATTTGGAGAAGCCATTATGCTCCACTTTCTTCTATCTAAAGCTTTCCATTGATTTGTTTACTACAAAATGTACGATAGAAATCTCAACCGAAGTGTACTGTGTAGAGAAGCGAATCATCTCCACTCAGTACGCAAATGTCTTTCGCGTTGTACAAAGCAGCTTTACCAGAATATTGCCATTCAAAAATGTCATCATCAATCCCTGAGTCTTCTCTTTTTGAAATCTCGGCAACCGTACCCTTCCTAGCTGAACGGGGTCTATCAGAAAGGTTATTTCATATTTCTCATCAACAAAAAAAAAACACTTCAAAAGTATTTTAACTTATTAAATTAATTGAATATTTACTGTAAAAAATCGTTGTTCAGAAAAGGGTTCATTATCTACGATAGGATTAAAGGGGAATTAGTTTGTTAGCTAAGAGTTGGCAGAATAGGAAACTTAATCGATAAAGAGTAACAACAGCAGCAACATTACATGCATTTTTTTTTGAATCGTATTAAACGAAGAAGTATGAAGAGGAATGAACAACCACGGGGATGAAGGAGCAGCTAGAAGGGTGAGTGAGCAACTTTGAAAACAAGCGTCCATAAGGAAAAGTGAGCAGTAACATAATGCGCATTCCATATTATATAAGTCCCCAGAGCAGTGCGGCCTGATGAGCCATTATGAGGAGCACTTGCACATGCATTAGTATTTCAGATAATACAAAATCGAAGTACGCAAAGCGTAAAAGAGGATGAAGTGTGCTCCACAAACTATCGAAAATGTTACATGTTTTCTAATGAAGCGTGAACTGAGGATTTTTGGTATACAGCATTTACCTGTTCATTTCGAATAAGCAAAAGAAGCAAAAAAAAAACGCGTGGATCCCAACGTTTTCGGTCCCTACACTCAGTTCCATTTATTTCGCCTTGAGAGACAAGTTAGAAAGACAGTTTTAATGAAGTTTTGTAGCAACTATCCTCCTCTAACTCAGTGTGCTGTTCGTTTTACGCTAGCCTCTCTCAGAACAAAGTTATGGGCTCAAAACTGAAAGCAGTTAATTTCTCATATCCAATTTTGAGCTTCAATTTCCCAGCGGAAAGGAAACCATGTTGAATGGGTTGTGCAAAGTTCAATTCAACACGTTCTGGTGTATTTAAAGACACCATTCACTGGCTGGCTATTTTTCCGCTGCATGGAGATATTAAGCTGCTTACTTTCGCGAATTTTCACAAGCACTGACAAGTAAGCCCTAACTGCACATCCTCGCTCTGTTGGAAGACGAGTCCATCAAAACACTGCTTACTTCGTAGTACTGCATTACGTTTCTCAACATCTCCGTTCTATCTTTTTTGTTCCTTGTTCTGAGCACCGGTGCTTCAACTAGCATCAAACAAGAAAACATACTGGACAGTTTCAGAGACGAGGAGGTTGGTGGACAACTGCGTTCTTATATTATTACTTGCTGAGAATGGCCAGCTTGTATTGCTGCTTTCCTTTGCGTAATGCGAACTACCTCATTATAGTCTCGCTAATACCATCTTTATCACAATACCAAAAATCAGTCAAGCGAAACGACATAATCGAAAGCGAGTGGTTTCGTAGTTCAGAGCGGATGTGCCACAGTTGGTTAGAGGTCAGTTGTAGCCATACGGTCAATGGTTCGAAACCGCCCTAGTGCAAAGCAAGTCTTTCATCACTCCATGGTCGATAAATTGGCACCAAAGTTGTCTGGGAGGATAAAAGCATCGGATCATCGGCTGGCCCTTTGTTTGTCATTGTATAAGCCAACACGCCTTCCAAAACCTCAGTAATTACGAATGGCAGTGAAACGCGTTAGCGCATCGCAAGAAGATTGATACGCCAGTGCTTTGACGTTTACTTTACTTTTTAGTCGCTCACTCCGTGTACAAAATTGACCAGACTTTCTATTCACACTCAATCGAGCGAATGTATTTGAATTATCCAGCAATACATTACGAGGTCGAAAATTAAAGCCAACATGTCACAAAACTGACATTGTTGGGGTCTTTGGGCAAATATAGAGTTGTATAGGGGTGTACATGGCAAGTATGAGCGTGGCTCCACTCAACTCCCCCTGATCGTTCCGAAAAACGGTGTAGGAAATGGCGTTTGTTTCCAAGAGAAACGTGAAAACGCACCACTCTTGTGCACGCCCAACATCCACGAACGAGCGGTTGAAAATCAACAACTCCTCAACAACCTGTGCAACTAAAATCAATGATTGGGCTGCTGAGCGAACAGGAGCGTTTACAAGGGAGGCGCATTCTAACGTACCTCGTAGGAGCAAACGTTTTCCACACCGTGTTTCAGCAGAACTGGGGGAAAATCAGCGAGACCACACTCATACTCGTATTCTACACTCCAAGCTCTATATTCTCCCAAAAAGACAAAGATTGTCAGTTTCATGATAACGCAGAATAAGCTCCATGCCTTCACCTTAAACGCCACCATTCTTTCTATTCCAATCTAAGCTTTAGGATCCTGGACGCTTCGCAATAAAAACTTCGATCTCTTTGAAAGCACAACAGAAAATGTTTTCCGCAACGATCGATTCGTTCATGATCAAAGATCAGTACCGCCTCATTTACCGACTGAACTAAAATTAGGTGTGCCGGACACATGATGTCTTTTACCGACAAGAACCACAAGCGATTGCGATTCTACGAGACAGATGATGCACAGCAGGAAGACTACCAAGCTATGGTTCTTAAAGCCTCCCAAAGAAAAATTTGATGCTCTTCTTGTCTCACGAGCAGCATCCGGTGAGTTTCTTTTGTACACAACAATGACGAATACAAGCGTTAGCGGTGTTCGACCGAGTAAATCGAAGATAACTGGAAGAATAAGTGACGCTTATGATTAGACTTAACGTGCCTTAGTGCCAAAAGTGCTTATGTTTGTAAAGAACTCATCTAGAAAATAAAAAGAAACCTCATTGTTTCCTCAGAGGGTGAACACTCTCGCTTCATGCTCACTCTCCTCTCGACATCTCGAGTGATTGGATCCATGGAAGAGCAGATAGCCACCTGTTTGACTTCTTCATGTGGGCCAGCTTCATTTCTATCAGCATTCTGGTTCTGCAACTACCACGTAACACTATGAGCAAAAACCATTTCAAGTGTATTCAAGACTGTACTCCTCAAACCAGTAAGACTTTGATCCTTCAAACCATCACACATCTACGCTCATATATGTAATTTTAATTTAATGGTAAACAATGTGAAGAATACACCAACTACTAGAGTCGTACTCTGATTGGTAGAAGAACGTAGCTACTTTTACTGATGGCAACCTATTTTTCTAACCGCAACGACGGGAGGGATTGATTGGCAAGCAAGAACATTTTTTTTGATGTTGCAGTCCAGGAGCTTGGCTTGCGCCAATTTAAGTAGAACAACTGTTTTGTACTCTCAAGAAAGGCCTAACTGGACTGGCCGACTATGCCAAATAAACCTACTCTTTCCAACGTGTGGGTGGGTGTAGTGTAGCGGTTAGAGGTTCCGCTTTCTGCACGATCGATCGGAGGTTCGAATCCACCCCAGTGCTCGCCAAGACTTTCATCCCTCCGAGGTCGATAAATTGGTACCAGACTTGTCTAGGAGGATAAAAACACTGACTTGATATGGTTAGCCACCGCAAGTCATTGTATAGGCCAGTCACACGTTCGTAAACCTCAAACTATTCTGAATTGAAGTGAACGTGGGGGCGCATCCCAAGCGGACTGATTAACGCCAGAAACTTTATCCTTTATCCTTATATCCGGGTCCCTGCGGCACTTTTTTAGACTTGTCTTGCTTTTTGCTGCTTCCGAAATTTTCTTCTCTTTGTATTTCGGAAGATTCTTCTACAGAAGCACTTGTAGTAGTATGAAAAAAAAGGTGATCAGAGTCACTGAAAAATGATGGTACTACAAAGACGATAAGTAGACACCATTTTCGGTTTGTGAGTATGTGGTCGATATCCGCAAATTACTAGACATTATATAAGACCATACACTTTTCATGCTTGAGCAGGAGTCAGTGCTCGTAGTAATACCTCACGCCAGTTGGTTGCACGCAACGGACAACCAGTCAACCTACGGTATGGAGGTCGTGGGAATTGAAGACATCTCGCAGCGACTATATCGACTCTGCGATTTTTTGTGTAATTGTGCATGCAGCAGCGAATTTCATTCAATACAATTTTGTATGGCTGTAGAGAATGATTTCTGTTTCAAGCAAAATTTGCTATTTCTAACATCCTTTTTTCTAATACCTAGTTGAGCAAAAATCTCAATTTCCTCCCGTTTTCGAGTTCCTTTCAACTCTCTAAGAGAATATTAACTACACATCGAGCAGGGACTACAACAGATTGTAAAGCAACAACCCAATAACAATCGATTACGATAACGCGGAAGATTCTCTAGACCTTTTTCTTTTTGATTCTTGAGATTTTTCCGCTATTCTTTCTGCATAATAGTGTGTGAATAGGACACGTAATCTTAACAAAGTATTCTCCTATTAGAATTGTCGTTCCTTTCGCCCCTAGAGTCCCTCTAAATCTTAATTCGTTGGAATTCACTTTCTGCCACGTTTTTTTTTCTGTAGTTGTCCATGATTAACTTTACATTCGTAATCGTGATATTATTATTATCATTATTATTATTATTATTATTATTATTATCAGCATAATGATTATTATTATTATATTATTATTATTACTATGATTATTACTATTATTATTATTATAATGATTATTATTATTATTATGGAACACAGTAATTACCGAGGAACCGGGGAGTCTTCTCAATGCGCTTCGCGCCGAAGGATTTCCAGGAAAATTAGTACGACTAATAAACGACATGAATAGAAGAACAACTGCTGCATTTCTAAAGCTAACTCGACATTCAACTCATTGACTAGTGCCTGTAGTCGATCCCTATCGCCAACGAAGTCAGGCTACAAGTATACCTATCCGCAATTCCCCCTATCATGATATACGGATCGGAGGCTTGGTCAGCGCTGGCGACGGTGATGGAAGAGCTTGACTGCATGCAAAGCTGTAGACGACTGCTAAGCTACTTTTGGCCGTTGGTATGCCATAACGAAGAATTTTACTCGGAAGTGGACATGGTGTACCGGCGGATGACACGTGGAAAAGTCAACATCTCACCCAGCCTTCTGAAGTAGTCATAGAAAACCGTCTTCGCTTTTTTGGTCACGTTATGAGGAGACCGTCAGATCGTTTTGTCCAAGTAGTCCTGAAGATGTTTCTTGATCCTAATTGAAAATGGCCTTCTGGTCGTAAAAGAAAGTTCTGGAAGGGGGTGGTGAAGGAACATCTGAGGACACTTGGCGTTGATAAGCAAGCAGTTCAGTCGAGACGTGAACTTCCGCCGCTTGTCGAATGCCGACGGATGGGTAGATTCTATGCGAACTCTAGCTGAAGATGGAACAGGATGGGCTCGAGTATGTTCAAGGACGACACACCCAGGCGAATATGCGCATAGCCGCGTTAGGCCGTAACACGCGACCGCCGATTAAATCAAGTAAGTCAGATTACATTAGGTTAGATAAGTTTAGATAGATATTATATAATAAAAAAAACCCCTCCTAAAACACGTCCAAAATATTTCTCGAAGTGCTCGTCTCGCGACGTTATTAATGATCTCCTGAACCTGATTATGTTCACGCGATCTGAGCATTTTTGGAAATCGAATGTTATTAAGTTCAGATGTAGATTACCGAGAAATATTACGCAACTTTCACATTTTAGATACAGCTCTAGATTTTCCCCTCATGTGTAAAACCTTCGATTCAGTGCAGGATCGAACCCTCAAGGTCCTCTTTTCGTATTTGTAAAAAAAGTGTTCTGTTCTTGGTTTTTTTTTTTTTTGTTCAGGATAATATGTCAGAATAGAATTTCTTATCCCCTCCTTTCACCGTTAATTCTCCTCCTCATCCCTCTTCTCTTCCTCTCTTTCGCTTCAACTCTACGACCCCCTGTTAGGAAACTCCCAAGATACGATGCACGTGGCGAGATTCTCGCAGAAAGGAAAGGCAAAGAATACGTCATCAAAATTCCGAAACGGAGGTAGAAATTACGACACCATCCTTGAGTCCGAAATCATAGAACGCAGAACACTAGAGGCATTTTGGATTACTGCCAAAATGTCCAAAAATGAACAGAAAGGATGAGGATTACGATCACAAACTGGCCCCATATCAACATCTGTGCGGATTTTGATCTAAGGTGCGGCTCAAGTCCCTTATAAAAACCTTTCTCGATCACAGTAGTGGCCTGTTACGTTACAAGCAAAGCAAAGCTAAGCAAACCAGGTAAGCGCTAGCCGATGTGTTGCTCGTTGAGTAGGAGGTGTCCGGGTAGTAACCTCGGTCCTAGGGGCTAGGCTACAGCCTAGTGAGGAGTCATTACGACGATTCCGATGCCAGGCTGCTAGCTTGCTAGTGCGACAAGCCGACCGAGGATAACACCCTCGTCGCGTCATAATGCTAATGTCTACTATGTGTTCTTCAGAAGCTAGGGCGTCCTCCAGAAGCGACGCGTATTGTTCTCGCCAGAGCAATGTGGCAAATATGCGAGGGCTACTGGCTAGAGGACGGAGCCGGCCAAAGAAGTTAGTCCGCCATCGCCAGCAACATCCAGTGCGGTTGGCAACACTTAACGTTGGGACGCTTACTGGAAGAAGTCGCGAACTGGCAGACAGTCTCAGAAAACGCCGAGTTGACATATGTTGTGTACAGGAGACTCGCAGGAGAGGCTCCAAGTCAAGGGAATTAGGCGATGGCTACAAGCTCATCTACACCGGCACATCAAAACGCAATGGTGTCGGTGTCATATTAAACGAGACGTTTAGAAGCAGCGTCACAGTGGTGAATCGACTATCGGATCGCCTAATGGAGTAAAGGTAGACGCAGGAGAAAAGGAATTGCGTCTCTGTTTATGCGCCACAGGTGGGCTGTAGTGAAGAAGAGAAGGCGTGCTTTTGGGAAGATCTGGAGCAGTACGTCCAATCTGGAAGGCGAAAAAGTACTTTTAATCGGATGAGACTTCAGCAGATATGTCGGTTCTCAGAAAGGCGGCTTCGAGAGTTGTCATGGAGGATACGGCTATGAAGCTCATAACGACGACGGGTTGCAAATCCTGGAGCACATTGTTGCAAGTGACCTGATCATTGATAACACGAAGTATCGGAAAAGAAAATCGCATTTGATCACGTACACCAGCGGCGGTCGCGAAACATAAATAGATTTCTGGATGTTACGCTGGCGAGATCGCCGACTTCCGCAGGATTCAAAAGTCATCCCTACAGACCATGTCGCCGCCCAACACCATCTGCTCGTTATGGACTTGAAAATCTCCCGTCCAAGAAAGAGACATCCAAGGACTGAAACACAGCGCATCAAATGGTGGAATCTAAAGGATCGAAAAACGGTATTCTCCGCGTCCGCGGCTCCATCTACACTTCCCCACCCTACTCGTAGTGTGAAGGAAATGTGGCCATCTAATTCCAGCGTCATAGGCTTGACCGCGGAGAACACTCTAGGAAAAACGACTATATACAATATACCAAAAGCCCAATATACAAAAAGTTTCGTGGTTTTGGAACGAGAAGGTTCAGGCGCAATTCGTGAAAAGAAGTCCAAATATCATCTCTAGTGGAGGACACGTCAGCCTGAAGATCCTAATGCTCACCTAGCAGCGGAGAGGAAGGCTAAGAAGGCAGTCTCCAAGGTGAAATCCGACCGCTACAAGGCTGTGTACAGCATGCTTGATACCAGAGAGGGCGAGAGAACAGTACATCGTTTAGTCATAGCGCGTCTCCACTCAACGTTGGATACGGAGCACACCAAGATCGTTAAGGGAGCTGATGGCGCCGTTCTGCGTCGCTCTGGTCAGATCCTGGAGCGGTGGCAAGAATACTACAGTCAGTTGTGTAACGCGGAAGTCTCCAGTTCTCTCATCCCAACTGTTCCCAGCGTCGAGGGTCCTAGTACTGCAGTCAAAGTCAGTGCTGTCCTCGCAAAAATGAAGTCGAACAAGGCAACTGGGCCTGATGACATACTGATGTCTGGAAGCTGCTAGGAGATCGAGGATCCTTGTGGCTCGCAACTCTATTTAACAAAATGGTTGCAGAAGGACGGACTCCAGACATATGGCAAACTTCCGTGACCGTGCCTATCTGGAAAGGGAAAGGAGACATTGCTGAATGCACTTCGTACAGGCCTATACGACTGCTGTGTCATACAATTAAGGTTTTTGAGGGTGTCCTGGAAGCTCGTCTGATGAAGATTGTCAGCGTTTCACTCAACCAATGCGGCTTTGTGAAGGACTGCAGCACTATAGATGCTATCCATGCTGTCCGTATCCTCCTGGAGAAACATCGAGAGAAGAACCGCGGTGTGCATCTTGCTTTTCTTGATCTCGAGAAAGCCTTCGACCGTGTCCCACATGAGCTGTTATGGATGTCCATAACAGCTCATGTGGGACACGGTCGAAGGCTTTCTCGAGAGGTCGCATAGAGTACCATAAGAATATGTGCGATGGAGAAAACTGCTTTATGCGAAGCCTGCCAGCGTTGCACGGTGTGCTGCGTGAACAAGCAGGCCGTTCTCCGTACAAGTAAGGGTTCATCAGGGTTCATCACTCTCACCCCTACTGTTCATACTGTGCATGGACACGATAACGAAGGGAATCCAAAAGCAGCATCCGTGGACCCCACTCTTTGCCGACGATGTTATGCTCCAGTCGAAGTCCCGAGATGATCCTCAAAAACAAGTACAGTCTTGGAAGGACCAGCTGCAGCAACATGGATTGCGCCTCAGTGTATCAAAAACTTAGTACATGGAGTCCGGACCAGGAAAGATTGTTCAATTCGTGTCGATGGCATCGAATAAAACATGGTGGACTGTTTCAGGTACCTTGGATCGAAAGTGACTTCCACAGGCAACATAGATCAAGGTCGAGCGCGTGTTAATGGGAGAAATGGAAAATGGCAACAGGCGTACTGTGCGACAAGAAAGTCCCTGTTCGACTGAAGTCGAAGATCTACAGGACGGTTGTGCATCCTGTTGCCCTTTACGGATGCGGTGCTGGCCGACAACGAAAGCCTTGGAAAGAGTGTTATGGAGCTATGGAGATGCGGATGTTGAGGTGGACGACAGGTGTAACGCTGAAAGACAAAGTATCCAATGACACCGTACGCTCCATCATCGGCGTCGTCCCGATAACTGAAAAGATGGAGGCACGACTGAGATGGTTCGATCACGTCTTCCTGCGAGAGGAAAATTCTGTTGCCAAAACCGCTCTGAAGCTCGACGTTTCAGGCGTGAGACCACGCGGCAGGCTAATGATTCGCTAGTTGGATCATGCGAAGCTGGATATGATAGATGCGCGTTTGTGTACAGAGGATGCGCGTTTGTGTACGCTGACGCGCTGAATCGAACCAAATGGAATACATGAAGCACAAAGGGACCCTGCAATAACGTGTGACAAACGCTAGGAAGAACACTCTTAGTGCCACACAATCAAGTTCTCTACTTTACCGTCTAGCCACGCGTGTACAGAGACGATTACGTTCATGACGATTCGTACGATTGCGTTTGAGGTTTGTTGGTGATATTTCTGCAATCCTCAGCTAATCCCCTCCATCGTAGAGAGTTGTGTACCACTCTGCTAACATCACCGGAGATTTAAGTTAGGCTGAAGGTTTATTATGGCCAGTCCACGACCATGACACTGTCCCTTTTCTTTCCTGATTTAGCTTTGACTTTGGAAAAAAAATCTAACTAAAACTGTATAATTTCAACTATGAGATTACACCAATAAGAGATAAATAAACACGCACCTCTAAATCGCAACTACTAAGAATGTTCATCCCTTCAGAAAATTCCGGCGTTGTATGTATGCAGTTCTCCGCCCACTTAGTGTTTCTCAGTGATTCGAGCTCCATAATCTTCCTAGACACTTCTGAGCTGGGAGATGACACGGTCGAGGATTCCGATGCTATCATCTCTAACTCACCGTGTCGAGACTGAAACTCACGTGTACAATAATTACATACATAGTACAAATAATTCTTTTATATATATATATATATATATATATATATATATATATATATATATATATGCTTAGGATCTAGACAAGCGGAAAATTATCCAGAGAGACGTTAGTTCTTACATCGTTGGTGTTTGCATGCTTTAGCAAACGAAGGCAAGAAATAGTATCAAAACGAATGATACAATCTGACTACAGCGCTCCTACAACAGAGTGGGTGTCCTGCACAGATTTGCAAAACTGCAGAAAAAATTTTACAACGCTTCAACAACTGTTTGAAATTCATTTAACTGGATTTGTCCAAGCCGTCTGGTCTATCATACGAATTTCTTTTTCCTAGAAGGGACGCATGTCTCAGCCACAAGAGGTCGATCCAGAGGGAGGCAGCATTCCAAGAATGGCATCAGTTTGAAGTAGATTGACGAATCACCCTCTCTTACTAAACTAGGATAGAAATAGGGTAGTGATGATTAGAATTTTATAGTCGCACATAACAACGCCACGTGTGCCTTTGTTCAATAGTTCATTCTCAGCAGTTTCGGTGGGGAAAGAAAACTATAGAGAGTTTGCCTTTACGATTCAAGAAAAACTGAAAGACGACGCACAAAGAAATACATACTGTGAGTGGATCATTGCCGATAATTTTAGTTGTAATTTGAAGGATTACACCTTCAGCTTCTGTGTTTCGAGCGCATTCTTCACCATCGTCATCCGTTTCTTGGTGTGTTAACGAATTCGACTTATTCGAAGGAGGAGGGAACGGTCCTGCCTAGAGATAAAGTTTGTAATTCTATCGGCAGAAAGAAATTTGGTTCATCTACCTTTATAGATTTGGCTAAGGTTAGTCCCCGATCAAGGGAATTTGTTTTTTTGTGGGTTTGTATCTCCTTCCTATTCACAACAACTCGTGCTAACAACAGCATAGGATCATTTGTGAATGACGATATTCTGAAAAATCTATGTAAGATGTGGAGAAGAAAATGTACAGGGAACCAAAAATGGTCGACGTTATTCTGCTAAGGATGTTGTTTTTTTAGGTATGTATGTATATGAACGCACGGACCAAATTGAACATATAGTATATGAATATGAATATATATATATATCCTCATTTTGTTGTTCCATATTTGTGCCAGCGCAGAAAAGAAACGATGAGATGGGTTCAATGGTGCCGGATGTGAGCGTCAGACCGGAGGGATTGGAAGCAAGAGAGAGACTGCAACCAGCTAACGTTCGTGGCAGCTCCATATTTCCTCCCAAATTTGAGCCCCTACGATCTTCTTCTTCCCATTCTATTCGCTTAATTATGTTTCCCTAAATTACCCGAATATATTTGAAGATGCTTAAATAATAGCTAGCTATTCGCCTAAATTTTTGTAGGATGCTTATTTTTATCAAAATTGTGGTGATTTCCACATCACTCTTAGTCCTAGGGTTCGAAAAGAAGAAAAGGAAATTTGTAGCATAGAGTTTGTTCCGAAGTTATGAGCACGTGATTTGTGCGTCCGGACCGCAGCAGCTTCATGTGCGGCAGTGCAGAATCACGTTTTTAATCACAGAAGCAAGTGTTACGAACGTGTGTTTATGTGTACCAACAGCACTCAGTGGAACGTGGATTTCCTCTGCTACTATTCTGATTACAAAGTATGTTACAAATTACAATGTTATCGACTTTACTACGTGGCAAGAACATGCATTTTAAAGAATTGCAGCAGAAAAGCATCACAAAAGATGTGTTTGTATATTTGCATGCAGGTAGGTATTTCGATATGTGTGCATTATATGTCGGCATGTAAAATTTTTTTGAAAAACAAGATTTCCCAAACAAAATTAGCGTTCAATGTCAAGACAGACTTATTTGTTTTGACTCAACCTTTCTAAGGAAATTTATGCTACATCCGTACTTTGATCAGGCGGTGATAAAAAAGACCCGTTCGTCTTTATGAAACGTTGCATTTATGTTTTGGATGATCCTTGTGTTCACAAGTTGACTCCACCGGTAGGTTCACCTTTTTTAATTTCGTTGTCGGCTAGACACTTTCCCTACCACTTTAATCGATAGCTATGCTACATGAAGTGAGTATATAATTCGGTAATTCTCTGCTAATTTAATTAAACAACTATCAGGTTGGTCCGAAAGTCTTGCACCGAAATCTATTTTCGATCTGCAAATTCAGGTGATCTTGAATTGAAATTTTTTTGGCAACTGAATATGGAAGAATGTTTTAGAATCTTACATCAGATAGGTAAGCTATAAGGGCGTGCATTTCACTAGTATTCAGCTATACCTTCAAAAAGCCAAAGTCAGATTCGAACCATAGTCTACTACCAAATCCTGTAAGGCCACAACGCATGCGACGCCACCGCTCATACTGCGTCCCTTACTGCCTATTGGGACAGTCCGAATCCACTTTCAACGAATCGCAAGGCGGACGCTGCGCAAGGGGAGGAGCGTTGCAGTAGATGCCGTCGTACAAAACAGCATTCTGGAGGCGGTTGTTTGCAGTGATGCAGGGAGAGATGAGCAGGACCACCCCGGTCTCCATAATGTACGACCCCGTATACGGATACTCCACCTGAAATCCGTATCACCCCAGATTCGTGGTATGCTGCCTTTATACAAGAAACGTCTTATACAGACTGCTGTTCATGTGCCTGAAAATCACTGCTCACTTTGCTGATGGACAGGATTGACGATTTCGATCGATCAGGCCGAAAACCGGTTTACAATATCCACTGCATAGTTGGAGCATGCATGAATTTGTGAAAACAAGAGTGTATCTTCGAAAATGGGAGGCTGATGTTCGCGAGAACTATTATCACCAAATTTCCGAGTACTACAAACCCACTCCACGTTACGGCTGGCGACCTCCAAGGAGAGTAGGAAAAAAATGGAAAGATACTGTTTCTCCACGAAATCTAGAACGATAACCTCGCTAGTCTTCTATTGAACACCAAAGAAAGGTCAGGTAATCCGAGGACCTCAGAACAGTTAACCGACGCACTCCCGAAAAGCCTTCCAAAGTAGTCAAGGCTTTCGGATTCTTTGATGATGACACGAGCTATCGACACAGTATTTAGAAAGTTGCACAATTACTGACAGCAACAACATCACGAAGCTTTTTTTGCTTGTTTGCTTAGGGTCTTAGTATAGTGGAGTCACAAATGTTGAGGCGCTATAGGAATAAGTTTTCGACATCGAATGAAACTGCTGGTTACAGGTTTGGTCCAGGTATCAACGTCATTCGCTTAAGCTGATCACGACTATACTGGTAACTGAATACCGATCAAAAAAGTTATCTGCGCTACTTATTTCTCGGAAGATGCTTCGGCACAAGTACTTACCTGACATTCTGCCAAGTGAGGATTCCGGTCGGACTAAAAGTTCATGCTCCACAAGCATTAGTGAAGAACATTTTCTTTCATTCGTGGAGAGAGGGTTCCACCGCAAATGGTGGTAGGCGGTGTTGGTTTTGTTGTGCACCCGTCTGTTGTCCATCTTCTCGTATCATGATATCTTGTCGCCTCTTCTTGCCATTCTTCGCCTCTGTCAAAAGTCTAAAAGCATCATCAAGTGCTATTCACCAACACTGGCAGCTGATGAGACTGAATTGGCGCGTTTTATGATAGGCTAGAAGAAGTGCATCGCAGCGAGAAGTCCTTCTACGAATTCGTTGCAAAACTAGAAAAAGCAATAGAAGAAGAATATAGGATATGAAGGATTTGGATTAGGGTACCAGAACGGAAACGACAATGCCAAGCTGTTATTTGTTACTCGCCTTCTTTATGAGAATTCTCTTTTTCATGGAGAAAGATCATCGTCGGTGAACATGGGAATCTCCTAACGGCACGGCTCCTACGGAGATCATAATCACCAGGATTCTCCGCGAATGCCCCCGAATGTCCAGTGGATATTTCGGAGGATACACGAAGATACCTCTAAGAGGTCAAGCTCCAGTCGTTCATGGAAACGCAGACAACAGTCTTGGATGCTCTTGTGACCATAGAGACGCAAAGAACTTCAGAGTTATAAGGAAATATGTAAGGGAGAGTGGTGTTGAGTTGTCGGAATTACCGAATAAATTAAAGAACGGTGTAGTTAAAAGTACATGTCATTTTGTGTGGTGTTCTAATAAGTGAAAGGGAGTGAGTTTTGTCTAGATATTACCTTCAGAAAATCTAGAAATCTAATCAAATGAACTGTTTTTCATTCTAGAGATCAGAAACTTTGTCTTACAGGATGGCAATAATCTTCATCCCGTTACTTTCGAAAACCAGTGTTCTCTGTTTTCAACGAAAATCTTCGTACACGTAATTTAAAGTTACTAGATGCATCTTTCTCGCATATTTCACGAGAGGTTTTCTCCTATGGTCTCTTTATGGTAGGTTACAAATTTGAGATCACCTCACATCACAAAATTTCCAGTGGATATGTCTAATTTTCCAAAACAATTCAGTAGCTCATGAATAATACTTTAGTCAGTGAATCAGCATATGGTTAGCGGTAGGTAAGCACAGTCAGCTATTTAGGTACCAACTAGGGTGAATCTCTTTAAAATGCGCACCATCATTAATCGCTCCGACGAAACGTGACCGGGGCATGCTCGAACCCTTCCTACACGCACCCATTTGACGTTTCAGTAGCTATTACCTTTTTGTGGTGGTTTTGATCACCGTCTCCTTCGTGCAAAAATACGACTTCGCCACACAATTCAAAAGAACTTCTACTATTGGCGGCGAAGGAGGAAAGAAGTCGTGTACGACGACTGCATACTCGGGGTCCCCTCATGTAAAGGCGATTGACACATCAAAGAGGACCCGAACTGGACTACGACCTGCTCGGGATTACGACCCTGTGCTGACCGTGCCTCGAAGCCGCGCACGATAAACTTGGATCGAGTTTCGAAAGTCACCAATGAATTATAAGAAGGGAGTTTCAGGCTCGATCCAAATGCATCACACAGCGGTTGGTTGCAAACACAAGCTGCAGAAAGGCGTTGCGGGAGGATTATTCGAAATGTAGGCAGAGAAAAATTCTGGAAGCAAAGCAAAGAAGGCCGCAGGGACCTCCGCGAATGGAATATTCCGCTAACATTCTTGCTGAGCGGAAACGGGATTCGCATCTCTTTTCGTCGTTAGATGGAAATCACTGCGAAGAGGTTATACTCGAAGCTTTTCCACTCGTCAACTCCTGTGTCAACCCCAATCACTTCCACTGGAGTCCCACCACGGATTCTCCCTTCGGAAGTACAAGTTGCGTTCAAGAGCGTGAATTCCGTTTGGATTCCGTCAGGGGTTCAACTGCATGAACCACATTCAGACCGTGTCGAGGATCATGGACGCCTTCTCGGAAATACCGCATGCCTCTTCTCCTAACCTTCGTCGTCTATGAAAAATTCTTCGACAGTATATAAACAAATGAAATTGTCAGCGCTACTCGATCAAGTTGTGAACGAATCGCATGTGATGTTCTATCTTCAGAAAAAAAAGGGATTTAAGACCAGTAGAAGACCTCGCGGACCGTTCTTATCCATAAGAAGGGTGAGCAGGAGGGACAGCAGAACTGTCCGATATCCTTGCTGAGCGTCTTATACGAAGTGTTCACTAATGTCATCGTCAGGAGCAAATCTAGGACGCTGGATGGAGCCCAATTTCAGGGGCAAGATGTATTCCCTCAGTGTTTCAAGTGCAAAGACCAAATCATGAGGGTCGAGTTTCATCACCTTGATCACCTTGACTCCCGTTGATCTTCGAACTGGTCGAGCGGGCGCCAGTAATTCTTCCATTTGTCCCGATCGCGTGCCAGAGTAGCCCAGTGGTTCCTCCTTTCGCGTGGGACACGAAGAGCATCATATTTTTCTTTCAAGGACTTCGTGAAGAAATCTGACCATCGGGTCGGCGGTCTTCCTGTAGTGCGCTTAATATCGCGGGGAACCCAGTCGCTCACGGCTCTGGTCCAACGGTTGTCATTAAAGCGCATCACGTGTCCGGCCCACCTTATTTTACTTTCCTTGGCAAACGCGGCAGCGTCTCTAATCTTCGATCGCTGACGTAGGAGAGAACTTCGAATCCCGTCCCTCACTTGCGTGAAACGGGATACTCCTAGCATCACTCTCTCAATTGCGCGTTCAATGACGCTCACCGCGTTTTCTTCCTGCTTGCGAAATGCCCAGGTTTCCGAAGCATAGGTCAAAGCAGGAAGTACGGTGGTGTTGAAGAGGTGAGCACGGAGCCGGGTGTTCCTGGTCTTCTTCACTACATCCTCGATGCTCTTGTACGCTCCCCAAGCCGCTCGTCTCCTCCTGCCCAGCTCGGGGGTCAGGTCGTTCATCATGTTCAGTTCCCGACCCAGATAAACGTAGCTGGTGCATTCGGATATGTTCGTTCCGTTGAGCGTGAATGGGGCATCCGAGACCCATCCGTTCCGCATGAACATCGTCTTTTGTAGATTCAGCTGAAGACCGATGCATCCACATGTTTCGTCGAATTCGGTCAGCATTCGTTCCGCTTGGCTGATGCTAGGTGTTATCAGTACGACGTCATCAGCAAAGCGCAAATGGTGTAGCTGCCCACCATCAATCTTCACTCCCATGTCGTCCCATTCCAACTTTCGCATTGCGTTCTCGAGGGTGGCTGTGAATATTTTGGGTGAAATTGTATCACCCTGTCGGACCCCCCCTCTTCACGTCAATGACGATGTTCTTGTAGAATGGCGAAATTCCGGTCGTGAAGTTACTGTACAACTCTCGAAGTACCTTTATATATTGAGTAGGGACGCCTTGGTTGTCCAAGGCTTCCACGACCGCTTCCGTCTCAACCGAGTCGAAAGCCTTCTCTAAGTCGATGAAGGTGAGACAGAGCGGCATCTTGTACTCTCGTGATACCTCGATGAGTTTCGAAACAGTGTGAATGTGGTCAATCGTGCTGAATCCTTTTCGAAACCCTGCTTGCTCGCATGGCTGTCCTTCATCCAAGACTTTTTCAATCCTATTAAGGATTACTCTTGTAAAGAGCTTGTAGATGACGGACAGTAGGCAGATTGGGCGATAGTTGCCGATGTCATGTGGATCTCCCTTTTTATACAACAACACGGTCTTGCTGGTCTTCCACTGTTTAGGAACCTTGCATTCCGACAGATAACGTGTAAAGAGCCTCGCCAGGGTGTTGATGAGTACTGGCGGAAGGCTCTTCAGGTGTTCTGGTCTTATTCTGTCGGGACCGGGTGCCGTACGATTTCTTACCGACATGATAGCATGTCGTATTTCGGACGGGAGAACCTCTGGAATGACTTGTCCATCTTCCCTCAGATGGTGAGGAGGCAAGTGGACATGGCTGTCGAAGAGATCAGAGTAGAAGTCGTAGATGATTTTCTCCATCCCCCTTCTCGATGCAATGGCTGTTCCCTTTGGGTTCCGGAGAGCAGTCATCCTCGTCTTGCGACTGGCGAAGTCTCGACGGGCATAGCGGATGCTTTTCCCCGCCTCTGCAGCTTCAGCCAGCACTTCTGCTCTTCTCTCTTTAAGGTCTTCCTTTATCGCCTCTCGGCAAAGCCTTGCGAGCTCGGACGTGAGTTCTTGGTTCCCTGCGGCTCGTGCTGCTCCACGCTGGCGTATCAGCTCAAGAGTTTCAAGAGACAGACGCCTCTTGGTGGTTTTAAAACTCTCAGCCTTCTTCGCGCAGTCGTGAAGGTGTTCGACAAGCCGGTCATATTCCTCGTCGATGTTGTCCATTGCAGAATCTTCCCAAAAGCCGGCTAGCGTAGCGAAGAGATCCCAGTTGATGGTAGTCCTGGGATTTCTCTCTCTGAACTTGGCGGCTTTCTCTGCTCTCCTTGTGAAGGAAAATCTTCCTCGGAGGAGGCGATGGTCCGATCCCGTATAGAACTTTGGTACAACACCGACGTCCGTCAGGCAGAACCTTTTATTGACGATGATGTGGTCTATTTCATTACGGTACCCTCCACCGGGTGACTCCCACGTCCAGCGTAAAGAAGAGGGCTTCTGAAATTGCGAGTTCCCATGGATGGTCTTAGTCGTCATGATGAACTCGGAGAGCCTCTCTCCCTGGTCATTCCATTGTAGGCCGTGGGTCCCGATGTGAAGTTCCTCCGGCGTTCTTCTTGGGCCAACCTTAGCGTTGAAATCGCCAACTATGACCTTGTAGAAGGCATGATCTTCTTGGTAGAACTTCTCCAGGTCCATATAGAAAGCTTCGACTTCTTCTTCTTCGTAGCTTGATGTTGGAGCGTAAACGACGAAGATAGTCAAAGCTGGTATTGGGCCACATCTTCTCATCCGCAGACGTCCGATTCGGGTCGTAAGTTGTTCAAAAGAGTCGATGTTCTTTGCCATACTCGTGTTGACGAGGACGCCAACTCCACCAACACCTCTACTGTCGCATGTTCCTTAGAACAGTTCTTCTCCAGTTTCATATACGGCGTTGAGAGGGTGACGTCGTCTCGTCTCGGTCAGTCCGATGACGTCGTACTTGATCTTCTTGGCTTGCATCATCAGATCTTCGATGGCCGCTTCCGATGCAAGCGTACGTGCGTTATAAGTACAGATCGCCATCCTAGTCCTTTTCCGTTTTGGTAGCCTACATGACTCCTGCAACCCCGTCCTACCTGGCGCTACCGTACCAGGCTTTCCTCCGGAATCAGGAGACTCTTTTCTATTACTGTGTTTTGCTTAAAATTTTAAAACCCATGGGCAGGTTGCAAGCCTTTAGTCCCATGAGTTTCTGGGAGAACTTTCGTTCTCCCGGTGTGGACATGTGGAGCTTATTTGTTGGAGGCGACTCCAGACCGCCTCCCTTGCACCTCCCAGTCACTTGATTGCAGGCTTTTGGCCGGACCGACGTGGGATACAAGGATGTCATGAGTCAGTCCTGGCTCAGCAGAAACAGGGAGTCCATCCCCTGAATCCACCTGCGTCTCTGGGCAAGCGCAAGGTCGCTTTTGGTCCGCGTTTAGCCCCCTATCCGCCACCCGGGGACGCGCCACGTAGCCTCGCGACTAACCGGCCGTGATCCCTCTAGTGAGGGAGATCCGTGGTCGAGTTTCATAGAGGCCGGAATTACCACCTCCCGATCGTCCCAACCTTCGTCGATTGTGAGAAGGCCTTCGACAGCGCAGAGAGAAACACAATACTCTACGCCCAGTGTGAAAAAAGCATAAATGCACCTGAAGTTGATGAATTTTCATTTGTGACAAGTGAGTCTACTCTAAAACATCTCGAGAAGCAAGAAGCAAATAGCAAAAGCAAAAAATTAAACAGCTGAAGCAGCATTTCCCAAAGCTGTGATCGCAAGATCTCACAGCAATAGCAATAACAAGTTTACTTACTTTTTTTTATGGAGCTTTCAGTCAGAAAAAGTCTCACCACTCTTACACCATGAAAAACATAAGGTGACACGAGAAAAATGAGCAGCATCAGCAAACTCCGAACCTCTGCTTGCGGAATATATGTCACCGCACAGCACTAAGTAGGACAACTATTTCTAATCTGGTGGAATGTTCGTTGAAAAAAAGGTTTAGTACTCATACTTAGTTACTTTTAAGTTTTTTTTTTTTGAAGTTTTTTTTTTCCTAAGTAGTTTTCAGTACACCGAAATAAATAATTGTAAGAAAGAAACATTGCAGAAACTTCAAAATTAAAAATTTTAAAGTGAATTCCCGGCTTTGAAAAGTCCCGGAAACCCTGCAATTTTTCGGCGCCTCAGTCTGACGGAAAAAAGACAATAAAAGTATAAGTCGGAAAATTTATGTCTGTTATAGTTTAGAAATCAAATCTCAAATCAATCTCAAAACATGTTATTATTTAACAGCATTACCCGGACAGTCACACTAGTTCTCGAAGAAGAAAAGTGAAGCAATATGGAGAGCATTCCTATACCTAACTTCTTCAGCAAAACTTTACGAATTCCCACGCAAACTCACAGAGTATGTCAGCCCCCATATTTCAAAATTTACTCGTCAAATCTGCATGTCCAGTGATAATCAGTGATAAATTGCTTGTTCCTCGTTCGCCATAGGTTTGTTCCATATACTGAACCAACCTATTCTCGAGAGAGAGAGAGAGGGTAAATAAAATCGCAAGATATATGGCAAGCTGATGACGGACTTCTAGACTTCTAGTGATGCCTATGCATGATTAATCATGATTTGCATTGATTATAATGCATTTATGCAAAACTAGCTAGCATAGCCAGTTATGCCCGGTAGTAATAACTACACATGATAGTGACCTAAATAGAAAAATATAAAAGAATAAATAGCCCGATAAGACACCGACACCTCGTACGAAATATTCACCATATTCGAGATCAGCATATGCCATAAATCCAACTGCAAGGTATTACGAAGCCTAAGCAGAAAGTGCATAAAATCCAATCAATCATTAATTTTGAACAAATTGCTCATATTCGTAATATGCCAAAAACCTCAAGATTCTAGCTCCTCTAGAACGAAAACACGCTTAAACCAATAAAATTGACGAGCGGATCGATACTTCCACGAAAAAAAAAACAATTTATAATCTGTGCTCTATGTGCAGGTGCAGCAGTCGGTAAGGGATTCGCTGAATACACGATCGTTCGAAACCGCCTTTGCGCTAGCAAAGCTTTTCATCTCTATGGGGTCGATAAGTACAAGGCTTCTCTGGGAGAATAAGAACACTGACTTCACACACGGCCCGCCCTTGCAAATCACTATAAGGCAGCATACACCTCCACAAACTTCAAACGATTCTGAACTGAAGTCGAATGCGCATGCGCAAACCTAAAAGGATTGATCAAAACAATGCACTTCACATTTTCACTTTATTCTCTTCCCTATCCCAACGTGTCTGGCTGCAAAGTGTGGTTGGACGCAGTCCATCTGCTGAGATATGTAAACTTGGGAAAACCCCAGACTCTGACCCTTTCTTTTAGAAACTTCTTCTTTGCACCTTGAACCTCGTCTCTTTGATTTTCAGGAACAACTGATGAAAAGTAAAAGTTCCAGAGCATGGCGGAAAACTGGAAACCAAATTCGGAACTTCTTCGGAATTCCACACACCTTTAGGTCAGCATGCACACCGTTTAAAAAAAAACGGAGCATAGTCAATTTATTTCAGAAATAATTCATTAGCTTCTTCTCCAAAGAGCGAGATCTCAATTCAGAAGTCAGTGTGAATGCTACCTGTTTTTGTCTTCTGAAGAATTTGACAAAGAACCAGCGACAACAGATCCCAACAATCGAACGGCACGATTCCTGGGCGGAAGTGGAGGTGGAGAACGAAAATCGGTGTTCATCTGAGACAACGATTCCATTTCAATGAATTGCGCATAAAACACTATTCCAGGAATACCAACGTATCGTTCCGATTCCACCGGTGGTAATGGTGGTGGGGGATGATTAGGTGGAGGACCAGCAGACGATATTGTCGACAATAGTGTAGTGTGAACAGTAGATGTGGGATGCTGAAAAAAGGTGTTACATTATAGAATTATCCATCATTGAGTGAAGCACGTTACATTGACGTTCCCCCATCGCACTAACATATAGAAAGCAGTTTTTTAAAGTTTGGTTATGTTCTTTTAAAAGATATTTCTCCCACTCGTAGCACGGTTTAACTGGAGCTATTTTTATTACATCTCATTTCCTGATACCTTCACTACGGAAAAAACTCTAGTCCAAGTTGTGGCCCTGCTTTCACAGAATGTCACGCATCTCTACATAGCAACAGAGATGAGAACCGAACTGTATAACTCGAACTGCTACATAGGGTGAGTAATCCATACATTGCAAAAACGTCATGATGTCCAGCATATTATCAGAGTTCATATTTTGACAGGAAAAATTCCGAAAGAAACATGGAATCTTTGGCGAGAATCATAAACATCGTCAACCTCAACCTTTGGACATTGTTAAATGAACTTCAGCAAACCGTTTTGACCAAATTAGTGCAGTACAATTCATTTACGAGTACGATTCGCTCCGTCACCAGCGCCGACAACTACACCATCAATTTCAGTATATTGTGGTGCGGAAGAAGGCAGCTACGCGATAGCTGTAGGCCGTGTAGATTTTTACAATGGCGGCATCGCAAAGCACTCAAACCGTGGATATTCTAGCATTCACGGAAACCGCTGAAGACTACAAAAAAAGGATACCTAATGTGATAAACTCAATAAGCTTCAGTTAGGACATTCGGTCAACAGATGCTCATTCTAGATTTAGTGCAAATGCAGAGGAATTGAACAAATTATTGTTTGTACTTGAGGATGATATTACTGACGGGACAAACGTCGAAACAAACGAACAAACGTGATACAATCTTACACAAAATATTCAGTGAACGAGAAGACGATGCAAAAATTGGAATGAAGTAACATGAGAGTGAAGGTTGATGGACAACAGCTAGGACCCAATGATATCATTCTGATAACATCTAGTATAAGCGAAGCGGAGAGAATACTGACTTAATTCATCAAAACATGAGAAAAGATAGGTCTACAGCCGAACCTGTTTATGAAGAATGATTGGTTTCTGATGTCCAATCCATAATTAAAGAAATGAGTATATGCGAATGCTCCAGCTTATCTAGGACAGGAAATAAACATGAAAACGATCTGAGCCCCGAACCGGCCAAGAGGAAACGAGCACATTGGTGAGCTTCTAAGAACATTGAGGATGTAGTGTAGAAGGCCAAGACCACTCAGCTTCGTGTTTACCTTTGTAACACTAGCCGTCTTTGACCTAAGCCTCAGTAACTTGGACATTCTGAACGGAAGAGAATGCGGTCTACGTTATGTTATCGAACGCTCAGAGTGATGCTATGAGTATTCCACTTCACGAATGCAAAAAAGAGAGGACTCGACGTTCTCTTCTACGTCAACGATCGAAGCCGTACTTACCAAGGAATGTAAAACAAAGTGGACAGAACACATCTCTTGAACGCAATCGGGACAAATTGAGAAATTACTGGCTAAGTTATAATCAAGGTAATGTTAGGAAATAACAACAGCTAAGAGACAATTATTCAACAGAGATGCGCTAAAGTTAATCTGGTATTAAGCTCTTTAACGAAGTGTCTAATTGCACCAATCGCCAACAAATCAAGCTACCTCACCTGTTCGTCACTCGACCTACCACAATGAACGGATTTAAAGACTGGGTAGCACTGTTCACAGTGATAGAGAAGTTAGACTATATTGACAAGCTGCTCAAACGGTTGCTAGGCTTCTCTTGACCAATGGTATGTCATAAAAGAGAACCTTACGTAGAAGCGGGAACAGGGTTAAGCGTTTGCTCCATATGCAAGCGCCCAATCCAGGGTCATAGAGATTTGCCGGGAATACCACCTGCCCCTTGTTCTAACCTTCGTCGACTATGAGACAGCCTTCGACAGCGTAGAAACAAATGAAATATACAACGCTGGTCGATCAAATGAACGAATCGTATGTGAAGGCATTAGTCAAGTCCTACAATCGACGCACCACTATGATAAGCTTTTCCACCGCCGCCCTCACAGAAAAGATCGGCTCATAGAATATCCTTACGAGGAAAGTGAACAGTTTTAAAATCACCAAGAGATGCCTGTGAGAAAAACTGTGGTTTTGGCTGACATTGCAGAGCCCTGAAAAAGCAATCGCGACGACAGGAACTTCGCAAATCAGAAAATGAAACTGCTTTCAGAAACCCAGATTGAAAAACTATAGCATAGAAAGGGGGAATGGGGAAGATCATTCACGACATGTACTCCTTTTCAAAGCCAGACATGCTGTTATTTCGGTGAAGAATCGTACTTCAACCTGTCCTAACAAGGCTTGGCTTGAACATGTTAAGAATCTACCACTAGTCCTCATCAACTCTAGCGAGGCGATTCACTCGTTACCTGTCGGAGTGGGAGAGAGGTTCCTAAGCAGTGGAACGCCACCAAGACTACTGTTTTTGTGTAAGAAAAGGGACCCCTGGAACTATCGTCTAATCTGCTTATCGACTACAAGCTTTTCAAAACAAAGTTCTAAACAGTTGAAAGAATATCACATGAGGGACAGCCATGCAAACAACCAAAGTTTCGAAAAAGCTTTTACATGTCTGACCACATACATACCGTTTCAAGATTGATAAAAAAAAATCGCGAGAATACAAGATGCCATTATGTCTCACTTGAACAAAGTCTTCCATTCAATTGAGACGGAACAAGTCATGCTCCTTCAGGGCTCTGCAATCTCAGCCAAAACCACAATTTTTCTCACAGGCATCTCTTGGTGGTTTTAAAACTGTCCACTTTCCTCGTAGAGTAATAAGAATATTCTACGAGCCGATCATTCCTGAGAGGGCGGCGGTGGAAAAGCTTTATCGTAGTAGTGCATCGATTGTACGAATTGACTAATGCCTTCACTTACGATTCGTTCACAACTTGATCGAGTAGCGCTGACAATTTCATTTGTTTATATACTGTCGAAGGATTTTTCATAGACGACGAAGGTTAGGAGAAGGGGCATGCGGTATTTCCGAGAAGACGTCCATGACTTTCGACACGCTCTGAATGTGGTTCATGCAGTTGAACCCCTGACGGAATCCAGCTTGTTCTTGAGGCTGGGCTTCATCCAGCACCTTAGATATGGATGTGAGCATGATCTTGGTAAATACTTCGTATAACGCGTCAGAAAGGATATCGGACGGTACTTCTAAAGGTCCAATCAGCCACCTTTCTTTGACCTTCGCTTAAATAAGAACGATTCCCTGGGTTTTCCATTGATCTGAAATGGTTTCTTTCTGAAGACAGCACGTCATGTGGTCTGTTCAAATTACGTGAAGTGGATGAAGTGGATGGCTACCAGGTCGAAGAAAGTCTTCTGATATTAAATCAGGTTCGAAGGCTGAGAAAAGTTTCACGCTCTTGATCGACTCGTACCTTCGAAGGGAGAATCTGTTCTGGAACTTCACCAGTGGAAATGATCGTGGTTTACGAGATGAGGCACCAATCTCGTCATCGTCCACCAAGGCTATTGGCGTGGTACTATGTTCGCGGAGGTCCCTGCAACAGTTCTTCAAGCTCATTCTCTTTTGGGCATCTTCAATTTTCTTCTACTTGTATTTTAAAAGATTCTACAAAACTTTTCAGCAGCTTGTGTTTGCAATCAACCACTCAAAATTTGCTACATTCGAATTAAGCCTCAAGCTTCTTGTTTTTTTCTTGCAATTTCTTGGTGGCTTTCGAAATTCGATCCAGGTTTATCGTGGGCGGCATCGAGGCACGATCAGCACAAGGTCGTAATTCCGAGCAGCTCGTAGTCCACTTTGGGTCCTCCTTGATGTGTCAATCGCCTTTACATGAGGGGACCTCGAGCATGCAGTTGTCATACACGACTTCTTTCCTCCTTCACCGCCAATAGTAGAAGTTCTTTTGAATTGTGTGGCTAAGTCGTATTTTTGCACGAAGGAGACGGTGATCAAAACCACTACAAAAGGGTAATAACTACCGAACCGTCAAATGGGTGCATGTAAGAAGGGTCCCGGCGGATTTCTGAGCATGCCGCGGTCACGCCTCGTCGGAGCGTTTAACGATGGTGCGCATTCTAAAGAGATTCACTTTAGTTTGCACCTAAATAGGTGACTGTGCTTACCTACCGCTAACCATATGCTGCATCACTGACTAAAATATTATTCACGAGCTATTGAATTGTTTTGGAAAATTAGACATATCCACTGGAAATTTTGTGATGTGAGGTGATCTCAAATTTGTAACCTACCAAAAGCAGGAGAAAACCTCTCGTGAAATATGAGAGAGATTTCCTGAAGGTAATATCTAGACAAAACTCACTCCCTTTCACTTATTAGAACACCACATAAAATGGCATGTACTTTTAGCTACATCGTTCTTTAATTTATTCGATAATTCCGACAATTCAACACCACTCTCCCTTAAATATTTCCTTATTACTCTGAAGTTCTTTGCGTCTCTATGGTCACAAGAGCATCCTAGACTGTTGTCTGCGTCTCCAAGAACGACTGGAGCGTGACCTCATAGAGGTATGTTCGCGTATCCCCCGACATATCCACTGGACAATCGGCGGCATTCGCGGAGAATCCTCCGGGACCCTCATTACCGTTACCCACGTCAAATAAATACCGCCTCCGGTTGGTGATTATGATCTCCGTAGGAGTCGTGCCGTTAGGATATTCCCATGTTCACCGACGATGATCTTTCTTCATAAAAAAGAGAATTCTCATGAAGAAGGCGAGTAACAGATAACAGCTTGGCATTGTCGTTTCCGTTCTGGTCCCCTAATCCAAATCCTTATCCAAATTCCTATCCTATACTATTCTTCTATGACTTTCTCTAGTTTTGCAACAAATTCGTAGGACTTCTCGCTGCGATGCACCTCCAGCTTGTCATACAACCCGCCAATTCGGGTTCATCACCTGCTGATGTCGGTAAATAGCAATTGATGATACCCTTGGGTTTCCGGCGGAGGCGAAGAATACCCAGACGAGATAGAGGTGACAGGATCTCGTGAGAATCAAAGAGATGGAAAACAGATGACAACACATGCACAACAAAACCAGCATCCCCTATCTTTCGTGACGGAACCTCGAGTGTACCGTCCTTTATCTGTCTGTGTCGCTCTTTC
Source organism: Necator americanus (assembly GCF_031761385.1). Lineage (NCBI taxonomy): Eukaryota > Metazoa > Nematoda > Chromadorea > Rhabditida > Ancylostomatidae > Necator > Necator americanus. The sequence continues at coordinate 12,884,010 of NC_087376.1, forward strand.
TGCTCGTAGTCTCTTGCAGAGCAATTACGTGGAATTTGATGCGCTCTGCAGCTCCGAAAAAGGCACGCAGGTCGGCGTTTGGATACTTTTCTTGCGTTTTAAAAAACAAAGTCTGAAACAGTATCCATAGAGAGTTCTGCACCTGCCGTCTTGGTCCAGAAAAAAGAAGAAAGCATGTCTTGAGCAAGCTGAGATTTGATCGCGTCTCAGCGGTCGCCGTACCGTCCGTCTGAAACGGCAGAGCCTAGTGTGGCAGGGTATTGAGACAGTGTATGCTGGAGTGGTAATTAGACTTTTCCCCTTACCAAGCAACGTTGTCAATGCGAGCGTAGCTTTCACCACAGGTCGTCGCCCAACCTATATGGATCAAGAGCCCACTCGCGACATTTTGCCAAGGCGGCGGTTTACTTTTAGCTACGCAGCTACGGTAAACTGTTGTGGATGCACCGACAGGTTCGCAAAGGATATTGGTCTGGCATGGATGGGATAGGTGGGTATCCTCCTTTCAAGAAGCACAGATCATTTTGTCGGAAATGTCTTCGTAGATTTCCTGTGTGGACTATACTTCATTAGTGGTCCTGATGTCTTCACGTCTTGAATTTGCCAAAGAACGCGTTTCCAAGTGACAATTGTGAAGTATGTTTGGACCCAACAAACTGGTGAAGAGAGCTCAGCTGATTTTGTTGCGGTCAAAATTTCTGTGAGAATTGTTATTGTTTAGAAACATCGAGATGAAAAATCGATAGACACAAAACAAGTAATAATAAACCTCCACTAGATAAAAGACTTGCCATAGTGGCCCACGTAGAGGAATCTGTCTCATGATGTCCAGCTGTCTTGCGGGTGTCCGAGAACAGGAGCGAAGATGGGAAGGGAAGTCCAGCTTTAGTACTCATGCTGTCAGAAGGATGGACAATCTGAAAGCAAAATTTATGAAACGAATGAATGCGGACAAGGTGAAAAGGGAAGCATACTATAGTTTGTGTTTCGGCAAGAACACGACGATGCCATGAATGAAGGCTAGTTCCTTCGCTTGCGATGCTCAAAGAATCCCAATCAACTGTAGTTGGTGATGAGAATGTCGCATCCTTGGCGCCAAACTCCTCCCGCATCCTACACCTTAGCGCGTTAAGGCGATCACGACGTGAAGCAGAGAATTCCTGCTATGGTACAAACTTAGAGCATGATAAGAGATGTCATGACGTATTTTATCAACTTCCAATCATTTTCCATTCCAACATAACATCTAGATTATGGTGACGAATTAAACTTGAACGGACCGTCGGAATGCTGACGTATGACGGTAGAAAAGACCTCTCACTGTCAGCTTGAGAAGTGGCAACGAAGCACCCGGACGCATATACTGACTGGAGTCTATTTCGATTATAGGACGTACTGTTCTGCATTTCATACTATAATGAATAAGGAGACAGCTTAAACAATCCTCAAGACACTAAACCAAAAACGAACAATGGTGTTTTCTGCGAATCCTTCGCTGTATTCAAGCGCATCCTCGAATTCATCTACGTTTCCACGCATTCTGAAAGATGTTGGTTTAGGTGATCAAATCTCATTCGTGAGCATTATTTAACATGTTGAATGAGTGTTTGAAAAGTTAGACACATGAGAGCGTGTTACACTTCTTTTCTGCACAACTACTCAAGTGCTTTCGTCCACGCTCAGTGGAAATCATGGAAACTTTGTGAAACTGCATATCAGCACCTCCTCAGGTTTGGCAGCTATGTTAACGCGAGCAAAGCAAGAAGCATTCACCGTCAGTTCGCTTATCGGAAAACAATTTTTACTTGCCGGGTGCATCTCACATAGCCCAAGGATTTCGAGAAATGAGTACGATCATTTTCACACCAAGAGGGGATTGATTACGGGATATCTGAGACTTTCCTAAGAAAATCGAAAAGATTCCGACTAGATTTCAAAATCTACTTCTCAGACTTATTCGATGCCCAAATTTGTTTCAATGAATGCAGTTTTAAATGATCAACTTTTCAAATGTGATCATTCTAAGAGATTTGACTATTAGGTCATTTAGAGTAAAAACATTGGAAAGTTAGCTACAGTTAAGGCGGAAAAACTATCGTTGGATCTTCGAATACATTCCGACCCGAATATCTATTCGATTTCCGAACTAATTCCTCAAAGAAAAAGTCACCAAAAATGCTTGCTCAACAGCTCACATTCTTAATCAAGAATGTGCTTCCAAATAAAGCTAGAACCATACGGAGAAGCGAAGGTGATCAGATACCCATGCCGGAACTATGAAAGAAAAGCGCTCCCGAATGAAAAAAAAAGACACGAGTGCAGGCATACATCACCTAGTACGACTGCAGCGCGGCGCGGCTTTAGTGGGCCAGGCAGTGGCAGTGTTAGAGCGCGCCTTACAGAAAGATGAGCATTCTACTCCTACTCTTCAAGCGTTTTTAGCCCAAGGGTAGTATGATAAAATATCCTGATCACAGAGTGTTCTAAAAGATCACCTCAGTCATATACTGTTTTTCTACTCTGAGTGAGTGACATACTTGACTTAAGGGCATCACCCCACGAATTTGGGGTGGTACCCAAATTCGGGTTTCGGGGAACGGTCAAGAGGTACCCGTATGATGTGCCGCCGCGTATCCAGGAGGCTAATGAGCGTCGTTAATTGCACCGCGCGTCTCCTGATACCGTCGTGATCGCTACAGTAGCTTGGTTGCTCCTCTTGTGCTACGTCTTCAAGACGCAGCTCCCACGCCACCCTCCCCATCCATTTCGCCGCGTCTGCCACTCTTACGACGATTTTTTTTCCGCCGCGCTTACAGCTCTTATGAAGCGCTTTTAAAGTCGAACGGAAAGGAAAGTACCTGGTATTAGATGTTGTTTGAAGGTCTACATAAAGTGTGCTTGTAAGTTAATATAAAAGAAGGAAAGAATGAAACTGGTTTGTATAAGTGATATGCTATTTAGAAATGTGAGACACTCATCCATTTCTGGGAATGCGAGATATGTTTCAAAAAATGTCTTACTGATCGGTGTTATGCTATCTTTTTTACTTTTTTTTTCTCTAATGATTTCTTTTTGTTTATCTAGCTGGGTAAAACTGGCATCCAACGATTAACGAGGCGCGAATAATGCCTCGTTAAACGTTACACTGTACCTAAAGGTATATCTCGAAGATACAAAGGTCTCTGTTCGCCACTAATACAGCTAACCTGTCATATTGATTTTATGCAGAGAATAGATAGAAATGGAGCGATAAAACGAAAGAAGTTTGAAGAGCCATACAAAGGTCTGTTATATAAAACTGTATAAGACGTACAAGCAAGTATTCAAATATGTCAAATATTGGCATATTTCAATACTTGCTCTACATAAACATTATATCTATGTAAAATTTTGAAAAGGTAAAATGTAGAAAGGAGTTAAAGAATGTATACAAAATAATAAGCGCATGTTGCTGTTATTATAACTGCCGCAGTTGAAAGTTAAGCACGAATTCGTTGAATGGCATCGTGACAAACACATACTTATGCACTGCTAGTTTATATAGAAGAATCAGGACATGAAATGTGTTAAATTATGAGATGTGTGAAAATATATGTATGTTATTCTTTTCCCTGCAGCATTTTTTTGAGATAATTTTTACTTATTCTTCTCCTTTATTCCCAATAATATGCGCTTAGTTTACTATATCCGTACATCAGAATTCGCCTCGGCAATTCGTTCTTCACTCCCCCCTTCAAAATTCGCACTATCCACCGCTTCGTCGCGGCGCGAACGTCGCGCGCGGCGTTGATTAGAGAGCAGTAGGGAGGCGGGATGTAGGTGATCTCAGGCGATCGTGGAGAAAGTCTAGCTGGTGGAGCGGCAGCCGTAATTACGCGGAGGCGCGCGGTGCCGAAGGGAGGGCAGGAGCGGTCAGCCGGTTTTCACGGGTACCTCTTGTCCCGCACCCACGGGTTTCAGATGAGTTATGCCTGCTCGGCGTCGTACATTGTGGGGAAGAAGGTGATTCCGTCCAATTCTCTCTGTATCAGTGGAAACGGACGACCCCGGAATGCTGTTTCTTATGACGGGTTCTGTTGCAACGTTTGCGCCCCCCCCCCCCCATAGAGGCTCCCGTGTGTCGACTTTGAACATCCGAGTCCATCCTGTTCGATCTTCAACTAGAGTTCGCATAGAATCCACCCATCCGTCGCTATTCCGTAAGCGACGGATTTTTACGCCTCGACTGAACTGTCTGTTTACGCCAAGTATCCTCACCACTTCTGTCCAAAAATTTCTTTTACGGCAAGGGGATCTTTTCCAATTAGGATCTGGAGGTATCCTCAGGAAAGCTTGAACAAGAGGATCAGATGATCTCCTCATAACGTGAGGAAAGAAGCAAGGTGGTTTTCCGTAACTACTTCAGAAGGCAGGGCAAGATGTTAGCGATTTCCACGTCTCATCCGTCGGTACACTACACCAATTTCCTAGTAAAATTCCTCGTTATGACACACCATCAACCTTTTTCCGTCACCAGACTTGAGCAGCGTCGACAGCGCTGCCCAAGTCTCCGTACATCATGAAGGGGCGAATTGCGGATAGGTAGATTGAAAAACTAAACAAACTAACAAGAACAAGGAACAGAACAACTTGACTTCATTGGCGATGGGGGGCGACTACAAGAACTTGGTGAGTGAGTTGAATGCCGAATTAGCTTCAGCGCATCTTTGCTGAACTTCTTTCTCGTAGCTGATATCGTTTTTCAGCATACAGCTTAAATGACAGAACTCATCCACGAGTTCGATAGGTTATCCGCCCACCACCATTCCCGTTGAGGGATTCCCAGACGCCGCTGAAATGACAGATGGGGGACACCGATCAACTGTTCTTCGCATCATATCATCGACTGCGAAGTTGAACAGTCAATCACTCTCCTTACAATAAACACCTGATCAATCGTCGATCGACCAGGGCGACAGCCGGCTGGCTCGTCACGGGTAGTTTTTTCGCGATGTTGGATAAGACGATTCAGGATGATCAGCTCCAAAACCTTGTTCATAACACGAAGCAAAGAGATTCCTCGGTAATCGGTAATTCCTGGGTACTGTGACGGATAGCTTCTTGTGGGGGGAGATTTTTGGGAGCGTGTCTCCATGAGTCAGGTACCATTTCTTCAATCCATATTGAACGGATGATCGACATTTCGCGAATCTCAGAAGAAGGAAGAGATTTCAGTATTTCTGCGCTAATTCCGTCGTCTCCACCAGATTTTCCACTCTTCATCTTTTCAATGCAGACTAGAACCTCCGACTCCGTCTGTGCCTCTTCGCTGACCGTGGTGTATGTCTGTCCCTGGACGTGTACGAGTTCAGGAACTGACGGCGCTTGTCGATTCAGCAAAGTCTTTAAATGTTCCCTCCAGATGGACAGGGTTCCCTCCCGACGGCGACTCCGTTGACAGTGTTCAAGACAGGTGAACATCTCTTCATCGTGCCGCTATACTGCCTTAGCACAGTATAGGTTTTTATTGGGTTCTTGTCCTCCCACGCCTTCTCAAACTTTTTCGCTCTTAGCGTCTATTCATTCTTACAGTCACGTTTCAGCTGACGACGCCACTCCGCTGACGCTTCTACTGGTTAAAATTACCAGTAGAAACACAATACGGGCAACACATACAGAATTGTACGTGGATATTGTATTCGCAGATGCAAAGGTGAACTCCTTCCTCGGTGCTAAAACCGAAAGTATGTTAGTGGGTGACTAGAGACTTAGGGATTTTATCACCCTAATTGAACAGACCAAAAGCGGTGGTTGTTTAGCGATGGTGGAACATCTTTATTGTATGAATACAGGTGAGCAGAACAGTTGACAGCAATGCGATCCAAATGAAAGAGTGGGCAGAGCGTTGTCTGCCGCACTCTTGGACGGTACAAGTCGTTTTGAGCGAAAATAACCATAACAGCGAACGGTACTATATACCACGCCCCTTATCTATCATCGGGGTCGATGATAGAAAGCTTTTTCTTTGCAGCGTCTTAGATGTATTTAGTGAGAGAGTCAGCGTCATCCATTCTCTTCCTGGTCCGTAATCCAATATTGATCGACACTCGTTAGCGTAAGTTTTTTCTGCATTCATCTTCCATTATCTTTCAGACCTGCCATGTCGGACTTCCGTTGATGTTGAGCTCCCCGTACTTTTTCTGCAACACTACTATAAAGCTGAAAAGAAGTGGGCGGTGGTCGGAATAGAATGCAACGTCCCAGACAGGTCTAAATTCTCGGATATTTGACAAAGGGATGTTGTCCGTCAAAACGTGATCAAGCTGAAGCTTAAGAGTCCTCATCTTCCGCTTTCGCTGCTCTTCTGACTTTAATGGGTTGCCCTTGCCACATAAGCTGATGGCGTCGATGATTCCTTTTAGACGTGGGTGCAATAATGAGTTTCGTCTGCTCGCAAAGGTTTATCAGGCAAAGTCCGATGCTCTACGTTATAGAACCATTTTCCATGCACAGCGGATTGTTGTTCAAGTCTTTGCCAGCCCATCTTTGCATTCGCATCAATTCCGACAATTACCGCCCGCTGGCTTGGTATCTTGGATATCAACGTATTGAGTTCATGATAAAAAGCATCCTTACTCTTGTCCTCAGCGTTTTCCGTAGGTGCGTGGGCACTTACGATCCAGAGTTTGAGTCCTCTGCGATCCCGCAATCGTACAAAGGCGCATCTCGACGGCGTTGAGCCAAACTCCACCAGGTTGTTATAATCGTACCTAAACAGCTATTGCGCAGCCTCCTACTTTTCTTACGTCAGCATCGCCGCAATAGATGATGTAATTGTCGGTGCTGATAAGAGGGCGACAACTGATGCGTGTTTCTGGCGATGCAGCAGATGGTACATGTAGATATCACGGAAGTCTGGAGAGACCGGCTTGTTCGAGTTCACTTGACAGCGACCCGGAGTTCAGGGTTACGAGACAGATGTTTGTTGCCAAAGAATCCGTGTTTCTCTCGAGCACTCGACCTTTAAGGACATCGACTCTAGCATGATGCAGGACAACGGTACTTTTTTGCAATGTATGGGAAACTGTTACCATAATAGTGCAGGTTATATAACTCGTACGTTCCCAGTGTGTATACCCAAGTGCCTGATTGCGTCCAGTAAAAGCAGAACCACCACTTGCAGATAACAATCAGACTTGCACAGAAACCGCTCCTAACTGCCGAATATCTTTCTTGTTTGACTATTTGAGAAACATTTGAGAAGGCTACAACTCATCAATCAACACTCATCGCTGGAAGTGAATACATGAGTCCTGGAGGATCCATAACATGTAGGGTGAAGCTACTAAGAAAAAAAAGGAGACAGAGCTGGAATTACCACCGCTTTAACTTTACCAAACATTTTAAACAAGATTACCAGAAGTGAACAGCTAAGTCATAACATTGTAAAGGATAAAGGATAAAGTCACTGACGTATCAATCCACTTGGGATGCACCAAAGCGTTTTACTACAACTCATGCCCGTTGAAGTTTTTGCAACGCGTGTAGGCCTATACAATGAATTGCGGGACCAGCCGATGATCAAATCCTCCCAGACTCTTGGCTTGCACTATGGCGGTTTCGAACCATTGACTGTATGGCTACAACGGACCACTAACTGACGGCGCCACACCCATCTCGGAAGTATATGTACACATATATATCGTATTTGCTCTTCTCCGTAGATAATTCTAGTCGTTTTTCTACGTTGCCATCCCAAGCCCACTTTCTAGAGTTCCGAAGGGTCGCTAATGAATGAGTAAATACATCGCCGTATAGTACGCCACAGATAACCTCTTTCAATAATCATGACTATTCAACCGCAAGAAGGAATACATGGAGGGAAACAAAGGAGGGTAGATCCAGAAGCGTACGCCTACCACATAGCATGGAATAACTTGGACTTTTGCTTCATAAAACAATCCTTTGACTTCTAACAAGTGTTGATCACAACCCGATATCTTTATTTCCTTACACGGATGGCCGAAAATGGCTCCCATAGTAATCCACGCTCTCCAAGCATGCACGCAACAACTTTTATTCACACGTTCCCGATCTGTGTTGGGAAGTTGGTGGTCCTAAAAGGAGTCATTGGGTTAGCCTTCATGAAAGCTGTTCATCTGCTTCGTGGCTGTACGGGTATTTTCGCAACTGGACAAGGTTGCTCCTTTCACAGCAATTCACCATCAGTGAGCCATTCGTCAAATTCTTCCTTGGGCTTCAATGCAAGCTGTAGCCAAGTAGTAATCAGAGTGAAGTAACGAAGAATCAGCAAGTTGGCAGCAGCCATTATACAAATGAAACGGTTCAAAGACGAAAACGGTTTCTGTGCTTCATGGATGCCTTTCCGCTCCATAGATGAACTCGTCCTGTAAAGAGGCGCTCTAAGCTCTCGCTGTAGGTAGAGTGCGCGCCTCTTTACAGGACGAGTACAGTACAATCAAGTCACGGTTGAGTGACCACCCTAACTACATTTTACCCTGGAACTGTAAATATATAAAACATAAAGGATAAAGTGTCTGGCGTTAACCAATCCGCCTGAGGTAGGCCACCACCTTTACTACAATTCAGAATCGATTGAGGTTTACGAATGTGTAACTCGCCTATACAATGATTTGCAGGGGCTAGCCGGTGTGTCAATTCAGTGTTTTTTATTCTCCCAGAAGTCTGGTACCAATATATCGACCCCGGCGGGATGAAAGCAGAGGTGAGCACTAGAGCGGATTCAAACCTCCGATCATTCGTGCAGACAGCGGGACCTCTAACCGACTGCGCTACACATTAAAAGCAGAGGGAAAAGGATAGGAGAAAGCATTCATCGATGAAGATCGTGATCTAGAAGAGCAGGCACGAAACGTTCTGCTAACTCATTACTAATTCTTCTAAACATTAAATTCTGATTCTAACATAATTTTTTATCTGTGGTGAAAGAAACTCAGAAGCGAAAACGATGAAGAACAGGTGCTTGGGCAAGTTACTCGAATGATACCGTCTGTAAAATTTGGGCACATATCTGCTGTCTGCTGTTCTGAAGTGTCGAAACGATGTTTTATTTGCAAAAGGGGCCCCCCGCCGGACTCTAGAATTCCTACTTTTATTGCTGTTCAACATAGTTGTAGTTCCTTGCCTTCAGTTAAAGCAGTAAAATGAAGTGGGACGGGTTGCTTGCGAGGCGTTTCACTCAAAAGTACTCTTCCGTGAGTTTGCCAGATGTCTAAAAAAAATTAGATATGCGCGTATAGACGACCGCTTTAGTAGGGACTAGTAGCTTTAGTAGTATTTACACCTTCAGCAAAACGGCTGGAAAATCTTTCAACGGTGTTAGAGATTCAGGATTTCCAATACCCTATTTGAAGAGAACAAGATGGTGGTTCAGTCAAATTATTATTATACTATGCAGACAAAGAGAAGTGCAAATGAATGTGAGCGACTGAATTAGTGGGCAGAGTGTTACCTGCAGCACTCTTTGATGATACAAGTAGTTATGCCACGAAATAACCATAACAGCAAAAGGTATTTTATACCGCGCGCTTTTACGAAGATCGGGATCGATGATAAGTGTTCATATTTATGAAAAGAACGAGGAGAGTAACAAAAACAAAAAATCGCCATTAGTAACAAAAACAGGTTTGGATCCGTAGTAGAAGAAATAGAAGTAGAATGTTACATGAAATGACGCTACTCTAAATTTTTATTGACCACCAATCGAGCGAGCACGAAGCGAATACCACGGGGAATCTGAAAGTCCGGCTTCAGACTAGTTGACTTATAACTTAGAAGTTGAATCACGAAAACGACTCCAGAATCGTGGTGAAGAAAGCTACGCTTAGAACATTTAATTTCTCTAAGGTTTTTAAAGCCAAACATCTGAATGTTTTGTGAAGTTCATAACACATGTGTCTTCTACACGGATTTTGGAAGGACTATTCCTCTAATATTCAACCAATGACTGCCATTTGCACTCCGGTTTTCTGGTTACGTTGATAATAGTCATTATTTGTGTGTTTATTGTGTGTGTTTATCTCGTAGACACATTATCTAGCTCTTTGTTATAGAGATACTGGTTGTGATTCAAAGTTTGTTGCGTGTCTACGTTTCGAAGCACCCACAGTATTAAGAAGACATCGTCTGTGAATAGCTAACGGGTAGTAATTACCACAATTACCTTGTCCTTGTGCTGACAACATTTAAAGAGTCGAGGTGGATCGCTCATCTACTCGTGTGGCAATTAGGCGCTACAGCCTGGTCTAGCAAGGTGCGCCGCAGCCGCGCCGTATTGCCGGGTGATGGTACAAGTACCGGCGCTCGAGAGACACTCCTGTAGTCTCATACCGCAGCGTGAGGCATATACTTCGGACCACTGATAAAGCGCCGCGGATTTCAAACAGCTACCTATCTACTTCGTTAATCTAAAAAAGAAAAGTTGGCAGATAGCTACTAAGCGACTGCTGTGATGTATTAAGGACCCATGTCTTGCAATTAACGACAGCTATTTCAGGTAGATGCACGGATACTAAGTGTATCCAACTTCTTTTCTGTTTCCTCAGCCATCTTTCCGATGCTATGAAATTGGTACTTTATAATGTCTTGCCATTAAAGGCATCACCCCACGAATCTGAGGTGGTGCAGATTTCAGGTGGAGTATTCGTATACAGGATGCGAGACTACGGAGAGGTGGGTGATTCCGTCCATTTCTTCCTAATTGCCGTAAAAAACGGCCCGGAAGATACAGCTTCATTCGTTTTGGCGCACCATTTTGTACAAGCGGTTCAATTGGAGCGCGCCAGTCTTGTGCGGCGCCGCATCTTCCGGGCCGTTTTTTACGGTAATTAGCAAGAAATGGACGGAATCACCTCCCTGTCCGTAGTCTCCCATCCCGTATACGAATACTCCACCTGAAATCTGCACCACCTCAGATTCGTGGGGTGATGCCTTTAAGCGACGGTGAGGAGACTTCAGTAAATTTTTCTCCAAATGCTCTGAGATGTTTGGTGTCCAGAGAATGAACCCAAGGAAACGTCAACATGTCCGGACTATGCGTTGCACATTATTTCCTTGCTCAAAGATATACGGGCAATCATAAATGCTCTACTAGCTATAGAGGCGCAGACATCTACGCAGTTGTAAGGAAATATGAAGAAGAAAACACAGAGAGTTTTCAAAACTACTTGGTCAAACAAAGCAATAAAGGGAATAATTATAAACTACAAATGTACATGCAGTAGGCCTTTAATATGGATAAAAAGTGAATTTGTACACGATACTTAGAAAACAATGTACCTGACTTATTTGACTTAATCGGCGGGCTGATGTCATCGCTTGACGCGATTACCCGCATCTTCGCCGAGGTGTGCCGTCCTTGAACACAGCTCTGCCCAATCTTTTCGATCTTCTGCGAGAGCTTGCATAGAATCAATCCATTCGTCGCTATTCCATATCCTGCAAAAGCTTATATTTCGCCTGAACTGCCCATCCACGCTGAGTGTGCTCAGGTTCTCTTTCACCACCTCAGTCCAGAACTTCCGTTTTCGACCAGGTGGCTTCTTCCAGCTCGAACTCGACGAACTCCTCAGAACTCGTTGAAGAAGGCGATCTGTCGGTCTCCTTAATATATGACCAAAGAAGCGAAGACGATTTACTTTAGTCACTTTCGATGGCGGTGCAAGATGTTGATATCTTCCACGTGTCATCCGCCGGTATACCACATAAGTAGCTTTCGTTCCGTGCAATCAAGCCTCTCCATCTCCGATCCATGATAGGGCGAACTGCGGATAGCTAGACTCGCAGCTTGACTTCGTTGGTGATGGGGTCGACCACAGGCATTTCGTTGAGAAGTTAAATGCAGAAGTGGCCTTAGCGCATCTTTCATGAACATCTCTCTCGTAGCTGCCGTTGTTCTTCAGCGTACAGCCCAGATAACAGAACTCATCGACGAGTTCTATCGGTTGTCCGTCCAACCTGATTCCCGTCCGAGGTCTCGAAGAGATCCACATCTGCTTGCATTTATCAGGGCGTAGACGTAGTCTATAGGCTGCAGCCAGCTTCGATACAAGGTTGACAACATGTTGAAGTTTCGTACTGCTTTCCTCGAATATAACAACATCGTCAGCGTACTCTAGATAGGTCAAAGGGTGTCTTGATGGTGCTAGAATGATATCGGCAGGAAACTGATCTACTGGTTCTTGCATAATGTCGTCGATGGCGAAATTGAACAGGAAAGGTCCTGCCACTGCCCTTTGTCTTACTCCAGTTACCACCTCAAACGGTGTTGTACATCCGGCTGGTGTTCAAACTGCAGCAGTTGTTCGTTGATTCATGTCATCAAAGAAGCGAACGAACTTTCCTGGTACTCCATCGGCGGGGAGCGCGTTGAGAAGACGGGCTCGGTGAGGAGAGTCGAACGCGCCTTCAAAGTCCAGAAAAGCTGATTGCATTGGCTTCGAATACCGCTGCAAGATTTCGATCACTCTCCTGACGATGAACACCTGGTCAATCGTAGATCGGCCAGGACGAAAGCCAGTTTGCTCGTCGCGCGTTGTTTGTTCGCGATGTTTAATGAGTCGGTACAGAATAATGCGCTCCAATATCTTGTACATAATACGCAGCAAAGGGGTGCGGGACAAGAGGTACCCGCGAAAACCAGCTGAGCGCTCCTGTCCTCCCTTCAGCACCGCGCTCCTCCGCATAATTACGGCCGCCGCTTCACCAGCTTACGTCCTCCACGACCGCCTGAGATCGCCTACACCCCGCCTCCCTATTGCTCTCTAATCAACGCCGCGCGCGACGTTCGCGCCGCGACGAAGCGGTGTATGGTGCGCATTTTCAAGGAGGGTGGGAGAGAGGGGGTGAAAAACGATTTCGAAGCGAATTCTGATGTACGGATATAGTAAGCTAAGCGTATGTTATTGGGAATAAAAGAAAAGAAGTAGATCCTTTTATCCAATTTAACCTACATAAGTAAAAATTATCTCAAAAAGATGCTGCAGGGAAAAGAATAATATACATATATTTTCACACATCTCATAATTTAACACATTTCATGTCCTAATTCTTCTATATAAAGTAGTAGTGCATAAGTATGTGTTTGTCACGATGCCATTCAACGAATTCGTGCTTAACTTTCAACTGCGGCAGTTATAATAACAGCAACATGCGCTTATTATTTTGTATACATTCTTTAACTCCTTTCTACATTTTACCTTTTCAAAATTTTACATAGATATAATGTTTATATAAAGCGTATGTCAAATATTTCAATACTTGCTTGTACGTTTTATACAGTTTTATATAATGAAACTTTGTATGATTTTTCGAACTTCTTTCAACAGCGTTTTATCGCTTCATTTCTATCCATTCTCTGCATTTAATCAATACGACAGGTTAGGTGTATTAGTGGCGAACAGAGACCTTTGTATCTTCGAGATATACCTTTAGGTACTGTGTATGTCTGCGAGGGATTATTCGCGCCTCGTTAATCGTTGGATGCCAGTTTTACCCAGCTAGATAAGCGAAAAGAAACTCTTAGAAAGCGAAAAAAAGTAAAGAAGATAGCATAACACCGATCAGTGGAACATTTTTTGAAACATATCTCGCATTCCCAGAGATGGATGAGTGTTTTCCACCTAACAAGTCGAAACAGGATAGTTTCATTTTCACTCGTATTTCTAAATGGTTTCATTCCTAAATTAATTAATAATCGCATTCTTTCCTTCTTTTATATTGACTTACAAGCACACTTTATGTAGACCTTCAAACAACATCTAATGCCAGGCACTTTTCTTTCCGTTCGATTTTAAAGCGCATCATAAGAGCTGCAGGCGCGGCGAAAAAAATCGTCGTAAGAGCGGTAGACGCTGCGAAATAGGTGGGGAGGGTGCCGTGGGCGGGGCGTCTTGAAGACGTAGCACAAGAGGAGCAACCAGGCTACTGTAGCGATCATAACGGTATCAGGAGGCACGCGGTGCAATTAACGACGCTCATTAGCCTCCTGGATACGCGGCGGCACATCATACGGGTACCTGTTGACCGTTCTCCGCAGCAAAGAGATTCCTCGATAATTCCCAGGGTCCGTGACGGATAACTTCTTGTGGAGGGGAATTATGATAGCGTGTCTCCACGAATCAGGTATCCTTTCGTCTATCCATATTGAGGGAATGATCCTTGTCATCTCACGAATTCCAGACGAAGGAAGATATCTAAGCATTTCTGCGCTAATCCCGTCGTCTCCACCAAATTTTCCAATGTACCTAATATTCCATAATATATTAAGCAATGTGATGTCTACACTACTTCATATGTTATGGAGTAATAGTTACATTGAAGGATTGAAAGAGCAAATATTGTCTAGAAGCCAGCCTCAAGAAGTATGGGAATCTACTCTAATGCACCATTTTTCTTTCAATGGGTCGGAGATACAGAGGGTCTTTCTCAAGCACTTATTTTCCATACATATGATCAGCTTCTGATCACTTTCCGATCGCAGGATCAGGCATGGAAGTGAAAGGTGTTTTAGCGGTAGTTCAGTGAATTATTCAGCCACGAAGTATGCGCTAAACTTGGGTGATTAGACCTTTATTGAAACCAAAAAGATAAAGTACAAACGAACATGAACGGGGAACGGTCAAGAGGTACCCGTATGATGTGCCGCCGCGTATCAAGGAGGCTAAGGAGCGTCGTTAATTGCACCGCGCGCCTCCTGATACCGTTATGATCGCTACAGTAGCCTGGTTGCTCCTCTTGTGCTACGTCTTCAAGACGCCCCGCCCACGGCACCCTCCCCACCTATTTCGCCGCGTCTACCGCTCTTACGACAATCTTTTTCGCCGTTCTTGCAGCTCTTATGATGCGCTTTTAAAATCGAACGGAAAGGAAAGCACCTGGTATTAGATGTTCTTTGAAGGTCTACATAAAGTGTGCTTGTAAGTTAATATAAAAGAAGGAAAGAATGAAACTGGTTTGTATAAGTGATATGCTATTTAGAAATGCGAGTGAAAATCAAATTATCCTGTCTCGACTTGTTAGGTGGAAAACACTCATCCATTTCTGGGAATGCGAGATATGTTTCAAAAAATGTCTCACTGATCGGTGTTATGCTATCTTCTTTACTTTTTTTTCGCTTTCTAAGAGTTTCTTTTCGCTTATCTAGCTGGGTAAAACTGGCATCCAACGATTAACGAGGCGCGAATAATCCCTCGCAGACATACACAGTACCTAAAGGTATATCTCGAAGATACAAAGGTCTCTGTTCGCCACTAATACACCTAACCTGTCGTATTGATTAAATGCAGAGAATGGATAGAAATGAAGCGATAAAACGCTGTTGAAAGAAGTTCGAAAAATCATACAAAGTTTCATTATATAAAACTGTATAAAACGTACAAGCAAGTATTGAAATATTTGACATACGCTTTATATAAACATTATATCTATGCAAAATTTTTAAAAGGTAAGATGTAGAAAGGAGTTTAAAGAATGCATACAAAGTAATAGGCGCATAAAGTCGCGGTTATTATAGCTGCTGCATTTGGAACTTGAACACGAATTCGTTGAATGGCATCGTGACAAACACATACTTATGCACTACTACTTTATATAGAAGAATTAGGACATGAAATGTGTTAAATTATGAGATGTGTGAAAATATATGTATATTATTCTTTTCCCTGCAGCATCTTTTTGAGATAATTTTTACTTATGTAAAGTTACGTTGGATAGAAGGATCTACTTCTTCTCTTTTATTCCGAATAATATGCGCATAGTTTACTATACCCGTACGTCAGAATTCACTGCTGCAGTTCATGTTTGGCTCCCCTCCTTTCAAAATCCGCACTATCCACTGCTTCGTCGCGGCGCGAACGTCGCGCGCGGCGTTGATTAGTGAGATAGGAAGGCGGGGTGTAGTGATCTCAGGCGGTCGTGGAAGATATATAGTTGCTGGAGCGGCAGCCGTAATTACGCGGAGAGGCGCGGTGCTGAAGGGAGGACAGGGGCGATCATCGGTCATCGTCGGTCAACTTCTATGTCTGAACTCGGCACAACTTTACTCTCCAGTCTGATTGTGTTCGAATACTCATTGTCCAGCAAATGTGCCAGCTGGGCGAGCCAGCTGCGCGAGAGTGCAGCTGTCACAGATTGTTTGTTATCTCTTTGTGTTGCTCTTTTATTTCGATATTCTGTGTTCACTTTGTGACACTCCCCCTTGGTGTGGATAACGAAGGCACTGACTGCTCGTCTTAGTGATTCGTGAGCGTATCTAGCTCTTCCCCTATCCTTTCTGATTCGACGGTTGCATACCGTATCTGGTAAAATTCATAGAGCCTTGTTGTGGTATGTACCGCTGCAGCACATGCACGCCTTGCGTTTGTTCTAGCAAGGATCAGTGTCGTGGCGGCTGTCGAGACAAAATATACGACGTGTTCGTTTTGATCTCGCTTCCACAGTCGTATACACTGGACAGCTATCTCAGTAATGCTCTCCGATGGCCAAGTAGGATGAGCAGATGAGAAAACGTTTTTCCGATCTCATGTAGTTGAGCTGTCTTCCTCTCAGGTATTTCCTTGTCGTCTCTCAGGAATTCCTCGATCCTGTCTATCCGTTCATCCAGTAGCGCTCTCCGCTCGTTTCCTAGAAGCTCGTTCCTTGGTTGAATGCTCTCGGTGGGATTGGTTAAAAGCAGTTCGTTCGTCTTCTCCTGCTCTTTACATTCGTATTTGTCATATAGATCTAAGAGGTCTTTTTCAACTTCCTCCTATCCAACATTCCTTCGTGCCACATGATCTAGATGTTCCAAAGTAGTCTCATTTGTCGAGCCTTTTTTGGATATTGTCTTCTTAGCTGCCACTTACTTCAGCGGAGTTAGGTCTTGACTCACTAAATGTGCGTAACAAGGAGAAGTCGCCACCAATTTCTCAAGCGAGTTCTTGGTGATTTCAACGCTTTCCTTCCTGCTGTGAATGTTGCCGCTCTGGTTACGGAACTGTTCTTTTATTTCCGTATTACATTGCCCAAACTCGCAGCGAAGATCTCATGTCTCCTGCTCTGCATGTTTTCGTTCTGGTTGCTGATCTGTTCATTGATTTCAGCGTATGAATGCTCTCGCTTTGGCTACGGGCCTGTCCCTCTATTTCCGTGTAGCAATGCTTGAATTCGCGGCGAAGTTCCTCTATTGCGCCTTTGTCTGAACGAAGACGTTGATATGGTTCCCTCTTTTCTTTTGATACTCGGTTTCCCTGATTTTTGTCCCGAGCTGTCGCTGAAATTCCTCGATGAATTCGACTTCTCTACGAGCAAAGTCGGCCATACAGGTAGGTTCCAGAGTGACTTCGTTCTGCGTATCACAGAAGAAGTAGCTTCTCGAATCTGCCATCTTGCTGTCACCTAGCACAAGAAGTCCGTACAATTCGTACGTTAGGTACAATTCTTGGGCAGCAGCGCTGATCCTTTCCATTGTAATATTGGCAGCTTGATGAACCTGCTATAAGCGACATTTGTAGAGCGTCCCCATACTCCTGCGAAATGTTGAGGTTTCTAACCAGCGGTCTTAGTTAACAAATCCGAAAGATTATTGGAGCGAGTACAATAACTTTCAGAGAATTAGGGGTTTTTTCTGAGTATTTTTTCCAGTTGTGAACGCTGAAGCCAGTCTAATGC
This sequence comes from Necator americanus, assembly GCF_031761385.1. Classification (NCBI taxonomy): domain Eukaryota; kingdom Metazoa; phylum Nematoda; class Chromadorea; order Rhabditida; family Ancylostomatidae; genus Necator; species Necator americanus. The sequence continues at coordinate 12,901,677 of NC_087376.1, forward strand.
ACGAAAGTGTATAGCGAATTTCCTCAATAAATTTGGGTGCGTATCGTTAGGTACCTGCAGCCTCCGCGACAACCTATCCTTAGGGGAAACGACTGGCAAAGGCAATCGTTAATTGCCCTGCGCATCAGTTAATAGCGTCAGCAGAGCATTGCGCTGCGATTGCCTTATCCTTCGCCCGTCACGTCGTCCATCTTCGGCCCTCATCGTCTAATGAGGTACGGAACATGATTAGCAGGAGCACGCTATCTCTGATATTGCTTCTGTGTCGATCGCCTACGTATAGAGATACATCGAACGATTTCACACGACATGGCAGAAATAGAAAATAAATGTGTTTTGTTTGTGTAAAACAAACAAATCGAAACTTTTACAAATTATTGCAGTATCTTACGTGCATTCAATGATCTCTGTAAATACAAATGTATATATATATATATATCTTCTATATAGTTTTTTCAATCATAAATGTACGTCTTCTAACGATCAGATTCTCTCTTTTATACTTTTTAACTTTTATACTGGATCGTTTGCAGCTTCATTTATGTTTTTTGATGTTGTTTTGTTCCCGTACAGATATCCTACGTTTTTGCACCATTTTTACCACTTTCATTCTCTACATTTTCTCCAGTTTCTACGTTGCTGCGTTGTTTCTTTGAACCTTCCTAAAAGTCAGCTCTATCACGTTATTGCAATACATACACGGCACATAACCTCAGTGACATGGCGTGGCTTAGTGATCACAGTTAGTCTAAGATATAGCTGTTCTGGAATACCGACAGCCTCTTCTGCAGGCAGTTCATTCGGCTGCGGGTACCTAACGACCGCCCCCCCCCCCCCCTCCCCCCCTCCTCCCAAATAAATTTGCGTTCCTCAGTCTATCTTTTCCTCGTAAACATGTCATCGTTGCTATTTGATGTCATTGTTTTCCTTCTTTCCTTTGCGAACTGGATTCATTAGTTGCATGAGAATTACTGAGAATATGTATTAAAGTATATTGGAGTCAAAACGACATGAAGCACGGAGCTGCTGCGCTCGAAGAGGCGCGGTAGAGCGTAGCCGTTAGGATCTAGTGGAGATCCATGCTAGCTGTAGTTCGCAATGGACCCACATCGATCCCAACCGCTGCCTCCAGCGCGTCGCTTCGAGCGCACCCGCTTACGCAGATGCAACCTGCTCCATGTCGTTTTGACCCGACTCTATGTGCCATGCAGATTTAATAATTTTAAAGATGGTTTCCATGCTTGATATCGTTGTTTTTGTGCATGCTTTCAGAAGGTATAGATAACTCTTAAGAAGGGCTCCTGTTACTGCAATTATGGTGAGAAGTAGATACCTATACCATCGCAGATAGATGTCTAAGATGTGCTTGAGATCAGGCCAATGGAACTCCTAGGTTCTGTTGTGATCTGACTCGATATAATACATGAAACTTCCTCGGAAATTATGCGCGCATTTGAAGATTCATGTCAGTTCGAATGTCATTGTTTTTATTCCTCATCTTAGGGAGCAATCAATTTTGATTCGAGCGGACTCGAAAAAGAATCCAAGTTCGGATAATGTGCCTTCAGAAAAGCAGGGGATAGTAAAGCTGTCACTCCCACATTCAACTTCAGCAATATATTGTGGAATCTAGATTTGCCTGTTATAGTAACAGTTATTCCTTTACTGCACTGGTAACATCCGTTGAGATAAGTGTTTTCGGTCTTGCGATGCGAATCCATGATATGGATGTGGGATAAATCTTATTTTTTGATGTGCAATGTGATGTGGGAGGGATGTGGGAGTACTTTGGTGATGTCGAAGAAGGTCGTTCCGATCCTATCCTCCATGTACACCTTACTTGAGACTCAGCAGCCACGCAAGTGCACCCGTCTCTTGAATAATATTGTAAAGTTTTTGCATGCTCGTGTGAAGGACAGCTAAGTAGTGGACGTGTCTCCTTACTTACCTTGTATCCCATATCGCTAGTTTGTCGAGGTAATGAAAACTTGTTCAAGGCAGGTAATGATGGAGTTACTAGTACGCTTAATGTCAAATCTATACTGTGAATTTGGTTAAAAAGGTGTAATGTCCAAGTACGCAGGATCCGAGCGCAGAGCCTTTGCTGATCTCAAGACGGAGCTTCACTTCTTCTTTCAAACGTATGCTACTTGAAGAGTTCGTGGACGTTATCATCTTTGGTGCTGAGTATATCCTGTAGAACAGGCAACAGGAGCTTAGATAGAGACAGTCGCATCCTGGGCTACCGCATGATAACGTGCAGCCGGTAATCCCACGGAAAGAGTTGCCGATGGCTAACTCAGACAATATGCTCGTCTTGTTGATATCAGCACACTTGTTTCCTGTTTTTTTGTGTTTGTTTTGGATCTCTTAGCTCTACCGACTGAATGTAATTAGAACTTTCAAAATCTATCAAGGAGTCTAGTTTCTGAAAAAATTACCTGCGGGTACACATTAACAAGGCTGAGTTCGAGATAATTGCACCCCAAGGATATATGATTTTTGACTTGAACATATTTTTCGAAAAGTGAAATGATAGTTACATATTCGTAATCTACATAACATTGCGAACAATCTGAAATCTCTCACAGCTACAACTCCATGACTCTGAAGATGTTGTAAATTTGACTAAAGTGACATGTTTGAACTCCAGGAGCGACCGACATTACCAGCTTAAAAATTGTTTTCTTGCAAAATATGCAAGACAACTATTTGTTGTAGGAAGACATTATCTCTTGGTTTTATAGCTCAACAGGATTTTCTGTTTTCTTTTTTTGCAGCTAAAGTTACAACTTTGATATTTTGCATCTTTTACTCTGATTTTTGACAGTTCGTAAATCGCTAGCAAATTAGGTTGGCATCTATCGGCACAATACAATAGAGAACAGTCTTTGTCCTATGAATTTTTCCGATTTCTTCTCTAATATGTTTTAGCTGCGGTCAATTTTGAACCTGCAAAGATACAGAACTTTTCATGTCTCTTTACAGAAAGTTTTTTTTGCAATTTATTGAAGTTTCTTCAAATATCAAGTGGATGTGTTTAATCAGAAAAAAAGAGATATATTGAATGATGCTAATTTCAAGAAATTCTGTAGCATTCAAATTTTCATCACAAATTCCTTCAGCCTGTATGGGGGATTATTGTCATCCAGGCGCGCGGACCCATCAAATACCTTAGGGTACACATCGAGCTACGGCTGTGTTACCGCATTGATTACTACATTTGAAAAGAACAAAATAACTACAGGGAAGAATTACAGATGGTAGAATCGTTTTGTAATCCTAGATCTTTAGGAACAGAAAAAAGGGTAGATGTGAATCCGTCATCGAGAATTTTTCCGAGGGGATAACCATCCCACCACACCTAAGACAAAAATTCTTAATTAATAGTGTTCCAATATCCAGTGTCTGCTGGATGTCGATATAGTGAAATTCCACTCCGACTTCCATACACTCCAATGACTGAACAATTTCGCGTATCCCACGGATACGATTTTTGACGTACAGTCCTGTTTTAGGGAGAAGTTTTCAATAAATTTAAGACGACTTCAGAGTTCGTTAGGAAAATGACCTTATTTATGCTTGCTGAAGATTTTAAGCTTTGGAAATTAGAGAGGGTAAGCCGTGCTTAGATAGTTTTGGGGTTTACCTCTAGTTTCTACAAAAAGGTGGGTCGTTTACTGTCCGTAACCTTAGAATTAGACATAAGAAAACTGGATTCCTTTTCGCTAGTGGAATAAATACAAGCTGTCATAGCGATTCCACTGGCGTCGGAATAAGTTGCTAAAGTGTACGATGTGGAGTTGTTGAGTCTTAATTGTAACAAAGTACCCGACTTCCACAAAAATGTGAAAACTTTCAAGAGTGGAAGACGGATACTTTGTTACAATTAAGTTCCGCAATCTATGTTCTTCATTCAGTGGTTCATTTTAATCATCTTATTCCTTCCATAGAAGTTGCTAAAAATGTTTTGCTTCAACCAGGAGGTATGAACTATCCTAGTCGGTCATAGATGGACGCAATCTGTTGAGCAACGGTTCTTTTGCTGATAAGCTCTGTCGTAGCCTGGTTAGTCGATAACAAGAAGTTGGTTATAGAATCCCAAGTACTTCAGGGCACAAATTTGAAGAGTGATCTGTTGTGGGCATAGCATCTATGATGTCTATAAAGTTAGATTTTATTTCTTTATATTTTTTATGCTTTCGGGAATCGCTTGTGCTCCGACAAATAAATTATCGACATATAGAGCAGGCGGAATTTCTCAAGCTTATTCTTCATTTTTTACGTAATGGTTCACGTAAATAAGGATTGAAAAAAGGATTGTTGCGCTGAAAAGAAATGGTAAGGTCATGGTGCCAAAAGTGACTCTGACAAATCTGTATACCACTAGCTTTCCATTTGTCAATGGTCTCTGATCTATAAGCATATCGCAAAGCCTCTATGGCCTTCGTGAAGATATGCTTTAAGAAAAGCCTTCTACTCGTCCGATAGAAAATCATACTTTGCAGTGCGGAAGCGTAGCAGAATTCCGTATAGCTTATGCAGTGTGGCGGGTCTTTGATGAGGGACATCATTAAGTGAAGCACAGTTCTTGTAATGCTCGGATGCATAAAACACTACTTTTAATTTCGTAGTGTCTTTATGGAGATGAACAGTGGTTGATGTGGAAGATAATGCTTCATCCTTCCAACTGTGTCCTTGTTCTCGTCCACTTCTTCGAGGATATTTTTAGTAAGTTGATCTTGAAAGATGCTGTGATATTACTGGAGAATATGTGGCTCTTGCTGATATTTGCGAAGCACGCTTCGCAGTCGATGGAGCGCTAATAGTTTGTTATCTTTATTATCATGATCTTCCAGTACTTGTGCGTTTATACTAGCTTTTTTTCCTTGTCAGGACCGCAGAACTGCTTTCCTACATCATGAGACTGAATGTTCCAGGGACGTTTCCATAGATCTTCTTAGCCATGAGATTCCACTTAATGTACTGGCGAATGTAGTTAATTTCCATCCTGCATTTTATAATTCGTACTTTGTCCAGAAATCATATGTCCTAGAAGTATCGGTACGAGGATGAGTCCAGAAGGGAGAGTAAAATGCGGTATTTGAAAGTTGATGAAGTTACGGAGTTAATCGTAGCCAATCAATATTTTTGGAAATGCAGTGTCTTCCTTGCATGGAGTGCTAAGTTTTATTTGTTGTTGATCAATAAATTGTAGGTCTTCTTCCCTTGAGGAAGGTCTTTCGTAAAATTGTCGTGAGTGTAGTAACGAAGTTTATGTTTTTCTTCAGAGTGCCATACACTCAGACATGTTTTGGTGCACTGAATTTCCTTTATGGTTTCTGTTCCAAAGGTTTTATAGTAACAGTGTCTTGACTAGCTAGTTCAAGTTCCTTGGCAAGTTTGATATCAATAAACCTTCGATCTGCCCCCGTATCTAAGAGTATCGTAATGAACACTTGTGTCCCTGAATGCAGTGCTTTCATGGTTCCTGTCAGAAGGAATATCTCCCATTTTTAGTAGGTTGGTCTTAAAAAATGCTATGATACTGCTGAAGAATATTTTGTTCTGGCTGATATTTGCGAAGCATATTCCGCAATCGATGAACTACTAATGTATTTATATTAGCCTTTTCTTCTTTCTCAGGGTGGTGCACGCTGTTAATCAATCCTCTTGGGATGCGCTCACACATTCACATTCGACTTCAATTTACAGTACAGTTCATAAACCTATAAAAAATACTTGCGGTAGGCCGACGAGTCATGTATGAAGTCAGCTTTTTTATACTCTCAGAGAAGTCTGGTATCAATTTATAGATCTCCTAGAGATAAAAAGCTCGTTCATCTTCAGTGGGGTTCCAGATTATCGGTCATGAAGTTGCAATCGAGTCTCTTGTCAACGACGCAGCATCCATCATTAACCAGTTTCTTATATGTGAGATAATCATCCTACATCTCTGCAGTTCGAGGTAACAAGTAATGTCGAGGTGAGTCTGAGCCAAAGACGAACTTTAAGGGACAGACTATATGAAAAGGGTACTTACAGTTCAGATAAAATGAACCGTAGCCAGTTGACGCGACTCGTCCTCAGTGAAGATGTGCGCTGATACTTCGCAAGCCGCAGCATGGACCCCGGAGCATTCGTTTTAGCTTTTCCCTGGTTCTCATATTTTTGTGTAAAATAGCCAACAAAAGTAGTTACGTGGTCTTATCAAGTACTTTCTCGTTAATTCTGTTTTTTTTCTGCTGCTAGGACGCCTTTACTGTTTTAGTTTATGGGATATCATCTGTTCCTTTTTTTGTGTAGTTGTACATGATTAGCTTCTTTCGCGATCGTGTTATGTCATGTTTCTTGTCAGACATGTTGTTCAATTTTGAAAAACGAGCGAGAGCCTTGCGAAAGCCTTCTCGTTCCACGTAGATGTATCAGCGAGACATGTCAACGACAGGTCTGCGGAGGTGTGGAAGTAATTAACGAAGGTTGGCGAAACTGCCGTTTTCAGGGCATATATTTCTCAAATTTAGAGTTTGCAAGTATATTTGAAATCAACGGCTTATTTGCTTTTGATTATGAACTGAAAGTACGCAATTATACGCTCAAAATTGTGACATTTCGAAAAATATTTATGCACAGCAAAATTAGAATTATATACAATGCTATTTCAGTTCTTAAAACCAAGAAAACAACAGGTAAGACATGAATTTACTGCGGCGGTAGATGAGTGACAGGAAAGCACTTCGCACACTAACTCAGAAGAAAAAACGCAAGTGGCAAAATGCTCCTGACACTGATCCTGTTTGATGTAGGGAGTACTAAGGAATATCGTTGCATTTGTATCAATATAAAGTTAATCCGATAGTGCAATCGGCAATTCTAAACCATTGAGTAGCTCGGTGACAAATCTTCTAACGGTCCTTGAAGCATGAAAAAAATGCAAACGAGCGGAAACAGTATACACGAAAAAAAAAACAACATATCCATACTATAAATGCAGAGTAAGCTGATCATAAACTAAATTACATTTCGAAGCAGTTTACGACGGCATCTGCGAACTCGGTTGTGGAGGCGTATCTATTCAAAATAAACACATCTCTAGGGCCGACAATTTCAAATATGATTAAAAATCTTCTAATAAAAACTTCATATAATCTTTTCAAGTGAATCCTAAGATTTTCAAAAGACTGCAGAACTCCAAAGTTTGGTGGGCCACTTACCTTTATTTCCTTGGATGGATCCTTTTCAGGGCCGAGTATTAGGTTCGCTACTTATTTTTTTACACCCGCGTATCCTTTACAATTTCTTAATCAGACATCAATGCTAATCTGTCGATATATTGGCCATGAGTGTCTATTACTTTAAGACTCAAAGAACAACTCAACAGCGGATTTGAAGTCGATGAAAGAATTAAACAGTTTTCGTCTCAGTGAACGCCTAAAAGCTCGCAACAGTGGTAGTCTGATTGAGATCTGAGGAGGAGGTCAGATGGGGAATCGTTCTCCAATTAAGCGCCTCAAGATAGAGATGAGTGGACGCGCATTGTCGTGGGGATAACTTTCCATTGGTGTTGATTCAGCTGTGGTTTCCAAAGTGGCTGAACGCATCGGGAGAGGGCATCGCACAAACCGAATATCTTTATCTTAGAGGATGCAGCTTTCGTTTCTCGTGATGGTCCTGCAGAAACTCTAGTAGGCGCGGGCTAAAGAGTTTGTTGCAGATGCTGATCGGGCCTGAACGATTGGACTCGATCAGCGCGTGGGATAGAAATCCCGACAAAACTTTCGGTAGCTTCGATGGTGTGCTTAGCAGCTCCGAGCATCGTCGACGTCATGGTGTTTGGGAACCACTCCAAGGAACTGCGTGAGTCGTCGTCGACGCAGGTGTTTCGTGTGCGGCATATCGTTGAGAGAGAAGTTTTCTCGCCGAAGCGGCGGAGCCAGCTGTTGACGGTAGCAGTGTAGCGTGAAATAGCGGTCCGCTCACCCAACTCCCCGTTGATGTTGGTGGCTCCGTGATGCGCCTTGTGACATCACTTCCACTCGAAGAAGCAGATCCCTGAGGAACGATGTCGATCCATCTGCGTAACGCAACTTCGGAAGGCCGAACACAACGTTCTTTATCTTCGAGGCTCATATCGCCACAACAAAACCTTTGGAACCAACGTTGTGCTTCTCTCACTGCAAACAGCGTTGACATTCCGCCACAAACCTGCCCAGCTTGAACTCGTAGAAGAAGGTTTGGTGAGAATCTTGCCTGGACATGTTATCTTCCAAGTCTTGGTACGGACCAAATACTGATTTTCGTTCAAAATCACCTCAGCTCTAATAACCACAACGAAATGCGCTACAAAACGGTATACAGCTTCTAGTATTAAAAGATGAGTGTAACTGGAAAAAATTTGTCGCGAAAAGACAACAAAAAACGCGCATTATTTTTGCACCAATCAAATACTGTTTTTACCTTGTTTTTGTAACAGGAACGTTTCTGTGCCCATCTAAGAATTGTCCACAAATGTGAAAACTTGTTATCATAGCAATATTCGGTACAGCGAAAAATTTAAGCACATTTCTTTACACTATTCTATTGTTAAAACCTCAAAATCTCGAAGAAAAATCACGTTGAATGCTCCGATAAAGAAGAGCGGAAATTATCTTACTTTACGACAATAAACATGACATATCGCTTCGCATCATAACTCTGTTTCTTCATTTCTATAGTACTAGATGCAGTGGATCTGTAAAGTTTCATCAAATTTGCCTAGCGATTCTGTTTGAGTGGATTACGAATATAAAGCTGCAGCGTGACAATATATTACTTCTGGATGTATCCGAAAACGTTCATACCAACTTCATTTACAGTTCCCTCTTAGATGATGTTACACTACAAATAAACAACAAGACCCCAGATGCCTTCATCTCCACTCTATCGAATTATAGTGGAACTTCTGCTTTGGTGACTTTTTTACCAACGAAAAATAAAGTAGTGTATGAACATTTAATCTTCCGTGTTTGTCAGAACTTCTCAAATAAGTCTCATTTGCTATCTATGAAAATGGTAAGTCAACTCAGAAGAAAACCTACCCTCCCATGTCTCGGGTACGAATCTTCCCGTCTTTAACCACCTTCTCAACAGCTGTTTGTAAAGCGCTGCCATAGTCGTGTAGGTGAAGATGCTTCAACATATTCGCTGCGCATAGAATCATTGCCGTAGGATTAGCTATTGATCTGATATGTACAGAAATAACAAACTAGAATTTCAATAGTAAAACGAAATCATATGACCAAACAAATGTGCTTATCTGACCTTCCTAAAGCCTGTTGAAATGAATGTCGGCTTCCTGGTTCAAAAATAACGTAATCACTTCCTACTGATTGTCCAGTAACAACTCCTGCACCGCCAATAAGACTAGAATTCAATAGTAAAACGAAAAGAACCAGTCACTTGTTCTCTTGTTTCATGTTACTATTTTCGTTCCAATTTCTGCAAATGGAACTGTAAAGGAAAATCATGCATGCATAGTACGCTTTCGAACACGACGCTGCTTACAATTATTTCGACGTTCCTAAAAACGAGACTTGAGAAGAACCATCAATTTACACGGATTGTCAACCTCCCAATCGATGGTTCTTCTCAAGGCGTGTCTCGACTGTAATATCTTTAGATGGTCCGGGAATTACTTTGCACAGCGTAGAGGTTTAGCTATGGGGCACAGATTGGCTCCCACCTTAGCTATTTCACTTATGGCCAAAATTGAAGCACCTGTTCTGGAAATGCGTCATTTGTTCTACTCTCGGTACATTGACGATTGCTTTGTCATTTGCGCCATCCAAGCGGAGATGGACAAATGCTTTGACTTGTTGAACCGACAGTCCAAACACATAAAACTTACTAGGGAGAAACCACAGGGCAATTGGCTTCCTTTTTTGAACATCCAGGTTGGCATCTCAAGCGGTACGTACAAAACGAAATGGTATCGTAGGCCCAGTAATAAAAACATCTTGGTTCATTTTCTTTCTACTCATCCATTTCATATGAAGAAAGCTGTGCTTAACAACATGTTCAGCACGGCAAGAACCGTTTGTAGTGGACCTGAGGAGAGAAAGGAATCATTAACTTTGGCTCACGAAATTGCTGTTTCGAATGGTTATGAAATCCGAACGTCTGAAACAAGACGATACCGAAGTGAACGAGCACGGCAATTGGAAAACCCCACCACAGATAAGATACCTCTCTGTTTTCCTTACATCTTCGATGAAATGAGCGCTGCCATTAGGCGATATCTGAGGAGAGCAGACTTGGATAGCTCCGTTTCGTTCGTTAAAATACCAACGAACAATTTGAAACATCAGCCAGTTCGGAATCGTTTGTACGATACCAGCTGTACAACACCGAACTGCATTATTTGTTCCACAGGAGACTGCTTGAGATCTGGGATAATCTACCTGATTTCGTGCACGAACAGTGGCAACGAGTATGTCGGTGAAACGGCACGACGCTGTATGTCCGCATCAAAGAGCACGTGAACGGCAAGAATAGGTTACGAGAATGGACACCTTTAGATGTCCATAGAACACAAAAACACGACGGAGCCGATTTTGAAACTAGGGTCCAAATCTTAGCGCACGAATCCAAAACGTTAGCTCAAAAATTGATGGAGGCATTTTGGATTCAGGCCAAAAACCCTAAAATGAACCGCAAGGGTGAATGTCTGTCGACAGCGCGGGAACTCGCGCCGTATCTCGAATGATTCTTCCGATCCGAATGTGACATTCGAACTATTCGCTCTCGCGATCGATCAGTCAGCGGTCCATGCCAGGCGTCTCCGATCTAAGGTGAGCATTCAGTGTAGTCGCTAAATTTGTGATTGAAAGTAGGCGTGGAGTTTAGTTGTGAAGAGGTTGGTCTTTTGAATTGTAGGTTGAATATCGCCCTTTTCAGGCTCTGAAGAAGGCGATATAGCCGAAACGTTAGCCAATAAATTTACTTAACAACCTCGTGTACAGCTTATCAAACTCGATAATATAAACTCAACTATGCCGAGGTTCATTGAAAGTCGAACTTTTCAAAAACAAGACTTCCAAATTGCGGGCACAGCTGAAAAAGTTGGTAGCTTCTAGTTACAAAAATTTCTTTGATGGCAAAGAATTGGTTTTCCAAAGGAAAATAATTGTGTACAAAATCTGTATCTGTACAAAGTCTGTATGTATAAAATTATGCATAAAATTTAATCTGTCTGTACAGAATATATCTGGGTGAAGTTTTAGGAACAAAGGAGTCTTTCTTCCTCTACTGGTGCTTATACCTTATATCTATTTCAGGAATCGGCTGCTTTATGATCTAGATGTGAGAAATTCGAATAGATAACCAGACCATTTCCAAGTTTAGAAATTTCATGGTATTCGGACAAACCAATAGCATTGGAAAAATAGCAACAAATGCAAATGAATTTCTAGTGATTCATAATGCACACATGTGCACAGCATACTGCACTACACATTGCATGTGCGTTTCACAGGAAGGTGTAGAAAAAGGAACATCCAACAAATCGTGCAACCGAACACCTCCAATCATCTTTAAAGCTTCTATCGTTAATCAGTGATCAAATCAGAAACTAGTTTTTGGAGTCGCACTTCCGGTTTTGGTTCTTTAGTTAGCATCAGTTAGTGCCACCATATCTCGCGTGAAAATATTACATGAATGAATGGATGATTATGTATAAATGTAAGTGCTAAACAATGTAATTAATGCAATATAAATGTACTGCAATTTAATGTAGTGCAACGTGAATTCAAATGCATATGTAACGTAATATTATGTCGTGTGAAGCAGATGAAAATATAATTCGATGCAATATGAACGGAAGTGTTAATGTAATATAAGTATAGTGTAATCTAAATACGAATGTGGTGTAATCTAATGTATGAAACGTGTGTAAATTACGTAATATATAGTCGGGTCAAAACGCTGCAAATGCATAAGTCGTTGCGCTCGAACCGGTGGGGCGGAGCACAGCGGTTGGGATCGAGCGTGGACCACCGGTACCACCGATACCACCGCTCACTGCTGCAGTTCGCGATGGTCCCACCTCGATCCCAACTGCTATCTCCACCACGCCGCTTCGAGCGCAACCACTTGCGTGACTCAACTTTGCTTCATATCGTTTTAACTCTCTTATACGTTATGTATGTTCACATGTGCGCGTGCATCTACGCGTATTTTGGCGAAAATTATATGTTGGAGCCGTAAATGAATAGCTGATGTCATCGCTTGACGCGATTACCCGCATCTTCGCCGAGGTGTGCCGTCGTTGAACACAGCTATGCCCAACCTTCTCGATCTTCTGCGAGAACTTGCACAGAATCAATCCATTCGTCGCTATTCCATATTCTGCGAAACTTTACGTCTCGCCTGAACTGCCTATCCACGCCGACTGTGCTCAGGTCCTCTTTTACCACCTCAGTCCAGAACTTCCGCTTTCGATCAGGTGGCTTCTTCCAGCTCGAACACGACAAACTCCTCAGAACTCGCTAAACAAGCCGATCTGCCGGTCTCCTTAATATATGACCAAAGAAGCGAAGACGATTTACTTTAGCCACTTTCGATGGCGGTGCAAGATGTTGATATCTTCTACGTGTCATCCGCCGGATACCACATCAATTTCTGCATAGAGAACTTCATTGTGGCATACTTTAGCCCAAGGGTAATTTGTCTTACTCCAGCTACCACCTTAAACAGTGTCGTACATCCGGCTGGTGTTATAACTGCAGCAATTGTTGGCTGATTCATGTCATCAAGCGAGCGAACGAACTTTCCTGGTACTCCATCGGCGCGGAGCGCTTTGAGAAGACGGCCTCGGTGAGGACAGTCGAAAGTGTCATCAAAGTCCAGAAACGCTAATTGCATTGGCTTCGAATACCGCTGCCAGATTTCGATCATTCTCCTAACGATGAACACCTTGTCAAACGTACATCGGCCAGGACGAAAACCAGTTTGCTAGTCACGCTTTGTTTCTTTGCGATGTTTAATGAGTCCAGGATAATCCGCTCCAATCCCTTGTACATAACACGCAGCAAAGAGATTTCTCGATAATTCCTAGGGTCCGTGACCTTGTGGAGGGGAATTATGATAGCGTGCCTCCACGAATCAGGTATCCTTTCTTCTATCCATACTGAACGGATGATTTTGTCATCTCACTAATCCCAGACGGAGGAAGATATTTTGGCATTTCTGCGCTAATCCCGTCGTCTCCACCAGATTTTCCATTCTTCATTTTTTGAATACAGACTAGAACCTCCGACTAGGTCGGTGGCTCCTCGTTAACCGCATATGTTGGTCTATGAACGTGCTCGAGTTCAGGAGCTGACGGCGCTAACCAGTTCAGCAAGGTCTTGAAGTGTTCCCTCCAAATTGGAAGGGTTGCTTCACCGATAGCTACTCCACTGGCAGTGTTGAGGACAGGAGAACATCTTTTCATTTTGCTGCTATACTGTTTTAGTAGAGCATAGGCTTTCCGCGGGTTCCTGTCCTTCCACACCTTCTCAAACTCCATCGCTCTTGACGTCCACTCGTTGTTGCGGTCCTGTTGCAGTTGACGATGGAGCTTCCTTCTAAGACGCTTTTCCTGGTTGAAGTCACCAGCGTTGCACGCGACACATACAGAATTGTACGTGGATTTTGTTTCCGCAGATGCAAAGGCAAACTTCTTCCGCGGCAGTAGAACAGGGAGCGTTTCCCTTGCAGCGTCTTGGATGTTTTTTGTGAAGGAATCCGCATCGCTAAGCTTCTTCCTGGTCCGTACTCCAACATGAATAGACACACGTTGGCGGAATTTTGTTCTGGATTCATCGTCTTTCAAACCTGCCATGTCGATTTTCGGTTGAAGAGGAACTCCTCGGTTTCTCTTGTGGAACCTTATCTTGAAGCTGAGAAGAACTGGACGGTGGTCAGAGTAGAACGCGACATCCAAAACAGCTCTAGATTTTCGGATATCTGACTGAGGTATGTTCCTCGCCAGAACGTAGTCGAGCTAAAGCTTAAGAGTCCTCATCTTCCGCTTGCGATGCTCTTCAGGCGTTAAAAAGGTTGACCCCTGCCACGTGAGCTGATGGCGTCGATGATTCCTCTTAAACGTAGAAGCGATGATAAGGCCCGTCTGTTCGCACAAGTCGACCGTTGTCACCGTTGTCCGACGTGCGCTCCGCTGGATAATACTATTTTCCTAGCACATCGGATTGCTGTTCGAGTCCCATCTTCGCATTTGCGTCGATTCCGACAATGATTACCTGCTGGCTTGGTATTTTAGACATCAACGAATTGAGTTCATCATAGAAGACGTCCTTACTGTTCTCCTCAGCGGTTCCCGTAGGTGCGTGAGCAATTACGATCCAGAGTTTACGTCCTCTGCGATCCGCAGTCGTAGAAAGGCGCATCTAGACGACGTTGAGCCAAATTCCTCCACTGGGTTCTTGTAATTGTTCCTCACAGCTATAACACAGCCACCTACTTTGTTCTCATCAGCATCGCCGCAGTATATGGTGTAATTTTCGATGCTGATGACGGGCCGATCTCTCATGCGTGTTTCTTGCAGTGCAGCAAAAGGCACACAGAGATATCGCAGTAGTCTTGATAGAGCGGCTTGTTGGAGTTCACTCGATAGTGTTCGGTAGTTCAGCGTGACGAAACAAATGGTTGTTGCCAAAGATTCCATGCTCCCTTCAGGCAGTTGACTTTTCAGGTTATGGGCTTTGGCGGTGTGCTGAACGACAGCACCTTTTTGCAATGTATGGGAATCTTTCGCCATATAACAGTGCAGGTTATATAGCTCGTATAGAGAGTCACCTCTCATGATCAGTTTATCTCAAGATTGTGTTACTTGTATTATTGTTATTGTTGAGTATGTATAAAGTTGTTCAAGTTCAAGTTTGAGGTGTGGTCGGCCCCGAGTGGCACAGAAGGTTCTCAGACGGAAAGACCCGCGTGGCAATAGCTGTTGATACACATTATACCACTCCCCACCCTTCGGCTTATGGTGCATCGGCAAGGACCGATCGACAACTAAGAAAGTGAGTTCTACTATGTCTCTTTTACACGCCGTCCACGTCCAAGTCTTCTCCTAAGCTCTAGTGAACTACATACAGTATTCAATATGACATCAACCATGGCGACGCCGCAAGGCCTTTTGACACGCTCAGGAAACCGTCTGTCGGCAATCATACAGGAAAAGTCCGAAACCATCAATGCGTACGTCCATTCTTCAATGGAGGCAGCTGAAATTTCGGCACTTCGGAAACGGATATGCACAGCCAAAACGGCAATTGGCACCGAAGCAAACAAGCTAGAGGCAACAATGAAGAAGTTCAGCGAAGCAGTGGACAGGTTGGACGACAAGACGCAGTCACTGCCAGATATTATTGGAAGGATTAAAACAAATACTACAGCAGCACAAACTCTTCTGGACAAAGCGAACAAAGTGCTGGCAAGGCTAATTCAAGAGAAGCTTGAATTCAACCAGGAAAAAAGCTCGCTTAACAGGTGTGAAGTTCCGGAAATGAAACTCGCACCAATCACCAATCCCAATTCCAAAATTCAACGGAAAAGTCTGGGAATGGGAGACCTTCTGGAAATCTTTCGACCACACCGCGAATTCCAGAAACATTGACAACCTCTTCAACTACCTTCTTGACGCCCTCGAAGGAGACGCAGAAGAATCTGTGAAGCATTTCGAGGTCTCGGGAAGCATCTACCAATTGGTGATTGAGCATCTAAAGGAGAAATATGGCGACAAACAGGCTTTGATTGATCAACTTTTGAAGAATCTCCACGGCGCACGCGCCCGAACCGACAGTCTAGAAGAGCAGGAAGCACTTTGCGAGCAACTTCACTCTATAACTTCGCAACTGACACTCAAAGGGGGAACACGTCGACAATGTTTTCCTGCAAAAGGAGCTGCTTGCGAAGTTCTCAGTGGGTGTTCAGAGGCATATCTTGCGGCAGAAAACGCAGTTGAAGAACGAAGGAAATTGGAGTACGGCAGCTTTGCTCTCAGCAGCAAGGGAGCATATCAAGACCGAGCTTAAGATCAACCGCCAAGTTGAACATAGCCTAGGAAGTGGAAAATGGAGAAAACAAATGCTGGAAAGAAGAAATATTTCAGCAAAAAAGAAGTAGTCCCACGTGTAGTACCTTGTTTCTACTGCCTAAAAGCGGACATCTAGAGAAGGATTGTGACGAAGTCACTTCTCGGGAGTAACGAGTAAAAGCAATGAGAATGCAGAATCTCTGCCACAATTGTGGAGAAAAGGATCACTGGGCTACGAAATGCCCCAAAGGAACTTGCAGAATCTGCAGACAAGCCGGACACTACACGTCCATTTGCAAAGAACTCTTCAGCTCTCAGGAAACCCGTCAAAAGCCTCCACTCCGAGAAGTACCACAGAAGCAGGGAACGAAGCCTCAACTACCCAAGACCAAGACTATAGCTGCGCTACGAAAGATCAATAATACGGTTGGAAAAACACATGAGTAATTTAGTTGTTCTTTGCATATAATACTTATCAACAAAACAAATCTATTACAGAACGCTTGATGCTTACATTCGCCGACGCAACCATATCGCTCGCCTGAGTATAAAAGGATGTCCCACAACCGTGCGAGCAGCCTTCTCATTCGACGGCCAACAAGGCAACAAGCATCTCAATACCCGCACAGCTTCAATAAAAAATACCAACAAGCAGTGATCTGGTACTGGCAATACTGTATATACCTTTACTGTAAGTAAAGTGTATCCTTCAGTCTTGGTCGACAACTAGACCGCGTGGCAATACGAATAAAATAAATCTATCCGTATCTTTGGAAAACCCTCACAATACCACAAAGACTTCGAAAATAAATACGGTCGCTTCGAATGACTTTAGCAAAGGGGAAAGGAAAGCTTCAGACGCAGTTTTTCACGTCAGCAACACAACGAACGTTCTCATTCTGGCGGGACAAGCCGGAGTACTTAATCCGACAACAGAAGCGTTAGAACCAGTCTACGTGATTCTCGATACAGGAGCTGACCGATCGTTCATCAGTAGCAGTTTGGCTGAGCGCCTCCAGCTGAAAGACGTAGATTCCAGTCGTCTAAGCATCAACACCTTCGGCGCTCACAAGCCTTTCGAAAAGACTTGCGGCATCACGGTTCTCCGCATGTGGGATGCTGAGAGAGTTCCACATACGTTCACAGTAACGAAAATCGATACCATTACAAAACCATTAACAAGAAGCAGACTAAGTCAAGAGGACAACCAGTTCCTGTTCGAAAACGATATTCATCTCTCCATCAACCATACTGTCGAGAAGATCCAGCCAGATATCCTTCTTGGCTGCGCCGATCTTTTCTCACTCCTCAAGGATGGACTAGGAGCTCAAACGACACTCCGATCCGGATTGAAAGCAATCCCCTCGAGACTGGGATATCTCATATCTGGACGAAGCGGCGAAGAGTTAGTCAACTCGGAAAGTTCGGTACAAGTGGCCCAAACAATAGCCTTAGAGGACACAGATAATGATTTTGCGCAGACTTGGGAACAGTTCTGTGAATTCGAGAAGTCCGGGGTTAAGGAATTTTCGGGTCCAATAACGGAGGAACTGAAGCAGACAGGCGCAGAAGTCTGGAAAGCTTTTGAAGAAACTATTGAAAAGAAAGAAGATGGATACTATCTGCGCCTTCCATGGAAGAAGGAAACAAGCGGACTTCCTGACAATAAATCGACTGCATATCGTCGTCTGCAAGCAAATCTTTCTAAGCTTAGGAAGGATCCCAATCTACTGCAGCAGTACGACGACACGGTCAAGAGTCAACTCGAGCTGGGTATCATCGAAGAAGTTGCTGAGGATTTAACAGTCGAGGAAGGAGAAGTTGTGCACTACCTAGCACATCAAGCCGTTGTCACGCCGCACAAAGAAACTACCAAGCTACGCGTTGTGTTCGATGCTTCAGCACATCTAAGCAATTCCCCGTCGCTGAAAGACGTTCTCTATCAAGGACCAGTCATTCTTCCGAAGATGTGGGACATCTTGCTCCTGTTTAGATTTGGAGATGTTGTCATCATCAGCGACGTTGAAAAAGCCTTTCTGCAAGTACGGCTGCATCCCAAAGGCAGAAATGCAACAAGGTTCATGTGAGTACGAGATATCCACCAACCACTCACTCAAGAGAATCTAGTGTTCTTCCGGTTTACAAGTGTGACCGTTGGATTGAACTGCTCTGCCTTTCTGCTTGCCGGAACCATAGTGCATCACCTAAGAACGCATGTCGATGACCAGCTTGCCAAGGAAATCGAAGACAACACATATGTGGACAATCTCATCGTAACCAAAAGATCATCAGGGTTGCGGTTTTACAACGATTCGAAAGTCGTTTTCAAGGAACTCAATATGAACCTTCGCGAATTTGAATCCAATGATAAGCAGTTGAAGAAACGAATCACGTCCGCCGATCTAGCTGGGAATGATAATCCGAAAGTCCTTGGAATACTATGGAACACTGAAAAAGATGAACTAGTGCTTTCGTGCAACTACCCTCCGAAAGCGAAAGTGACAAAGAAGTCAGTCTCAGAACAAGTTACTGCAATATACGACCCTCAGGGATGGCTCACACCTCTCATGCTGGCCGGTAAAAGATTCCTCCGATCGCTGTGGAAATTCGACTACGCCTGGGATACGAAGATATCTGAAGAGCATCAGCAACAATGGAAGGATATCAACCAAGCAGTCAGTGTGTGTGGCTTTCACTATGTGTTGCCGCGAGAGGTTGCTCAGATCGACACTCCAACAAAGCTTGTGCTGTTCTCAGACGCTAGCGGACAAGCTATGGCAAGGTGTACTTACCTTGCTTCCACCCTGGGAAGCAATTTACTCGCTGGAAAATCCAAACTTCCACCCATCAAAGACGTGATGATTCCAAAATTAGAGCTCAACGCCGCTACAATGGCTACTCGAGTTGCACACTCAATCTTTATGGTGATCCAGTATCGCACAAGGATCTCAGAAACAGTCATCCTGTCTGACTCACAAATTACCCTCAAATGGATCGCATCGCCTTTACCTGCCGAAGAAAGAGCAGGAGTATTTGTTAAGAATCGTGTAACCGAGATACGAAAGATTGTGAAGGACATCCCAGTCAATGTTCACTTTGGATATGTGAGCACCGCAATGAATCCAGCAGACTCAGCAACAAGAGGAGTCGATAAGGACGACATGACTGACCATATGTGGTGGAAGGGACCAAAGTTTATCCTGGATCCAATAGAGCAATAGCCAAAGACATGCCGTCTCTTCAAGATACCAAATGACGTGGAGAACGACAGCTGCGCGCTTCCAGTATCGTCGGCGAGAAGAACTCACATTATGGAACTACTGGACTGGAAGAGGCACAATGAAATGAATTCGGTCATTACCACAGTTGCATACGTCCTAAGATTCGTCAAACGACTTATGGGAAAAAGGGAATCACGACTCTAGTCCAGAGTTCTAGAAAACATTCCAGAACTACGTCACATGACAACGGATTCCTATATTACTGCGAAAGAAAGGCAAATGGCTCTACAAGTAGTTGTGCGCAATCACCAAGCAGTTCACTTAACAGAGGAGTCGTCAGAAAGCGCTTAAGCAACTAAAACTGCAGAAAGACGACTCTGGAATATTCCGTTGTCGAGGTCGCATGGGCAACTCCATCCTGCCATACTAAGCTCGACAGCCGATCTTCATAGTTGCCAAGAACGATCTAGCGAAAACGATAGTGAGGGAATCATACAGTCCAATAAATTGCAGTACTGCGCATACCATGGCCAACGTGAGGAAATACTACTGGATTCCCAAACTTCGACAGCTAGTGCAACAAGTCACAATCGGGAGATGCGTTCCGTGTCAGAAAATGAACAACCTTCCGTTCAAGTATCCGGAGATGGAGGACCTCCCTGATCGACGCGTACAAAGAGCACGGCCATTCGAGCACGTTGACATCGATTATTTTGGTCCCCTCACGGTAAAAGAGTGCGATGAAACCATCAAAGCTTATGGTATTATCATGACGTGTACAGTGACAAGGCTTCTCCACTTGGAACTCGTGTCAGATATGACTACTGCTAACCTGCTAAACGCTCTACGACGGTTCTTTGCTAGGAGAGGTGTCCCAACCTCGATCACTTCGGACAACGGGCCCTATTTTCTTCTAGGAGAGCAGATTCTCCAGGATGCTGTACTGCCGGTCATCAACGACAAATCCTTGGCCAACGCCATGGCTACAAAGGGAATCACGAGGAAGACAATCACGCTGTACGTTCCGTGGCAGAGAGCTTTCTGTGAGCGTTTGATCAAATCTGTTAAACATTCCCTTTACAAAGTCATTCAAGGAAAGGTCCTAACGAAGTCAGAAATGGAAACCTTGCTGATTGAGATTGAAGGCAGTCTCAATACAAGACCGCTGTCATATCAAGAACAGCATTGGAATGAAGCTCTGATTTTGCGACCGATCGACTTCATACAACGTGACATGGTGATCACATTCCCCTTTGAAACATGTAGCACCGGAAGTGAGGATGAAAACTATCTTCCGCCTGAGGAGAAAATTGCATTTCGAAACCGTCGCCAAACGAAAGAGGCTCTTAAACCAAGTCACGAGTATACGGAGCGCTTCTGGAAAATATAGAGTCAACAATATCTTAGCAGTCTTCGATAAACTCACAAACTCGAGATAAGCAGCAAACGAGGATCACGAACGAGCCCGACTTTAAATGAAGTGGTGCTCATCTCAGATCCAGTAATGCTTCGTAATTCCTGGAAAATTGGAATAATTCGTAAACTGAAGCAATCTCCAACGGGAGTGTTACGTGAAGCAGAGATTCGGAACTACCAAACGGACGCTTCGTTCGCCGACCTGTCAATCTTCTCTTGCCGATTGAATTGGACGACAACGAAGCTGCCGACTGCGAAAGTGCAAAAAACAAAGAGGAAACAAGTGCTCACCCCGCGGACGAAGCCTCCGAATTTACAAAAGAGACGAGCTACAATTTACGTCCACGAAAAAGGTCGCCAACAATAATCTCCACCACGGTACCGCGAACATGCAATTAGTAAAGACGCTTCCTACAACACTATTGCTGCTGGCACTACTAGCGCTTTTCAATGCATCAGTCGAAGCAGTTTCGACTCGATTGCCTTCTGTTCGAACATTCTCATGCCGCTCTTCAAAAGGAGTTGAACTCACATCGTTCAACGCCCAGAAGTATGAGCTTTGCGCAGGAGAATGCTGCATCGTTAAAGAGAAATCGCCGAAAAAGGAAACGATACAGCTACCTCCAGAAATCACCTTGCAGGACTACTTCATTCAATGGGAAATCTCCGATGGTCACCAAGCGACAGTTGTTGAAGCCACCTGCCCTCAAGTACCGTTCTGCGAAAACGTTCAGTACTGGTTCTGTACAGCTAACGTGCTGAACCCAAAATGTTCACCTCGAGCAGCGATTATAGTAATTGCGATCGGCTTCTACCTTACTACTACACTGATCTACGTTCTTTGCTACGTTCCTGTAAGGCTAGGCATACCATGTCGGATTCTCTGCAAAATTCTTGACGACTCTACCACATCGCCAGCGCCGGGAGCACACTGCCAGCAGTGTGGAACACGCGCCAACGAGAGCAGATTGTACACGCGATACAAGACCAAGGTCAACTCGCACATCGCTCGACCATCATCCTTCGCCACCAGATCAACTATGCCGGAGAGTATAGGGAGTCACCTCTCTATGATCAGGTTATCTCAAGATTGTGTTATTTGTGTTATTGTTGAGTATGTATAAAGGTTTAATTGCCCATGTTCAAGTTTGAGGTGTGGTCGGCCCCGAGTGGCACAGAAGATTCTCAGACGGAAAGACCCGCGTGGCAATAGCTGTTGGTACACATTATACCACTGAACCATCTTTCGGCTTAGCTCGTACCTTCCCAATGCGTACACTCGAACGCCTGATTGCGTTAAAACAGGGCCCCACGTGCAGGTAGCAATCAGACTCGTATACGCGGCCATATATATATATATATATATATATATATATATATATATATATATATATATATATATATATATATATATATATATATATATATATATATATATACATGTATATATATATGTATATACATATATATATATGTATATATATATAATTATTATTACCGACGCCGTTGGACCCGTCGCACCCTCTTCTATAGGTATCTGGCACCTGTGGATCTGTCGCACCCCCTTCTATAGGTATCTGGCGCCGGTAGACCCGTCGCACCTCCTTCTATTCCACGAAATTTGAAAAAGGGGGTGCGACGGGTCCACCCGGCGTTGGATTGGTGCGCTGGGGTCAGATAACTACAAAATGGGTTGAGACGGGTCCCGCGGTGTCGGATTGGCGCGCCGGCGCCAGATTCCTATAGAAGTGGGTGCGACAGGTCCACCGGCGCTAGATACCTATGGAAGGGGGTGCGACGGGTCCACCGGCGCCAGATACCTATGGAAGGGGGTGCGACGGATCCACCGGCGTCGGATTAGTGCGCCGGCGCCAGATAGCTACAATAAGGGGTGCGACGGGTCCACTGGCGTCGAATTGGTGCGCCGGCGCCAGATAGCTATGGAAGGGGTTGCGACGGATCCACCGGCGTCGGATTAGTGCGCCGGCGCCAGATAGCTACAATAAGGGGTGCGATGGGTCCACCTGCGTCGAATCTTTTTGCCACAATTCAATATTATCGCGCAGTAACTCCATGTGCATGTCGCAAAAGGTAAATGGGAGGTTGCAACCGTTTCATATCCGTGGCTGCTACGCTACGCACGCTGCTTTTCATCTCCATTACTCTCCTCCATGCGCCGGTTTTCTTTCATGTTTGCTTCAGTTTGGTAACATGCCTTTCTCAGAAAGTGGAAACACGAATGAAACCGGCTGCTTAAATAAATAGTAGCCAGCAGTTTACATGATCTGACGAGGAACGTTATCTTTATCAGTACGATGGTGTCGTTCACGTCACTTTATGTTAAACATCATTGTTGGGCTGTTGGGAAAAAGAGGAAAAAAAAACCATATTTCGAGTGATACTTTCAAATTGTTTTGATATTATGTTGGTATCGAAGGAGTGTTTGAAGCTGAAGTTTGCATATTCTCAAAATGTAAAACCGACACGTTTAGAAAAAAAAAACTTTTGCCTTTATTCATAGTAAAAAAGAAGAAAACGTTATTAGGGGAATAGAATTCTGATTTTACAGAAAATGTCACTACCATAAATTTTTGATTAATTTTGATTAATTGCTTAGTGAATGCGAGCGAAAATAACACCACAAAAAAAGTCTGATGTATATACTGGTATATATCTAGTATATATATATATACTATATACACATGTATGCATATATATATAATGACTGGTATATATATATATATATATATATATATATATATATATATATATATATGTATATATATATATATATATGTATATATATATGTACATATATATACATATATATATATTGCGCTGTTGCCAATGTATGTAAATTCCCTGTGATGAGAGGTTCTTATTTACCCGCTCAATGTACGTGGCACTGTTTGGGAAAGTTGGTGTTTGGTTTAGGTTGCGCCGGAGATGCGGTCCAAAAAACCATCTTAACAATTCGAGCAAGGACACAACAGCTGGCGATCAAAAAGGAAGAAAACTCAGTAGAAGCCCGATCAGAGACCAAGAAGAAGGAGGACGCAAAAGAAGAGTGAACGAGTCGAAAGCCCTCAAGATGCCGCGAAGAACCGAAGTTAAAGCCTCGGAGTTACAGTTCGAGAACTTTCTTGCAGCGATGGTTGAACAAATGCGAATTCAACATGAAGAAATGAAGACGCTGCTCACCGCTATGGCATCCACTCAGAGAACCGCCGTCTGGTCCGACAAAGAGGTGGGTCACACTTCCGCCGATTGGTAGAAGAGGTACGACCCGGTCATTAGATTTGGTCTTGCCAGATAGCAAGAAGCGCGATTTGATCCTCATGAAGCTGGACGAGTATGCATATCGCAAATATGCTGACGACATTCTGCAGAAAAAACCGCACGAGATCGATTTCGAGAAGACAGTCGTGAATCTGGAAAAGCTTTTCGACGACGCTGATTCGCTGAATCGACAGCAGTACGAGTGTCTCAGGATAAACTACGTGCCGCTGACGGCCATTTATGTACCATACCGCGACTACGCTAACATGATCAAGCGGATGGACGAAAACGCTCGACTGAAGGAACTGGATTACACAGCACTGAAGACGCTACAGTTCGTAGCACGACTTCGTGATTCATCGCTCCTTGAAGTTCGTCTCACGATGCTCCGTCGACTAGATAGGCACACAGCAGATGCGCCGTTGACGATAGAAGACCTCGTTGGTGAGTGTGAGAACTTCACCGCATTGACGAGGGACAACACAGACATGGAAGAAAGTCATGGTGTCCATGTCGTACAGAAAAAAATGCGAATTGCTTCAATTGTGGAGGACCGCACTACTGAAGCACATGCCTGCTTCTCTCCTCCAACACTGGGCAGAAGATGCGACAGAAACAGAGAAGACGATCCGACCGTCACAAGAGAAGCCAGTGCAAGAACGTTGTCACCTTCGCCGCTGAGAACGCTTGAATCTACCTCGATGTCAATGTCAGAGGTCAAAGGAATGTCCGACGCTCGATACAGGTATCACGTTGGTATCACGTCGAACGTGGAAGAAACTCGGATCTCCACCTTTGGAACCCTGTATCATGTCAGTCAAGACGGCAGATGGATCACCGATGAAGATTGATGGAAGACTCTCCACAAACTACTTTGTCAGAGAGCGCATAACAGGGAAGAACATTCAAAGGAATGGAAGAACAGTTTCGTCGTCATCATGGAGCACAGAAGAGGTCGTACTACCAGGAAGAAACCGTGTGGGTGCGTGACTACTGCCCGGAACATGAGAAATGGATTCCTGCTCGTGTGAAAAATCGGAAGGGACGAGCCATGTAACACGTGCTAACGGAAGAGGACGATTTGTGGAAAAGACACGCGAACCAGATGCGTGGAGAAAAGCGGCGGAGAGTTAGCTGCGAGAAGACTGAAGCTTCCGGCATGCCGTTCAACCAGGAAGACCAAGAACCAGTACCATGGTGTAGCAAGGGCGATCGTCGACGCCAAGGACAATGTCAAGGATCGTGATCGACTAACCATCGTGCCGCAGACAACGGCTCGACCAGCCCGACACCGCCGATCGCCCCGTCTATTGCAAGCCGATCCGAAGATGAAGACGTACGCGATGCGTTCATCTTAGGAGGGAGGTGTTGGATCCGTAGACATATTAACTATGTTAGTTGATGTAGTCGTGTATATGTGTTCTTGCCATTGTATATTCCGCGTTGACACTGAAATCCTCGTAAAAAAAACGGCGATGCAATGACTTTTCATCAGCACATTCAAGTGAAACCAATGAATAACCTGCTTAGGGGACCGAAACATGTGCATAGACGAGCGTTCTAACGTACCTCGTGATAACCAAGTTGTTTCTCATGCCGTTTTTTTTAATGACAATTAGGGAGAGATGAGCGGAACCACCCCGCAATCTACAACCCCATCTCTATCTTTTCCCACGGATTCCAACACCACGTCAGATCCTGGTATGCTGCCTTTTAACTGATTATATGTTCGATCAGAAAGTAAACTGGCTGGCAATTTATACATCGTCACGACCGTCGACTGTCATCGGAATTAGTGGTTGTGATGGAGGCCAGACCGTTGCTGTAGTAGAACTGAAGAGATGGGTAGGGCTCCCTTCTCTGTCGCAACAGTTTGCTCCACGCGCCACTTCCAGCACAGTCGTTTGCGTACTTCAAATTTTGACCCGACTTTATTGCGGCAAAAATCTTTTAAAGAACGATGTAACTTTAACATACGAATACGATCAAAATATATGTCGAAAGTTGAATGGGAACCTAATGGATGCTCATTTTTTCAGTTCTCATGGCAATATTTTCTGCTGAGATTGCTAAATTCACGAAGGAAGTAGCTGCAAAAGAAAAAGACTCCTACGCATATAGCCGAAGAGGGTTTCCTTGGCGTCTCGGTGTTAAAACCTGTTTGGAACACGCTCCCTACACTTCGTGAATAGCTGGAGGAAAGAAGGCTTCAGTTAAATCTTTCTAGCCACCTTTCTTAGAGACCGTACATTCAAGATATCGAAAAAGACATGAGAAATGTAAGACTTCAAAACATGAAGATTACTTAACGAACCCTGCAGCTAGATTATCGATAATATTTCCATACAGATTGGGCATGACCATGACGTCAAACTGCTCTGGATTTGACACCAACTGCATGCAGGTGTTATCAATTATCATAGAGTCGAAGACAATCTTAGGGTACCGCGAGGCGACCTGAAAATCACAGCTCTTCCTTGAAAAAGAGACTGCAACAACTGAGTAAAAATAAAGAACCTTCTGGCAAGTTCCGAGAAAAAGTCCATCACCGAGCTTCATAATATTTGCTTTGTGGACGGCAGTCACCTGAAGTATCATATCTAAATACAGAAATCACACGATCAGATAGAAATGAAAGAAACAGGAGGAGATACTAATTCACTTCAATTCCCAGCACCTCGCGACAAACACAGAGCGAAGCTACCTTTAGGCAACGTATTAAGAGATTTTCGATGTTGAGAAGTCTGCACCCATTCTCTCCGCAAATCCAGAAGGGCATGTGCAAAGCAACCCTGTATGTTTCTGTTTCCCCAACGGCGCAAGTTATATCGCGAGAGAATGTGGGCAATCCTATCGTCGTCGTGCAACGTACAGAATCCAACTAATATAACTCAAACAAGCAGCAGAACTCTATCATCATATTAAATTACATCGTTAGAGAGACGATAACACGCAGGACTCCTATGCGGGTATGCACTTATCTGGATTTGCTCATACTCGAGAACTACGTCCTAAGCACAGTGTACTCGTGTAGACGTCCCAACGTCGGAAATATGGTGATGCGCTGCTTTTAAGAATGCTCTTACTGGAGAGGGCGATTTCAGTCAGGAAAAGCATCTGAGAAGGGAGTTGCGATCCCAGCTGCAAAAAGACCGCGAAAACGATTGAACGTCAAGAACGAAGGAAGGTGAAAAGGTGTGGGAGAAGCCTATCCTCTTCTAAAACAGTATAGCGTCCAAACAGCGCAAATAAGCGTCAGTCCTGAACACTTTTAATTGAGTGGCTGTCGGTGAAGCAACCCTTCCAATTTGGAAGCGTTGCTTCAAGGCCTTGGTGAACTAGCTAGCGCCGTCAGCTCCTGAACTCGAGCAAAATCATAGACCGACATATGCGGTTAACAAGGAACCACCGATCGAGTCGGCACTTGTGGTCTGTATCCAGAAAATGAAGAATAGAAATCTGGTGGAGGCGACAGAATTAGCGCAGAAACGCTGAAATATTTTCCTCCGTCTGGGATTCCTGAAGTGACAAAGATCATCCGCTCAATATGAATAGACAAAAGGATACCTGACTAGCGGAGACACGATATCATAATTCCCCTCCACAAAAAGTTATCCGTCACGGACCCTGGGAATTATTGAGGGATCTCTTTGCTGCGTGTTATGTACAAGGGAGTTCGCTTGTTTGATGACATGAATCAACGAACAACTGCTGCATTTCGAACACCAGCCGGATGTACAACACCGTTTGAGGTGGTAACTGGAGTAAGACAGGGGCAGTGGCAGGATCCTTCATGTACAATTTCACCATCAACGACATTATGCGAAGAACAGTACATCAGTGTCCTTTCTTCATTCTCATCATTCTAGCACCATTCCCTTGACCAATCTCGAGTACGCTGACAATGCTGTTATATTTGCGGAAAGCAGCACGAAACTTCAACATGTTGTCAACCTTGTATCAAAGCTGGCAGCAGCCTATGAACTACGTTTAAGCCCTGATAAATGAAAGCAGATGAGGATTTTTTCGAGACCTCGAAAAGGAATCAGGCTGGACGGACAACCGATAGAACTCGTCGATGAGTTCTGTTACCTGGGCTGTACGCTGAAGAACAACGGTAGCTACGAGAAAAATGCTCAGCAAAGATGCGCTAAGGCTACTTCTGCATTTAACTCCTTAACGAAATGCCTGTGGTCGACCCCCATCACCAACGAAGTCAAGCTGCGAGTCTACCAGTCCGCAATCCGCCCCATCATGATGTACAGATCGGAGACTTGAGCAGCATCACTGCACGGAACGAAGCTGCTTATGCGGCTGTTTGGCTATTTTTGCCCCAGAGTACACCACAGTGAACATTTTTACGCAGAAATTGATGTGGTGTATCAGAGGATGACACGTGGAAGATATCAAGATCTTGCACCGCCACTGAAAGTGGCCAAAGTAAATCGTCTTCGCTTTGGCCATATATTAAGGAGACCGGCAAATCGCCATTTTACACCTGTTCTGAAGAGTCTGTGCGGTTCAAGGTGAAAAGGATCACCTAGGCAAAAACGAAAGTTCTGAACTGAGGTGGTGAAAGAGAATATGACGACACTCGACGTGGATAGGCAGTTCAGCCGAGACGTAAGGTTTCGCAAAATATGGCATAGCAACGAATGGATTGATTTTGTGCAAGCTCTCGCAGAAGATCGAGGAAGTTGGGCAGAGCCCCGTTCAGAGACGGCACATCTCGGCGAAGATGCGGGTAATCGCGTCAGATGATGACATCAGCACACCGATTGTGTGAGGTAACTCACACGTTTTTTCACTTTTTACGTTGCTAACTTGTTATCGTTTCGGTCTTTGAACCCTCCTAAAAGCTAGTTCTATCACGTAATTGCGATAGAAACACGGCGCAGGACCTCAGGTGTAGTGGTGATGGGTGGGCGTAGCTTAATGATAATCGGCAGTGGGTACGTAACGACCGCTCCCGTGATTATGTTCACGATCTCACATTGAAGAAGAGGAAAAAAAAAGAACAAGAGAAAGCTTTTTGCACGCTTGGTCTACGCAGTTTTTTTTTTCAGGACAAAATGAAAGAACCAGAGCATTGGAAACTTTGTGATTCTTGGAAAACAAGAGAAAAGAAACACACAAAGCACGAAGCGGCAAACATAATCCGCATAGAAAAAAATCACCAACGATAGAAAAAACTGAAAAGACGAAAACACTCAAAAACGAAAGAAGGCAAAAATTTCATCTACTGCGACGATTAGATGTATAACAAACTTTCATATACAATTTTTTTTTATCGTGTTTACGTTAAACTCTTGAACATCACAATACATTCTATCTGCATCGAAATTCAAAGAGGTAATGATTTTTCTTAAACATTTTACATCGTTAAAATTTGCGGAAAACGTCGTCATAAAAGATATTGGTTAGAGAGGAATCTTAAGTCACAATTTCCTAGTCCTTCAAGTTCTGCAAGAAATCGGTACTCCACCTTTGACATGTGAAACTTCAGAAAAATATTCCGTGCAAAAATGTAATAAGTTTTTTATTTGTGAAATCTCGAAACAAAAACTTTCAACCTATCTGTGTAATCTAAGAACTAATCACTTTTACTGCTTTCAACCTATTCTATAATCGAAGGCATAATCAATTTTACTGCTTTGTGAAATTGGAGATGAATATTCTCCTAAAGGTTTACAAGCCATCGTTAACGTCTCTTAAAAAGAAGTTACTTGTGATCTTTTAAACGTAAAAACGCGCAAATAAACATAATTTTTGAATTCCATTAAATTCCACTAAGTCTACGTTTAAATTGCTGAAAACTCTGTAACAATTAACTCTTCATCTTTAAGAGTAGCTTCAAGCTTTTATCTCTTCTGCAAAAATCTGGCCCCGCTGGGCGTTCAATCTGCGTGATTCCCATTTTCACATAGTTCAGACATTGTGCGCTTTCAAAACACAATATTGATGCTTCCATGCTGCTGTCCGGCGTCTGAAATTTAACATACGGTTTTGTAGCGTACGTAATGTAACGTATATTCAATATTATTTGATATAGTATAATATTTTGTAATGTACGCAATTATTAAATACTATACATTTCGTCCTGATTACCGATCATGCTATGCTTCATTCAACTACTGCCCCACCGATCACTCCCTGCGACCACTCCCTTCACGACCCTCGATGGGAAATCCCATCACACGCGTGACCCTGTCCTTAGGAGTCCTGGTATGCACATGTAAAGGAGGTAATGTCAAAGCTAAAAGAGAAAGCTAAAATCAGAAAATAAGTATGTGAAGAATCTATGCTAGGCACCAAGAAGGTTTCAAACTTTTCGGGTCTTTTTTTTCAACTCATTCTGCAAATTGCTTATTAAATGTTTTGTAAGCACGAAGAACGCACTGAATCCCCATGCCAGAATTCTCGTTAAAACTATAATGGTACCAGCGATGGTTATCAACAAGGAGCAGAAATGAACAAGAGACATACTGTAATAGGAAAAATACACTCGATTAAATGATGAGGATGACTTCACTCACTTTGTTCCTCCCGTATTTGGTGGCGTAATCGAAAGCAAACTTTGCTATACGTTCACACTTTTCCTTTGTAGAGATTTTGAGACATTCTATTACACCTGTAACAGATTTAGTGAGAAAAAAACAAGACGTTAAACCGAAGATGGACGATCTAATAAGAGAAAAAAAGAAACCTTCCAGGAATTTTAAAACGATTGTTTGGATTCGATCTGACCAGGGCAATTGCGTAAGCGGTTGCGCTCGAAGTGGAGCGGTGGAGCCAAAGGGCATTGCACCTCAGGTCAGGGCGTTTTGATTGAATTTATAGCAATTATATAATTCTGTTTTTCTAACATCGTTTTCTTCGCTCTTTCTTACTTTAAACAAATGCAAAAGACTTCATAGATTTCTTTCTAAACTGATTTTATTTCTACACTTTGAGGATATTCAAAGCTCATCTTCGAACACTCCTTCTATACCAATATAATATAGACACAATTTGAAAGTATTATTCGAAATATAGGTGTTTCCTCCTGCTTTCTCCTAACACTTATCACAGAATGATGTGCTAACATGAATGACGTGAAGTGAACCTCATCTCAGTACTGATAAAGATAAGGTTGCACGTAAGATCACGTAAACTATTGTGTACTATTTAAGCAGCCGGTTTCATTCGTGTTTCCACTTTCTAAGAAAGGCAAACGTGCAAGGAAACGGACACTGGGGAGTCAAAGGGGTGGCCACGGTTGTGAAACGGTTGTAACGTCCCATTTACCCTTCACAACATGCACATGAAGTGACTGCGTGATAATACTGCACTATGCCACACCAAATCCACAGCGTTGGGCCCGTTTCGCTCTATTTTACCGCTTGACGACGCCGGAGTATTATTTCCACGCTGTGGGACCCGTCGGACCCCGTTTTACACCTTTCTAGCGTCTTCGCACCATTTCGATGCCGTGTGACTCGTTGCACCCTGTTCTGGAATTTCGTTCACACACACACACACACACGCACACACACGCACACACACACACACACGCACACGCACACACACACACGCGCACACGCACACACACACACGCACGCATGTATGTATGTATACGTATATATATATATATATATATATATATATATATATATATATATATATCACCTTGGCTCCCGTTGATCTTCGAACTGATCGAACGGGCGCCACTAATTCTTCCATTTATCCCGATCGCGTGCCAGAGTAGCCCATCATATTATATTATATATTATATTATCATATATCATATCATATCATATTTTTCTTTGAAGGACTTCGTGAAGAAATCGGGTCGGCAGTCTTCCTGTAGTGCGCTTAATATCGCGGGGAAGCCAGTCGCTCACGGCTCTGGTCCAACGGTTGTCATTAAAGCGCATCACGTGTCCGGCCCACCTTGTTTTACTTTCCTTGGCAAACGCGGCGCGTCTCTAATCTTCGATCGCTGACGTAGGAGAGAACTTCGAATCCCGTCCCTCACTTGCGTGAAACGGGATACTCCTAGCATCACTCTCTCTCTCTTGCGCGTTCAATTATGCTCACCGCGTTTTCTTCCTGCTTGCGAAATGCCCAGGTTTCCGAAGCATAAGTCAAAGCAGGAAGTACGGTGGTGTTGAAGAGGTGAGTACGGAGCCGGGTGTTCCTGGTCTTCTTCACTACATCCTCGATGCTCTTGTACGCTCCCCAAGCCGCTCGTCTCCTCCTGCCCAGCTGGGGGTCAGGTCGTTCATCATGTTCAGTTCTCGACCCAGATAAACGTAGCTGATGCATTCGGATATGTTCGTTCCGTTGAGCGTGAATGGGGCATCCGAGACCCATCCGTTCCGCATGAACATCGTCTTTTGCAGATTCAGCTGAAGACCGATGCATCCACATGTTTCGTCGAATTCGTTGAGTATTCGTTCCGCTTGGCTGATGCTAGGTGTTATCAGTACGATGTCATCAGCAAAGCGCAAATGGTGTAGCTGCCGACCATCAACCTTCACTCCCATGTCGTCCCATTCCAACTTTCGCATTGCGTTCTCGAGAGTGGCTGTGAATATTTTGGGTGAAATTGTATCACCCTGTCGGACCCCCCTCTTCACGTCAATGCTGATGATCTTGTAGAATGGCGAAATTCCGGTCGTGAAGTTACTGTACAACTCTCGAAGTACCTTTATGTACTGAGTAGGGACGCCTTGGTTGTCCAAGGCTTCCACGACCGCTTCCGTCTCAACTGAGTCGAAGGCCTTCTTCAAGTCGATGAAGGTGAGACAGAGCGGCATCTTGTACTCTCGTGATACCTCGATGAGTTTCGAAACAGTGTGAATGTGGTCAATCGTGCTGAATCCTTTTCGAAACCCTGCTTGCTCGCATGGCTGTCCTTTGTATACGTATATATGCATGGTAGTCAAAACGGCATGAAGCACGGTGCAGCTGCGCAAGATGCACGGTGAAGATAGTGGTTGGGATGGAGGTGGGACCGCCGCGAATTGCAGCGGTGAACGGTGGTAGCAGAGGTCCTCATTTGTCTAGCCGCTGCCTCTACCGCACCGCTTCGAGCGCTACCGCTTACGCAACTGTACCATGGTTCATATCGTTTTAACCCTGCTATATACATATAGCCCACATAAAACGTTAAATTAGGCTGTAGATAAAGAGACTCCAATAGATTTTTGAGCATGCCTCGTTCATATCCTGAGAAGGAGTGTGCTCAAGGAAATTTACGTCGTTGTTGTCTAAATAGCTGGTTCTGTATGCCTAGTGCCGATCATATGCTGTGAATAGACGCATTGAAAAGGATCCAGATATCGATCAATAGTCATGGAAGCTTTTTAGATAAGCTAGGATTCAGTCCACGACCTACTGAATTGTTTCGGAAAATTAGACAAGTTACTAGATTTATTCCCATGGAAACCTCAAGAAGAATTATAATTATGTGAGCTCACCTCAAATTTTTATACGAGCATATAATAGCTTCAAATTACGAGAATGATTTTCATTGGAAACAAGAAACATTCCAGGACTTCAAAAGTAACGGAAATGAGGATGGTCGATATCCTGTAAGTCCCAAGTTTTTTTATAGCCTAATTTGTTTCAGAAGCGGGTGTAACCCAGTCGGTAAGAGGCTTCGCTGTCTGCACTGCAGGATCGATCGGAGGTTCGAACCCGCCCTAGTGTTCACCAAGCCTCTCATCCCTCCGCGGTCGATAAGTTGGTCCTTGTCTGGGAGGATAAGAACACTGACACATGACTGACACATGATGGCGTGACACATCGGCTAGCCACCGCAAGTCATGGTATAAGCCAGTTATACGTTCGTAAACCTCAAGCGATTATGAATTGAAGTAAACCTCAGTGCGCATCTCAAGCGTATTGATTAACGCCAGACACTTTATCCTTTAATTTGTTTCCATGTGAAACATACGAATAATATTGATATTTATGAGAAAGGTGAACAAATAGGAACGAAAGAAAGTGATAAATGGATGGGAAACACGTGCATGAGATGAAGATTTCGTTTGAATAGATTCCTGAACTTCTTGAAGATTATATCAAAACAAAACTGCCACACTATTAAATACTTATGTGCTTGATTCATTAATTCCAACTCTCGCTGTGTATTTTTACACTATTCTCACACTTTGTAACGTAGTAGTTTTTGCGTCTCTATAGCAGAGAGAGCATCTGAGATGACGAGACGAGACTGAAGTATGATTTCATCGAGGGCATGTCTGCATGTTCTCGGACATCTCCACCGAATACGTAATGTCTCGAGGGGATTCGCGGAAAAATCTACGACAGTCTATTCATGGTTTCCCGCAAAACTGTCCGTTTGTAACGGCGGGAATTCCCATGAGCACACAAAGATCACGACGAGCTTAAACTTGGGTATTTGAACCGATCCATTGGATACTCTATTAAAGGCAGCATACCACGAATCTGACCTGGTGAGCGAATCAACGGGAAAAGCTAGAGATGGGGTTGTAGATTGCGGGATCCAATGTGATTCCGCTCATATTTGTCTAAACGTAAAAAATGGCGTGGGAACCGCTGCAGTTCTTACGAGTTACATTAGAACGCTCCCCTATGGACATGTTCCGGTCTCCTCAGCAGCCTATTCGTTTGTCTCAGTTCAATAGGCTGGTGAAAAGACATAACTGATCTTCAACCACATCGCACTTCGATGCGGCACGTGCAGAAGGGTGGCGCGTTGCAACTGAAATCGTTGTAAAAACGTCTTCTACGCCGTTTTTTTTTTAAACAGATTAGGGAAAGATGAAATGAACCACCCCGGATCCCGCTATCTACAACCTCATCTCGAACTTTTCCCGCAAATTCCCTGCCCATGTCAGGTTCGTGGTATGTTGTCTTTAAGGCAGCAATTGATGGTCACAGATTTGCAACGTACAACGCATGGGGAGAATTTCGAGTTAGAGTGCAATTAGAATTGGGAGACAACATTTGAATGATAGGATGGAGAAATGTGCAACAATGCTGCACTGAGTAGTGATGAGAAACGAGATAAGCTGGGAAAGGTGGTGAACATAGCCATAAACAATTATTGGGTTTCTCATTTTGTATTCTTAGCAGAACTGGATGAAACACGGTTAATGTAGGTAATCGGCGATGATGATCACGGATATGCGTAGTTCGTAGACGATGTGTTCCAATAATGATCTATTTCATAAATTCTTTGCACTTTCTCTGCAGACCTACCACTTAAGTTTGCGGAACACGGCGGAAACTACAGGGATACTTGATTGCCGATATCGGTACGCCGTAGAAAGTGCCTTCAGAAAATTATCGACATTACTGACAGTGACCCTTTTTTTTACTATATGAACGGTAAAAATGAGGCAACCAATGTTATTTTTACATACGCTGATCATATTTTTTTACATATGCAATGAAAGTTATGTGTTTTGTAGAGTAATCTATAGGCTTCTAAGATAATCCAAAGAGAGACTCCTTCTTGGATTGATATTTCAACATTTTTTAAAAGTATTTTTGCCTTCTCATATTAATATATTATATTACTAGCATATTATATATATTAGTATGTGTTTGAAAAAGTGTTACCAGCACGAAGGTACAGTGGAGCCAGCAGCGCGGACCTGCTTCCAGCTTTAAACACAATCACGCATCTCAGTGTACGTCTTGAAAGTGTACGAGCTATGTAACTGGCACTGTTATATGGCGTAAATTTTCCAAACGTTATAAAGAGTTGCTGTCATCCAGCTCACTGTCATACCTCGCAGGTCAAATGTCATTTTCGAAGTGTTGAAAACGGAGAGGGGAAAGCTGGCTCAGAAATGTATATCATGTCCAATGCTGTAATATCGTGACACAGATTTTCCTTCCAATATCGCCAGCACCTTTGCAATCGAGCGTGATCGCGAAACAACAGATAACGTAGTCAATGCTACAAGAACATGGTGCAGACAAAGGGAACCGTTGCCAGGCCACTCGACATATCCCGGTATTGAGATCCATTGTAATTACCTTTACTGCGTCAAACATTGCCTGCATAAGAGAACGGGCCGTTTCATCAACATCATTTACGGAACAACGATTCGGGAGACAGCAGATGTAATTCAACTGCTCAAGGCAGGCCCACTGTCCAAGCGACACTGTAGAGACCTTTTTTGCGGTGTGGTGGTTTCCATATTTGTGGTAGCAGTGCGGGGCTACCACGGTTGTTTCGATTCGACGACGTCGTACAATGACATCCATTTTTATTGTGAAGACGTGGTGTGGTTTGAAGCGAGCAGTATCCCAAATTGTATAGACAATCAGCTGGGGTGAGGCTTTTTTTAGTTCACTCGGCCTATTTAACACTACGCTCTTCGCAGCTCCGAACTGAGGAAAATTTCTTGTCATTCCGAAACCCTGTCACTTCGGAAAAGAGGAAATAAGCGAATGAACATGACTTGAAAGAACATTGAAGATTCGGAGAGATGAAAAACGTACTTGCGATCAAACTCGACGAAACTTGTGTGTATCTGTACTGTACTGTACTTGTGTGTGTCTGTACAGGCGTACTAAGCTTGGATGTAACTAAGATACGTTATACATTGAATACGAATTTAACTCCGGCTTGGTGTTTTTTTCTCTACTTATCAACGTTGCCTGAAATGTGCACTGACACCACATATGAAGGATGGGATGCACAGCTCCCACAAATCAGATGGGTGCGCCTGTACAAGGAAGCTGTACAAGGAAAAATTCGGTATGTTACCCTTATCATGCTTGTCATACTCTTTCTTCGGAAATTAGATAACATGACTGTTTAAATAATAGATAGAAGTTTACGTGTACTGAAGAAGCATCCTTATCTTCATCAACACTAGGACGAATTTCCAGTCATTTCGTGTTAGCACATCATTCCATGTAAATTGTTTGGAAAGAAAAGGCGACAACAGCTTCGTTTTTCTAACAATGTTATTAAATTGTAGCGGTAACGAAGGAATTATTTTCATACATACATTTATTATTTTTTCATACATTTACTGTAATGATTTATTGAGCTCTGCTGATTTTCTCTTTGTTAGACGAGGATTATGTTCTGATATCGTCATCGATATATAAAATGAAATTTATGACTCAACCTTATATATCTAAAAAATATTCAGACCTAATTTTACATCTCTATCCTTCGTCGAGGGTTTGGACCGATCGAGACGAGTGTAGTGTAACGGTTAGAGGTTCCGCTACCTGCACGATAGATCGGAAGTTAGAATCCGCATCAGTGCTCACCAAGCCTTTCATCCCTCCGGGGTCGATAGATTGGAACCAGACTTGTCTGGGAGGATAAAAACACTGACTTGACACATCAGCTAGCCACCGCAAGTCATTGTACAGGCCAGTTACACGTTCGTAAACCTCAAACGATTCTGAATTGAAGTGAACGTGGGGCAAGCGGAATGATTAACGCCAGACACTTCATCCTTCGTCACCTCTACAATGTAATGCGACTTGACTCCCGCTGATCTTCAAACTCCAGTAACCCTTTCATTTGTCCCGATCGAGTGCTAGAGTCGCCCAATGGTTTCTCCTTTCGCGTGGGACACGAAGAACATTTTTCTTTCAATGACTTTGTGAAGAAATCTGACCATCGGTCGGCGGTCTTGCTGTAGTGCGCTTAGTATCGCGGGGAACCCAGTCGCTCACGGCTCTGGTCCAACTGTTGTCATTAAAGCACATCACGTGTCCTGCCCACCTTATTTTACTTTCCTTGGCAAACGCGGCGACTTCTCTAATCTTCGGTCGCTGACGTAGGAGAGAACTTCGAATCCTGTCCCTTACTTGCGTGAAACGGGATACTGCTAGCATCTCTCTTTCAGTTGAGCGTTCAATGATGCTGAGTGCATTTTCTTCTTGCTTGCGAAGTCTCCAGGTTTCTGAAGCATAGTTGAAAGCAGGATGTTCGGTGATGTTGAAGAGGTGAGGAAGGGGTAGGGTGTTCCTGGCTTTCTCCACTACATCGAAAATGCTCTTATAACTCCCCAAGCCGCTCGTTTACTACTGCCCAGCTTGGGGGTCAGGTCATTCTTCATGTTCATTTCCCGACCCAGACAAACGTAGCTGGTGCATTCGGATATGTTCGTTCCGTTAGAGCGTAAATGGGGACACCCGTGATGCATTCGTTAGGCGTAAATATCGTATTTTGGAGATTCGGCTGAAGACCGATACATCCACATGTCTCGTCGAATTCGGTCAGCATTCGTTCCGCTTGGCTGAGGCTAGATGTTATCAATACGATGTCATCAACAAAGCGCAAATGGTGTAGCTACCCACCATCAACCTTCATTCCCATGTCGTCCCATTCCAACTTTCGCATTGCGTTCTCGAGGGTGGCTGTGAATATTCTGGGTGAGATTGTATCACCCTGTCGGACCCCCCCTCTTCAAGTCAACAATGATATTCTTGTAGTATGGTGAAACTCTGGTGGTGAAGTTACTGTACAACTCTCGAAGTACCTTTATGTACTGAGTAGGGATCCCTTGGTTGTCCGAAGCCTCCATGACCGCTTCTGCCTAAAATGAGTCAAAGGCCTTCTTCAAGTCGACAAGGGTGACATAGCGGCATTTTGTACTCTCGCGGTGCTTAGATGAATTTTGGAACAGTGTGAATGTGGGCAGTCGTGCTGAAAACTTTTAGAAACCCTGTTTGCTCGCATGGCTGTCCTTCATCTAAAACTTTTTCAATCCTGTTTAGGATCACTCTTGTGAATAGCTTGTAGATGACAGACAGTAAGCAGATTGGGCGATAGTTGCCGATGTCTTGTGGGTCTCCTTTCTTAAACAGTAACACGGTCTTGGTGATCTTCCACTGTTTAGGAACCTTGCATTCCAACAGGTAACATGTAAAGAGCCTCGCCAAGGTGTTGATGAGTACTGGTGGAAGGTTCTTCAAGTGTTCTGGGCTTATCTTGCCGGGACCGAGTGCCGTACGATTTCTTACCGACATGATAGCATGTCGGACGGGAGAACCTCTGGAATGACTTGTCCGTCTTCCCTCAGATGGTGAGGAAGCAAGTCGACACGGCTGTCGAAGATATCAGAGTAGAAGTCGTAGATGATTTTCTCCATTCCCCTTCTCTTCTGGTTGTTCCCTTCGGGTTCCGGAGAGCACTCTTCCTTTTCTTGCGACTGGCGAGGTCTCGACGGAAGTAGACAATGCTACCCGCCTGTGCAGCTTCAGCCAGCACTTCTGCTCTTCCCTCTTTAAGGTCTTCTTTTGTCGCCTCTCTGCAAACCCTTGCGAGCTAGGATTTGAGTTACTAGTTCCATGCAGCTCGTGCTGCTCCACGCTGGCGTATCAGCTCAAGAGTTTCAAGAGACAGGCGTCTCTTGGTGGCTTTAAAACTTTCAGTCTTCTTCGTGCAGTCATGAAGGTGTTCAACGAGTCGGTCGTATTCCTCGCCGATGCTGTGAATTGTGTAATCTTGCCAAGAGCCGACTAGCATAGCGAAAAGATTCAAGTTAATGATAGTTCCGTAAGCGTAGAATAGGACCGCGAAATCTCCCAACAGTGCTTTCAAAAAAACCCCAAAAAAAAATCATTGTTAGAAGCGCAAACAAATTAAGTGTTGTGATGGAAATTTGCTGAGAAAGCCCCTACTTTAAATCTTTATTGACCTGCTAAACCTTTTAAAGTGCTGGTATATAGTGGAGTCATTCTGTCACATACATGTCTGGTGTATGAATGTGCGCAAAATTTCCTTCCAGTGTTATGACTGCCTCAGTGTCCTTTGTAGCTGTTCCTACCAAGCTCTGAAGAAACAAAACCGTTCTGCCATGGTCTGATAGTTGCACCTGGGTCATATAGTAGTGCTGTTGCTTAAAACCAGCACAAGACTGAAATAGTAGAACGTGTACATTGCATTATTACACATCGAAGGAAAGTTCAACTTGTAGATAAAGTGGTGCCGCGTGATTAAGCAGTGAGGCAAGTTCGGTTTTGTTACAAAAGTGGAATAGTAGGAAAAGCTCGGACAAAAGATGGGTTAGTTCTGATGCAGTAAGATGTTTCAAATTCCATTAGAATAGTGCTATAGACGTGGAGACTTCCACGGCAAAAGATGCGTCTAATATTGAAGTCACAAATTTTTCCGTTCCAAATAAGTAGGATTGGAGGAATTTTGGACCGTATATAAGCGAAGATGCAATAGGCATCGTTTGATTGGTGTGCTTACACGAATGATAGAATCAAAGGTTTCTGAATCTGGAGATGTGATGAAACGACACCAGGTCGACGATGTGATATCATAAATGCGGTTTCCAACGCTTAGAAAAAATGAAGAGAAAGAAATATTTAGAAAAAGAATTAGGATTAGTAGTCTCTGTTCACACCACATGAACTTCTGCCTAAATGTCATGGATTCCCCATGGCCAATTGTTAGGTTTTGGGGTACCCTAGTAGCTCCACAACACATGGTTTCAGGGCCTGACCTTAACAAAGCATTCGTGGCTTAAAGGCATCAACCCACGAATCTGGGGTGGTACGGGTTTCACCCGGGTAATGCCTATACGGGGTAGTAGATTATGGGGAAGAGAGTGATTCCGTTCATCTCTCCCCGTATCAGTGTAAATGGACGATCCCGGAACGCTGTTCCTTACGACGTCCTCTACTGCAGCGCGCCATCCTTGCGCCTTCCCGCCTGCGATTTGTCGAAAACCCATTCGGACGAATCGCAGGCGGGGCGCAATGGTTGCGCATTGCAACAGAAGCAGTCGTAAAAACAGCGTTCCTGAGTCGTCCGTTTAGAATGATAGAGGGGGAGATGGACGGAATCACCCAATTCCCCACAATCTACGACCCCGTATAGGCATTACTCGGCTGAAACCCGTACCACCCCAGATTCACGGAGTGATGCCTTCAAGCCACGAATGCTTTGTTAAGGTGAGGCCCTGAAACCTAAAGTGTTGTGAAACTACTAAAGTACCCCAAAACCTAAGCATTGGCCAAGGGAATTCATGACATTTAGGGAAAAATTCACTTGGTGTGAGCAAAAACTACTAATCCTAATTCTTTTTCTTAATCTTTCTTTCTCTTCATTTTTTCTAAGCGTTGGATACTGTATTTATGGTATCGCATCACCGACTAGCTTCATGATGCCGAATCTTTCACGAAATATATAGGTGAAGTGGAAAACTTCGTTCAGATACTGAGAAAGAAGTTCGCTTTGCGTCTGCGCAGAAAAGACCCAAGAATAATTTCGTATGCGTCGTCAATGTTGCTGGAAATTTCAAAGAGGGTAGGTCCCTGAGAATCAAGCTGTGTCGACAGTTACCACGTGCAGAGGCGTTCACTTGCCCTCAACGCCGACGACGAAGTCGCTATTGCGAGGCTGGTCGCTATTGCGAGGCTATCTTGCCTATTTCAAAGAAGCACTTCAATCTTCAAACAAAGAACCGTCAGGCGTGATCGGAACCTGCACTTGGGCACGTCTAACGGCAGTAACCAAAAGACAAAGGAAAGTCAAGAGGAAAGTTTGGAGATGATGAAATTACCGCAAAAATGCTTAAATGTCTTCTTCTGCTTAGGATTCGTGAAATGATGGAGGAATTCCTGCAATATGGATCAAATAAAAAGGAAACATAATTAAAGGAGGAATTTTTATAACTGTCTTTCACAACATGCTGAAGCGGCTTATAAACGCAGCGCAAAAACCCTCCACTCCGAAGAGGAAGCTAATTCGGCTTTCGTTCCGATCAATCTACGTTTCACTACGTCTCGGCTTCTCGTCTCATTTTATGCGTCTCCATGAACGACTGGAGCGTGACCTCGTTGAGGAATGTTCCCGCATCCAATGGACACGTAATGTCTCGGGGGCAATCACAGAGAATCCGGCGGGACCCTCATTACCGTTCGCCGCCAAATGCGCTTCATCATTCAAATTGGAAGCTGGAGTAGGGGCAAGAGAAGACTGTGGGGATTCCTGCTTCTTCGACCTAGGCCAGAAGACTAGCGTCCAATAGGATAAAAAGATAAAATAAGTCGAATTGTTATGCTGTGAGTGAATGAGTGAATAACATAATAGCACATTTCTTCGATCTTCGATTGCCGCCGGATCGCATCATGAATACTGTGTCTTGCCGCATCTGTCCGGCTGCTGGTTCCACCTCGCCAGATTTGTGTACTGGTATCAGAAACCTTTGAAACGGGTTCCAACGGTCCCAGATTGGTGTTACACCAGAAAACCGAACCTTGTGAGATGAATTTTTTTTTTTGCCCAATATGGCAGATAACTCTGCTATCTTCAACACCTGTAGGCAGATGTTACGACTGCAAAGTCTTGGATCATCGTAGTTGAAGATCACTATGTTTTGTCTAACACATCAATACCAGACAAATTTGTTATGTCTGACGGATCTCTTAGACTATATAATATGCCAAATATGCCATATGCCTACAATATACCTACCGAGGAACGAACAACTATAGTTTTCCAACATCCTTTCTTCTATTCCTTTTGATGTTAAAGATAAAGGATAAAGTGCACGGCGTTGATCACTCCCCATGGGGATGAGCCTACGCGTTCGACTTCAACTCAGACTTCGTTTAAGGTTTATGGATGTGCGTGTAGCCTTACAATGACTTGCGGTGGCTAGCCGATGTGCCAAGCCAGTGTTTTTATCCTCGCAGACAGGTGGTCAATTTTTGGACCCTGGAAGGATGAAAAGCATGGTTTGCACTGAGACGAATTCGAACCTCCGATCGATTGTAGGCACAGCGGAACCTCTTACCGACTGCGCTACACCGCCCCTTTGACGTTAATCCTCTCAACTATAGCCTTCCGATATCTTTTCTTTCATCTATTGTGATGGAAATGCATTTATAAAGTTAAATTACCCAAGTATGAGGTTGCAGTGGTATCGACAGTGATCGACTCGTTCAAGAAGACCCGCGTGGTATCAAAAGAGCTGCCCAACCACCATATGGTGCATCGACCGTTCGACTAAGGACCACGAGCGAAGCAATCAGAAACAAGGAACATAGTACCAACTATGACGACCGCTCTATCGACCAGTCATGGACTTCTCACCCGAGCAAGCAACCGCATGAAGACGCTGTAAGCAGACGATCAAGATCTTCTTCAAGCCAATTTCCACCTCTTCATCAATAACTATGAAGAGAGGACCAGAACAAAAGTCTTCGAAGAAGACTTCGCAGGACAACGGCGACAATTAACAAACTCGAGAACGCCCTGTAGAAATACAGTAACACCACAGACAAACTGGATGAACTGACTCTGTCGATACCAGACCTCAGGAAACGAATCATGAAGAACTTTGAAGCTGCCCAGGCTCTACTCGACAAAGCGCACGCGACACTGATGACGCTGACAAAACTTCAAGCAGACATCGATAGCCGTGAAGACTCAAAGGAAGCAGATGCACCTAGAGTGAAGCTGGCTCGAATTCCGATTCAGAAATTCAGTGGCAACATCTGGGAATGAGGAATGATTTGGAAGTCGTTCGAACGCAACGTACACTTTAGACGTATGGACAAGATGTACAAATTCAACTATCTTTTCTAAGCTCTCGAAGGCGAAGCGAAAGAAGCCGTGAAACAATTGCAAGTCTCGAGCACTCCCTCGTCATCTCCCATCTGCAGGAAAAATATAGCATTGTACATACACTCATCGACTGACTGATAATAAAGATTCAAGCGGTGCGTGTCAAAAGTGCTTGCCTAGAAAACTAATTAATACTTTCACTGATTAACTTGTCTGCATCACTTCCCAACTGGAGCTAAAAGGCGAACAAATCGACAACGCCTTCCTACAGAAGCAACTCCTGAGTAGGTTTTCAACAGACATCCAGCGTCACATTCTGCGACAGACGAACACGCGACAAACAAACGGATAATAGAGCACCAAGATCCTGCTGATGATAGGGAAAGAATATGTTGCGGACGAGTTCAAA
The DNA here is from genome assembly GCF_031761385.1 of Necator americanus. NCBI lineage: Eukaryota > Metazoa > Nematoda > Chromadorea > Rhabditida > Ancylostomatidae > Necator > Necator americanus. Next base: position 12,945,620 of record NC_087376.1, read on the forward strand.
ATAATCAGTCAAGTCGAAATGAAGACAAACAACTCATGTCGGACGACAGGAAAAATCTCGCACCACCTCCACAATGAAGCAAGGAGGAAAAACTTCGAAAAACCCAATTCCACTTGGCTTCCACTGCAACAAACTAGGGCATCCACCGAAGGCTTGCTCCCGAAATAATTACCCTTAGCCAACGTTTTCAAGTTATGAAGGTCAACAAGCTCTGTCAAAACTGTGGAAGGAAAGGACATGTAACAATAGGATCTCCCTGGGGAACATGCTGACTCACGCCGATGTGGAATCTCGGGACATCACACTTCCATCTGCGAGAAGCTTTTCGAATCGACAGGCAGATCGAGGACACCTCCAGCAGCTCAACTAACGAAGAAGTCATCATTAAAATCAGCACCACACGCATCGACAACGTCTATGAATGTAAATACTGTAGTTTTTGACCAAGCGAAAATCGAGAAGCCGAAGTCGGAGACAGTCGTGCATGGAAACGACAACGCGGAATCCCTGATTCTCTTAGGACACGCAAAAGTTCGGAATCCGACAACTGCAACCCTAGAACCAGTCTACGCAATGCTTGAAACAGGAGCCGACAGATCGTTCGTCTGCAACGAATTGGCCGATCGACTGCAACAGAAAGATGTGGATTCTAAGCAACTCTAAGCATTAACACTTTCGGATCAAGCACGCGGTAAAACGAACGATCACTGTGGGAGGCCAGCGAAGCTCTCCATACCTTTACAGTGACCAAGATCGAAAGAATCACGGAAACGCTGCAAAGCAACAAACTTTGTCTGGAGCACAAACGATTCCTTTGCAACAACGAAATTCAACTCTGCATCAGTTAGCTTTCACATGGTATTCGACCTCAAATTCTACTCGGTTGGACTGACCTATTTTCGCTGCTGAACAGCGGATAAGCATCGCAACACGTTCTCCCTTCAGGACTACGCCTCATCCCTTCGAAGCTAGGCTACCTCGTTGCGGGTCGATCGAGCAAAGACATTACAGTTAAAAGAAAATGAAAATGGCATCGACACAGAAGCGAATGAAATAAACGAGGGAATGACAGTCTACACCGTAAACACTTCTTCAAACAACGACCCTCTACAGTCTTGGGAAGATTTTTGCACACTCGAAACAAACGGAGTAGAACAATTCGAGGGACCACTGCCCAAAGAACGTCAAATAACAGACGCAACGGTTTTGAAAACCTTCGGACAAACGATCGAACGAAAACAAGACGGCTACTGCGTGCGCCTCCCATGGGAAAAAGAATTTGTGCAATTCCCGGACAACAAAGAACTCGCCGTGCGCCAACTGCAATTTTTCATGGCAAGAATGAAATCTAATCCTACAGCAACAGCAATAGCAGCAATGGTTCAGCAAATGCACGAATCACAATCAGCTTTACCAACGAAGAAGTTGACGAAAACAAGAAACCTGATGATGGAGATGTTATACACTACACTACCTGGTCCATCGAGCTGCTATAACCCACACAAAAGCACGATCAAACTACGAATCGTTTTCGATGCTTCTGCGCACCTGAATAACCTCCCATCACTTAACGAAGTACTTCATCGAGGACCTGTAGTGCTCCCTAAGCTTTGCGACATTCTACGAGTCATAATCGGAAATATCGCAATCACCAGTGATGTCGAAAGGGCATTCCACTAAGTACGAGTACATCTACAGGATAGGGGTCGCTACTCGTTTCCTATGGTTGAAATACCCGGACTCACCATTGATTCCAAACAACATGGTTGCATATCGATTCAGCAGCGTCAAGTGCTCTTCGGCCTCATTTACTCGCCGGTTCTCCTTTCAGGGACAATCAACTACCGATTGGAAAACCATGCACAAAATAACCACATCGGCCGAGAAATCGAAAACAACACCTACAAAGACAATGTCGTTCTAACGTCGAAATCAACTGACGACGCAGTGCTGCTCTATAAAGAGTCAAAAGCAATCTTCGAAGAAATGCAGATGAATCTCAGAGAATTCCTATCAAACGACGGCCATTTGCGACGTCAAATAGCTGACAAAGACTTTAGAGAGAATCCGAATCAGAAAACCTTAGGAATACTGTGGAACTCGACAGATGACACCCTTCTCCTGGCCTCTAGATCACAGATGCGATGGTCGGAGCCGGTGTTCCGACCCCCTTCACTTTTGGGCGGTAGGCGAAAAGACCTACCATAGATGAGATTCGAACTCCGTTTTTGTCAGCCCTTTTATTGCACAGTCTGTAGAATTCTCTGCAGTCTTGACGTATCCAAACCGTACTGGTTGGTCGAATTCATTAACAAGTTTTCGAACTTCGTTCGGAGATACTTCTCTTGGTGATCTTGTTCTTCGGTGGATATCTGGAGCATAGGTGTGATAGGGAGGAGACGGACCCTCCTCAGGTGAAGGGGGTCTAGCTCATGGGGTGCAATTCAGTTGAAGGGGGTCAACCGTGCGAAAGTGAAGGGGGTCTTTTTGCCTACCGTCCAAAAGTGAAGGGGGTCTTTTTGCCTACCGTCCAAAAGTGAAGGGGGTCGGAACACCGGCTCCGACCATCGCATCTGTGATCTAGAGGCCAGGAGAAGGGTGTCATCTGTCGAGTTCCACAGTATTCCTAAGGTTTTCTGATTCGGATTCTCTCTAAAGTCTTTGTCAGCTATTTGACCTCGCAAATGGCCGTCGTTTGATAGGAATTCTCTGAGATTCATCTGCATTTCTTCGAAGATTGCTTTTGACTCTTTATAGAGCATCACTGCGTCGTCAGTTGATTTCGACGTTAGAACGACATTGTCTTTGTAGGTGTTGTTTTCGATTTCTCGGCCGATGTGGTTATTTTGTGCATGGTTTTCCAATTGGTAGTTGATTGTCCCTGAAAGGAGAACCGGCGAGCAAATGAGGCCGAAGAGCACTTGACGCGGCTGACTCGTCGTTCTGGAAGGTTGTCCTGGGTACCTGTAAGGGATGTTGTTCAACTTCTGACAGGAAACGCAGTGCTTGATGACGGTGCGCGCCATTTGACGTAATTTGGGTATCCAGAATCGTTCCCTTACTCGGGCCATTATGTGATTTATTCCACAGTGTAGCGGAGACGGCGCTCCTTCCACCACCAGTCGGACGAGGTCCGTTCTTGTAGCGAGTAACACAGGTTGGCGAGTGTTTATTAGAAGGTTGGAGTTTCCCAATCGTCTTTGACATCGAAGAAGTTTTTGACCGTCTTGTTTGAGTTTCAGTTGCTTCAAAGCATGAAGTTTCGTAGAAGAAAAACAAACATTCCAATGATTGTGGAAAAAAATGCTCATTGCATTTTCTCTTTCGGAAGCATTAATATATAGGAATGACTCCATTGTTTGTACTTCTGGAATGTTTGCTTCGACTCGATCACGAAGTTCTGTACTCACTTTGGCGAGTATCGCCTTGACAAAGTGCATAACGAATGCAACGACGTTTTGAGCGCGCGTGAGTCGACTATGGCGTTTCCCATCCAGAAGGTCGAAGGGGGCTTCTTCCGCCTCAACCTTCATGAGGCAGATTTGATCTTCGTCGATATCTTTTGGAAGGTTAAATAATCTGCACTCTTCGGACCAATCCTTTATGGAGTGATTCAGAAGGCTGGGCCTTTTTTTCGATTCCACAATGTTGAAAAAAAATGCGAATCACTCTCACCTCCATCTCAACACCACCGAATCCACGGTTAATGTCTACATGCATCTCTGACGGAAAAAGAAGTGGCGACATGGAATCGAGAGATTTACCCCAATCTATTTTGTGGATCGTGGAAAGCAACACGAGGATTACATTGAACAGTCAACGAGAACTGTAACTGTCAGCCAGCGGAGAACAAAATCAACTGCGTACGCAACGATCACAACATTGCAGGTATCTTCAATGATGAAGTGAAAAACCGCTTACCCACAAAACGTCCGTGGCTCACTCTGAGAAAATCGGATTCCAATTCCTCAAACGTTGAGTGAGTTGATGAGTTCGAGGAGAGTGAGACTATAATCACGAACGCAATTTGCAGTGTATCTATCAAACACTATCGCAACAGGATGCTACAACTGTCTTCGAGAGGCAGTAGCAAAAGTCAACTGCATAACAGCTGAAGAGCATACAATAGCAAGCATTGAATGCGACGAAAACTGCTCCATTCCATGCTAAAGAGAAGGAAGTGAACGGACTCTACGATTCCATCGATTACGACACCGAAGCAAGGATCAAGAAAATATATCATGCGGTGCGCTGGCAAGCACTTTCGAAACAACGGGAGTCTTACAACGGACGCACACCATCCAGGGCTCAACCCTGAAGATCATCAAAGGAGAAAGCACCTTGTTCAACAAACTCACCCTTCGTGACTTCACTCACATCCTCGACGTCATGAGTTCGTGGTACAAACAACTCGTCCTCGCAACAGCTGCTTTTGTACTTGCGCTGATAACTGGTTACTTACTCTTCTGCTGCTAGGGTCTGCGAGTAACAGTTGTACTACTTCGCCTCCTCCTACTTCCTCTAATGTTTACTAAGAAATGCTTACGAAAAAGTGTTATGCTCATGATACACCCCATGTTTTCAGAAAAGAACATCTAGAAAAAATTTGTGACTTCATTCACATGTCAGCATACATTCATGTAGCAACGCTCCTGTTTCCATACCTATCAATACTACAACATCAGCTCCTACCTGCGCACACAGCAAAAACTATCTTAGCTTCAAACAACTTTCTTTCCTCCCCCCTACTGGAGAGTATAACAGATAGCTCTGCTATCTTCAACACCTGTAAGCAGATGTTATGACTGGAAAGTCTTGAATCATCGTAGCTGAAGACGACTATATTTTGTCTAGCACGTTTTGCATGTCTTAGATCTATATAAAGCACCGCCGAAGAACGAACGACTATAGTTTTCCGATATCTTTCTTTTATTCCTTTTGATGTTAGTCTTCTCAATTATAGCCTTCCGGTATCTTTTCTTTCATTGTGATGTAAATGCATTTATAAAAATTAATTATCCAAGTTTGAGGTAACAGTGGTATCGACGATGATCGATTCGTTCAAGAAGACCCGCGTGGCATCAAAATAGCTACCCAACCACCATACCTAACGAGCTTCTCGAGCGAAAGGCCTGATACGGCTCAAGGTTTCTAATATAACGCATATCCCAACAAAGGCTTTCCTTTCTCTCTGCTTGCCAAATCTCGATATCGTTAGAACTGCACTTTCTGTTCGTTTCTAACACCACTCTCTTCTCTCTTTCGTTCAATTCCTTGAGCACCACCTCGGCTTCACTGGTGCTTCTCGAATAGAGAACGGTGTCCGCGAAACGAACCCCCTTCCAGTGGGTATGGTGAGGGAGTCCTACAAGAACTATATCGTAGTGATGCACCGATCGTAGTACCTTTGATCGACCGATGCTGAGAGCATTGCATTCATTTCTATCCTGTCGAAGGCTTCTTCGTAGCTAAGGTTAAAGATTAGGGCAAGAGGCAGATAGTAATCCTCTATCAAACACGACACCGGTCTGGATGTGGGTTATACAACTGACAGAATCCAGCTTATTCTTAGGGTTGAGTTTCATCCACCGTTTTTGATACGCACCTGGGGATCTTGGTGAACACTTTGTATAAGACGCCCGGAAACATATCGGACGGTAGTTTCGAAGGGTGCGTGTAAAAAAAGTCCCGGCGAATTTTTGAGCATTTCCCGCTAAACATACGAGCTACTATTTTTTTTTGGAGGATCAGACACATCTACTGGGATTTTGTGATGTGAGGTGAACTTGTAATCCTACTACAAGTAAGAGAAATTCTCACGTGAAATATGAAATGAGGATGCATATAATAGCTTCAAATTACGTATATGAAAACTTTCGCTAAATACGGAGCATTCTAGCTTTCAAAGGTAACGGGAATAAGGATTATTTTCATCCTGTAAATTCCAAGCTTTTTTGTAGCCTTATTTTATTTTATTTTCGGATAGAGAGACCTTCTGCATCTCTGACCTCTTGGAACTTACAGAAAAAAGTGCTCAACTTTTATAAGATTTCTAAACTTCCTGAATGTAATATCTAAACAAAACTCACTCCCTTTCTCTTACTAGAACATCACACAAAATGGCATGCACTTTTAACTATATCGTTCTTTAATTTATTCGGTAATTCCGACAACTCACACCATTCTTCTTTACATATTCCCTCATAACTGTGAAGTTCTTTCCGTCTGTATGACTACAAGAACATCTAGGACGGTTGTCTGTGTCTCCATGAACGACTGGATCGTGACCTCGTTGAGGTATCTTCGCGAACCTCCCGACTTATCCACTGGACACGTAACGTGTCGGAAGCACTCGCAAAGAATTCGCCGGGACTCTACCGTTCCTGTTTTGAACCATCAAGAAAATTTTGCAAATGCTTGAAACGGTGATATTCGCTAGGTGCCAGATCCGGAGTAAACAGCGGATGCGGTAGAAGCAGACATCCAAGCTCTCGAAGCTTCCGACGCGTTCTTATGTGTGCTGCCTGGAGGTATCTTGATGAAACACATCACTTTTCCTACTGGCCGATTCTGGCCGCTGCTGGTCGATCGCCTGCTTCAATCTAGCCAATTGTTGACAGCAGAGGTCTGAATTGAGTGTTTGCGCCGATGGGAGGAGCTCATAGTGTTTGAGTCCCTTCCAATTCCTTCCAATCTATGATTCCGCGATTGGACCACGATCTTTTCTATTTTCGCAATGGCACCTTGAAATCGCTGTAGAGTATGATCCAGTGGATGTTTACATAGTCAGGTATAGCCCACTAAAGACATCTAACGGAAACGCTCAGAACATTTTACTTCATTGCCCATGTTTGACTGTCTTTGAATCTTGGCATGTTGAAACGTAGTTTTTAATTGATTTCCTTGAGCTGTAGGCAAGATTGGTATTGATCGTCTTTATTAAACGACGGCTAACGTTTCGGCGTTATCGCCTTCGTCAGAGCCTGGGAAATTCAAAGCCATTAGTGATTTATCCTCTCAAGCGCATCATCCCCCTACAGAAAGCATCCAAACGGTTGGCAAACTCAAGCAGCAACACATTGACTAGTAATTACCTCATTAGCTAGACTTGTTAACGCAAAAGACCACCACGTACCACAACAATGAGTCACAAGGGTTTTATATAGGGACGTCATGGCCCGCCCTTAGATCAAAACCCGCATAGTCTTGATATGGGGATAACTCGTTTGTGATAGCAATGCACTCATCCTTCTTGTTCATTTCTGGACTTTTGGCGGTTATCCAAAAGACCTCTAGTGTTCTGCGTGCTGTGATGTCGGACTCGTAGGATAATATACGAACTTCTACCTCTAATTCGGAGTTTGGATGACATATTCTACGGTGTGCTCCAAGTGGGGTGAAGGTTTTAGATTTTGCGAGGCCATCTAGATGCTGCTTGACCCTAATACGCAGTGGACTATATTTTACTTCACTTAATATTTCCTGCAACGTGCAGAGTGCTGCATCTGTTGCTACCACTTCTCTTGTTTCATTATCAAGGGCGAAAAAGTGCATCGACAAATGCTTCGATATCGGAGCGATGGCCTTCTTTTGATCGATGCATATGTACAATTCCAGAGAAATTGACGTTCGGATGCAACCTAGTACCGAATAAAAACAAAATCGAGGTATTATTCAATGTTTCTACTGTAACTTATTAAAACACGACTGAAATATAAATATAAACCTCATCTGGTGAAAGCTTAGGAATAAGGAGAGCAATACGCAAGAAACATACCAGGGACGAGCTCGTGTTCAAGGCTCGAATACTCTCCCTCGGTTTGTTCACGGACAATGACGAAATCTAGCTTCCTTCCATGCCGAGTTTTGATTCCCTCCAAGGACTGCAACGTAACTATTGGAATTACGCATAAGCGTCTTTGTTCGCATGACGTCTTTGATTCGCTTTTAGGAATTTCGTAGGAATCACAAAATGCAAACCGTTTCAAGCAGAGGAAACCGATACACCGTGTAACACTACAAAGGAGGAAGACGAATTGTTGTTCAATTTGCAGAGATGCAACAACAGGTGACAAAAGAAGTAAATTATGAAAAGAAGCTACCTTGATGTGGACAACATTAGCGAAGAGATCAAGGGCTCGTCGAAGACGCATGTTCAATCCACTAAGCTCTCCTTCAGTGTGAAGGACAGCGGATTCTTGTATAGCACCTTCAAATGCAAATAGAAGGAAAAGTATGATGATAAATATGCAGAAAACTGGTTTAAATACTTAACAGACTTAAGCAAATAAGAAGTCTACACCTTTGAGAGCAACATTATTATTTCGAGCAATTGATTTCACAGCATTTTCTATAGAAGCAGATCGCGTGTAGTGCACCTCGGATAAGAAGATTTCTGAATACACACTGGGATTGCAGGTGTGAGTATAAAGGAAACCAATAGTTAAATACCTTCGAAATCTAGCGGAATTCCCGTATTTTTCACAATATCTTGCACACTATATATAAGCTCTGGACCAACTCCATCTCCTGGGATTATAGTTACCTTAAAGCAACCTTTTTTCATCCTTTGATCCTCAAAAATAAATCGTTATAGTAGCTGTAAGCCATATTCGCTAAGGTATAACTCCTTACATCGTTTCCAAAGGTGTTTGAATTCACTTGATGGTAATTTCAACTTCGATTACTTGCGAATGAGAAATATGACAGTAGACCAAAATATGCGTATTATAGATTATATGCTGATCTGAACATTCCAAAACGACGGCCCTATACGCACATGTCAAGCAGCAGAAGACTTTAGAGGCCCAGGTCAAGCAGCAACAAAAGACTCTGGATGCCGTCATGAAACGCAAGGAGCAAATGTCCTCAACGTGATCATTACGCCCACTGCCTCCCCTACCACCACGACCCAGTCACCAACTCTTTCTCACCCTGACTTCTCGAGTTCAACCACGATTTGGATAGTAGATGCATGTTCGATATGTGGTGCAACCAATACGAAGACGTAATTTCCAAGGATGATCTCATTCCTGACGCTGCAGCAAAAGTCCGCCCCACTATTTCGGAGCTCGACGCCGTCATTCACGAACATAGATGCGATAGTCGGAGCCGATGGCCTCTTCACATTTGAACGGTTGAGGAAGGGACCTTCTTCACTTTTAAAAGAATGGTGAAACTACACCCTTCACTTTTGAACGGTTGGCGAAAAAACTTCGTTCACTTGAGCTGCACCCCATGGGCTAAACCCCTTTCACCTGGGGAGGGTCCGGCTTCTCCCTATTGCACCTCAAGAACGATTTAAAAATCACACCCTACTAAAGTTTTTTTTTAAGATCTTTTATCTATCTAAGATCTAAGATTTCTTAGATTATTAATTTTTTTAGCACTTCCCAAGCGGATTGGTCAACCCAAGACACTTTATCCTTTACCAAAGAAGACCCGAAATCTCCTTCGAACATAAGATGAAGACACTCAAGCTGTTCAAACAGAAAGAGTCAATCTCCACTCGTCGCTACATTTACAACGTAATGGTGAATTAGTGTAATTAAACTGGAATAATCAACCAATTACATGAGATGTTCAAACATGCTCAAACAGATAAAGTGCCTCGTATGATCTGTGGCACTGCCGCTACCACGCAAGATGGAGGATAATCCGCAGACATCGCTCGAGGACCCAGGGCAAAAATTCAGCAGTTCGTTGACATTAGTCATTATGCTAAACTCCTTGGGAACCAAAATTCGTCGTCAGTTTCCACAATCACTACTAAGAAGGACGGAACACGATACCTTCGCCATGCTTTCGTTGAGGAGGATGTGATTCGGAGAAGGACTTCGATTTCATCAACAAGATATGCCGAAAGTACTAGTATACCATTTAATTATGAATTATTTCTTCTTCTTGTATATCTAATAAACATTCTCTTAGTTAACATAGGAATATTTCTCGCTTGCACTTCTGCGAGACAGCAGTACGCAACATCGGAAGCGACTGAGGAGGGCACCACTACCATTAGGAATGTCCACCGCTGGTTGGCTCACTTCGCAAGCAGAGACACGATCTTTGAAGAGGAGCCTCGGTCGGAGCGCTCCCACTATGGAAGCCATATTGGACGCTGCCAAAGAAGGTCCGCAGGTCACCATTAGCAGTCTTACGATAAAGTACGGTGCAGCCAACCAGCAGTCTTCAGCCCCAGCTCTTCAACTACAGAAAAGTGCTGACTCGATGGATACCTCATTTCTTGATGGACGGAAAACGGCACACATGGATATACATCTTTCAGTCTCTACTCCACCAGCATCGAGAGGCTTCTCTGGGAGATTATATATATATATATATATACATATGCATGTATATACATGTATATATATATGTATATACACATGTATATATATATGTATGTATATATATGTATATATATAAGCCTGAACGTCCGGCCAAAGCCGGATTTCAGGCTTGTTTTGGTGTTCGTTTCGCTCGCCTTCACCGATCAATAAGAAATAACAGTAGCGACATTTTTTGAAAAATTATAATTGCTTTTTTCTATCAACGCTTTCTTCAATTTTTTTCCACCCGAAAATTTACGCATAGATGAAAGATTTTATGGTTTTTCCCTAATGCTCAGTTCTATATTTGGAGAGCAATCCAGCTTAATTTTACATCTATGTGTCTCTCAAGCTTCCACAACTTTGAAACATTATTCGAAAAATGAGTCTCCTCCATTTTCAACTATTAGCAAAGAATGATGTGCTAACCTGAAATGACGTGAATATCACTATCGTAGTGATAGAAATAACGTTCTACGTCAGATCGCGTAAACTGTTGGCTACTATGTATTGTATTTGATCAGCCGTTCGCCTGTTTCCTCTTTCTGAAGAAAGGATGTCAGCAGCAAGAGCAGACATGCTGGGAAATAGATATGCAAAGGCACCAGAGAAACCCACTCTACCGCCTTGGGGCTCCCGCGCACTAATCCGACACGGTGGAACCCGTCTCTCCTCACTCTGTAGCTTTCCGACACCGGCGCACCATTTCAACCCCATGGGACCCGTCCCACCCCGTTTCATAGTTGTTTGGCTCCGGGGCACGAATTCGACACCGTAGTACCCGTCTCACCCAGTTTTATCGCGTTGAGATGCCAGCGCACCAAACCGACGCTATAGTATTTGTCTCCCTCTGAGGAATTTCTCGACTGAGACACACGCATACACAAACGCAAACACGTGGCAGAATAAGCCCGTTATTGTACAGCATAATAGTTTGCAATTTTGGGAGACTCAAGTACACATTCACATAAAAGTTTATTTACTCTCACTAACATATGAGAGAAACTAACTTGCCTTATCGAAGCCAACATACATGTCTAAACAACTTTGAACAATGGTTAAAAGGTAGAGCGCTCGCCTATCAGGTGCACGGCAATGGTTCGGCACCCCATCGGTGCAGAGTTTTGCATCATTATGAAGCATTTTCGTGACACACACACACAAACACATATATATACATATATATATATATATATATATATATGTATATATATATATGTATATATATATATATACGGACTAAGCGCGTTATTATATAGCATGATTGATCGGTAAATGCGAGCGAAGCGAACACCAAAAAAAGCCAAAGTCCGGCTTCAGTCGGACGTTCAAGCTGATATATATATATATATATATATATATCCTTCACCCGGAGAGAAGGCCGCGAAGTCCAGGGTGTGAAGTCGCCGTCTGGAAACTCTCGAGCTAATACGCCAACGCTGAGCAGCACGAGCAGCCAAAGGAAGGACAGAGGCAACCAAAAACTCCCGAGCTCGCAAGGCTTTGCAAAGAAGTAATAAAAGAAGACCTCAAAGAGAGAAGATACGTTTTGTTTAAAGCTGAAGAAGCAGGAAAAGAGCATTCGCTACGCCCGTCGAGAATTCGCCAATCGAAAAACGAAGATGAGTGCTCTTCGCAACCCAAATGGAACGACCATTGCATCGAAAAGGGGAATGAGGAAAAAATCATAATCTACATAAATCCACTCTGATCTTGTCGACAGCCACGTCCACTTGCCTCCTCATCATGTGAGGGAAGATGGGCATGTCATTTTAGAGATTCTCCCGTCCGAGTATCGTGACATGCTGTCACGTCGATAATAAATCGTACAGCACCCGATCCCAAGTAAGATCAGAACATCTGAATGATCTTCCGCCAGTTGTTACCAACACTCTGACGACACTCCCTCCTTACACGGTACCTGATGAGCGAAACAAAGGGAGGAAGGGGTGGAACATCGCCCTTAACAATTCTGGGTTTGTCATTTTGTATCGTATAGAACTGACGGATGTTGAGAGTTAGGGGTAATCGACTATGCTGATTACGGATATGCATATTGCACAGATAATATCTTCTTCCAACGTTCGATTTCATGTTTTTTGCGCTTATCTGCCACTTAGAGGTTGCGAAATGAGCCAAAGACTACGGGGACATCTCATTGCGAATATCGGTACGTCGTCGAAGGTATCTACGAGAAACTGTCGATAGTATTCATGTTGGCCTACTTTTGCCATATAAACGATGAAAACAGCCTTTTTCACATACATTAATCGTAATTTCTACGTGCCAAGACATTTTCGCTCTTCTAAAGTAATCTATAGACTTCTCTGATAATCCATCGAAACGCTTTTTTTGTGTGATTTGGCACCTATCCATTTGCTAAAGTGTGTTTTTAGCGAAACTGCTGCCAATGCAGTTTCTTCTTTTCTGGACTTTGAAATCACTTCGAGAGACAACGATCCACTGCTGCAGATCGAAAACAAGCCTGATGTATGATGTGATGAATGATGGTTTGAAATGGTAACTCAAGCAAGACATGGAGCAGTACGACCCTTCTTGTCCAGCTTCTCCATTGATGACATCATGCGAAGTACAGTCGACCAGTGTCCTGCTGCTATCATCTTAACACCATCACGACGCCCTTTGACCGATCTCGAGTACGCCAACGATATTGTTACATTCGCGCAAAGCAGTTCTACGTCTGTGCCCTTTTAGGTCAATGTGGTATACCAGCAGATGACAGGTGAAGGAATCAACATCCAGCAAAAGTGCTCACAGAAATCGTCTTCGCTTTTTGGTCACATTCTGCAGACACCAGCGGATCGCTATTTCACACAAAAGTGCCTGGGGACACTCGTCACTGGTAGGCAGTTCAGACGTCAGGTCTCGCAGGATATAGAATAATAACGAAAGGATTGATTCTCTGCAAGCTCCTGTTGAAGATCGAGAAGGTTGGGCATAGCTATAATCAAGGACGACGGCGAAGGCGCGGACAATCGCGCCAAGCGATATCAGCCCACCGACTAAGTCAAAGTCATGCACATTTATATATAACGCGCCGTTAATGTTCTCCGAGCACAATAGGTTCTATCATCATTTTGAATTTAGGATGCAAATTCACAAACCAAAGCTAATGGAATGACATTATACATATATTAAGAAACATTCGGACTTTTTAAGCTGATCTGTGGACTTCTGTTATACATTGCTTCTTCACATTAGTGTTTGTGCTAAACGATAGTGTTACCAGCGCGGGTGCCCGGCATCTTCTACTGATATATATATATATATATATATATATATATCGTCTGGGGCCACGCCGACATATATATATATATATATATGTATATATATACATATATATATATATATACATATACACATATATATATATATATATATATATATATATATACATATACATATATGTATATATATACATATATATATATATATATACATATATATATATATACATATATATATATATATATATATATATAGACCCAGACGATCACATGCAATTTTACCGAATTTCCACCAGGGAACCAACCAAATAATTTTAGATTATGCTTAAAGGCATCACCCCGCGAATCTGAGCTGGTACGAATTTCAGGTGGAGTATTCATATATTCATATACGGGATCGTAGATTAAGGAGAGGGGGGTGATTCCGTCCATTCGTTCCTAATTGCCATAAAAAACGGCCCGGAAGATACGGCTTCGAGCGTTCCAGCGCGCTATTTTCTAAAACGAGTTCGATTGGAGCACGCCAGCCGTGTGCACACGCCACATTTTCAGGACCATTTTTTACTTCTAATTAACAAGAAATGGACGAAATCACCCACCTCTCCATAATCTACGATCCCGTATACGAATACTCCACCTGAAATCCGTACCACCTCAGATTCGTTGGGTGATGCCTTTAAAAAAAAGACGGCTCCGACGGTTGCGTTTCCATCGTACTTATTCTACTAAGAATAAAAGTGAGATGCGAACTTTGAAATTATGTTCTTTACACAGCTTCCTTGTTTCTCGCACTCTCCAACTACGTCTTCTACTCAGTAATGGACACTCATAAGAGTTTTCTAAAAGTCACATATAAATGGAGCTTGTACTATCTCTATCGTCAACAGAGAAAAGAAGATGAGTAAACATCTTGACCTAGAACGATTTTCGCGATCGAGGAGCTCTTTCTTACCACATATTTGAGTCTTCGTTGAATCGCATCTCCTCTGCAATGCACGAAATAGATTCAGGCGCTGTATGAATTGGCTTTATTGTCGCGTGAAATATTCTAGTGATCTATTGCGCTGCTACCTAGACCTAAATAAAACAAGCGACTAGAACTGAATAATGTACTGTACTTTTCGTGAAATCTGAGTACGGACCTGTTTGTAAAATTTAAAGGAAATTGTTCCTACAATAATCGAGCGTTAACTTAGACTTCAGCAAACCCTAGTAGAAGCATTTTACAAACACTTACACCCAAGACTACAAGTAGTCATAAAACCGTCAAAAAACAGAAGAAGAAAAAAACCTTTAGTTTGTGCGCAGGTTCCGAGGTAGTTTTAAGTGTGGACACGGCGGCACATCGACGTAAAAGCACTCTGTCAACAACTTTTGTCATTGGAACCAAAACGCGAGAAAACGCCATGAGACCTTCCTGATGTCATAAATAGTTGAAATATGAATGAATGAACGACACACGGTCACATCAAAGCAATAACACGCGGAGGTAATAAACATATCACGGAGCGGCGGCATATGTACCATCACACCGCGATACCTTGCCGAACGGCGCAGTCGCGACGCGCCTGCTTCGACAAGGGAAAAGGTAGTGCTAGAGCAAGCAATTGTCACACATTTAGGTGAGAATTCCACCATGACTCTTCAAGTGGAGTTAGCACAAGGATAATAAGATAAGATATATAGATCATAGAGTGTTCTAGAGGCTCAGCTCGGTCATATCTAAGGGAACTGTTTTTCCACTCACAACTGATCAACTCTAGATCGACTGTCGGCTGCATCAGAAGTTGTTCTCCCTCCTTTCTTCTTTTTTCCTGTAAAGCTGGGATTTCCAATTGTTAGAGTTGTTGTCCTTCTTTTTTACTTCCCTCCTTCATTACAGGTTCTTGTTCACTTGCTGAACTCACATTTTCGTGTATGCGCAAGGTTCACCAGCATCGTCCGACATATAAGCATAGATAAACAAGGCGGTGGCAATCCATCTGCAAATAGTAGCAGCTGTAAAGTATAAGAGAGCATATCTTCGCAACAGTACTACAGCTACAGATATCTCTTCGCTGTGCCTCTCAGTTTATAGATATTTTACGAATCAATTACGATCTAGCCAATAATGCGAACAGTGTTAATCTACGTTGATCGGTAATTTATCTTCAACGACTCGCTCGTCGACGTGGGGCGTCTCAACCTAATTCGTAGGGAAGGAAGTTGTCTTCCACGCCGTTTTCACGACGATTAGCGAAGTTGAGCGGATCCACGCTGGTTTCCGTAATCTGCAAGCTGACCGCTTAAGGTTTTCCTAGACTTTCCGTACTAAATCAGTTTCGTGATATGCTGCCTCAAAGACAGAGTATCACGAAACTGACAGTGTTGGGGCCTCTGTGGGCAAATATAGACTTTGCGGTGTAGACTACAAGTATGAGAGTGACCGCGTTCAGTTCCTAGTAATTGTCTTTAAAAAACGGCGTGGGAAAAGTTTGTTCCTCTTTCTAGCGCCACACTTGTACACACTCCGCCTCCCTCAGCAGCCTATTCATTGGTTTTACATTCGCTTCTCCTTTCTAAGAGTGCCCACGATCCTACCTTGGATTCATTACTTCCTATGTTTTCTTCATTGCTTCTTCAGTGACTGCTAATGTACGAATTGCAGGGGAAGATCAAATACACCTCAAACTTTGGTAATTGAGCTACCTCACTCTATCCTCTATTAAAAAGTCGCGCGCTCGACATAGTCGTGCACTGTACGAAGTGGAAAACTGCCTTGAGCGATCAAGTTTTTCTTTCCGTAAAATATTGAAGTTGACTGAGAAACTGGACAATGCCTTACAGCAACAATTACTTATCAGATCTTTGCGTTTTCGCTACAGATCTCCCGCTTAGAGTTTATGGAATGCGAAGAGGAACTGGAGTGAAACTTGCTATGAAAGGGACGGGGTCGTTAGGTACCCGCAGCCGATTATCTGCAGCCGGATAAGTGCCAGCAGAAGAGGCTATCATTAGACCAGAGCAGGCATATCTTAGGTTAGCTGTGACCACTAAGCCACGCCCATCCATCACCACGTCTCAGATGTCATGTGCCGTGTTTGTATTGCAACAACGTAATAGAGCTGACTTCTGGGAAGGTTTAAAGAAGAAAATGGCAGCAATGTAGAAAATGAAAATGCTAAAAATGAAGCAAAAAAGTAGGTGATTTGTACAAAAACAAAACAACATCATAAAAAATGAGTGAAGCTGAAAACGTTCCAAAATAAAAGCGAAAAGTGTAAAAACAAGAACTTGGTCGTTGAAAGACGTAGATTTATGACTGGAAAAACTTTGTAGGAGATATGGACATATATTTGTATTTATACAGAGCATTTAATGCTTTAATGCATTGTATTTATTTAATACTGCATTAGTTTGTAAAAATTTCGGTTTGTTTGTTTTACACAAATAAAACACTATTACTTTCTATTTCTGACATTTCGAGTGCAATATTTCGATGTATCTCCACACGTAAGCGATCGATAGTCCGTACAGAAGCAATACCGGGGATAGCATGCTCCTGGGAGACATGTTTCGCACCTCAGACGATGAGGGCCGAAGATGGACGTAATGGGCGGAGCATAAGGCGAACGCAGCGCAGTGCTCTGCTAACGCTATTAACTGCTGCGCAGCGCAATTAACGATCGCCATTGCCAGTCGTTTCACCTAAGGACAGGTTGTCGCAGAGGCTGCGGGTACCTAACGGTACGAACCCGCTATGAAGGTGTATGGGGTACTGTTTCCAGATATCGGTATGTTGTGGACAAAATCGTCAACCATTTGTTGGCAAGGGCAGGCGTGTAAGTGGGGAAAACCCTCCTGATAACGTCCCCCTCCATAGAACACCCTTCAGAAAACGAACACTTCTTTCTCATTCTTTCTAGTATGGTCGCTCATGTAGCAATAAAAAATTAGTTATAATGAATGTAATTAAAGAAGCAAATTGGACGTTTGATAAATAAATCAAATAATATAATATAGCAAGTACTAATGAATGGTGATATAATGAATATTAATTTAAAGTGCCGCAAGTAAAATAAAAATATATGAAATAATATAGACGCCACTGATAGCTCACTGCAAAGATTAGAAGTAAGTCAGTAAGTATGTGAGCATATAAATTGAATTTAGAGCACTGCTCGTCGCATATAGGTGTTACCTAGAGGACATTTTTGCGATTAGAACCAGGCTCTGATTGGAAATTACTGTTGGACTGATCGGATTTTAGTAGCTTGAGATAAACATGAATAACGAAGTACAGAAGAAACGGAGGAAGACAGGGGTGGCTGCTTTCTGCAGAGGAATTTTTTGCACTATAAAAAGGTTGGAATATCTCTTCAGAGATTCTTTGGTTTTTTGAAAGCTAGTTGAGAAAAGTTGAGAAATTTAGCAATTTTCTCATCTTCTTCTCATTTAGCTTTCGAGAGAACTAAAGCTATCTGAAGGAAAGCGAAGAATGAATTGTGATACCAAAAACCTTCCTCTCCAGAATACTTCAAACTGAATTCGTCCTTATAAACTACGAGTTGAGTTATTGAACTTTGTTTGAAGTCATACAGATTTTGACTCGTTGCCGAAAATCTGAGATTTCGCACTTTTTCCCGTTGCAAACAGACGGTTGCGCGGTTGAAAAATTCGATGTCATATTTTGATAGAGCATCGAGGAAAACTGTTAATTGCGACTTTTGGTTTTTGTAGGTGTTATGGTTCTTTCAAAAACTGGTTGAGAAGATCTCCGATAAGTGTGCCTGCAACAGCGATCGAAGCTACGCCTGTCCAAGTGCACTGCCATCCTTGGGGAACGGTAAAGAGGGTCCCGGCGGATTCTCCGCGAATGCCTCCGAGACATAACGTGCTCAGTGGTTATGCCGGCGGATACGCGAGCATACCTCGAAGAGGTCGCGCTCCAGTAGTTCATGAAGACGCAGACAACCGTCTTAGATGTTTTTCTAGCCACAGAGACGCAGAAAACTGCGGAGTTACAAGAAAATATGCAAAGAAGAGTGGTGTGAGCTGTCGAAATTACCGAATAAGTCAAAGAATAATAGTGCTAGATAGAAGTACATTTGATTTTGAATGGTGCTCTAATAAAGAAAGGGAGTGAGTTTGTCTTCATATCACCTTCAGAAAGTCTAGAAATCTTACGAAATTTGAACTCTTTTTCTTCCTATAAGTTCCAAGAAGTCAGAGATACAGAAGGTTCCTCTGCCCAGAAATAAATTAGGCTACAAAAATGCTTGGGAGTTACAGGATAACGATAATTCTCATTACCGTTACTTTTGAAACCTGGAATGTTCTTTCTAACGAAATTTTTTATGCACGTATTTTGAAGCTATTAGATACATCCTTATCTCATATTTCACGTGAGGATTTCTCTTGCTTCTGGTACGATTACTAAATTGAGATCACTTCACGTCACAAAATTGCAGTGAATGTGTATGATTCTTCAAAACAATTTAGTGGATAGTGAATTATATCCTAGCCGGTGACGCAGCGTATGATTAGCGGTAGGTAAGCAGAGTCACCTATTTAGGTGCTAACGAAAGTGAATCTCTTTAGGACACGCACCATCGCTAATTGCTCTGACGAGGCATGACCGGGGCATGCTCGAAATTCCGCCGGGACCCTCTTTACACGCACCCGCCATCCTTAAGCTTCGCCCACTCCTTCCACCGAAGGCCCGCATAATATTTCTACATAGATATCCCGACAAAAAGAGCTTATAAGGAAATGAAATGGTAAAACATAAGCTCCTCAATGAGAAATTCGCTTCTGCGAATCTCGGTGTGCCTTTTGCTGTACTGCAGGAAACACGCATGGGAGATCGGCCCGTCATCAACATCGAAAATTACACCATATACTGTGGCGATGCTGATGAGAACAAAGCAGGTGGCTGCGCGATAGCAGTGAGGAATGATTACAACAACCTAGTGGAGGAATTTGGCTCAACGTCGCCTACACGCGCCCTTGTACATCTGCGGGATCGCAGAGGACGTAAACTTTGGATCGTAAGTGCTCACGCACCTACGGAAACCGCTGAGGACAACAGTAAGGACGTCTTCTATAATGAACTCAATTCGTTGACGTCTAAAATACCAAGCCAGCAGGAAGTCGTTGTCGGAATCGACGCTAACGCGAAGATGGGACTCGAACAGCAATCCGATGTGCTAGGAAAATGGTATTATCCAGCGGAGCCCACGTCAGACAACGATGACCGTCTGGTCAACTTATGCGAACAGACGGGACACATCATCACTTCAACGTTCAAGAAGAACCATCGACGCCATCAGCTCGTGTGGCACGGGTCAACCTTTTTCACGCCTGAAGAGCAGCGCAAGAGGAAGATGAGGACTCTTAAACTTCAGCTTGACTACCTTCTGGCAAGGAACATTCCTCAGCCGGTTATCCGAAAATCTAGAGCTGTTTGGGACGTCGCGTTAGACTCTGACCACCGTCCAGTTCTTCTCAGCTTCAAGATACGGTTCCAGAGGAGAAACCGAGGAGTTCCTCTTCAACCGAAAATCGACATGGCAGGTTTGAAAGACGATGAATGCAGAACAAAATTCCGCCAACGTGTGTCTATTCATGTTGGAGTACGGACCAGGAAGAAGCTTAGCGATGCGGATTCCTTCACAAAAAACATCCAGGACGCTGCAGGGGAAACGCTTCCAGTTCTATTGCCGCGGAAGAAGTTTTCCTTTGCGTCTGCAGAAGAAAAATCCACGTACAATTCTGTATGTGTCGCGTGCAACGCTGGTGACTTCAACCAGGAAAAGCGTCTTAGAAGGAAGCTCCATCGTCAACTGCAACAGGACCGCAACAACGAGTGGACGTCAAGAGCGATGGAGTTTGAGAAGGTGTGGAAGGACAGGAACCCGCGGAAAGCCTATGCTCTACTAAAACAGTATAGCAGCAAAATGAAAAGATGTTCTCCTGTCCTCAACACTGCCAGTGGAGTAGCTATCGGTGAAGCAACCCTTCCAATTTGGAGGGAACACTTCAAGACCTTGCTGAATTGGTTAGCGCCGTCAGCTCCTGAACTCGAGCACGTTCATAGACCAACATATGCGGTTAACGAGGAGCCACCGACCTAGTCGGAGGTTCTAGTCTGTATTCAAAAAATGAAGAATGGAAAATCTGGTGGAGACGACGGGATTAGCGCAGAAATGCCAAAATATCTTCCTCCGTCTGGGATTAGTGAGATGACAAAGATCATATTTTCAACGTGGATAGACAAAAGCAAACTTGACAAGTGGAGACGCGCTATCATAAATCCTCCTCCACAAGAAGTTATCCGTCACGGATCGTAGGAATTATCGAGGAATCTCTTTGCTGCGTGTTATGTACAAGGTATTGGAGAGGATGATCGTGGACCGACTCATTAGACATCGCGAAGAAACAACGCGAGACGAGGAAGCTGGCTTTCGTCCTGGCCGATCTACGATAGACCAGGTGTTCATTGTCAGGAGATTGATCAAAATCTGGCAGCGGTATTCGAAGCCAATGTAATTAGCGTTTCTGGACTTCACCGAGGCAGTCTTCTCAACACGCTCCACGCCGATGGAGTACTAGGAAAGTTAGTTCGCTTGCTTGATTACATGAATTAACGAACAACTGCTGCAGTTCGAACACCAGCCGCATGTACAGCACTGTTTGAGGTGGTAACTGGAGTAAGGCAAGGAGCAGTGGCAGGACCCTTCCTGTTCAATTTCGCCATCGACGACATTATACGAAGAACAGTAGATTATTGTCCTGCCTATATCATTCTAGCACCATCAGGACGTCCCTTGACCGATCTCGAGTACGCTGACGATGTTCTTATATTCGAGGAAAGCAGTACGAAACTTTAACATGTTGTCACCCTTGTATCGAAGCTAGCTGAACCCTGTGGACTAAGTCTGCTCCCTGATAAATGCAAGCAGATGTGGATCTTTTCGAGACCTCGAACGGGAATCAGGGTGGACGGACAACCGATAGAACTCGTCGATGAGTTCTGTTACCTCGGCTGTACGCTGAAGAACGACGGCAGCTACGAGAAAGATATTCAGTAAAGTAATGCGCTAAGGCCACTTCAGAATTTAACTCCTTAACGAAATACCTGTGGCCGACCCCCATCATCAGCGAAGTCAAGCTGCGAGCTTCGCAGTATATGAAACGGCGACGAATGGATTGATTCTGTGCAAGCTCTCGCAGAAGATCGAGAAGGTTGGGCAGAGCTGTGTTCAACGACGGCACACCTCGGCGAAAATGCGGGTAAGGCGATAACATCACCCCGCCGATTAATTCAAAGTAAGTCAGTCATATCACTTCATATTTGTCCATGTTTTAAAAATCGATACGGCTAGAAACAATCGTTGACTGGGGATCATTCGGCGTTCTATCCGCAGGATATGCCTGCAGGAATATTGTGTGTCTGTAAGACAGTTTTCGCACTTGCCAAGACGATTGATATCATTAATAAAACAATCTAACATAAGCATAAAGAAATGGAAAAGAAATAAACTAAAAAAAAACATCTTTAGAAGCGTGCGTGAATAACATATCAATAGAAAAGAAAGGCGAGTACAAGTAAGATTTCGGAAACAAATAAAGCCTAGCTCAAAGCTCCTCAAGTTTTGAATCCGATAAGAAGTAAGCCATCTCTTGAATTTTACACACCACTCCATGCTCATGTTCACCATCCACACCGAGTGCATCCCTCGTCGTCGCATTCTGGAGTTCATACACCTTTGGTCAATTTGCTTAGGACCGAAAGTACTGCAGGAAGTATATGGGAAGTATGCTGCATGCGCAGTGGAATTATCCGCTGGCTCTACTGACCGGGTCGCAGCGCAATCAACGCATGCAAGGGTGGCTCTCTCAAAAGCTAGTTGAGAAAAACTCAGAAATTTGAGGCAAAATTTAGACTTTTTCCCAACTAGGTTTCAAAAAAAAAAAACTAGAAAAGCTAGAAGCACCAAACTTTGTAGAAATATAGAAGAAATCTCTCCCTACAAATCGCAGCCAGCTCTCGAAATTCAGAAACTTGTGGAGCCTACTTTGTACTAATTTTATCCCTAATTGCGCCTGTAGATGTTTTTTTTTCTCGCTCAGTAGCAACATCGAAGATGCTTTTTCAAGTGATACTAATAAATTTTTGGCTGTCGGATGAGAAACGTGCTCCTTTAACTCTCGTAAATGCTAAATGCAAAAATTCCACTCTTGCCAGAGTTTGATCACTGACAGTCGCAATAAAAACGGTGACACATCACATTGCACCATCGAGAATTTTAGATCAAAGTTTCAAACAGCGCAGGTTAACTATGAGTACCGGATACTCACTCTTTGATTTCTCCTCTCATACTCAATATTTTCCATTTTCTTGGTAAAATAAAAAAAAAGAAACAACTCTCTTAAACGCAAAGCAGCAAGGCTTTGTTCAGAACGCATTGTATAATTTACACTCTTTTTCTTGCCTTCCTTCTCATGACCCTCGCATTTGTCCTAATTTGGACGTCCTTCCTTTACTTATTATTTTCCCAAACTAGTCCCGGATCAAAAAGTGCGGAATTTTGCCAGCAAAATCTTTTAAGAATACTCCACGCCATGTGTTTTTCTAACATTTTGCATCCTTTAGTAGGAGTTTATTTCTCCTCGACTTTTCATCCTTTTTCTCCTTAATTTCTTCTCCTCTGCTAAGAAGCTTTACAACCCTTTCCTGCTCTGGCACCCCTCTTACGACCTTCACTTGAGAAACTCTCAACGCACGTTTGACCCTAATTGTTCATAGTACTAGCTTCCACATTCTCACTACACAGATAAAACATGTCAGCTGAGGTTATTTTGACTTGATTTGAATTAATCGGCGGGTTGATGTCATCGTTTGACGCGATTACCCGCATCTTCGCTGAGGTGTGCCGTCCTTGAACACAGCTCTGCCCAACCTTCTCGATCTTCTGCCAGAGCTTGCACAGAATCAATCCATTCGTCGCTATTCCATATCCTGCAAAAGCTTATGTTTCGCCTGAACTGCCCATCCACGCTGAGTGTGCTCAGGTCCTTTTTCACCACCTCAGTCCACAACTTCCGTTTTCGACCAGGTGGTTTCTTTCAGCTCGAACCCGACAAACTCCTCAGAACTCGTTGAACAGGGCGATCTGTCGGTCTCCTTAATATATGGCCAAAGCGAAGACGATTTACTTTAGCCACTTTTGATGGCGGTGCAAGATATTGATATCTTCCACGTGTCATCTGCAGGTATACCACATAGATTTCCCATAAACATTTTCATTGTGCAATATCCTAAAGTAAAAAAAGAGATAAAGTCCAAAAGTAGCCAACCAGCCATCCAAGCAACTTCCTTTCCGTGCAATCAAGCCTCTCCATCACCATAGACGGTGCCTCTCAAGTCTCCGATCCATACATAATTTCGTTAGAGAGTTGAATGCAGAAGAGACCTTAGCGCATTTTTGCTGAATATCCTTCTCGTAGCTGCCGTTTTTCTTCAACATACAGCCTAGGTAACATAACTCATTGACGTGTTCGATCAATTGTCCGTCTACCCTGATTCCCGTTCGAGGTCTCGAAGAAAACCACATCTGTTTGCACTTACTTACCAAGGCGTAGACGTAGTCCATAGGCTGCAGCCAGCTTCGATAGAAGATTGACAACACGTTGAAGTTTCACGCTGCATTACATAAATACAACAACCGTAGGCGCACTCGAGATTATCGCATAGTGTCGTCGATGGCAAAAGTGAACACTCCCCTCTGTCTTACTCCAGCTACCACTTCAAACGGTGCTGTATATCCGGCTGGTGTTCGGACTGCAGCAGTTGTTCGTTGATTCATGTCATCAAGCAAGCAAGCGAACTTTCCTCCATCGGCGCGGAGCGCACTGAGAAGTCGAGAGCGGCTTCAATGTCCAAAAATGCTAAATGCATTGGCCTGCCAGATCACTCTCCTAACGATGAACACCTTGTCAAACGTAGATCGGCCAGGACGAAAGCCAGCTTGCTAGTCACGCGTTGTTTCTTTGCTATGTTTAATGAGTCTGTCCAGGATAATCACGAATCTTAAAAGGAGGAAAATATTTCAGCATTTCCGCGCTAACTCCGTCGTCTCCATCAGATTTTCTATTCTTCGTTTTCTGGATATAGACCACGAAGCCCAACTATACGGTGGTTCCTTGTTAACCGCCTATGTCTAGCTCGAGTTCAGGAGCTGACGGCGCTTTCACCAAGGCCTTGAAGTGATCCCTCCAAATTGGAAGCGTTCCTTCACCGACAGCCACTCCATTGACAGTGTGGCGGACTGGAGAACTTCTTTTCATTACAGAGCTATACTGTTTCAAAAGAGCATAGGACCAGCAGAAGCAGCGAACTCTTATGTTAACGCGGCTTTTC
Source organism: Necator americanus (assembly GCF_031761385.1). Taxonomy (NCBI): domain Eukaryota; kingdom Metazoa; phylum Nematoda; class Chromadorea; order Rhabditida; family Ancylostomatidae; genus Necator; species Necator americanus. The sequence goes on from NC_087376.1 coordinate 12,970,600, forward strand.
ACACTGCTTCGCTCTTCACGTCTTTTCTCTATCAGATGCTGCATCACTCGATTTTTGAAACCTCTCCCTTTTTCCAAATTACTAATGGGAAAAAATGTCATATTTTCCATCGTTGCCCCTTCAAAATTACAAAAAGACTAGGCAGGTGGAAAAAAACAGCGATGTAGCTGATTGTTAGGGCAAACCTTTTTCTCTGAAAAAATACCTAAAATTTTTCATTTGGTTCCTTTATGACGAAGTTATTCGCGATCTTCCAAACCTAACAATGTGCACAGATTCTGAGGTTTTTTGTTCCTTAAATTCCATTAAATCCACTTTTAAACTACTGTACACTATGTGTAAGCAAACTCTTCATCTTTTAGAAGAGGTCCTAAGTCTCTAGTTCTGGAAAAATTTGACCAGCGGGGTGCTGAACCTAGGTAGAACAGAAGTTTTGTTTGTGAAATTGGAGGTGAAGATACTAATGAAGGTCTATATGCTCTCTCTAATATGTGGTTGTGGTAGTACAGTGGTAGAACGCTCGCCTCTTCGGCGGGTTGCGCTGGTTCGTAACCCTGTAACATCTTTCATCTTTATGGAATATTTTCAGGACACACAACAAAGATGCAGACACACACTAAGCGCTTCCCTATATAGCATAATAGTCGGAACTATGGGTTACGTCCTTCTTCTATAGACGCCAAAGCAACCTAGTGTGTAACAGGGCGTGCTTTTCTTACTCCGACATTTGACATTATCAAGACGCGGAACTAAGTGCGAAATGCTGAACTTTTTGTATTCGATAGTTGCTCTCCAACTCTTTATTACAGCGTACCGCTCACGAGGTTGCGCTTGAACAGTCCGATGGAAACGCAAGAGGAAGTTGGAAATTTGGATTGTGATGGGAACTTTCCTGTTCTTTTTGTCTTTCCACATCTTTACTGTCGTAGTAACAAAATAAACAAAAATACGGATAAAGAGAGTTATCATATACATTGGCATATACAATGGTATATGCCAATGTATGTGTGGAAACTTACACAGCAGTTTACTGCAACATACCTGGGTGGAGGTGTTCCTGGTCATCGAACTGGGATGCACAGCGGAGGTATATCCTCTGTTAGTGACTTCCAAGCTAAGGAAGAGTTCGATTCGACATTCCGATCTCTACGAATTGGAAAATGAGCAAGGAGTAAACCACCGCCAAAGTTCCACCCCCCCCCCCCGCCCCGGCTTGACAAGGTGATTTCCTGACCGGAATAGGTTGACGAGGAGCTGTGGTGAAAGCTAAGCTCGGCGTGACACGATTGCTTAGTCACCTTGATCACCTTGACTCCCGTTGATCTTCGAACTGGTCGACCAGGCGGCAGTATTTTTTCCATTTGTCCCCATCACGTGCCAGAGTCGCCCAGTGGTTTCTCCTTTCGCGTGGGACATGAAGAGCATTTTTCTTTCAATGACTTTGTGAAGAAATCTGACCATCGGTCGGCGGTCTTGCTGTAGTGCGCTTAGTATCGCGGGGAACCCAGTCGCTCACGGCTCTGGTCCAACTGTTGTCATTAAAGCACATCACGTGTCCTGCCCACCTTATTTTACTTTCCTTGGCAAACGCGGCGACTTCTCTAATCTTCGGTCGCTGACGTAGGAGAGAACTTCGAATCCTGTCCCTTACTTGCGTGAAACGGGATACTGCTAGCATCTCTCTTTCAGTTGAGCGTTCAATGATGCTGAGTGCATTTTCTTCTTGCTTGCGAAGTCTCCAGGTTTCTGAAGCATAGTTGAAAGCAGGATGTTCGGTGATGTTGAAGAGGTGAGGAAGGGGTAGGGTGTTCCTGGCTTTCTCCACTACATCGAAAATGCTCTTATAACTCCCCAAGCCGCTCGTTTACTACTGCCCAGCTTGGGGGTCAGGTCATTCTTCATGTTCATTTCCCGACCCAGACAAACGTAGCTGGTGCATTCGGATATGTTCGTTCCGTTAGAGCGTAAATGGGGACACCCGTGATGCATTCGTTAGGCGTAAATATCGTATTTTGGAGATTCGGCTGAAGACCGATACATCCACATGTCTCGTCGAATTCGGTCAGCATTCGTTCCGCTTGGCTGAGGCTAGATGTTATCAATACGATGTCATCAACAAAGCGCAAATGGTGTAGCTACCCACCATCAACCTTCATTCCCATGTCGTCCCATTCCAACTTTCGCATTGCGTTCTCGAGGGTGGCTGTGAATATTCTGGGTGAGATTGTATCACCCTGTCGGACCCCCCTCTTCAAGTCAACAATGATATTCTTGTAGTATGGTGAAACTCTGGTGGTGAAGTTACTGTACAACTCTCGAAGTACCTTTATGTACTGAGTAGGGATCCCTTGGTTGTCCGAAGCCTCCATGACCGCTTCTGCCTAAAATGAGTCAAAGGCCTTCTTCAAGTCGACAAGGGTGACATAGCGGCATTTTGTACTCTCGCGGTGCTTAGATGAATTTTGGAACAGTGTGAATGTGGGCAGTCGTGCTGAAAACTTTTAGAAACCCTGTTTGCTCGCATGGCTGTCCTTCATCTAAAACTTTTTCAATCCTGTTTAGGATCACTCTTGTGAATAGCTTGTAGATGACAGACAGTAAGCAGATTGGGCGATAGTTGCCGATGTCTTGTGGGTCTCCTTTCTTAAACAGTAACACGGTCTTGGTGATCTTCCACTGTTTAGGAACCTTGCATTCCAACAGGTAACATGTAAAGAGCCTCGCCAAGGTGTTGATGAGTACTGGTGGAAGGTTCTTCAAGTGTTCTGGGCTTATCTTGCCGGGACCGAGTGCCGTACGATTTCTTACCGACATGATAGCATGTCGGACGGGAGAACCTCTGGAATGACTTGTCCGTCTTCCCTCAGATGGTGAGGAAGCAAGTCGACACGGCTGTCGAAGATATCAGAGTAGAAGTCGTAGATGATTTTCTCCATTCCCCTTCTCTTCTGGTTGTTCCCTTCGGGTTCCGGAGAGCACTCTTCCTTTTCTTGCGACTGGCGAGGTCTCGACGGAAGTAGACAATGCTACCCGCCTGTGCAGCTTCAGCCAGCACTTCTGCTCTTCCCTCTTTAAGGTCTTCTTTTGTCGCCTCTCTGCAAACCCTTGCGAGCTAGGATTTGAGTTACTAGTTCCATGCAGCTCGTGCTGCTCCACGCTGGCGTATCAGCTCAAGAGTTTCAAGAGACAGGCGTCTCTTGGTGGCTTTAAAACTTTCAGTCTTCTTCGTGCAGTCATGAAGGTGTTCAACGAGTCGGTCGTATTCCTCGCCGATGCTGTGAATTGTGTAATCTTGCCAAGAGCCGACTAGCATAGCGAAAAGATTCAAGTTAATGATAGTTCCGTAAGCGTAGAATAGGACCGCGAAATCTCCCAACAGTGCTTTCAAAAAAACCCCAAAAAAAAATCATTGTTAGAAGCGCAAACAAATTAAGTGTTGTGATGGAAATTTGCTGAGAAAGCCCCTACTTTAAATCTTTATTGACCTGCTAAACCTTTTAAAGTGCTGGTATATAGTGGAGTCATTCTGTCACATACATGTCTGGTGTATGAATGTGCGCAAAATTTCCTTCCAGTGTTATGACTGCCTCAGTGTCCTTTGTAGCTGTTCCTACCAAGCTCTGAAGAAACAAAACCGTTCTGCCATGGTCTGATAGTTGCACCTGGGTCATATAGTAGTGCTGTTGCTTAAAACCAGCACAAGACTGAAATAGTAGAACGTGTACATTGCATTATTACACATCGAAGGAAAGTTCAACTTGTAGATAAAGTGGTGCCGCGTGATTAAGCAGTGAGGCAAGTTCGGTTTTGTTACAAAAGTGGAATAGTAGGAAAAGCTCGGACAAAAGATGGGTTAGTTCTGATGCAGTAAGATGTTTCAAATTCCATTAGAATAGTGCTATAGACGTGGAGACTTCCACGGCAAAAGATGCGTCTAATATTGAAGTCACAAATTTTTCCGTTCCAAATAAGTAGGATTGGAGGAATTTTGGACCGTATATAAGCGAAGATGCAATAGGCATCGTTTGATTGGTGTGCTTACACGAATGATAGAATCAAAGGTTTCTGAATCTGGAGATGTGATGAAACGACACCAGGTCGACGATGTGATATCATAAATGCGGTTTCCAACGCTTAGAAAAAATGAAGAGAAAGAAATATTTAGAAAAAGAATTAGGATTAGTAGTCTCTGTTCACACCACATGAACTTCTGCCTAAATGTCATGGATTCCCCATGGCCAATTGTTAGGTTTTGGGGTACCCTAGTAGTTCCACAACACATGGTTTCAGGGCCTGACCTTAACAAAGCATTCGTGGCTTAAAGGCATCAACCCACGAATCTGGGGTGGTACGGGTTTCACCCGGGTAATGCCTATACGGGGTAGTAGATTATGGGGAAGAGAGTGATTCCGTTCATCTCTCCCCGTATCAGTGTAAATGGACGATCCCGGAACGCTGTTCCTTACGACGTCCTCTACTGCAGCGCGCCATCCTTGCGCCTTCCCGCCTGCGATTTGTCGAAAACCCATTCGGACGAATCGCAGGCGGGGCGCAATGGTTGCGCATTGCAACAGAAGCAGTCGTAAAAACAGCGTTCCTGAGTCGTCCGTTTAGAATGATAGAGGGGGAGATGGACGGAATCACCCAATTCCCCACAATCTACGACCCCGTATAGGCATTACTCGGCTGAAACCCGTACCACCCCAGATTCACGGAGTGATGCCTTCAAGCCACGAATGCTTTGTTAAGGTGAGGCCCCGAAACCTAAAGTGTTGTGAAACTACTAAAGTACACCAAAACCTAAGCATTGGCCAAGGGAATTCATGACATTTAGGGAAAAATTCACTTGGTGTGAGCAAAAACTACTAATCCTAATTCTTTTTTCTTAATCTTTCTTTCTCTTCATTTTTTCTAAGCGTTGGATACTGTATTTATGGTATCGCATCACCGACTAGCTTCATGATGCCGAATCTTTCACGAAATATATAGGTGAAGTGGAAAATTTCGTTCAGATACTGAGGAAGAAGTTCGCTTTGCGTCTGCGCAGAAAAGACCCAAGAATAATTTCGTATGCGTCGTCAATGTTGCTGGAAATTTCAAAGAGTGAAGAAATCTGACCATCGGGTCGGCGGTCTTCCTATAGTGCGCTTAATATCTTGGGATTCCGTCCTTCAATTGCGTGAAACAGGATACTCCTAACATCGTAGTTTTTAACTGATTTCCTTGAACTGTAGCCAAGATTGTTATTGATCGTCTTTATTAAACTACAGCTAACGTTTCGGCGTTATCGCTTTCGTCAGAGCCTGGAAAATTCAAAGTCACTAGTGATTTATTCTCTCAAGCGCCTCATCACCCTACAGGAGCATCCAAACGGTAGGCAAACTCAAACAGCAACACATTGGCTAGTGCTTACCTCATTAGCTAGACTTGGTAACGCAAAAGACCACCACGTACCACAACTATGGGTCATAAGGGCTTTATATAGGGACCTCACGGCCCGCCCCGTAGATCAGAACCCGCATAGGTCTTGACATGGGAAGAAATCTGACCATCGGGTTGGCGGTCTTCTTGTAGTGAGCTTAATATCGCGGTGAACCCAGTCACTCACGGCTCTGGCTCTTGTCGTTGAAGCGCATCAGGTGTCCGGCCCACCTTATTTTACTTTCCTTGGTAAACACGACGGCGTCTTTAATCTTCGATCGCTGACGTAGGAGAGAACTTCGAATCCCGTCCCTCACTTGCGTAAAGCGGGATGCTACTAGCATCATTCTCTCAGTTGCACCTTCAATGACGCTCACCGCACTTCTTTCTGCTTGTGAAACCCCCACGTTTCTGAAGCGCAGGTCAAAGCAGGAAGTACGGTGGTGTTGAAGAGGTGAGCACGGAGCCGAGTGTTCCTGACCTTCTTCACTACATCGTCGATGCTCTTATACGCTCCCCAAGCCTCTCGTCTCCTCCTGCCCAGCTCGGGAGTCAGGTCGTTCTTAATGTTTATTTCCCGACCCAGACAAACGTAGCTGGTGCATTCGGATATGTTCGTTCCGTTGAGCGTGAATGGGGCATCCGAGACCCATCCATTGCGGATGAACATCGTCTTTTGGAGATTCAGCTGAAGACCGATGCATTCACATGTCTCATCGAATTCGGTCAGCAATTCGTTCCGCTTGGCTGATGCTATGTGTCATCAGTACGATGTCATCAGCAAAGCGCAAATGGTGTAGCTGCCCACCATCAATCTTCACTCCCATGTCGTCCCATTCCAACTTTCGCATTGCGTTCTCGAGGGTGGCTGTGAATATTTTGGGTGAAATTGTATCACCCCGTCGGACCCCCCTCTTCACGTCAATGCTGATGATATTGTAGAATAGCGAAATTCCGGTCGTGAAGTTACTGTACAACTCTCGAAGTACCTTTATGTGCTGAGTGGAGACGCCTTAGTTGTTCAAGGCTTCCATAACCGCTTCCGTCTCAACTGAGTCAAAGGCCTTCTTCAAGTCGATGAAGGTGGGACAGAGCAGCATCTTGTACTCTCGCGATACCTCGATGAGTTTCTAAACATTGTGATGTGGTCAATCGTGCTGAATTCTTTTCAAAACCCTGCTTGCTCACATGACTGTTCCTTATTCAAGATTTTCTCTATCCTATTAAGGATCACTCTTGTAAAGAGCTTGTAGATGGCGGACAGTAAGCAGATTGGGCGATGGTTGTCGATATCATATAGATCCCCATTTTATACAACAACACGGTCTTGCTTGTCTTCCACTGTTTAGAAACTTTGCATTCCGACATGTAACGCGTTGAGAGTCTCGCCAAAGTGTTGATGAGTACTGGCGGAAGGTCGTTCAGGTGTTCGGGTCTTATTCTATCAGGATCGGGTGCCGTACGATTTCTTACCGACATGATAGCATGTCGTACTTCGGACGGGAGAACTTCTGGAATGACATGTCCGTCTTCCCTTAGATGGTGAGAAGGCAAGTAGACATGGCTGTCGAAGAGATCAGAGTAGAAGTTCTAGACGATTTCCTCCATTTCCCTTTTTGATGCAATCGTTATTCCATTTGGGTTTCGAGAGCACTCGAGCACTCATCTTCCTCTTTCGATTGCCGAAGCCTCGACAGGCATAGCGAGTGTTCCCTCACGCCTCTGCAGCTTCATCCAGCACTTCTGCTCTTCTCTCTTTAAGGTCTTCCTTCATCGCTTCTCTGCAAAGCCTTGCGAGCTCGGACGTGAGTTCTTGGTTCTCTGCGGCTCGTGCTGCTCCACGCTGGCGTATCAGCCCAAGAGTTTCAAGAGACAAGCGTCTCTTGGTGGTTTTAAAACTCTCAGTCTTCTTCGTACAGTCGTAAAGGTGCTCAACGAGCTGGTCATATTCCTCGTCGATGCTGTGAATTGTGTAATCTTGCCAAGAGCCGACTAGCGTAGCGAAAAGATTCGAGTTGATGATAGTTGTTGGATTTCGCTCTCTGAATTTGGCAGCTTTCTGTTCTCTCCTTGTGAAAGAAAATCTTCATCGGAGGGGGCGATGGTACGATCACATATGGAACTTTGGCACAACAGCGATGTCCGTCGGGCAGAACCTTTTACTGGCGATGATATGGTCAATTTCATTACGGTACCCTCCACCGAGAGACTCCCACATCCAGCACAGGGAGAAGGGCTTCTGGAATTGCGAGTTCTCATGGATGGTCTTAGTCGTCATAATGAACTCGAGAGCCTTCTTGCTGTTCACTCCATTGTAGGCCGTGAGTCCCGATGTGAATTTCCTCAGGCGTTCTTCTTGCGCGAAATTTGGCGTTGAAATCCCACATATGACCTTGTAGAAGGCATGATCTTCTCTGTAGAACTTCTCCAGTTCCATATAGAAAGCTTCGACTTCTTCTTCTTCGTAGCTTGATGTTGGAGCGTAAGCGACGAAGATAGTCAAAGCTGGTGTTGGTCCACATCTTCTCATCCGCAGACGTCCGATTCGAATTGTAAGTTGTTCGAAACGGTCGATGTTCTCTGCTATACTTGTGCTGACGAGGACGCCAACTCCACCAACACCTCTACTTTCGCATTTTCCTAAGAACAGTTCTTCTCCAGTTTCATATACGGCTTTGAGATGGTGACGTCGTCTCGTCTCGATCAGTCCGATGACGTCGTACTTAAACTTCCTGGTTTGCATCATCAGATCCTCGATGGCCGCTTCCGATGCGAGCGTACGTGCGTTATAAGTACAGATCATCATCCTAGTCCTTTTCCATTTCGGCAGCCTATATGACTCCTGCAACCCCGTCTTTCTTGGCGCTACCGTATCAGGCTTCCTTCCGGAATCAGGAGACTCTTTTCTATTACTGTGTTTTGCTTAAAATTTGAAAACCCATGGGCAGGTTGCAAGCCTTTAGTCCCATGAGCTTTTTGGGGAACGCTGCGTTCTCCCGGAATGGACATGTGGGGCTTATTTGTTGGAGGCTACTCCCAACCGCCTCCCTTGTACCTCTCAGTCACTTGATCGCAAGCTTTTGGCTGGACCGATGTGCGGGATACGGTAGTATTGTGAGCCAATCCTGGCACAGCAGAAACAAGGAGTCCATCCCTTGAATCTACCCACGCCTCTGGGCAAGCAAATGTTGTTTTTGATCCGCGATTAGCCCCCTATCCGCCACCCGGGGACGTGCCACGTAGCCTCGCGACTAACCCATCAAATGTATTGGGTGTTTGTTCGCCATCCACTTGTCATCAATTTCGTCGATTTTCATGAGATCCTGCCTCATCTAGCCATTCTTCGCCGCCGCCCTCTGCGCCAATAATCCATAAGCACAATGCCGAACCAGAAAAGGACATAGAAGATAAATACACGAACATAAAAGCTTGATTACGGAACCCGAATAAAAAAACAATCGCATCGCCGGGCTGTCGTCCGCCACTTCCGTCTTTCAAGGGAATTCTTTTTTCATGAAGAAAGATCATCGTCGGTGAGCATGAGAATCGTTCACGACGCGACTTCTACGAAGGTTATACTCACCAAGCGAAAGTGGTGTCTACTTGACTTCTTGATAGTACCATCCCTCCGTAGTGATTCTGATTACTGTCTCCTTCGTGCGAAAATGTGACAAAAAAATGCCCCAAGATAGGAAAAGAACATCTGTTATCGGCAACGAAGAAAAAAGAGGATTTGAGGATTGATCCGAATGCATCGCACATTTAGCGTTTAGTATAGAACACTAGCTGCAGAAAGGCGCTGCGAAATGCAAAATACGGTCAGAAGAAGATTCTGGAAGCAGCGCAAAAATGGACAAGTCTAAAGAAGTGCCGCAGGAGTACCGCAGGAGTGTAATATTCCGCTAACATTCCTGCTGAACGAAACGGGATTCGCACCTTTTCTCGTCGTAAGATGGAAATCATTACAAAGAGGTTCTACTCAACGCTTTTCTGCTCGTCAACTCCTGTGTCAACCCCAGTCATTCCTACTGGCAAAGTCCCACCACGGATTCTCCTTTCGGGCGTACGAGTAGCTATCAAGAGCATGAAACCTGACACAGCCCCAGGACATGACTTTATATCAAGGGACTTTCTTCAGGCTGGTGGCCATCCGCTTCATGCACGTGATGTCCTATCTTCAGAAAAAAGGATCCCAGGCCAGTGGAATACCTCCCGCACCGTTCTTATTCATAGGAAAAGAGGACCTTCGGAACTCCAGTGCGATAACCTTGCTGAGCGTGTTATACAAAATGTCCACTAAGATCATCCTCATGCGCATATTTAAGACGCTGGATGAAGCCCAACATCAAGAACAAGCATCATTCCGTAAAAGTTCCAGTTGCAAAGACCAAATCCTGACTGTGTCGAGTTTCATAAAGGTTTATCGGAAATACCACCTTCCTTTTGTCTTAACCTTCGTCGACTATGAGGAATCCTTCGATAGCGTTGAAAAGAGTGCAATAATGTCAGCTTGGTGGGGTCGAGGTGTGGATGCGTCATGTGTGAAGACATTAGCCAATTGTTACAATCGATACACCACTGCGATACATTTTCCACTGCCCGCTCACCTTATCCGTTGAAAAGAAGGTGCGACAAAACCATGTTATATCGCCGAAGCTGTTCACTGTTGCATTACAGTGGATGATAAAATCACTTGCTTGAGGAGAAAGAAGCGTACGTGATCGTGGAAGACTCCTCTCCGACCTTCGTTTTGCGGACGACATCGTTCTCTTTTCGAGAAGTAGCAATGAAGCTGAGACGATGCTCAAGAAACAGACCAAATCAGGGAAGAGAATAGGATTGCGAACAGACAGAAGACACAATTTATAAAGAACATCTACTCCTTCGATGATGGAGGAGTAGAACTTGAAAGCTCCCAAATCGTGCAAATTTCGTCATACGTCTATTTTGGAACGTTTTATGAATATGGAGAACGACTTGAAAGAAGAATCGAATAGAAAAACGAGCAGAGTGAGCTACATTCGTACTCGTGAGGGAAGCTACAGACTAATTGGCAGAGCGAGATCTCCGTGCCCATCTGTTTGACTCGACAGTTCTTCTTGCGCTCTGTTACGCAGCGGAGACGTGGGCAGACACCGCTTCCACGTCTAAGAAACTAATCACTACCCAGATCCCTTGAGAGATGTCTTCTGAAGTTCAACTGGCTCACATGAGACCTGGTCAGCCTTCGCAACTCCGACTTAAAAGCAATGTACCGTCTTCGCGATCAAGTGGAATATATAAAAATGCGGAATAACCAAAGAATAAATGGCCGTGTCACATTTTGAAAAGAATCGACGATAGATGGACTAAAACAACCCTAGAATGGATTTCAAGAGATGTTAAACGCCTTTGAAAAAAAAAAAGACTCCAACAAGATATGGTGATGTTTTCGCAGCACTGATGGGCCAACTGAAAGCTCAACTAGATGCAGCTGAAGGACCTTGTCAACGTCACTCACGAAACCAGATATCATCTTGATGACAATGACGAGAAATGAAACGCGTGAGAAAGATGCCAGGGCCTGCAAGTCCACTGAGGACGGGCTATCGAAGTATTCGTGTAAGTATTTATGTAGAGAGAATATGTCATGTGTCTTTCCCCGTCTGTAAGACGACAAACCTGGGTAACTGAATCAAAGCTCTCCATGGGTAGCAGCATTGGTTTGGAAATATGTAGAGTTATCTCCCAGCGAACGCGAATGTCAAACTTGAATAAATAAACCAGACCATCTCTGAGAATAGTCAGTAGAAGCAGTAAGCGAATGTGCATAGCAATGTACGAAAGTTTATTTTTGAGTGCGTAGCTGTTTGGGAAAATGAAACAGGAGGACCAGGAAACAGTAAAGAACATACCCCATTTGCATTAACGACTGTACGAATTATTGCAATTTCCCTTCTTGGCTACTGGGTTACAAAATTCTGCCCATGTAGGTAGGCATTCGAGCTTATTCATGGATACAGCTCCGGTGTAGCAATTTCTCTGCCGTAAGTGTCAGTTACGTCGATTTCCGTCTTCTTCACAATTTGTCTTTGCTCCTATGACTCCTCTCTCTTATGGATTTAGTTCTTATCTTGGTTATGTATGGCTGTTAGCAACCATGCACATCATTACCTGTAACAATATTGATTTTTAATGCATTTCTTCCTACTTTTATCCGTTTGACGCTGAGCACCCCACAGTCTTCAAATTGATGGCTTTACCTTGCTTCTTCGCATGTGTGCAAAGGTGAACCATGAAGTAAAAAGTACATAGTTTCATCGTTTAGTGCATTTCACTTCCTCATATTTCATATAGTCCCCAGCTTCAAGAAGTACGTCGATGTAATACTATTCTGCCGAACCTGTGATTTGCTCAACATTTCTTTGTTCATACTCAAGCACATCATGACATTTATTTATTTGTTCTCATACAGAATTGCTACATTTATCAAACAGGTGAGTGACGAAAATTTTGAAAAAAAAGAAGCCTTTAAGAACTCTACATGGTATCGCCTTCATCCTTTCGTTTGCTCTTCGCATTCATGCAAGATGTCATTAAGGTTCTGGAATGATTTGCACCCTGTGAGAAAATAAGCTCCCAACTGTCTTCGAGGTATTGCATCACTTACGATGTTTTTTGTCTAGATACTGGATTTCTCGAAACAGAGTTGCTTCTCCTGGAAAAACATGTGCCGAAATTGAACGAAGAATAACTATATGGTCAGATTGCAAAAGTTAGAAGTGGAAATGTGTACAATAGAGAGTGAAAATGAGACTACATGCGTAATACATACATCATCATTATCATTACCATCGCTGGTGAGTGTAGCACATTGGTAAGAGATTCCGCTGCGACTACACTGTCAATGGTTCAAAATCGTACTAAGCTAACCACGCCTTTCATCATATCTTTATCTTTCATAGGGGGGTCGATAAATTGGCACTAGACTTCTTTGGGAGCATAAAATACTAACATGATACATCGACTATCCTCTGCAAAGCAAAGTTGTAGAAGCCGCATTCACATTCGTAAACCCTGAATGATTCTTATTTGAAATGAGTGCGTTGGCAGATTCTAAACGGATTGATTAACACCAAACACTTTATCCTTTTGTACATTTTGTCCTTTTGTCTGTTTGTCCTTTTGTCCGCCATAACCATTACCATTACGCCATTGGTATTACTACAACACCATTACCATTAGTACTACTTCAAATTAATCCATTTGATATGCGCCAATGCGTTTTACTTAATTCAGAATAGTTGAGGTCTATGAGCGCATTTGAAATCTATATAATAACTTGGGAAGGTCAGCCAATGTACGACTGTGTAATCGCAGCAGAACCACTGCGCTAAACCGCTAATTATAGATTAGATTAAAAAAGCCTATCAGCATAGGTTCTCCCAACACAATTATAACGTACTTTCTGAGAGTGTAGTCGTCGTTGTGCCACGTGAAGCTAGAACTGCTCTGCATTCTTCTTCTTTGTGATGTCTCCGACAAGATCTCACTTGCTCCCTAATAATACAAGTAGGACAGCAAATGTTCGAATAACAAAAAGAAACAAATTCTTTCTCATACCTCATCCTGTATTTATGCTAATGTTATTAAGGGAGAGAGTCTACTGCATGTGCAGGTCCTAGGTATGCGTTCAAAACGTTCCTATTCTTCCACAATTTCCTTTCGATCCTACATACATACCTACTCTTTTTAGCTGAATATAACACATGTAGTCACAAATTTTACGTTTTTTTTTTGTCCTTTTTGTCTCAGCTCGAAGAACACACTTCTTGTGGACATAATTTTGCATTCGTAAAATAAAAGAAATCTGTAGAATTGAAGCTTCTAGTTTCCCATGACTAAATCTTAAATTTAACTTATTTAACAATGAAATAAAGAGGAACTTCCCAAGGATGATCAAAATTATCAACGTTGATTGTTTATGCTGTTTCGTGTAATTGCGTTTAACGCGCTTCGAAACGAAGTAAATGTGAAAGATTGGGATTGACCAGGTTCTACATTCAGAAGGGACCAATGGTTAGTTTTCAAACGGTGTATTACAATCAGGGTCAAGCGTGTAAAGGGATTTTCCACCGGGGGTCCTAACGGAAGAAGGTTGCAAGGGAAGGGGGTTGCAAAGGAGTGTGCGGTGGGTAGTCGTGAATGGAGGATGGCATGGTAACCACGACAAAATATTACGTGGTATTAGATAATTAGATACATTACAAAACATTACATTAAATGATACTGAATAATTGCATGAATTACAAAAAATTATGTTCAGTTTCGGGCAGTTCAGTATTGAAGTCCCAACGTTCTGTTTTGAAAACCCTTAAGGTGTTGAAATATAATGATGAGACCTCGTTGGTTCGACACCCGGCTGAGTCAAATTTTTGAAAAAGAGTTAGAAACTTGAAAACACTTCCAAGAGATAGAGAATTTAAATATAGGTAGTTTTTAGCAGTTTAGAATTTTTTAATGAGCCAAAAAGCTCGCATTCGGTGCACATAGTTAGATCTGGGAAATCGCGAATAACTTTGTCATAAGAAGAACAAAAGACAAATTTTAGATAGTTTTTCAGTGAAGAAGATTTGCCTCAGAAAACCGTCTTACCGGTGTTTTCCTCACTTCCTAGTACTTTTGGAATTTTGATGGGAGAAAATTTAAAATTTTCCGACTTTTTTTTGGATTTTTCTAATCTAAATTTCGAGAGAACCAAGCGATTCTTCTCTTTTTTGTCGTAATATGTTCTCTAATCAGTATTTAGAGATATTTCAGAGATTCTAAAATGAAAATTTGGAAGAAAATGAAAAAAGTCAGAATGAAAATTAAATTATTTTAATAGCAACATTTCAAAAGCATTTCAGCAAATTTGTTTCTTCTGCTATTTGGTGTTTCTTCGTTTCTGTCAGCTGTCAGCTACCGATTTTCTCATTTGTCATTCTTTCATCGGATAGTTTTCGATTTTTCTTCTGCGTAGTACAAGAAATTTCCTATATATTGAATTGGCAGCAACCGAGAACTGCCGCAGGAACGTTGGAGGAGAAGAAGTAAGAGGCGAGGGGGTGTTGTATCGTATTCGAGAGGATAGTGTCCCATCATCACGCTTGACCATGATCACAATGATCTTGTGAGGACTCTCAAGAGTGACATGACAGCAGTAAAAGTGAGTCATAATCCCCTTGTGAACGATGTAATGAATAATAGTTGAAGATATCAAAATTCGAAAGGTTGGGAGCATTGTAGTAATAGGTAGGGATCGAAGTGTAGTCCGCAGCTATAACAGTGAAAACGCAACCTCCACGACAAATCCGGAAACTTGAGACATTAGGAGCAGTCACAACCGTCGTTCTGTCTAATGTCTATGAAACAAACATTAATAACACTGTCGACCAACTGACTTGAGTGCCTTCAACAGAAGACGAAAATCTCCGGAAATGTTGTTTGCAAGTAGGTTATCAACAAATCAGCTAAAAAATTTTTGTTCCAGCACGACATATGTCCCCACTTCGCGCAGTTCATTTTGTTGAAGCCTTTTTCGCAGATGAAGTGCAGGTGGGCATGCCTCTCAATGCCTTGGTACCTCGATTTCTAGAGAAAATTGCGCGTTTTCATTGAAACTTGTCAGTTACACCGTGTCCCCTACCTACTCGTGGAGAGAACTCAACACTGAAGATTTCCCAAAAGGCAGGTTGTAGAAGCGGCCTTCGTGGAGATTTTTGATGTTGGTTTCTATCCACTAGTAAGTAGGATTCAGAACGTAGTTCGCAAGTGTCACTGTGTATACATGAAACTCTTCAAAATTCACGAGTTTAGAAGATAAAGAGGTCAGGAGCTGCGGACTAGAAGAGGACTACGGTGTAAAGCTTTTGAACAAGTCCACTACTCCTGACCAAGCTATTTTTCTTATTTGTAAATGTGGGTTGCATTTTTATAGTGACCAGTCAAAAGCACTCAGAGCAATCTTGCTAGTACAAAGAACCCAACAACGAAACTAACCAAGATCACTGCCTTTAGGTCAATCCTAGCGTGTTTCGTTAGGAAAAAATACAGCTAGAAAGTACCTCGTTCTTAACTACTGTTTTTCCTTTGGTTGTTAAGGGCCACGCGGGAGACTTTGTCAATTTCTTTGTACTTTGTTCTCTGGAAAGTGTTACGATTTTGCTGTTGTAAAGTCGCCTGATGCTAGTTCAACGAGCGAACCTGCAGAACGGTATGTGACGCTCGGCTGCTTTCTCGCTGAAATTTCGACCACAATAGTTGCATTGCACATAATCTGAAATCAACATCTAACACCATGAGGTCTTTTGAACCGAAACAAAGAGTACGAGCAAATTTTTTTTTGTTCTCCCTCGTACTGCGGGAGCTAGGTCACACTGAAGCATACCAGTGATCCATGACATAAATCGCTATGCATGGTAACATAAGAGATTCTGTCGCGGAAAACAAAAGAGCAAGAAGTTTGTCGGTGATTGGAAAGTGACTTAGTCCTTCGTTTAGTGGGTGTTAGTATAAATTATTTGGTAACCACTAGTTGGAGACAAGTGATCTAATTGATCAACATCACAGTTCAGAGAACACTGCACAATTTTTACAGCGCTGCTGATAAATACTCTACAAATCCTTCGAAACGTGAAGGTTTGACCTTGCTTGAATCTTGGCATTACTTTTCAACTAGTTGATAATATGTCGGCTCTACAAATCCATCTCAAAATCAGTTCGAGAATAATAACGTTGGCAGAAATTCGGGTTTGATTAAGTTTGATTGTCACTGAAGTTGTATATTTTAACCATTGTTCGCATTCCTTCAGTTCGAAAGGTCAAAGGCATTGGCTACAAAAAGAATACTGCTGCATTGATCTGGTTATAGTTTTTTGCACAGAGATACAGAGGGAGAAACTCTTTAAAAGTTCTCCCTCTGTATCAATTTCTCTTGAATGTAGTTCAAGAGAAATTGAATAACACTTTTCCCGAACATACATATGCCTTTTGAAAACACAGATCTTCCAATCAGTCTCTCTTGTCTTTGGTTAGTAGGTCTATTTTCATTTGAAACACACTTGAAAAGGTAAACAGGTAGTGATTGCAGATTTGGGAGAAAACGCAACGTTTCTGACGGTACATAGTCCATAATAATATCACCGCCAATCCATTTGCTTGTGTGTGGATACCGACCTATAGATTTACCACGCATACGTTTTGAGCGGCTTAAAATTCATTTTAAGCTTAATGAAACTTTCCCTGTGAAAATAGGAGAATGTAGTTTTAGAAGCATTTGCTGGTAATGCATTTTTGAAAACGTGTCCTTCTTTGTGCGTAGTTAGCACTTCTTTACGCAGAAGCGGAAACTAACGTGAAGTGCTTGGCAAAGTTTTGGGGTTAGCTGACATTTCCATAGCTTAGTGGATGATTTCCGCTATGATCCTCAACTTTCAACGTTCACTTCAAAAATAAAACTGCAATTAAGAACTCAGAAGTGTAAAAACTGTAAAACTCACAAGAGCGGATTTTGTTGCTTATACCTACTCGCAATGGATTCTTTGAAACAAAGGACGCGTCAACAAGCCGTTCATATGCTGAGATGTCCTATCCCATGACCCATCGGACTTTTTTTTCTTTTTCTTTTTTTTCAACTTTTTTTTTTACAACAAGCTGCGGTACAAAACAATCATTATCATTGTGCGGTGCTGAGGATGAAGAAATAATTGCTAGCAGAGCCACATCTAGTGTACGTTTATGACTAGGATTTCTGCGAACAACAGAGTTCTCCTCTGTGAAGAGTTAGAAATTTCTACTGAGTAACGTTTAAAGGCATCATCCCTCTGGGGTGGTACGGATTTCCGGTGGAGTAATCGCATACGGGATCGTAGATTATAGAGAGAAGGGTGACTCCGTTCATTTCTTCCTTATTGCCGTGCAAAACGGCCCGGAAGATACGGCTTCGAGGGTTCCGGCGCACTTGGAGCGCGCCAGCCTTGTACAAGCGCCGCATCTTCTGGGCCGTCTTTTACGGCAAGTAGGAAGTAATGGACGGAATCACACCCCTCTCCATAATCTACGATCCCATATACGAATACTCCATTTGAAATTCATACCACCTCATATTCGTGGGGTGATGCCGGATGCAGGACAAGAGGTACCCGTGAAAGTCGGCTGACCGCTCCTGTCCTCCCTTCAGCACCACGCTCCTCCGCGTAATTACGGCTGCCGCTCCACCAGCTTACGTCCTCCACGACCGCCTGAGATCGCCTACACCCCGCCTCCCTATTGCTCTCTAATCAACGCCGCGCGCGACGTTCGCGCCGCGACGAAGCGGTGTATGGTGCGCATTTTCAAAGAGGGTGGGAGAGAGGGGGTGAAAAACGATTTGCCGCAGCGAATTCTGATGTACGGATATAGTAAACTAAGCGCATGTTATTGGGAATAAAAGAGAAGAAGTAGATCCTTTTATTCAATTTAACCTACATAAGTAAAAATTATCTCAAAAAGATGCTGCAGGGAAAAGAATAACATACATATATTTTCACACATATGTAATTAATAATTCATAATTTAACACATTTCATGTCCTAATTCTTCTATATAAAGTAGTAGTGCATAAGTATGTGTTTGTCACGATGCCATTCAAGGAATTCGTGTTCAAGTTTCAACTGCAGCAGCTATAATAACAGCAACTTTATGCGCTTATTACTTTTTATACATTCTTTAAACTCCTTTCTACATTTTACCTTTTCAAAATTTCGCATAGATATAATGTTCATATAGAGCGCATGTCAAATATTTCAATACTTGCTTGTACGTCTCATACAGTTTTATATAATGTGAAACTTTGTATGGTTCTTCAAACTTCTTTCAACAGCATTTTATCGCTTTATTTCTATCTATTCCCTGCATTAAATCAATATGACAGGTTAGGTGTACTAGTGGCGAACAGAGACTTTTGTATCTTCCTTTAGATATACCTTTAGGTACCTTTAGGTACTGTGTATGTTTGCGAGGCATCTTTCGCTCCTCGTAAATCCTTGGATGCCAGTTTTACCTAGCTAGATAAGCAAAAAGAAATCCTTAAAAAGCGAAAAAAAAAGAAAAAAAGAAGATAGCATAACATCGATCAGTGAGACATTTTTTGAAACATCTCTTGCATATTTTACTGCTATCTATTGCATATGTGTTCACTATCAACGAGTTTAATAAACCCAGCTATGGACTGAATCTACGAATTTCCCTCATTAGAGGAATACAAGCTGCAAAACTGAGTAGCACTTCCCAAGTGCTGGAAATAAGGCTAAACAACGCAGAGCAAAAGCAATCTCTTGAGCGCTCCAGGAGCTATAAGAGAGCTCTAAGATTGTCACACATGCGGTTCCTTAACGTTATTCAGACATCTGTACTTGAGGATACTGCACAAAGCGTGAGTCATATTTGCCTCGGTGATAATCTATAAGAACGAGATGGTTCACTAGCCCCACTAGTCGGTGAAACTGATCAGTTTCTTCTCTGCGTTGCGTGGTGTACCTAGAACAATATCGAGGCCTGGCAAAGAGAGAGTAGTTTGATGGGATATACATGGCATAAAAAACTTCGAACCGTTTTCAGGCCTTTGATTAGGACGAGTTTGCAGAAGCAACATGTGGGGAACAATACATAGGCGAAACAGGACAACCCCCTTCGTGTTCGCACTAAAGAATACCTAAATGGGACGAAGCAATCGGAGGCAGCAACCCCCCTCGGAACTCACCGTAGACAATGTTATGAAAATGCCCCTTTCTGTTTTGCTGCCACCATCTTATCGTACGAACCCGAAATTACAGCTCGCCGAACTCTAGAGGCGTTTTGGATAAATGCAAAAGGTCCAAAAATGAATAGAAAGGAAGAGTGTAGCCATAGTGAATAACGAGTTGGTTCTGTATCAATACCTTTGCGGGTTTTCATCTACGGGGTCATATGCGGGTCACATCCTAATTAGTATTAGCGGAGCAATTCCACCACGCGAATGTCTACTAACATCACGACAACGCGGCTACTGAGGTAGGCACAACGATTTGGGCTCTCTTGGTTTTTGTTTCTGAGTTTTCTGGGTGTAATATCTTAGGGGATGATTACTTGCTCCTGATGAGGCATTTGAGAGGATGTTACAAATGTTCTTACTTTCCAGACTCTGACGAAGGCGACAACGCCGAAACGTTAGCCGTAATAAAAGACTGCTAACAATCTTGGCTATGGCTTGACAATATCAATCAACTACTAACAGCATACTATCTGATTTTCATCGTTTTCAACAATTTCCTCCCAATAGTTTTGTTTGTTTTTCATGTTTTTTCTTTCTTTTCCAGATCCTTTTCGTGCCTTTCAAATTTTTCATAGCTCATTCAATGCCCTTAATGGAGGGCACAAATCTCACAAGTAGCTAAACAAACAACTAACAAACAATTAAAAGCCTTAACAACAACTGCGTACTTAAAGGCATCACCCCACGAATCTGAGGTGGTGCAGATTTGAGGTGGAGTATTCGTATAGGGAATGGGAGACTATGGAGAGTGTGTGATTCCGTCCTTGCTCATTGCTTCCTAATTGCCGTAAAAAAACGGCCCGAAGATGCGGCTTCAAGCGTCCTGACACGCTATTTTCTACAGGGAGTTCGATTGGAGAGCGCCAGCCTTGTGCACGTGCCGCATCTTCCGAGCCGTTTTTTGCGGCAATTACGAAGAAATGGACGGAATCACCCCCCTCTCCATAGTCTCCCATCCCGCATACAAATACTCCACCTGAAATCCGTACCACCTCAGATTCGTGAAGTGATGCCTTTAACCGGACGTCTACGACCGACCAGAGTTAAGCGTGTAATGGGATTTTACCAATGAAGGGGGGGGGGAGGGTTTGAATGAGGTTGCAAAGGAAGGAGGTCGAATGGGAGTGTGCAGTGGGCGTTAGTGAATGAAGGGTAACATGACAACCTCGACAAAATATTACGCGGTATTAAATATAATTAAATTACAATTACAATTTGGCTATTAAATAATTAGGTACATTACAAAATATTATATCAAATAATACTAACTAATCACGTACATTGCAAAATATTATGCTAAGTTCCAAGCGTAGAACAGTATCATGGAACATCAACATATCGTTTTGACAATGCGCAATGTGCTGACAGTATGACAACATGACCACGCAGGTTCGACACCCGCTGGGTCAAATTTTTGCAAAATAGTAAAATACAAACTTAAAACCACTTCTAAAAAATGACGAACTTAATTGCACGTAGTTTTCAGCAGTTCAGAATGGGATTTAATGAAGTTTAATGACCAAAAAAAAAAACAGATTCGGTGCACAATGTTAGGTCTGGAAGATCGCGAATAACTTTGTCATAAGAGGACCAAAAAATAAATTTCAGGTAGTTTCTAAGAGAAAAAGTCTTGCTCTAGAAAAGAGACAGATCGCTGTTTTTCCTACCTCCTAGTCTTTTTGGAATTTTGATGGGACAGAATTTAAAATTTTCCGACTTTTTTTGAATTTCCCTAATCTAAATTTCGAGAGAACCAGGCGATTCGGAAAGGAGGAATTTTGCACATAAGGGCCCTTCGAATATATGGGTGATTTACTGAAACGCTGCCCTGCTTTTCTGAAATGAGGAAACTTCCCAAAGTCCCGATCTTTCCTCGCCAGCCGAAAACTGTATGGTCTTGAACAAACTCTCATAACTCGGAACAGCTTAATGCTATGCAAATCTCCTTATAGTATTTTGTAGCCAAAGATTTTCTCAATCAGATGCCAGATCACGCTATTTCCAGGCTCTCGTTGTTTTTCCGAACTTTTGGTGGATACCGGATGGAAAAAATGACATTTCTATCATCTTTTTCACATCTAAATTCCAAAAAGATAGAGAAATGGGTGCAGCGGTATGACTGTTTTGTAGAGCAAACCTTCTCCGAAAAACTACCAAAAATATTTCTTTTGATTTTCTTATCACGAAGTTATTTCCACTTTTCTTGGTCATTAAATTCCATTAAATTCACTCTTAGACTGCTGAAAACTATGTATGTATAATTATATGCTTCATCTTTTAGAAGTGACTTCAAGTTTCTAACTCTTTTGAAGAAAATTGACTCAGCGTTGTATCGAACCTAAACCGTCCCATCACGCACTGTCGAAGCAAAATGTCAATTTTGCAAGAAGAAGAAGAAGAAGAAGAGGGAGGAGTTTCGCCACAAGGAAGGAGAACCAAAAAAAGGTAGAGTCTCAAGAGAACTAGTGAATACGACCTTTTTGCTTTGTTAGCCAACTTTGACTTCGATGAAACTTGTTGAAAGATCGGGTCTTGGCTACATTTTGATTGTCCATGCAAATCTTACGGTAGAGATAATCCAAACCTGATACTACCCTCAGTATCGGCTGACAAATGTACACCACTGGAGAGAGACATGAGGGCACGTTTCCTTTCACTGACTGGGAGCAACGAGTTGTGACTTTTTTCCTTCTTTTTTTTATTTTTCCTCATCATTATTTCATGCTCTCTGCATGCTCAGAAGCTGATGACTTTCCGTAATGGTAGCCAATAGACACAAAAATTTTACGCTCATTAAGAAATTGGATACGGTTGATGAAAATCATGTGTTAGCTTTTTTGTGCTTTTGTTATCAGCTCATGTGATAACAGGGACATGGGTCACTACTTCGGAAAAGTGTCCTTAGAGTCTCCATAAAAGACCTCTGTCGTTTGGTTAGGTTTCATGCTCAAACTGTGACGCTCGTTCTCCAGAGCGGTATTTTTATCACAACCTCAAAATATATCAAAAAGATTTGTGATGTTTTAGGAACTCTCTTGCAAAGTTTTTGACCCTCGCTGTTAACGGTAATCTGTGATCAAATACACTTTTATCCTTTTTAATGAGAACAGTTGGTTCTTATTCTTATAACTGCGCTCACAATAACACATTAATATTTGCTGGGACCACATTCAGGAATTTTGAAAAATTCGGTACCTATATGCAAAATTTATCGGTCTGACGCTCAATAAACGATAAAATGTTTTATATACGACGAAGCCTGATAAAGAGAGAAAAGTACTAGGTAATTTTCTTACACCACCGAGTGGAGTCAAGTCCTTTCTATTTATTTTATCTATGAAGATATGGAACAAAAGAAAATGTGTAGTACTGAAATGTATAGCTCACCGCTAGGGACAGCCGTTCGTGGTGGTGGAGGGAGGGGCGCACCAGTTTTGATTGCGTAATCCACCTTTTTCGATGATGAAACGGCATCAATGAACGTCTCATGTCTATCCTTCCAGTTTGTTAGTGGGCGCGGGTATATTCCTCCTAACTGTATTCCAAAAAAGTAGTACAATAACAAAATCAATGTGAGAACTTGACTCTTTCTTCCAGTATTGCAATGCTTCTTGCACATTAACCAAAAAAAAAAAAAAAACGCCATCAGAGTCTCCTTGCTGCAGTTCAATCTTCGTTGAAGAATGACATTCAAGGATAAAATGTTTGAAAATATTTTTGCAATACTTGATTTTCGCGAAAACGTATTACATATTAATAGGTGTGGTATCCACGAAGCGATGGTGGCAAGACAGGAAAAGGATGCATTATAGGATTCGAAGATTGAATGGTTGGGACTTCAAGTAAAAATTCGAAGCTATTAAGCTTCCTACATAGATTTCGAAGTATCATATAAACTCTAATTTACTCTGCAGTCAATCACATATAGTCACATCCCATATTACAAACCGAATCCAACATTACAAAATACAGTCATTCATAATGAAGCCACCTTGAGCCATCTTACCTGTCCTTTTACAGCTTTACAACAAAGATGTTGTTTTTAATTTCGCGCACGCCTCAAGAACGGATTTTGTGACCTCTCTTTGCTCAATACAGCATCGCAGGCACGAGATGTGTCTCGCAGCTGTAATTGCTTTTCTGTTGCCTTGCTAGAGGGGAAAATAGAAAGTAGAAGGTATTAATGAATCATACTTGTGTCTAATACGCAAGTACAGAGGAAGCTTGGAGAAGCAACAATAAATATCCTCTAAGAATTTTCTGCGAGTCACTTATGTTAACGCTTCTCTGTTAATAATCTTCAGAAATAAGCCGAAGCTGGTCACTAAAACAAACCTGGTGATGAGGAAGCTGTTGATTTAAACCCGCTTTTGCAGATTTAAATTGACGGTGCTCATTTGTCAATTATTAATTGGTAATTGATTATAGGTAAATTTAGTCAGTGCTGCAATTAAGGAAGTTTCAGGACTTCCGAACGTCCGGCTAACGCCGAACTCAGACTTCTTGCGGTTCTGGCTTTGCTCGCCTTCACTGATTAGTAGAAGTGTGGAACTTTCTGTAGATTTTTGCCACAGAGTTGAACCTTTCTTTTCCTAACAAGGCCTTTTTTCGTTCATTTTTTTTAAAAGAAATTCAAGCACTGATGAAAGATTTAGCAGTTTCTTTTATAATGAGGTCGGTGCTTCATTTGGAGGATATTCAAACTTAATTTTATACCTATACTCGTTCGATACCGCTATAATTTACAAATAACTTCCAAACTATTAAAATTTCTCGTCCTTTTCTCCAACAATTAGCAGAGGATGATGTGCAAACATGAAAGGCGTAAACGCCGTCAATGTACTGAAAAAGTTAAAGTTCTACCTCATATCAAGTAAACTGTTAGCTACTATTTGAACAGCTGTTTTCATGCCTGCTTCCATTTTCCGAAGGAAGGTGTTAACGACCTGAGGCAAACGTGATGCAGGAGAATAGACATGCAGAAGATTACATACAGAAGAAACGCAACAAATGCAATTATCACGGCCATGAAACGGCTCAGAACGTCTCATTCACTTCTTGACGAATTCGCTTGATATTACCCGGTTTGACTACACCAATAATTGTGCTGATTTCAATTTTTGCGCCATCGCGTCACATGTGCAGTCCCCAGTGCTTTCTGATGTCGGCTCACCAATTCTACGACGTCGTGCCGGTCACCCCATTTTGTAACTTTGTGTGCAAAAGGTAAATGGAACGTTGCAAACGTGGCCATTGCGCGCTTTGCTTTTCACCTCTATGACTCCTCCGCGCGTCTGTTTCCATGCACGTTTGCTTCAGGTTGGTATTATGCCTTTCTCAGAAAGTGGAAATACAATTGAAACCGGCTGCTTAAATAGTAGCCAACAGTTTACATGATCTGACGAGGAGCGTTATCTTTATCATTACGATGATGTCGTCATTTTATGTTAAACATCATTCTTTGATAGTTGTTGGGGAAAACAGAAAGAACAGCCGTACTTCGAGTAATGCTTCAAAATTGTATGTATGTTGTATAGGAAAAGAAGCAGTGTTTGAAGCTAAAGTTCGAATATTCTCAAAATGTAGAACTGACGCGTTTAGAAAGAAAACTATGAAATCTTTCGCCTTTTTTTTTGTTAAAAAAAAGGAAGAAGAAAATGTTGCTAGAAAAATAGAATTCTGATTTTACAGAAAATGTCACTGCCATTAATTTTTGATTAATTTTGATTATTGATCACTGAAGGCGAGCGAAGAGAACACCACTATAAAGTCTGAAGTCCGGCTTTAGCCGGACATTCCTCGAATCACACTGCTTTCCTCGAATATAACAACATCGTCAGCGTACACGAGATCGGTCAAGGGGCGTCCTGATGGTGCTAGAGTGATATCAGCAGGACACTGATCTACTGTTTTTGGCACAATGTCGTCGATGGCGAAACTGAACAGGAAGGGTCCCGCCACTGACCTTTGTCTTACTCGAGTCACCATCTCAAATGGCGTTGTAAATCCGGCTGGTGTACGAGCTGCAGCAGTTGTTGGTTGATTCATGTCATCAAACAGGCGAACAAACTTTCCTGGTGCTCCATCGACGTGGAGCGCGTTGAGAAGACTGCCTCGATGAGGACAATCGAAAGCGGCTTCGAAGTCAAGAAGCGCTAACTGCATAGACTTCGAATACAATTGCCAGATTTCGATCACTCTCCTAACCACGAACACCTTGTCAAACGTAGATCGGCCAGGACGAAAGCCAGCTTGCTAGTCACGCGTTGTTTCTTTGCTATGTTTAATGAGTCTGTCCAGGATAATCGGCTCAAATCCCTTGTACATAACACACAACAAAGAGATTCCTCGATACTTCCTAGGATCCGTGACGGAAAACCTTTGAAGGGGAATTTATGATAGCGCGTCTCCACTTGTCAAGTATGCTTTTGTCTATCCATGCTGAATGGATCATCTTTGTTATCTCACGAATCCCAGACGGAGGAAAATATTTCAGCATTTCTGCGCTAATCCCGTCGTCTCCAAGAGATTTTCCATTTTTCATCTTTTGGACACAGACCAGAACCTCCGACTCGGTCGGTGGTTCCCCGTTAACTGCATATGCCAGTCTATCAACATTCCCAAGTTCAGGAACTGACGGGGCTTGGCGGTTCAGCAAGGTCTCAAAGTGATCCTTCCAAATGGAGAGGGTTGTTTCATTGACAGTCACTCCATCGGCAGTGTTAAAGACAAAATAACATCTTTTTATTTTCCCTTGTACTGTTTTAGTAAAGCAGAGGCTTTCCGAGAGTTCTTGTCCCCCACGCTTTTTCAAACTCCTTCGCTATTGCATGCATTCGTTTTCGCGGTCTCTGTGCAGCCGGCGACGCACTTTCTTTTCAGACGCTTTTGCTGGCTGGAATCGCCAGCAATGCGGACAGCGCATAAGGAATTATACGCGGATTTTATTTCCGCAGATGCCAAGGTAAACCTCTTCCGCAGCAATAGAACCGGGAGCATTCCTCCTGCAGCGTCCTGGATGCACTTTGTGAAGGAATTCGCATCGCTAGGCTTCTTCCTGGTCCGTATTCCAACATGAATAGACACACGTTGGCGGAATTTCGTTCTGCATTCTTCATCTTTTAAACCTGCCAACTTTCGGTTGAAAAGGAACTCCTCGAATTCTTTTGTGGAACTGTATCTTGAAGCTGAGAAGAGCTGGACGGTGGTCAGAGTCCGAAACGGTTCTAGATTTTCGGATATCTAAGAGAGGAATGCTCGTCGTTAGAACATAGTCGAGTTGAAATTTAAGAATCCTCATCTTCCGTTTGCTTTTCATGAGTTAAAAGGGTTGACCCCTGCCGCGTGAGCTGATGGCGTCGATAATTCCTCTTAAAGGCATCACCCCACGAATCTGGGGGTTTCAGGCAGGTAATGCCTATACGGAGTAGTAGATTGTGGGGAAAGCTGTTTCTTATGACGTCCTTTGTTACAGCGCGCCACCCTTGCACCCTCCCGCCTGCGATTGGTCAAAAACACATTGGCACGAATCGCAGGCGGGGGCGGGCCGCAGTGGTTGCGCACTGCAACAGAAGCCGTTGTAAGAAACAGTTCCGGGGTCGTTCGTTTACACTGACACAGGGAGAGATGAACGGAATCACCCTCTTCCCCACAATCTACTATCCCGTGTGCAAATACTCCACCTGAAATTCCCGCTGGATAATACCATTTCCCTAGCACATTGGACTGTTGTTGCGTCGATTCCGACAATAACTACCTGCCTGCTCAATATCTTAGACATCAACGCATTGAGTTCATCATACAAGGCGCCCTCATTGTTCTTCTCAGTGGTTTCGGTAGGTACATGAGCACCTACGATCGGTAGTTCACATGCTCTGCGATCCCGCAGTCGTACAAAGGCGCATATACACGACGTTGAGCCAAATTCCACCGCCAAGTTGTTGTAATCGTTCCTCACAGCTGTCGCGCAGCCACCTACTTTCCTTTCGTCAGCATCGCCGCAGTATATGGAATAATGTTCGATGCTGATGACGGGGCGATTTCTTATGCGCGTTTCCTGCAGAGCAGCAAACGACACACAGATATCGCAGGAGCCAGGGCGGTTTGTTGGAGTTCACTCGATAGTGTCCAGCAGTTCAGCGTGACGAAACGAATGGCTGTTGCCAAAAATCCCATGCTCCTTTCGGGGAGTTGACCTTTCAGGTTATGGGCTTTGGCGATGTGCTGGACGACAGCACCTTTCTGCACTGTATGGATATCTTTCACCATACAACATTGCGGGCTATATAGCTCGTACGTTTCCAATGCGTACATTCGAAAGCCTGATTGCGATAAGTCAAAGCAGGCCCGCCACGTGCAGGTAGCAATCGAACTCATATACGCGGGCACTCCGGATCCCATTAAATTTAAGTAATATAAGTAAATTAGTTTAAGCTTAACTGGGCTCATAATTCTTGTTGCAACAATTAGGATGTGATAAAGTTCGTAAGGTCCTCGACTGGTGAGATATTCCTTCTAAAGGATTTGCCTTACATCGTCAAAATACAAATATGAAATACGATCAAGAATAAGTAAGTCGCCCTCACATTCGTTATCTAGCTCATTCTCACAGGCTTTTTTCTTTGCTGAAATTACTACGAACGGAAACACTTTCTTTCGCAGCGCAAATTTACGAATAGTTGAAAGAAGCATTCATACTTAACACGAAATACCAGTTTTTATTTCCCGACTCGTTCTGGAAATGTTCACGAAACTGACCTTCTCTCGCTCCTTTGCAGCACGCACTACATCTGCGTAAGTAATATCGCTCCCTGTCGCTCGCTGTTTCCCAGAGTCGAAAGGTTTTCTTGAGAGCGTACTCAGTTTTTTACAAACAGGCTCATGTTTAATCTAAAAACAACATCAAATGCTAATTAGTAAGGTTTTGTGGGAGATACTTCTCTCCACACTTGCTCTTTATGATGACAAAGAATAAAGTTTCTGGCGTTAATCAATCCGTTTGGGATGCCCCCCACGTTCACCTCAATTCAGAATTGTTAGAGGTTACGAACGTGTAACTGGCCTACACAATACCTTGCGGTGGCTAGCCGATGTGTCAAGTCAGTGTGTTTATCCTCCCAGACAAGTCTGATACCAATTTATCGACCCCAGAGGAAAGAAATGCTTGGTGATCGCTAAGACGGATTCGAACCTCCGATCGATCGTGCAGGAAGCGGAACCGCTTACCGCTACACAACACCCGCTCCGCTCTTTATGATAGTTCAACGTAAATGTATATGTTGTATGTAGCTTTGTCACTCCTCACTTTGTTCTTATAGTCTTGCGGCCGAGATTTCCTTTTGTTCACTTAACACAGCTTAATTTGATTTCGGAGTATATAAAGGGTTGCTCTGCCACATTTGCCACACGCCGGCTTCACAGAAACATAAATCGGCTAACCTAATGTTCGAGCACTAATACAGTAGAATCGCTGACTCTTCATCTTTTTCATAATACGCCTCAGTTTGATTTCTATTATGAAAACTATATGTCAATAGATTCGTGTGCGCGAGCTCTATTGATTGGATATAATTATCCTGAAATTTCATAGAAAGGGCCCCGCCAATACACAGGCCGGTTCCTGACCCATGATCGCATGCACTGCAGACACAGTGAACGCAATACAAACAACGCAAACTACTGCGTTGCATTTGCATTGCAGTAACCACAGTATTACGTATCGTCCCGTCATCATCACCGACAAACACACCATTCATTCCGGCGATGTCAATAAGAAGAAAGTGTCGTATGCGCTACATACGACCGTGGAAGGATAAATACGCGGGGAACAAAAACATCGCTGATTTCTTTTTCTAATGGTGCGATTTTAGCTGCAACGCGAAACTTTGTGCACGAATCGCATTCAGTGCGAACAGCCGAA
The DNA here is from genome assembly GCF_031761385.1 of Necator americanus. NCBI lineage: Eukaryota > Metazoa > Nematoda > Chromadorea > Rhabditida > Ancylostomatidae > Necator > Necator americanus. The sequence goes on from NC_087376.1 coordinate 12,999,750, forward strand.
AATTAGTGAACACCGTAGCGATAAATAAACAATAAATGAACAAATAAAAAATAAATTATAAGTAACAAATAAATAATAAACAATAAACAATAAATTGATAAATAATCAACATATAAATAATAAACAAACAAATAATAAGTGAAAAAAAATAAATAATAAACAATTAAATAATAAATAGTCAACTAAATAAATATTGCGCACATAAAAATCAATTAATTAATTAATAAGTACCTTAAAATCTCATAGATAAGATCGCCAGCTGCGGACGCAGTGTATTCTCTTTTTTTATCGGTAAATTTGTTGTTCTCAAATTTTTTATATTTCGTTATTCCTTCCATATATTGTTACTCTGGAGTTGTTTAGGAAGAACTCGATGGCTAGAAGGAATTCATAAACAGCTGCTTACAAGCTTGACGCGGTAAAGTTTAGTTTAGAACATGGAACATCAGTTGCAGCCGGTCATTTTGAAGTAGCGGAACGTTTGATTCGAATGTGGAAGCCAGAAAAGGAAAACCTGCAACAGTTGCCGTGAACAAAGCGTGCTCGCCGCTTCAAAAACCGAAAGTGGTAGAGATTGAGGAGACTGTATATAGGTGGATTGTACAGAAGCGAGCGGCAGGCAGAGTTGTGATGCTTGAGGACATTAAAGCAGAAGCTTTACGGTTAGCAGAGGAATCAGGGTGGTATGATTTCAAGGTGTCGGCCTCTTGGTGTAAAGCGTTTGTAAACAGACAGGAATTAACTGTTAGAAGGTTTTGTTAAACAAGAGTTTTAATGCTGTGATGGTTTTTGGCGATAAAATAGAGGTTGAATAAAAATTCTGGTCATTTTTGGGACTGAAAAGAGCAGAGCGAGCGTGCGTCTGCCTCGTTCTCTTCCGGAAAAAAGCGGCTTTATTTATGAAATTTAGAAATCCTAGAACCTTCTACTAAAATACATTTAGAAAAAATCCCGTTAGCAAAGCTGAGTCCAAATTAATTGTGCCCCACAAATACATGCACGATTTTGGACGTAAACATATTGTTGGCACAGTTAAATGATAGCGGCTATTCGTAATGCATGTGCTATTTTGAACATTCTAGTATATCCAACAGCTAGACCAAAGAAACATGTTTCAGCTTCATAAACGAGCGACATTAGTGGCTTTCTTCTTTTTTGTTACAGAATCAGCAAGAAAAGTAGTTGTTGTGGAATACCTTTGTCTCTTTCTAGCTCAGGAGAATTTTCTGTTTTTTTTTTGCAGCTAAAGTTACAACTTCAGTGTTTCGCATTACTTCTTGTAATTTTCGGAAATTCATAAATCGTTAGCAAATGAGGTGTGTCTTCGGTCCAGACACCACTTTAAAGAACGGTTCTCGTACCATGAATGGTTTCAATTTTTCCGTAAAATGCCTCAGTTGCTATAAGCTTTGAACCTGTAAAGATGAAAACTTTTCACGTGATTTTACAAATAGCTCATTTTTCTGGCATTTATTGGGAATTTCTTAAAGTATCAAGTGGATATTTTTCAGGAGGAAGAGATCTATTAAATGGTGTTGATTCCAAAAATTCTGCATTATTCAAGTTTTCATCACAAACTCTTTCATCCTCTATGGAAAGTCATTGTCATAGTGGTACGTGTGGACCGAAAGAACACGTTACTTGTTATCGATTTACGAATTTCCAAAAATCAAAAGAAGTAATGCAAAACACTGAAGTTATAACTTTAGCTACAAAGAAAATTCTGTTGAGCCAGAAAGTCGAGAGACGAAAGCATCCCGCTCTAATATCGCTCGTTTATGGAGCTGAAACGTTAATTTAGTCAAATTTTCAAAATCTTCACAATTATAGAATTATAGCTGTCAGATGGACCAGAATGTTTGATATAGCAAGTACATTACGAATATGTAGCTATCATTTAACTTTACAAACTATATGTTTACGTCCATAATCATACGTATATCCATGGGACGCAATAAACTTGGACTCCTGATTACTAACGCGTAGCCACAGGTCATCTTTTCAAAAAGCCTTTTAGTAGTAGGTTCTAAGATTTCTAATTATATGCAACCGGCAGAGCGCGCAAACGTGAATCTATTTATGTGTAGATTTTAGAATAGAGATCAATTTGAGATATAGTATGGAAAAGAAGGCGAAAAAGACGCGAATCCACGTCTTTTTCGTCTTCTGTCAAAGAATTAGCGATTCTAGTGTACTGCTTTAGAAATGCTGATGTTCACAAAATTGGTCGCTGCACACTTTGAAGTGACGGTAAGTAGCATTTAACCAGCAAATTAAGGCTTTATTATGTAGCGGTCACTTTTCTGTAATGTAAGGAGACCAAACTGGGAACAATGAGAAAAGCGCACAGTTCTGTTGCACATTTAACTGAACATTAAATTTTGAGGAAAAAATTGTCCCGATTGTGTGAGACACCTTAATGCCCTGTTTGCAGCGTGCGCTTCCGAAGGGGTAATCCGTAATGGTATTTTTTGGAATGTTCGGATTTGACACAAAAGTTAGTGCACGTGATACTTTAGTGCACTAAAAATCTCTGTTTGCAGTCATTTCCATCCCACGAAGAGCAGAGAAGCAAACTCCGTAATCGTTCAACACCTGTTAAAAGAATATTCGCGAATGTTCTTACGACATTTTCTATGTTTTGCCTTTTGTACTGCTTCCAGAATTTCCTGCTGCCTCCTGCATTCCCAGAGACTCTCCTACAAAGCTTTTCTGCAGCTGATGCTCAACCGTTGCGATAAGATAAAGCTTCAGTTCTTTTTCAAGAAATTTCCAAGCGAATTTCTAAATTCGGTCAATTGTCATGCAGGACACTGACGTGCGTCCTGTAGAAGCTCGTAATCTTTTGACGTTCTTGTCATGTCCACATTTGGGTTCTTCCCAAAATGTCAATTATCTTCACCAATTCTTTCGATCTTGCTTCTTCTTCTGTAGCTGCTATTAGTTCGATGTTGGTCTCCCACAACAAACGTGTGGATTTTCAAGTTCACCTTCTCCACCTCATCAGAAATAAACAAACTCGAATTGATTAGGTGCTAAAGTTGGTGAGTAGCGGTTGGTGATTTTCAAAGCGGAAGGGAAAAATGACAAGACGAGGTCATAAGATTATGAGAGAGAGTCGACAAAGAGGACGACAGATGGGGGCACAACAAAAGAAACGCTCACTGTACTCCTCTTCGGAACTTTTGCTCCCCGAACGACTAGTGCACTGTCATTCAGCTGTTGCACATAGTTCCATCTGCTGTTGGTCTCCAGCGGTCACTTGGAATTTGATGCCTTCTGCAACTCAAAGTAGACCATGTAGCTTAGCGTCTGAAGACACTGTTCCCGCAAAGAGCAAAGTCTGAGACAGTCCTCAAGGCGGATCGTGCTCGTGCCGTCTTGGTGTAGAATCAAAGACATCCAGAGCAACCTGAGATTTGATCGCCTCTCATCGGTCGCGATACCGTCCGAGCTCTCAGACGGCAGGACCCAGTGTGTAGGGTACTGAGACAGTGAGCATGCTGGAGTAGCAGAAACTTTTCCCAACACTAAGCAGCTCTGTCATGAGCGTAGCTTTCACCGCAGGTCGTCGCCAAACCTATATGGATCAAGAACCCACCTTGCGACATTTTGCTAAGGCGGTGGTGAATATTGGCAGTGGTTCTTAGCTAGGCTTCCGCTTCCGAGAACTCCGAATTTCGAAGGTCTTAGCGGTTCCCATAGTGCTCGACGACGGAGGCGGTAGAACTCAACCTACGGGAGTTTCAAGCAGATTTTTCCTTGTACTAAACAGGTTTGCCACAACAAGTTTCGCTCGACTACAGATTGTCGCCGACTATATGGATTATAAAACCACCCTACGACATGTTTCACCAATATGGTGGAGAATCCTAGCAGTAATTCTCCCTTGACCAGGCTTTCGATTTTTGAAGAACCTCGTGATGTCGAATCGAACACCTCAGTTGGGTGACTTTGTCGGAGGATGAATGTCCGTTTAAAAAGGCAATCATCTAACTTCAAAGATCAGCCCAGTTCTTGACTCATTAGTTTGATAACAAAAAAGTAAAGTCAGTTTACCCGCTTTCTTTTAGTGATGAGAACGGAACTGCTGATTGAAGGCGAGTCAAGCGTGAGATGGGATTTTCCCATCCGGGGGTCGTGAAGGGAGGAGGTTGCAAGGGAAGCAGTCGTAAGAGAGTGTGCGGTAGCCAGTTGCGAATTGAGGATAAATCAGCACAAAAGTAATCAAACTTGTAATTAAATAATCACATACATTACAAAATATCAGAATAGATAATATTAAATTATTACATAAATTACAAATATTATATTTATATTATATTTAGTTTCAGGCGTAGGACAGTAAAATGGAAGCACCAACATTTCGTTTTGACAATGCCCAATGTAATAATGTAATAATGAGACCTCGCACCTCACTGAGGCAAATTTTTGCAAAAGAGAGGAAAACTTGAAACAACTTCTAAATAATGAAGAATTTAATTTTACGTAATTTGCAACAGTTTAAATGAGAATTTAACAAAATTTATTGACCAAAAAAGCCCAGATTCTGTGCATATTCCTAGGTCTTGAAGATCGCGAATAACTTCGTCATAAGAGGATCAAAAGAAAAAGTTTAGATAGTTTTTAAGAGCAGAAGGTTCCCCCTGAAAAATGGTCATATCGCTGTTCCTTCCCACCTCCTAATCATTTTGGATTTTTGATGGGACAGAGATGGGAAAAATGGCATTTTTTACCTATCAAGAATTTGGAAAAACGGCGAGGCCCTGGAGATCGGTTGATGAAGCTTCTGATAGAAAAAATCCTCGGCTACAAAACACTGGAAGATGATTTGCTTTGCACTAAGTTTCTACGAGTTATTGAATTTTACTCAAAATCACACTTTTCGGCGCGTGAACGAAAAATGGGATTTTGGGGATTTCTTCCATTGCAAAAAAATGAGACAGCGTTTCAAAAACTCATATTCACCCATATATTCGAATGGAGAGTATAAGAAAACCCCTACGTGCACAATTTCTCTTAACCGGATCGTTTGGTTCTCTCAAAATTTAGATGGGACACATCCCAACGAAATTCCAAAAAAACTAGGAAGTAGAAAAAACACCGATGTGACTGTTTTTAGGGCACACCTTTCTTCTCTCAAAAACTACCTGAACTTTTTCTTTTAGTCCTCTTATGTCGAAATTATTCGCGATCTCCCACACCTAACAATGTGCACAGAATCTGAACATTTTTGCTCGTAGAATTCTCTCAAATTCATTTTCAAACTGCTGTATACTACGTAAAATTAAATTCTTCATTTTCTAGAAGTTGTTTCAAGTTTCTATCTAATTTAATTCTAATAAAAATAAAAATATATTTCAATACAAGTGTTTCAACAACATTTCAGCAAATATATCGTACTCGAGTGAATAGTGTCCCATCACCACGCTTGACCCTGATCGAAGGTAGTGTTCAAAGAATATTTTACATACGTGTCGAACAAAGTGTGCGTTTGCTTTAACGTTGCAAAATCATCCGAATGAAATCCGCTCCGTGATTTTACAAACATGACACTGCTGATTTCACCCTACATTCGTCAAATACTACTTCACTGATTCCAGTTGAAGTTTTGCTTCCATTTATTGTAAAAAGTCAAACATGAGACTGCTCATTCTCTCATTATGTGTACATCCACAACGCTCTACCGCGTCGGTGATGTGGAAGTGATTCTGAGCATCCAAATGCGATGCAGGGCACAGGTATGTCCTCTAGCCTGGTTTCCCATGTTGAGGAGTTTGACATATACATTTCTGAGTTCTCGGAACTGGGAACCTACCTAAGAGTATACCACTGCTAATATTCACCACCGTCAAGGCAAATTGCCGCAAGGTGGCTCACATATCCATATAGGTTGGTGAAGACCTGTGGTAAAACTTAAGCTTGTCGTGACAGGACTGCTTAGTACGGAGGAAGTCTACTGCCACTCCAGTGCACACACACAGTCTCAATACCCTGCACCCTGTGCTCTCCGGTTTCAGACGTCGGATGGTCGTCGGTGAGAGGCGATCAAATCTCAGGATGTTGGATGTTACTGATTCTGGACCAAGGCGACCCGAGCACAACTGGCCACGGAGGTTGTCCATTTTTCTCAAAAATCTGTCTGACCTTGTTCCTACAAAGGGAAACAGTGTCCACAGACACCAACCTACTTATCCTTCTGGAAGCTGCAAAGAGCATCAAATTCCACCTGATTGCATTGCAAGAGACCAAGAGCAAAAGGAGAGACAGAGTACAGATGAATGACGGTACACTCGTCGTTCGCAGAGAGAAGGTTTCACCACGACATGTACTGTTTTTTGTTGTCCACCCACCTGTCATCAATTTCATCGATTTTCAGGAGACCCTCTCACCTCATGTAGCTATTTCTTCGCCGCCGCCTTCTGCGTCAGAAATCCATAAGCACAACGCCGAACCAGAAAAGGACGTAGAAGATGAATACCGGAACGGAAGATTTTGATTACGGGACGGGAATAGAAACGGCAATCGTTTCGCCGGGCTGCTGGCCGCCACTTCCGTCTTTCAAGGGAATTCTTTTTTCATGAAGAAAGATCATCATCGGTGAGCATGAGAATCGTTCACGACGCGACTTCTACGAAGGTCATACTCACCAAGCGAAAGTGTTGTCTATTTGACTTCTCGGTAGTGACACCCTTCCATAGTGATTCTGATTACTGTCTCCTTCCTGCGAAAATATGACTCAGCCACAAGATGAAAGAAGAACATCTGTTATCAGCAACGAAGGGAGAAAGAGGCTTTGAGGATTGATCCGAATGCATCGCACATTTAACATTTAGTATCAAACACTAGCTGCAGAAAGGCACCACGAATTCGTTAACACCGTTGCAAATGTAACTCGTCTACATTACAACAGAAGCTCTATTGCAAAGAAGGGAATCTATTTAGACGGATGCTAGGAATCTTTCGACAAATGAGGTGATATAACGGAAAAAATTGGAGGGAAGTGGATATGGCGGATGACACTAAGAAAAAAACAACATCTTGCCTCATCCTCTATACTAGTCGCAGAAAGTCGTCATAGCTTCCCTGTTTACATTATAAAAAGGCCATCAGACCGCCTTGCCCAAATTGCCATAAGGTTACTCCCACCCCCGAATTGGAAAGGAGGGTAAGGAAAAATCTGAAGAGATTTTGCATCGAAAAGCAGTTCAGGCAAAGACTAAATTTTCGTCCAATTTGGAACAGCTACTAATGGACAGATACTATGCGAATTCTTGGGAGAGATCGAACAGGATGTGTTCAATTATGTTTAGGAACGATTCACTTTGGCGATGATAAGGAAAAGCCCCGGTGACCGTAACGTCCGCCTGCCGTTTAAGACAAGTAAGTAAATCAAAACTATTACTGCTTTTATTATGCCGTCGTGTATGAATCTGTTTGCTGCTCGCGGTGGCTCTCTTTAAACTAAATGCAATCAGGCATTCAGCTATTCCCTATGGGCACTTACGAGCTATATGACCTGCACAGTTATAAGGGAGAAGTTACCCAGATATTGCAAAAGGTGCTGTTGTCCAGCACAAAGCCAATTCGCTACGCTGAACTGCCGGACACTGTTGATCTGAAAGCACCTGATTCGCTCGGTTTCGATAGGCAGTTCACGCACGCCAATTTCACAGCTTACGGAACAGTGGCAAATGGATGGATTCATCGCGAGCTCTTGATGTAGATCGAGAAGGTTAGGCAAGACTGTGGTCGATAGTCGATATATCGACGACTGTTTTTTGCTGTCCGTTCGTCTCAAGGAGATATGGACAATTGTTTCAAGGTACTAAATGAGCAGTCGGAGTATGTAAAGTTAACTCGAGATAAGCCGAAAGGAGAATTCTCTTTCCTCAACGTCCAAGTGCATATTTCGAACAGGACGCACGGGACAAAATGGTACCGCAAACCCATACTAGGGATATCCTACTTTACTTTCTGCTCATTCCACACAAGTTAAAGGGTCGGTAGTACGAAATATGTTTCGCGCGGCCGCCTCCGTTTGCACTAGAAGACAAGAATCTATCGAGCTTGCTAGGAAAATTGCGGTGAATAACGGCTACGGACATCTGCGTCCTATTAGCAAAAGAGCAATAACCCGAAACAAATCCGGCCTGAAGAAAGTACCCATTTGTGTACCATTTATTTTCGATGAAGTTAGCGCTGCCATCCGGCGGTGTCTGAGGAAAGGTAATCTTGAAGAATCTGTTGCAATCAAGGAGTTCCCCCCTAGTAATCGTAGGCAAAGGTTCATTTGTAATCGCTCATATGATCGTACTGGCACTATACCGGAGTGCAAAATATGTCCGGATAACGAGGGTGATTGATTGAGTTTATGTGTTGTTTTCCTGTGTTCGATTTTTCGACGTTCGATTTCACCCCTCCAGTCTCTGAAGAAGGCGACATTGCGTTAAAAAAAAAAGTTAGCCACGAATACAGGATAGTAACAACCTCGTGTCCGGCTCAATAAAAGGAATCGATCATTGAAACACCAACATGTCGAGGTTTATTGAAAGTCATACATGGAGAATTAGTTTCCAATTTTTACAATATCGTTTCCGAATTACATCTCTGACAAACAAATTTAGAATTTCTCATCTTCCCTCACTTTCGACTACAACAACGCTTTCTTCCCCAGAAGGATAGAGGATAAAGCGTATTGATAAATCCCTTAAAAATGCGCATTCAACTTCAATTCAGACTGACTTAAGTTGTAAATAATTACTGAATTTGTGACTCAATGACAATAAGAAATATTGGTGTCACCAAAGGGAATGGCTATGAATGTTTTTTGGGAGATAAGCAGCTCTGTTTTAGGTACTTTTTGCGATTGGACTCTTTATCTACATCAAAACGGTAAGAGGTAGTTTGCATTAGGAAAATACTAATGGATACCTTCTCATGAATTTTAACACCAAATTCTGCAGCTGCATATCAAAGCCACATGCACTAACGCGCGTTAATTTAGAGTCATATTTTAACGACAACGAATATTGGAAAGGATAGGTTATTTGATGCAGCAGCTCAGTGTACAGTTTTGAATTAGAGCAATAATCCACTGAGTTGTTCTCCTTACAGTTGACATTTATAGAATTACTATTCACTTACCAAACTCGAGCGGATGAATCTCCGATTGCAGATCTTGCATGGAAGCGTAGGTTCATCTTTGATTGCAGATCCTGAATTATTTTGATACAAACAAATATAATTGCTTTTAAAAGGAACGAAATAAATATTTAGTGTAAATTTAATGCTTACCTTTTTCTGGCATTACAAACGAAGAATGAAGAAGTCTATTTCGAACGCCTCATACCGCGCGTTTCCAAAGGCAACAGCTCTATGTTATGTATCCGTTGCTAGGAGTTGTGACATTATTAGCTAACGTTTTCATGGGTGGTGCTGAGTACTGGAAGCAGCATTGCAAACGCCACATGAATGCGGATGGAACTGATTATGAAGAACATTGATATGGTGAACATCGCTATGGTGAACATCGATATGGTGATATGGTGTGATTTGTTATGAATTCTTGTATTACTTATTTTTCGAATTTATTTTGCAGTTAACGAAAGAGCCAAAAAAAGCGCACGACATAAAAGCTATGTTGCAACGTCTTTTACAAAGCCTTCATATCATGAAAAAAAAACACCAAAACAACTTGCAAACTTTTCTACGTACCCTTTATTTCTTTAAGACACTAATGTAGCGCAAAACACAAATATGTGTTTGTATGAGACAAACAAAATTTGATTTTCACAATTCAAACTAACTGTAAGTTCTACAGAATTATCAAGAGATATGCGAATGAAAGACATTTTGTGTCCGTAAGTAGAAAAAGATGAGAGCAACTTAATCGAGTTTATTTGAAGGAGTGCGAAGGAGAAGAAGATAACAAATGGAATAATTGTACTTTGAAGGAGATCTTGACTACTTCACGCAGAAAAGCGATTTTACTTATGAAGAAGTGAGATTGAAGTGTTTAATGTCAGTTTTCCTTGTCAGAATTTTCAGATTCGAAGGCCTTTTCCGTTTCTTCGGAGAGAGGCATCATAGTCTTCGATCCGCATCTAGCAGTTGGTACGAGTTCAGCTCTAGAAGCAAACAATGTATCACCGCATGTTGGAATCACCTTCCTTACGCTATGAAGAAAGAAACGCTCACTGAGAAAAAGGGAAACTGAGACAAGTAGCGTCAATTGGGTCATCCGCACACAAAACATATGGTGCGTCTAAGTTCTCTGGGAATGAGGAAACTGAAAAAAAAATTACTTCACAGGTGTATTAACCCTTGCCTTCAGTTCTTCTGAACAAACGATAAAGCGATTGTATGGATGTACCAGCACGTTGTGGACGTCCACATTGGCTATACAATCCTCATATATAAAAAAGTTAAACTTCCGCCAAATACTCGCTATATGTTCTCATCAAATAATAACTAAATGGTGCTTAGTTGTTGCAAATGGGTAAGATATGTGATTTTTGAGGCTTAATGGGAGAGAAAATTGACGTTTTCACTGCTATGTGCTAGTAATTCGCTTGCGATTTAATTCCATCTACGAAGATAAACAACATTGATTTTCAAAGTTTTCTAAATTCTGTTTCAGATTGATTTTTTCGGCAGGTAGACTTTTGCTCTACTTCGTTCAATACACTAGTGGGAGAATAAATGTCGTATCCAAGTGAAAAACAGCATACCCGTTGCGTTAGAATTCGCAGAACGATGACCACGGAAAGGTACCGCAAGACGAGCAAAGGAGCTTCCCACATGACTCGCTGTCCGTCTTAATCCTAGCGCTGACCTACGTCCCAAAGTAGCAAAGGCAAACGAACGAGATACTGGGGATTCTTCCGAAATTATTCTCGTTTTCTCAGAAGTCTCCTGCTCTTTTGATAAGACCCTGCAGTGAAAGACGTGAACAGAAAAAAACTTGACTGGAATGTATTTTGCTATGGTAAACTTTCCAGAATGAAAGAAACGTAGAAAAATTATGTACACCAACCTTCTTATATGCTTCTTCAATATCTCACGTAGATTATGAGAAGTTATGTCAGTAATGGTAAAGCCTGGCCAATGGATGTCTCGGCCAAAGTCCATGAAAATCTACATGAAAATATGTAAAGACATGTTGAACCGTCAGCGCTGCATAAGACATGAAGAGTACCTTTTTGTGAACTTCTTGAACAAAATCAACCATTACATCTTTGTCAGCGGCTTCCACGTACCAGTTCGCATCGCTGGAGATGTCCCTTATTGTCCATCCAAAAATGGGAAGTACGTCTGAACATGTAAGAAGTGCCACTTCTTGTGGATCAATACATCTCATTTGAGATATCCCCGACCTAACTTTGCCTAACAAAGCTCTTGAGAGTTGAAAGTGAACGTGTATACCAATGTTCGATAGAGAGGTTGCACATATACAGCAATGGTAAACCCATTGTTATTACAATAAATACAGTTTTACTAAATTTTACTACTATAAAATTGAATGCATTTCTGACCGTCTCTTTTGAGCCGAGAGAAATTTGCGAAGATTGTTCGAATGACACACAATCGTTGGAAGAAAATGAATTCGACATTGTTAATGTCGATTACGACGAAAAAAACAACGGAATACATTCTCTGGAACTCAGGATTCTCAACTGGCTGCGAGGGTGAATGAGTGGGAAGAATCACGAAAGTTGAGGGAACTCATACGCTGATCATGGAAATTTTGAGAAAAATGGAAAGGAAGGAGAGATGGAGATAAGATCTATGAAATTTGATAGAAGAAGTGCTTTGACATCTTCCTTGCGCTCCAACCAAGTTGACCTGACTCTTCTTTTACCTTCAAAACTCCCCTTATAACTAATAAATCTCTTGCTCACTAGACCTTGAATACAACTTCGTAAACGCAACAGTATTAAGTTTTGCGAAAAAAATTCAAACCTATTGAAATTCACAAAACTGAAAGTTTTCAAAAACGCTGTAGAAAGACTCGAAGTTAATACGGGTGATACTTCAACGGATCGCATTTACTTAGTAGAAAAAGTGAGTTTGACGTCTAGCTATGAATAATTCTCCTCATGCCTTGGAATATTGAATCTGAGGCTAAAACGTTTGAATTAAACTTTCTGAATCATTGCAAAGGGCTTTTGTAAGCATTAAATAAACAGAGTCTAGAGGGAAAATGTGAAGTGCTCTAAAAGGTAAAATCGCACAGACCTGTAGTTATTCCTATGAGATAACCAACTCAAGAAAGCGCAGACCACGTATCCTGAACTATTTGAAAATGGCCAATCTTACGAGGCTGGCTTCAAGAATCTGTTCCAAGCACCTCGCAAGAGTAGGAAAACATTTGTTGTAAACTGGATGAAAATAAATATGATGAAGTCTGGGAAAGAACTAAATTTAACGGGAAAGCTCGTCGTGTGCGCGAAGCTAAACGGGACGGGATTGTGCAAGGGGATGAATTCTAGTTTCCTTTTCTGTTGCATGGGCTACTCGTATTCCTTGTGTTTCAGCTTATTTTGTGTTTGGTGCTTAATTGAGAAGGAGAAGAAAAAAGTTGTAGATGCACGCGTATTTACATCTATTAGTGTCCGATGTACAAATACTAGAGTATTGTTCGCTTGCTTCTATCTATCTCGATTCATACGGTCTTGCCGCCGAGAGAACCCGAGGACTTGGAATCTCGGCTCTAATTCACCTTTTGACTTGTGCTCTGAGATAAGAGGTCAATGGACGGTAATCAACTAATGGAGGTGCGATCATGTTGACAAATTATTAAAATAATCCGACTATTTTTATTTACTTCTGGCTGCAGGTTACAACAGGCCAGGAGAATATGAAGATTACACTATCCTTCAAGAAAAATTGTTGGAAAACGAAAGAAGAATGTCAATTTCTGAGTGCAGCTTCACGCACCAATTTGAAGATGTGAAGATGATGTCTGACACTGCAAAGTCAGGATTCCGTTAGAGTACTATTAGCTCCAGTAGTAGTAACTCGAAAATTCTTTGCTCGAAACTGACAGTCATCAGTCTCGAGCAAGTGATTTTCGAGTTGCAAGTGTTGATTCTTTCTGCGAATGCCTGCGTTTGAAAACGTTATCTTGTGACTCAGCTGTGATAGATCCATAAAATGCATAGCTGTTCCAGACTAACGCAGACATTAGGCGATGTGAAAGCGACATAACCTTACCCTTAGTTTCCCCATATGCGGCTACAAGCTGCTGCGAAATTCATAATTTCTATTGTTCTGCCTTCCAACATTGTTCAACCTCCCAACATTTAATCCAGAGTGAATGTATTGACACGAAGTGTGAATTGTTCCAGCATAATACGGTAATCTCCAACACGTAATTATATTATAAGAATTCGCAGTTTCAAAGCTCCTTCACTCTTGTATTCGTGGAATGTAGACGCGACATATACCATTGGCGAGGAAATGGACGCGTGACGCAATCAACGTAGCTTGCGAAACTTTTGTTCGTTTTAGCGGTAAATTTAGTTTTGGAATATAGTTCTGAGTATTCTGTTTGAAGTCAGCAGAGCCAGATTCATAAGGCTACTTCAAAACTTGACTTGGATTATTTTCAGAGATTTCGACGGCCTCCAACCTGTTAGCCTGTCGAAAACGGGATTTTGAGGCACATACTATACACATACACATAACGTTCTTGACAATATTGATAACAACTCAAATTTTTTGATACTGGAAACAAATGTTATTACAAATCGACATTTCATTAATCGTAAGTCAGTTCAAAAGAAAATGGACGTGAGTCGTGAAGCATAAGTATTGAGTGACGTGCTCATTGCTTCGACGAATGAGATGAACAACAGGACATTTTAGTCGGAAGACTGGAACAGGAACATCTAGCTGCACCACACTGACATACTCAGACTTACTTTGAGGCAGACTGCGCCGCACTGTATATAATCACCTACGCAATGTTCCACTATAAGTCGAAGGATTTTAACAAGTCAGCATGTAGACTTCCACAAATACTGATTTCGTATACACGGGAATCATTCATAGTCTTCAGTTTTTTAGCGGCTATAGATACTTTCACCAGTACCTGCTTACTCTTCCTTTCTTCCATTTCAATACGTATCTATCCCCTCCTCCTTCTCAAACTAATACATATTGCCTACAAGCAGTGAGAACTATAATACCGCAAAAAAAAAAAAACTGAAATCAACACGAAATTAGAAAAAGATAGAAGTTTCCTGTTGCAGCGTTAATCTATAAACACTAATTTTTGACACAACGCGGCACCTTTAAGCACTGAACAGAAGCATCACCTCCAGCATTTCTTAAAGATTGAAAAGGAGATCCGTGATGTTCAATCAAAGAGAAAAGATTTCCTATCCTTAAGAAATGCTGGAGGTGATGTTTCTGTTCACTGCTTAAAGGTGCCGCGTTGTAACAAAAATTAGCGTCTACAGATTTCACTACTGCAATCCCTCCAGAGAAGGAGATCAGTGGGTCTGAATAACAAAGCATCTTTACTCTTTGACTGAACATGATAGTAAATATTCATCATGTTCAATCAGAGAGTAAAGATTTTCAATGCTTAAGAAATGCTGCAGGTGATGCTTCCGTTCAGTGCAAGGTCGCCCTCTCAGATGGCGGGTAGGAGTTAACCGCGGGCCAAAGCGGAATTGTGCCTGAGACGGAGATGGAATCATGAGATGGACTACTTGTATCCGCTGTGCCAAGATTAGTCCATAATAGCCGTGTATCCTGCAGGCGATCCGACCAAAAGCCTGTAATCAAGTTACCGGGAGCTGCACTAGAAATTGTTTAGAGTCACCTCCAGCAAATAAGCTCCACCTGTTCACTCAAAAGGAGACGACATCCTCCATAACATAGCCCTTGAGACTGAAGATTAGCAACCTAATCATGGGTTTTAAAGGCAAGAGTGGTGTAGTAGCCTGTGGCGGTTCCCTACACGAAATGTCTCAAATCCCTTGATGATGGTAGCTAAGCGTCCTATCTCCTTGAAATCGGAAACTGGAAACGGAATCAGAGGCTAAGCCGATGTGACAGGTCAGCCTAGGAGAACTCAATACTACATCTACGGCATACGGGTTAAAATAAAGTAGTAAACGCTAGGACTTTCACCTAACCGGCGCACAATAGCTGAAACAACATTGAAAGTCGGCACAATGTTGACATGCTGATGTGAACTAGCAGCTATACTAGAACGGCATGATATTGATACCTGAGCAGCGCAAGGAACAAGATAAACTGGCAGCAATTCAAAGAACAGCAAGCTTGGCTTCGAAATCATCTACTACGGCAGTCCACATATTAGCAAAGGAGTAGACATAATCACTTCTCAGCGCCTCAATCACGTAATCACAATGGTGGAACATTTCAAACGCATGTTGAGAGTAGTCTTTGTCAGTGATGAACTGCCAGATGTTCACGACGTATGCTAATCAGGTGAGCTGCTCGAAGCAAATCAAGGACAAGTTCTGAGAATCGCTGGTGAGAAAACCGCTCAGGCACCGCCGGAAGACACGATTATCGTTGCAGGAGACCACAAAGGACTTTCGGACCAATGAAGGATAAATGTCATGGAAGTTCCGGCTATGCAACGCATACCCAAGAGAAGGCGGTCAGAACTACCTTTATGAAGTGCTTAGCGCTAGTGCTTAGTGCTTATCCAGTAAGCTAGTGGGCGTCAACAATTGCGCTGCGCCGCTTCTGGCAGCATCATTAGCGCTAGGGCAGCCTTATGCCCCTCGCTACTCTTGCGCTACGTCTTACTGTCCAACAAGAAACAAAAGCGCGTGGAAGCAGTAGGGGGTTGAGGAAGAAGAAATAAAAGAAATAATGTTTAGAAATTGGATGAAACTATTTATGTTCCTGTTCTTGTTAGACAGAAACCACCCACTCATCTATGAGAATACAAACGAGTTTTAAAGAATTTTCACTGATATGTGTTATACCATATTTCTTTACTTTTTTCGCTTTCTAGGGATTTTTCTGCACATACAGCTAAGTAAGATTGGCTTCCAACACTTGACGCATCGCGAAGAATGTTTCACAGCCATGCACTATTCTAAAGCGTATTTCAATCCATTGACGACAGTACACGCTTTTGCGCGTCTCGCACGCGGGACAGGCGCGATTCAGGACATCGCGCAACCGCAGCTCAACGATGAGCCGCGTTGTCCCACGGCTACCACTTTTTCTGATGTGTATAAATGTCTGCATTTTTACATGATTCAACTTGTATTTGTTGCTAATTGCGTTAACATAAGACTTGTTTACTCTCATTCATTCTGCTTACATACAGTTAATTGAGTTTTAAGAGCCAAAGATGGACGAATCTGAGTTAGACGACTTGAGTAGTTTTAAAACTACTCAAATCTCTAACTCGTTGAATCTGAAGAAGATATAATGGAAATTACACAAAAGGATCTTCAATAATGCGTTAGTGCTGCTTGCGGATAAAAGCTGTGATTCGAGAAGAAGACTCTTCCCGAATCTCGAAGAAGAAGAAAACTCCTAATGACTGGGAGTTTTCTGAACGATTTGGTCAGCATGATCAGTCACGTAGCTGTCCCGAACCAATCGACTTTTACGAGATACATTTGAACAAGAAAGTGTTGTTAGTAACTGTTGAAGAAACGAATAAGCAGAGCAAAGCAAAGGGCCCTAAATTTAATGACAAATACGCCGCTGAAATCAAAAACTTTATTGGATTGTTTTTGACAAATAAAAAGGCCATTTTTGCATTGAACGTTTCCGAAGAATGCACAAAAAGGTTTGCAATATAACGTTTGAATTTGTTATTTGTTTTCCAAAGATAGGAACGTTTTTCCAAGACAATGTTGTGTGATACTGTTTAAGTACAAAAATCCTTTAAAGAACTGGTAAATCATGAAAAATAGCCGTTGAAAAGCGTGCGGCTCAACCTTGAGTAGTGCTGTCGTCAAGGGGTTAAAGCTATAGAGATGCCTGTTCGCCACTTATACTTCTAACCGGTCATATTTATTTAATGCTTAGAATAGATAGAAGTAAAGCGATAAAACGTTGTAGAAAGCAGAAATAAGAAAGAATGAAATCTTTCGCCTATCTCTTCTCGCTTCACATGAGAAGCACTAACGCGTTCGACTGCAATCGTTAATCGTTGGGGTTTGTGAACTCGTGCTAGCCTATACAATGACTTCGCAGATCAGTCGATGTAGTGTTTTTATTCTCAGAAACGAGGCTGGTAGCAATTTATCGACCCCAGAGTTATGAAAGGCTTAGCTGGAGCTAGGACTCGAAAGTACAAATGAGTTTATAGAATCATGTAAAATTTTATCTAGTAAAAGACAAGTACGAGCAACTAAAATATGCGCACTATGTAAACATTATATCCATATTAAAATAAAACAAAACACTGGTCTGAATAGTTTCTTTCAATTACTGAGCAGACATCCAGAATGTAGGTATCCAACGCCTGACGCGAACCTTTGCAGGTATGCATTTTACTTGAATATACATAGGTGTTTGTTTGCTACTCATATACTAACCACATTGACTCATGCATAGAAATGGTAAAAATGAGATGATAAAACGTTGTAGAGAGTAGGAAGGAGCTTATAGAATTATATGAAGTTCTTTTCAATAACGAGCCGAACACGAATAACTATGAAAATGTTTAACACGCTCTGTATAAACATTATATCTGTATAGAAGTTAACAACAGAAGTTTTTCTCAGTTATATAATAGCAGCCTTATGTAGGTACTCGAAATCCATTCTAATCTAGGATTTTAACACATTGCGATAGATGTAAAGTTTCTCAAATAAGGTCAGTGTTAGTTATTATAACAGCACATCACTTTGATATGGCTACTATGATATATCCTTGAGTTGGACGGAATGATTTATTTCTCCTCTTTAATCTCCGTTGACCCATAATATATGTTCAATTTCCCTTACTCGCATATCAGAACCTGTTGGGTAAATCACCTTTCTCTTGCTCTCCTCTTGTTCCCTTCAAAATCCGCAGTTTCTACCGTGCAATGGCACGTCACGCTGGTTCGGAGGTAAGAGGGAGGTGCGGTTTATATGACCCAAGCGCTAACGGAGATTCGCTATTCTTGGTACAGCCGCAGCTATAATTACGCGAAGATGCTGGAGGTCGACCGATTTCTACGGATACCCCTGACCCCACAACCATTAATAAGATGCTGAGAACTGTACAGCACCTACCTGTGGGTTCGAGCCTATCATCCACGGAACCTTCATAGCGGAACAATTTGAGACGGTTAATCTCCCTCACATTAGGAATGAGCAAATGGTGGAAATATTTGTACCTGAAAAACAAACTAATGTTTAATGATCAAGAAAATGGATAAGCAATGTACTTTCAGTTCTATTCTAATGCCAAGTCTATTTAAGATCATGACAATCATGTGTACCATTGCAAAAAGTTTCAAAATCAAAGTTTTTTGCAATGACCTCTAATTTACTAGCCAAAGTTACGATGTTTAAAGGAAGAATACCACGAATGTGGGGTGGTACGGATTTCAGGTGGAGCATCCATATACGTGGTGGTAAATTATGGAGACCGGGATGGTTCCGCTCATCTCTCTCTGAATCACTGCAAGCAGCCGGCCCCTGAATGCTGTTTTGTACGATGCTTTCCATTGCAACGCGCAACCCTTGCTCGCGTAGCGTCCCTTACTGCCTATCGGGGTCGAAGACGAATCGCAGGGCGGATGCGGCGCAAGGAGTTGGACGTTGTGATAGATGTCGCACAAAAAAGCATTCTGGAGGCGGCTGTTTGCAGTGATGCAAGGAGAGATGAGCAGAACTACCCCCGTCTCCATAATCTACGACCCCGTATACAGATACTCCACCTGAACTCCGCACCACCTCAGATTCGTGGTATGCTGCCTTTAAAGTCTCATGCCCTGATTTTATGTTTTGCAGCTTTCCAAAACGTCTACCGCAGTGTGAAACAATAAGGAAACGTAACCTTCACTAGAGTCTATTTCGAAAACTTTGTTTTGTAAATCGTGAAATGAATGAAAGTCAACGATGTAGCGGAAAGCAGTAAAGAGTTCTGCATTTTGTAAGACAGCCGATTGAAATTTGAACTACTGAGTTCGTTCTAGGAATGCGCATCAAGTCGACCCCATAGCGTCCGTCACAATATATACTTAGGAATTGCGCACGTCGATAACTGCGTTGCGGTACGGTCGACGGCAGGTCATTTATTGGATGCTCTGCCCATTTTGGTGCTGCAGCTACACCTTTGTATGACCGTCCAATGTCTTAGCAACTCCCAGATGCGATCAACACTACTTCAATTTGCGTAGATAGTGAACAACAGCATGGAGCTGTGAGTGAAATTCAAGAAATAACATGCCCTTTGGGAATTCTAAATTTGAAAAGCTTACGGGTTGGTTTTAGCTGCACTTAAAATCCTGTTTATATTGGACTAACTTTAAAGGCCATGCTATTTATTATTCATACACCATGCAAACTTCTTCTAAACCGTTTACTCCTTACAGTTCCAAGTTAGATTGTTACATTGCTGTTCGACTGATCGTCCATGGTATCAATCGCACAAGCAGGCACGAACACTATACACACAATATCCTTTGAAGCATATCTTGTGAGTGAGAGAGTACCATACGATCGCTGGTCCAAGTTGTATATATGAAGCGATAGACTCCCGAATAAACCAAGCAGAACTTGAAGAAAAACTTGTACTCAAAAAAAAAAAAAAGAATACGCAAAAGCAACGTATTTTCTTCGCTTCGAAAAAAACTACTACCTGTGTGGGAGTTAGTTGTTACTGTTGGTAGAATCGTTTCTACTGCAAGACGATAAGGTAGTTAACAAAAGACACTGTGGAAATTAAATAACCAGTTTCACTGCATTTATACACATCGAACGTGAAAAAACCGAGAAATAGTTCCTGTATTTAAATTCCATTGTACGTTATACTCACCTTTATGAATATTATTTGCAAACTATATATATTAGGGGTACCCAGAAATAATCAATTATTATTAGTGTGGATTATTTGCTCCAATCTAATTCAGAGCGTAAATCAGTAAAGACGTGTTTATATGGCAATATTATTGAATGGCAATTGAATTCAAACGTTTTTTATTACACCGTTGTAAAATGGCGGACAATCAATCAAATGAAGGACATTTACGTCATTGCATGCTGCATCATTTTCAATTGGGTGTTAATGTAAGGATCGCTATAAGGAACATATCTCATGCCTACGGAGGCGTGTTGAAGGTCAATAAGTCCCGACGCTGGTTAAGAAAATTTGTTGAGTTTGATAAGGACACTTTAAAATCACTGGTGAAAACTGGTTCTAAACTGAGCATTCAGGAAGTAGCAAACATCTACTTGGTCAACAGTCCAAGACATCTTCAAGAGATTGGGAAGGTTTACACGCAGAGTATATTGGATTCGCATCTAATATTGCATCACAATAATGTCAGGCGCATACAGCAAGATTAACCGAGGAGAAAATAAGGCAGCTAAAGTGGGAGGTTTTACCACATACCCTTTACTCTCCAGACATAGCACAATCTCATTTGAAATTATTCCCATCTATGGAACATTCCCCAAGTAATAAAAATTCCAAAGAAAAAATCGATGAAGTGTGCGCTCTTCTAGAATCATATTTTTCTTCAAAGGAAACGAAGTTTTGAACAAAGAATTGAAACTCTACTAGAAAGATGGCAAAAGATCCTTGATAACGACGGAGATTACATACTGAAACTGATTATTGCCACTGAAATAATTGATTAGTTATGGGTACTCCTTGTGCAAATGCATATATATATATATATATATATATTTACATTTATATAAACATTAAATATATATATATATATACATTTATATAAACATTAAGTATATGTATACGTATGTATATATATATATATATATATATATATATATATATATATATATATATATATATATATAGATATGTATATATGTAGATATGTATATATGTGGATATATATATATATATATATGTAGATATATGCACCAGTCTGAACGTCCGGCTAAACCCGGACATCAGACTTTCTGTGGTGTTCCCTTCGCTCGCCATCACCGAATAATGAAAATTAGTAATAGTGGCATTTTCTGTGAAATTAGATTTGTGTTCTTCTAACAACGCTCTCTTTTTTTTTTGTATGAATTAAGGCCGCGTATACGAGTCTGATTGTTTCCTGCACGTGGTGGCCCTGATTTAACTAAAAGCAATCAGGAGTTCGAGTGTACGCATTGGAGACGTATGAGCTATATAACCCGCACTGTTATATGGCGGACAGACACCGCTCTCTAACCAGCTCACACAACAACTATTCAGATTACATAACTAAATGGGGCAACAATGAGTTTCTAGAGTAACATTCTATGTCTATCAAGCGTAACAACTGAATGATAGAGTTCTAGTTTTCAAATGAAACCAGAGTGAACAAACTGAACACGGTGTTACACGAAAGCTATTTGCACTTCCTCAATTATAAGATGAATGCGTGGAGTGAGTTGGTTCCATCGGTAGGCAAAAGTGGCTAAAAGAAGAGAAGAGCATCAGATTTGTGTGCTTTTGATTCAAATGAATGGAACTAAGTACGGTACAAAAAGTGAGATCAGCAATATTGTCTCAGAGGAACTAATGCAGAAGAAGAAAAAAAAAACAGTAAAATTGTTCTGAAAACAGCGTACTGTTTTTTCGGTTCTGTGAGGTTTGTAAATGATGCGTGGCGAGTAAACTTTGTCATTGTCCCTGCTCCTTCCGTAACACTGCGGACTTTGCACACCTAAAACGTGAGGTGTATCCAGTGAACCTATAAACATTTGAGTTCTACAGTAAAAGTTGTAATATACCCCGTTGGAACAAACGCTGTTTCCACACCGTTTTTAGGACGATTAGGGAGAAATTGAGCGGTGCCACACTCTTATCCGTAATCTACTCCTCGAACAATATATTTTCCACACTGGGTCAATTTCGTTCATATTGCCTTTGAAGTACGAAATTACAAATTCTCTCCTAAGGTATCATTTAGACTCCAGAAAATGGGACAGCTCAATTCTGCAATCTCTCATTCATGACATTCTCCTCTAATACTTGTTCATCACCAGTTTAGGTCGTATCAGATCCAAATCTTCAACACCATTTCACTCGTCGCTCTTGGACATTCAATAGCTGTAATGATGTCTGCCGTCTTCTCTTTTCATCTAAATGGTCTCGTTTTCTCGCTTCGCGAGGTGGAAGGGATCACTACCGGGCTTATTCACCGCTGAGTAAGTCCCAAGTTTGATCTTCTTTGAATTTTGGCAGCGTAGAGTAGAATTGAATTGTGTACTACTTTTGAGCAGAACCAAGATTGTTATCGATCTTTATTCTGGCTAACGTTTCGGGGTGCGGGACAAGAGGTACCCGTGAAAACCGGCTGACCGCTCCTGTCCTTCCTTCAGCACCGCCCTCCTCCGCATAATTACGGCTGCCGCTATACGTCCTCCACGACCGCCTGAGATCACCTACACCCCGTCTCCCTATTGCTCTCTAATCAACGCCGCGTTCCTTTTTTCTTTTCTTTTATTGGAAATTCACATTATAAGATGCAAAACCAAATTAACTACCTGGTCAACAACCAGGGAACGTCCATCGAAAATAGGCTTTAGTTGCTCAATGAAGTTGAAGAAACAAAAAATACGATGTTGTTCTTGTGCGAGCTAATGGTAGAACACGAAGGAACTGAATTCTTAGAATCTGGAGAAAAAGAAAATTACAAACAAAGGCGTAACTGAAGCAGGAGAAAGCGGAGTAGCAAAGCAGAGTAGTAGTAAGGCCTTGACGCGACTACTATGAAGCTATCGTATTCATGAACAATTACAAAAAAAAATACCATGAACAGTGGAAAGGAAGAAAAAAGTAGAAGAGATTGTCACCACAGTCACACTATCTATCGACGCGGACGTGCCAGGACAGTCCGTATGGAGCTATCGAGCTAGTTCCAAGAAAATACATTGCATTTTTCTTTAAATCTAAATTCAACCTTTAGCCTGAACATATATCTTCCAACAGTGTCGGTACGTACCAATTTCTTTTCGCACGTGGACATAGTCGAAAAAGTAGTAGTAGTAAAAAAGAAAAAGAAATAGTCGAATGCTGGAGGCTAATGAAGTGTATGAAATTGCTAGACCTGGCATGTAGTTTATGACGAACTGTAATGACACGAAGGGAAGTTTGGCGCCATTTTGCGAAAAGTTCGACACTTTCGACTTCTTTGGAATCGGAGGCTTAGGCAAACGTATATCACTGCTAAGACTGCCCACCAGAACATGTTGCAGTTAGGGACGACCTGTGGTCAAGCTCAAACTCATCAAGGCAAGGCTGCTTAGTATGGCTGCTTACTATGTGAAGAAACAAGTTGCAACTTCAGCACACATTTATAGTATCAGTACCCTGCTCACTAGATCCTGCTCGAACGGTTTACGGACCTTGACGGGGGCTCATTGACCTTGACGGGTACTACGCCGGGCTGAGGTGTGGATGACGAACTCTACTCAACGCCGCGCGCGACCTTCGCACCGCGACGAAGTGGTGGATGGTGCGTGCATTTTGAAGGGGGAGGGGGGAGGTGAAGAACGAATTGCCGCAGCGAATTCTGATATACGGATATAGTAAGCTAAGCGCGTATTATTGGGCATAAAAGAGAAGAAGTAGATCCTTCTATCCAATTTAACTTTATATAAGTAAAAATTATCTCAAAAAGATGCTCTAGGGAAAAGAATAACATACATGTTTTTTAATTAACTAATTTGCGTTCAATTTTCAACTGCAGCAGCTATAATAACAGCAACTTTATGCGTTTATTACTTTGTATACATTCTTTTAACTCCTTTCTACATTTTACCTTTTCAAAATTTTGCATAGATAGAATATTTATATACAGCGCATGTCAAATATTTCAATACTTGTTTGTACGCTTTATACAGTTTTATATAATGAAACTTTGTATGGTTCTTCAAACTTCTTTCAACAGCGTTTTATCGCTTCATTTCTACCTATTCCCTGCATAAAATCAATATGAGAAGTTAGGTATATTAGTCTCGAACAGAGGCCTTTACATTTTCGAGATATACCTTTACGTACTGTGTATGTCTGCGAGGCATTATTCGCGCCTCGTTAATCGTTGGATGCCAGTTTTACCCAGCTAGATAACCAAAAAGAAATCCTTAGAAAGCGAAAAAAAGTAAAGAAGATAGCATAACACCGATCAGCAGGACATTTTTTGAAACATCTCTTGCATTCCCAGAAATGGATGAGTGTTTTCCACCTAACAGGTCGAAACAGGATAATTTCGTTTTCACTCGCATTTCTAAGTGGCATATCACTTGTACAAACTCTTTCGTTCTTTCCTTCTTTTATATTAACTTACAAGCACACTTTATGTAGACCTTCGAACAACATCTAATACCAGGTACTTTCCTTTCCGTTCGATTCTAAAAGCGCATCATAAGAACTGCAGGCGCGGCGAAAAAATCGTCGTAAAAGCGGTAGACGCTGCGAAATGGGTGGGGAGGGTGGCGCAGGCGGGGCGTCTTGAAGACATAGCACAAGAGGAGCAATCAGGCTACTGTAGCGATTATTACGGTATCAGGAGACGCGCGGTGCAATTAACGACGCTCATTAGCCTTCTGGATACGCGGCGGCACATCATACTGGTACCTCTTGACCGTTCCCTAACGTTTCGGCGTCGTCGCCTTCTGCAGAGCCTAGAAAATCAAAGACGTATGTAATGCACCCCTCAAACGCCTCGTCTTCCCACAAAATATGATTTAGCAAACAGATTACACAAAGGCTATCTCAGAGAAGCTGACCACAACTGCGCTCACCTTGATAGCCATTATCATGATTGGACTTTTGCTGCTGCATTGAAGTCATAACAACACCCCTTTCAAGTAGCAGTTGGTTTACGATGTTGGTACGCGAACCAGGTACAGCTAGTCCGCAATAGAGTCGGTGATAGACTTTGTGAGACACCTAACTGCGTCGTTGCAAAAGGAAGGTAGAGGAGCTTGCGTTATCGGGAGTTATCTATCTGCACATCTGCAACTTATGAGGGGCTAAGTACACTGGCGAAACAGGAAAAACACTATGTCTCCCGGTCAAGGTGCACCTGGATGGGCCCGTAAAATCAAAACCATCAACTCCTTTAGGTGCTCAGACGATGTCATGATGACAAAACTCCTTCCAAGATAGCAGTCACGATCTTGACACACGAATAAGATGTTCTTTCGCGGAAAACATTAGGAGTATTCTACATAACAGCCAGAAGTGCAACAATGAATCCTAAAAAAGAATGTATCGCTGTGACCAACGAACTGGCGCCGTATCAAGACCTATGCTGGTTTTGACCTACGGGGTCAGCTGCAAGGGGCATCCTTATTAGTTACTATTATCGGCGCAATTCTAATAACTGGTGGTCCGCTAACATCGCAGTTTTATGGCTATCAAGATGAGCGCTGTTGTGGTCAGCTTCTCTGACGTGATCTGATATGAGTAATCTATTTGCTAAGTCATATCTTGTGGGAAGAGGAGGCTTTGAGGGTGTAGATTACATGTGTCTTTGAACTCTCATCTTTGAAGAAGGCAACAACGCCGAAACGAAGAATAAAGATCGATAACAATCTCAGTTCTGCTCAAAAGTAGTATACAATTTATATTTTCACCAATTTGCATGCACTGGAACGTTGTGCAGTTAGGTCATAACACACAAAAAAGAAGAAATGCAAAGACGGAAGGACTGAACCAGAATGAGTCCACATCTCAGCCCGGCGTAGTACCCGTCAAGGTCAATGAGCCCCCGTCAAGGTCCGTAAACCGTTCGAGCAGGATCTAGTGAGCAGGGTACTGATACTATAAATGTGTGCTGAAGTTGCAAGTTGTTTCTTCACATACTAAGCAGCCTTGCCTTGATGAGTTTGAGCTTGACCACAGGTCGTCCCTAACTGCAACATGTTCTGGTGGGCAGTCTTAGCAGTGATATACGTTTGCCTAAGTCTCCGATTCCAAAGAAGTCGAAAATGTCTCTTTTCGCAAAATGGCGCCAAACTTCCCTTCGTGTCATTACAGTTCGTCATAAACTACATGCCAGGTCTAGCAATTTCATACACTTCATTAGCCTCCAGCATTCGACTATTTCTTTTTCTTTTTTACTACTACTACTTTTTCGACTATGTCCACGTGCGAAAAGAAATTGGTACGTACCGACACTGTTGGAAGATATATGTTCAGGCTAAAGGTTGAATTTAGATTTAAAGAAAAATGCAATGTATTTTCTTGGAACTAGCTCGATAGCTCCATACGGACTGTCCTGGCACGTCCGCGTCGATAGATAGTGTGACTGTGGTGACAATCTCTTCTACTTTTTTCTTCCTTTCCACTGTTCATGGTATTTTTTTTTGTAATTGTTCATGAATACGATAGCTTCATAGTAGTCGCGTCAAGGCCTTACTACTACTCTGCTTTGCTACTCCGTTTTCTCCTGCTTCAGTTACGCCTTTGTTTGTAATTTTCTTTTTCTCCAGATTCTAAGAATTCAGTTCCTTCGTGTTCTACCATTGGCTCGCACAAGAACAACATCGTATTTTTTGTTCCTTCAACTTCAGTGAGCAACTAAAGCCTATTTTCGATGGACGTTCCCTGGTTGTTGACCAGGTAGTTAATTTGATTTTGCATCTTATAATATGAAATTTGAATAAAAGAAAAGAAAAAAGGAACCAAGAGAAAGAAGAACCAAAAGCTATCCAAAAAAGCTTCAAAATTTTGCCTGCGCACAATCGATTAGGCGGGTGGGAGGCAGGACATTTGAGTCCGAGTACGTGCCGCTTATGTTCAGTACGTTCGGCAGCGGCTGCGATGTTACTCCATTGTACAGGCTTCTCCAGCATCAATTACATGAGAAAAGATTTCCCCTCAATCAAGATTCACTTGAGAGAATACACCCTGTCCACCAAGTGCTCTTATAAATAAAACTGGTGAGTAAGCAAGTCCACAGAACTGCTAGCTTTTGTTTCAGAAGCTGCTTCCAATGGACTAACCTGTGAGACTGTGAGAACGTCTAGAAATAGAGGGAATAAGTTCACGAGAACTTTGATCAAAAGCGTTTGTGCCGGTTGACATCAAATAACCTCCAGAAATCGATCTTAGAAAATAATCATACTAAATATATCCTGATAGAGCATCATCTGAGCAGTTTTAAAATACAGCACTTTACCTGCACATGCCGAACACTCAAAACAAAACAAAAAACGCAAATTTCGAAGTTTTTGCCACCTCTTTCAAGTCAGAGTGAACGAAAAACTCCTCCTTATGACAATACGTTCACATGATATTTCGGTGGCAAGGGTAGGATAACTGTTCACAATTAGCAGGGGATGAAACGACATCGCTGATTTCCGGGTAAACGTCCTTCAACATTCGATACTGAAAACAAAGTCGAAACTATCAGTTCGAATTCAAATTATTCTTCTTCATCACTTTCTAAGGCTGTCAAGTTTTTTGGCGAAATAATCCTAAATCGACTTTAAGACGAGATAAGAGGAGTTTAATGAGAATCCGTTGTAAGAACAAAGTCTCATCTTCGAACGAACTTACATACAATTGAATTACTCTCCACAGATATCAACTTGTCGATTGTCAAATTGAAGCAAGACCCAAGATTGTTAACAAACTTTATTAAGGTTAACATTTCGGCGTCGTCGCCTGCGTGAGAGCCTGGAAAGTCAGATCATTTGTAATATATCCTCTCAAATGTCTCATTTAGAACAAGTCATAATTCTGTAAGATGCCACACCCAAAATCAAAACCAAGATAGCCCAAATCGTTCTGGGTACCTAAGTAGCCGCGTTGCCATGACATTAGCGGATCTCCGCGTGATAAAATCGCTCCGTTTATACTAATTAGGGTGCGACCCGCATATGACCCCGTAGATCTAAACCGACAAAGGTCTTGACACAGAGCCAGTTTGTTGGTCACGGGTATGCACTCTTCCTTTCTATTCATTTTTGGTCTTTTAGCATTTATTCAAAATGCCTCCAAAGTTCTGCAAGCCACGGTTTCGGGTTCGCACGATGGGATCGTGGCAAACTGCAAAAAGGAGCATTTTCATTACATCTTTTGCGATGATTCCGAGAAGGGTTGCTGCTTTTGAATGTTTCATCCCATCTAGATGTTCTTTAATAGGAACAAAAGAACATATTACACAGCTTGAAATCAGGCAAATGCGATCGTATATTCTGTTTCGGAGTAATTGCTTCTTGAGATTTGTTCTTGATACATTAGCAATGTGTCCATTAGAAGTTGCGATCCGCTGCGCTAGGTTAACCGCATCCCAGATAAGCACAACGAACAACCCAATGAATCTTTTGAGTTCGATTTTGGATGTAGCATCCTATGGAATGATTACATTTTCTGGATGATGCATTTGAGAGGATATATTACAAAGGGCTTGACTTTACAGGCTCTGATGAAGGCGATGACGCCGAAACTTTAGCCGTAATAAAGTTTTTTTTTTTTAACAATCTTGGGTCTTGCTTCAATTTGACAATCGACAAGTTGCAATCTCTATGTCAAGATTCAAGGAAGGTCGAACTTTCGCGTTTCTCCACGGATGATTAAATAATTTCTTTCTTACAGGCATTTCTATGTCAACTAATTACTTAGCAAATCTTCCAACATCGTCTCTGCAACCACCTTTGGTGATATTACTGATTATTCGAAACTCCACACCAGTGTATGCAAGGGAACATAATTATCATAGATAACTCACCATTATGAGATCATTGTATAGAATAATTTTAACTTTTCGGCGATTCAAGCTGCTCCATTCGAAAGTCCCTCCAATCGAGTATCCTTCGACGGCCTTTATCAGTTTTCTTCGTGCGCAAACCAAATGTGGCTAAAGCTGCTTGATTAACTATTAATGCAATTGTTTGTATGGGAACAAGTACTTAATCAAACATAAAACTGCTCCATGAAATGCTTCATGTCAGTGATGAGATATCAGAAAAAAAGTGTGTGTCAAAGAGTCTGATGTAAGTTAGTCCACGTAGGATGCCCCAACGCGTTCATTTCAATTCAAATTATTTTGAAGTTTACAAACGGGGGCCTAGCGTACACAGCTTGCACTGACTTGTGGAAGTTAGCCAATGTATCGACCAGTGTATTGTCCTCCCAGACCAGTCTCTTACCAATATCAACCAGAAAGGATGAAAAGCTTTTTTTTTTTGGCTGTTTCGAACCATCCGTGCAGTCCTCTTACTAACACTACTACACCCACCCCCAGAAAAGAAAAACACTATGGGAACTAAAACCACTAAAAAATGAAGTTCACGAATATGAGCACGATAGTGCTCAATTCTCTCTAGTAATCTAGAAAGTGGTGTGTGAAACAGCGCTGTGTGGTCTTGCCTTCTCAATGGGCAACTCCTTATGCGATCGAACGCGGGAAACCTCGTTTTCTTCCAACGTTCAAAATCCAACTAATATCAATATAACTCAGGCAGCCGTGGACACCTTGCGGATTGTCATCGTTCTATTACCCGTAATAGGTTGCATCGTTAGGAAGATAGGTTCATACAAAACTGTTTCACACACACACACCCTTTTCCGGATCACTAGGGGAATTGAGACGTTTATGCTCACGAACTACACCTATACTCCTATACATCACTGAAGAGATCCCAACATCGTCAATTTCGTGATGCTCCACCTTTAATCCAATAATCAAATTACTCTAATGTTATTCGACTCGTTTAAGACCGCACACACGAGTTGCGTATACGTTACTAGTGCGAGGTCTTGCTTTCACTAGGTATTCGCACGTTTGTGTTTGCCTACTGGAAGCGTACGAACTACATAAGTAGCACAGTTAAACTGTGCACAGTTTCTCAAACACTGCGAAAAGGTGCTGTCGTTAACCACACTGCCAGAGCTCATGCCCTGACAGGTCAATGCCTACGAGAAATACCGAACCATGTAACATTCGTTTCGTCACTTTGAAGCGTCAGGAGCTGTTCACACGAACTCCAACAAGCCGCAATTTCCAGACTACTGCGTTGCATTTGCATTGCAGTAACCACAGTATTACGTATCCTCCCGTCATCATCACTGACAAACACACATTTATTTCACATTTATTTCATTTATTCATTTATTTATTCCGGCGATGTCAATAAGAAGAAAGTGTCGCATGCGCTACATACGACCTTGGAAGGATAAATACGCGGGGAACAAAAAAAAAATCGGTGTTTTCTTTTTATAATGGTGCGATTTTAGCTGCAACGCACCACCTTGTGCACGCGTTGCATTCAGTGCGAACAGCCGACAATTGGTGAACATCGTAGCGATAAATAAGCAATAAATAAACAAATAAATAATAAATATTAAGTAGTAAATAAATAATGAACGGTAAACAATAAATTGGCAAGTAATAAATAAATAATCAATAAATAAATAATAAGTAAATAAATAAACAATAAACAATTAAATAATAAATAATCAAATAAATAAATAAATATTGCACAAATAAAAATTAATTAATTAACTAATAAGTACCCTAAAATCTCATAGATAAGGCCGCCAAAACATAAGGCCGGTCTGAGATCTACGCTCGCATGCACTGCGGACGCAGTGCATTCCCTTTTTTATAGGTAAATTTGTTGTTCTCAACTTTTTTATACCTTTCATATATTGTTACTCAGGAGTTGTTTAGGAAGAACTCGATGGCTAGAAGAAATTCATAAATAGCTGCTTACAAGCTTGACGCGGTGAAGTTTAATTTAGAACATGGAACATCAGTTGCAGCCGGTCATTTTGAAGTAGCGGAACATTTGATTCGAATTTGGAAGCCAGACAAGGAAAACAGTTGCCGTCAACAAAACGTGCTCGCCGCTTCGGAAAATTGAGGAAGCTGTGTATAAATGGATTGTGTAGAAGCGAGCGGCAAGCAGAACTGTGATGGTTAAGGACATTAGAGCAGAAGCTCTACGGTTCGCAGAGGAATCAGGGTGGCATGATTTCAAGGCGTCGGCCCCTTGGTGTAAAGTTTTTATGAACAGAAAAAAATTACCTAACTGTTAGAAGGAGAATCAGCGTAGGTCAACCACTGCCAGATGATCATGTGGAAAAATGTGCCAACTTTAGAAAATTTGTGCAAAAAATCTCTACATATTTCTCCCAACCTCGGAAACGTCGACAAGGTTCCAGTGTCCTTTGACATGGTTTTTGGAAGGACCGTGGATAAAGTTGGAGCCGAAACTGAAAATATTGATTCGACAAGGCACGAAAAATCGAATTTTACCGTTGTCCTCTCCGTGACCGCCGCCGGAGAAAAACTGAAGTCGCTGACCATTTTCAAAAAGAAGTTGATCCCGAAAGAACCTTTCTTCCTGAGGTTGCTATCAAGGCCAATGTCTAGCTATAGCCTCCCGAGGTTGCCATTAACAAGCCCTTCAAGGATAACTTGAAAACAGGATGGGAACGATGGATGACCAACACAGCAGAAGCTAGGTGTTCCAAAAGCGGCATCAGGAAGAGGATGAGCTACAGCAAGGAAGCCGCTTTGGTGAGCGACAGTTTCTATAGTAGGATCAAAATTAAATCAATCAAGTACGCAATTGCATACGTGGCTGGCTTCCCACTAGGCGCTTCGGTGGAACGTAGCGGCTAGGAGTGTGGTGAAACATTTACTGGCACCATCCGCCCTAATGCAAACCAAGTCTTTCATCTTTTCGGAGTCGATAAATTGGTACAGACCTGTCTTGGAAGATAAAAACACTGATTTGATCATCGGCTGGCCCCGACAAGTCATTGTATACGCCAACACGCGTTCCAAATCCTTAACGATTACGAATTGAATAAAATGCTTAGGCAGATCATAAGTACATTGATACGCCAGTGAATTTATCCTCTATCCTTTAATAACAATAATAACAATTATAGTAACAATTACAATTACAATTACAATTACAATTATAATTACAATTACAATTACAATGTAATGATATAATAATAATATAATGTTTTTGTATGAATTTAGGCGAAAGATTTCATAGTTTTCTTTCCTCAGTTCTATATTTAAGGAACATTTAAACCTCAGCTTCAAACACTCCTTCAATCACCTTGATCACCTTGACTCCCGTTGATCTTGGAACTGGTCGAGCGGGCGCCAGTAATTCTTCCACTCCGATCGCGTGCCAGAGTCGCCCAGTGGTTCCTCTTTTCGCGTGGGACACAAAGGGCATCATAATTTACTTTGGAGGACTTCGTAAAGAAATCTGACCATAGGGTCGGCGGTCTTCCTCTAGTGCGCTCAATATCGTGGGGAACCCAGTCGTTCACGGCTCTGGTCCAACGGCTATCGTTAAAGCGCATAACGTGTCCGGCCCACCTTATTTTCCTTTCCTCGGCAAACGCGGCGGCATCTCTAATCTTCGATCGCTGACGCAGGAGAGAACTTCGAATCCCGTCCCTCGCTCGCGGGAAGCAGGATACTCCTAGCATTATTCTCTCAATTGCGTTTTCTTCCTGCTTGCGAAATGCCCAGGTTTCCGAAGCATAGGTCAAAGCAAGAAGTACGGTGGTGTTGAAGAGGTGAGCACGGAGCCGGGTGTTCCTGGTCTTCTTCACTACATCCTCGATGCTCTTGTACGCTCCCCAAGCCGCTCGTCTCCTCCTGCCCAGCTCGGGGGTCATGTCGTTCATCATGTTCAGTTCCCGACCCAGATAAACGTAACTGGTGCATTCGGATATGTTCGTTCCGTTGAGCGTGAATGGGGCATCCGAGACTCATCCGTTGCAGATTCAGCTGAAGACCGATGCATCCACATGTTTCGTCGAATTCGGTAGGCATTCGTTTCGCTTGGCTGATGCAAGGTGTTATCAGTACGATGTCATCAGCAAAGCGCAAATGGTATAGCTGCCGACCATCAACCTTCACTCCCATGTCGTCCCATTCCAACTTTCGCACTGCGTTCTCGAGGGTGGCTGTGAATATTTTGGGTGAAATTGTATCACCCTGTCGGACCACCCTCTTCACGTCAATGATGATATATTCTTGTAGAATGTCGAAATTCTGGTCGTGAAGTTACTGTACAACTCTCGAAGTCCCTTTATGTACTGAGTAGGGACGCCTTGGTTGTCCAAGGCTTCCACGACCGCTTCCGTCTCAACTGAGTCGAAGGCCTTCTTTAAGTCGATGAAGGTGAGACAGAGCGGCATCTTGTACTCTCGTGATACCTCGATGAGTTTCGAAACAGTGTGAACTGTGTATATATTATATTGGTATTGAACAACTCCTTCAAGCAACTGAGAAGTTGTAAGCGTTTCATAACCATGTCTACTGCACGTGCTGCGTTGCACCTCTATGACTCCTCCGCGTGTCTATCTCCTTTGAACGTTTGCCTCATGTTGGTAACGTGCTTTCTTGAGTGCGTATCGTTAGGTACCCGCAGCCTTCGCGACAACCTGTCCTTAGGGGAAACGACTGGTAACGGCTATCGTTAATTGCTCTACGCAGCAGTTAATAGCGTCACCAGAGCATGGCCTGCGCTCGGCTTACGCCTCTCCCATCACATCGTCCATCTTCGGCCCTCATAGTCTAATGAGGTGCGAAACATGCCTCGCAGGAGCAATTATCTCTGGTGTTGCTTCTACACATAGTATCGATCGCCTACGTATAGAGATACATCGAACGATTGCACACGAAATCACAGAAATAGAAAATAATAGTGTTTTATTTATGTAAAACGAACAAATCGAAACTTTTACAAACTACTGCAATATCTTACAAGAATTAAATAGTCTGTATAAATACAAATACACATTTATATCTTCTATATAGTTTTTTTTTCAATCACAAATCTACATCTTTCAAAAACCAGGTTCTGGTTTCTACACCTTTTAACTTTTATTTTGTAACGTTTTCAACTTTCAGCTTCATTTATGTTTTCTGATGTTATTTTTTTTCTTGTGCAAATCTTTCACGTTCTTTCTTCATTTTTAGCATTTTCACTTTCTACGTCCTTTTCCACTTACTACGTTGTTACCTTTTTGTTCTTTGAACCTTCCTAGAAATCAACTCTATTACTTAATTGCAATACAAACACGGCACATGACCTCAGTGACGTCGCGATGGATGGGCGTGGCTAAGTGATCATAGGCGGACTAAGATATACTCTGGCCTACCGACAGCCTCTTCTGCAGGTACTTGTTCGGCCGCGGGTACCTAACGACTGCGCCCCCCCCCCTGCTTCCTTCAGAAAATGGAAACACACATGCAAATGGCTGCATGAATAGCGAACAGTTAACATGATCTGGCGTGGAGCGTTATATCTATCAGTAGTATGCTGTCGTTAACGTCATTTTATGTTAAAGCATCATTCTGTGAGGGAACAGAAGGAAAACCCTTACTGCGAGTAATACTTTCAAATTCTTTATATTACATTGGCATCAACGAAGTGTTTGAAGCTGAGGTTTGAACGTTCTCCAAATGTACAACTGAAGCGTTTACAAGGGTACTATGAGATCTTTCGCCTAAATTCATTGACTTAATCGGAGGGCTGATGTCATCGCCTGACGCGATTACCCGTATCCTCGCCGAGGTGTGCCGTCCTTGAACATTGCTCTGCCAGCATTCTCGATCTTCTGTGAGATTCTTGCGCAGAATCAATCCATTCGTCGCTATTCCACATTCTGCGAAACCTTACGTCTCGCCTGAACTGCCTATCCACGCCAAGTATCCTCAGGTCCTCTTTCACCACCTCTGTCCGGAACTTTCTTCTTCCGCCAGGTGGCCTTTTCCAGCTTGAACTCGTCAAACTTCTCAACACAATGAAGAAGGCGGTCTGATGTTCTCCTTCAAAACGTGACCAAAGAAGCGTAAACCAGTTTTTGTGCTCTTCGAGTTTCCATGGCGGTGCAAGATGTTGAAATCTTCCACGTGTCATCCACTGGTACGTCATAAAATTCATTGTGGCATACCGCAGGCCAAAAATACCCAACCAGTCGTTTAAACGTTTTCCTTTCCGTACAATCAAATATCTTCATCATCGCAGACGATGCTGCTTAACTCTACGATCTGTACATTATGGTGAAGCGGATTGCAGCTAGATAGACAGCTTGACTTCGCTGGTAATGGGGGGCGACCACAGGCATTTTGTTAAGGAGTTAAATGTAGAAGTTGCCTTAGCGCATCTTTGCTGAATATCTTTCTCGCAGCTGTCATCGAGTTCTATCGGTTGTCCGTCCACCCTGATTCCCGTTCGAGGTCTTGAAGAGATTCACATGCTTGCATTTATCAGGGAGCAGACGTAGTCCACAGGGTTCAGCTAGCTTCGATACAAGGGTGACAACAGTTTCGTACTGCTTTCCTCGAATATAACAACATCGTCAGCGTACTCGAGATCGGTCAGGGGGCGTCCTGATGGTGCTAGAATGATATCCGCAGGGCACTGATCTACTGTTCTAATGTTTCTAACGAATAATGTCGTCGATGGCGAAACTAAACAGAAAGAATCCCGCCACTGCCCTTTGTCTTACTCGCGTTACCACCTCAAACGGTGTTGTACATGCGGCTGGTGTTCGAACTGCAGCTGTTGTTCGTTGATTCATGTAATCAAGCAAGCGAACTAACTTTCTTGGTACTCCATCGACCCTCGCAAGTCATTGTATAGACCGACACGCGTTCCAAAACCTCAACGATTACGAATTGCAGTAAAACGTGTTGGCGCATCTCGATTGGATTGATACGCCAGTGACTCTATCCTCCTGTTCCTGGTTAATGCGCTCCAAAACCTTGTTCACAACACGTAGCAAAGGGAATCCTCGATAGTTCCTAGGGTCCGTGACGGATAACTTCTTATGGAGGAGAATTATGATAGCGTGTTTCCCTTGTCAGGTATGCTTTTGTCTATCCATATTGATTTTTGTCATCTCACGAATCCCAGAAGGAGGGAGATATTTCAGCCTTTATGTGCTAATCCCGTCGTCTCCACCACATTTTCCATTTTTCATCTTTTGGATACAGACCAAAACCTCCGACTCGGTTGGTGATTCTTCGTTAACCGCATATGTCGGTCTATCAACGTGCCCAAGTTCAGGAACTGACGGCGCTTGCCGTTTCAGTAAGGTCTTGAATTGATCCCTCCAAATTGGAAGGGTTGCTTCACCGACAGCCACTCCATTGGAAGTGTTGATGGCTGAAGAACATCCTTTCATCTTGACGCCACACTGTTTTCGCAAAGCATAGGTTTTGTGCGGGTCCTTGTCCTCGCATGCTTTTTCAAACTCCTTCGCTCTTGACGTCCACTCTTTATCGCGATCTTGTTCCAGTTGACGACACAATTTCTTTCTTAAACACTTTTCCTAGTTGAAATCACCAGTGCTTGCAAAGGCAAACCTCTTCCGCGGCATTTAAACTGAGAATGTTCTCCTTGCAGCTCTGGATGCACCTTTTGAAGGAATCCCTATCGCAAAGCTTCTTCCTGCTCCATATTACAACATGAATAGATACACACTGCCGGAATCTTGTCCTGTATTTTTCGTCTTTCAGACCTGCCACGTCGATTTTCGGTTGAAGAGGAACTTATCGGTTTCTCTTGTGGAACCGTATCTTGAGGCTGAGAAGAACTCTCTGACAAAGGGATGTTCTTCGTCAGAACGTATTCGAGCTGAAGTTTGAGATTCCTCACCTTCCGGTTGCGCTGCTCTAAAGGCGTTAAAAGGGATGACTCCTGCCATGTAAGCTGATGCGTCGATGATTCGTCTTAAACATGGAAGTTGTGATAAGGCCCGTATTTTCATTTCAGTCCAGCAAATGGTTACCGTTATTCGACGTGCGCTCAGCCGGATAAAACCATTTACCAAGAACTTCACATTGTTATTCAAGACCCATCTTCGCATTTGATACTAAAAATGGCTACCTGCTGGCTGTGTATTTTAGACATCGACGCGCTGAGTTAATCATAGAAGGCGTCCTTACTGTTGTCTTCAGTGGTTTCCGTGGGTACGTTCGTTCTCGGACAGTTACGATCCAAAGCTTACGTCCGTGCGATTCCGAAGTCGTAGAAAGGCGCATCCAGACGATGTTGAGCCAAATTCCTCCACCAGGTTGTTGTAATCGTTCATCACAGCTATTGCGCAGCCACTTACTTGCCTTTCATCAGCATCGCCGCAGTATATGGTAAAATTTCCGATGCTGATGACAGGGCATGCTTCCTGCACTACAGCAAAAGGCACACAGAGATATCGCAGAAGCCTAGACAGGGCGGCTTCTTGGAGTTCGCTCGATAGTGTTCGGCAGTTAAGCGTGACGAAACGATTGGTTGTTGTCAAAGATTCCATGCTTCCTTCAGGCAGTTGAACCTTATATGTTATGGGCTCTGGCATGATGCTGGACGACGGCACCTTTTTGCAATGTATGAGGATCTTTCGCCATATAACATAGCTCATACGTTTCCAGTGCGTACACTCGAACTCCTGATTGCTATTAGTTAAAGCAGGGCCACCACGTGCAGGAAACAATCAGACTCGTATACGCGGCCTAAATTCATACAAAAAAAAGAGCGTTGTTAGAAGAACACAATTCTAATTTTACAGGAGATGTCACTACTATTAATTTTCATTGATCATTCAAGGCGAGCGAAGCGAACATCACAGAATATCTGGAGTCGAACTTTGGTCGGACGTTCAGACAGGTGCTATATAATAAAACGGGCTTATTCTGTCACGCGTGTGTGTTTGTGTGTGTAACAAAATTCCAGAACGCGGTGGGGCGTGTCCAACGGCGTTAAATAGGTTTGCTGGCGCCGGAAAGCGGTAAAATGGGGTAAGAGGGGTCCCACGGTGTTCAATTGGTGCATCGGTGCCAATACGTTTAATTGGGGTGGAATGGGTCCCATGGCTTCGAAATGGTGCGCCAGCGCCAGAAACGGGCAAAATGGCTTACGAAGACTTGAAGTAAATTTGCCAAGAAGTAAATGAAACGTGGTGCGCATGAAAGATACTGTTGCTTTTCACCCCTATATACTGTGACGCAAATCTATTCGGCTGCACGTTTGCCTCATTGGCAACATCCTTTCTTTGGAAGTTGGATCCACGAATGCAAACGATGATGACGTCCGTCACGTTCAGACTGGTATTATAAAAGTTCCTGGAGGAATTTCCGGTTAAGTGCTGCCAGATGTGTCATCACGACTAAACAGTGTATTATGTTGCAGAAATTCACTCTTTTTTATCACCACTTTCAAGAGCAAATTTCGTCTTGAATAACTCAGTTATTCGAAAATCTGACATTGTAGTGAAGGGTAGATAGCTGCCTTAACATTCTTCACTCTATACAGAGTGATACTTGATTGGGTTGTAAAAATGCCTCTCAGGTTCGGAAAAATACCTGTCTTTTTGCATTTGAAAAAAAACAGTTTCTTTTTCTAAATGACTTGCTTAAAAGAAAGTTATCGAAGTGTTGGAGTATTATGTACATTGTTATCACATCCAGGTGCATTGTGTACAATTAGTACCTAGTAATTTGTTCTTGTAGTATACCTTATTGCCATAGCTATTTGCTGTAATGTTATCCCTTATCACCCACTTATTTGTTGTCATGTTATCACCTAGTTATTTGTTACTATGTTATCCCTCATTACCTAGTTATTTGTTAGTGCATCATAATCGATCGATAGTAAGGTCAATTGGTGACTCAGGGTTCGCGCACAAATGGGCGGGGTTTCCCAGGCCAAGGCGTATATAAGGGCGCGTCTGCGCATACAAAAGGCAGTTGATCGGATAACCGAGCAAGGAAGAGGTGATCCTCTGAACTCTGGTAGCGAGCCAAAATAAGGCGGATAGCCTAGAACCGGCGAAGGAAACCGAGAGGTCCTGAGTGGAGGAATTCCATTAATCATCGAATAGCTGTTGTTGCGGTGGAGGTCACGCGCAACATTTCGAAATAGCCAGGAGTAGGCGGATTAGGACCGGCTAGTGGCATCACAGCCGCACTTACCCTGCGTCACCAATCGGCACGAGCCTAGTATTCTCGTTATCCTTGATACTCATAAATCTCAGTGCATTGCCGTCACCTCATTAATCTCAGGAAGTCGCCATAAGATATCGAACGAGTTGTTCTCCCTCACTTGCCATTTATTGTCATCACTTAATTCAGATAAAGAATATATTGTTCGATTGTGTGGTTACTGAGAGCAACGGTCTATACCGTGAATATTTTCCATCGTTTATCTTATCTGTGTAATCGTGGGGATAAACAAACCGCGGACCACTTTCAGGCTGCAGTAAGCGCCCACCTATATTCGTGAGATACGACGTGCTGTAATTAAGGTGAGATTTGTGTTCTGGAATCCCAGTGCACTACCCGGTCAAGCGGTAATTACATTTACAATTTACCTTTACAGAAGAACTTATCACAAACACACACACGTATACACATACATATACACATATACACATACACATACAAATACACGTACACATATACATACACATACACATACACACATATACACATACACATACACGGACTAAGCGCGTTATTATATAGCATGATTCTTTGGTGTGATATTAAAATTCTAAATTTTAAATTCTGTCCCATCAAAATTCCAAAAAAACTACGAGGTGGAAAAAACAGCGATATGACTCTTTTTTAGAGCAAGCCTTTTTCTCTGAGAAACTACATGAAATTTATTTCTTGGTCCTCTTATGACAAAGTTATTCGCGATCTTCCAGACCTAACAATGTGCACAAAATCTGATTTCTTTTGGTCATTGAGCTTTATTACATCCCATTCTGAACTGCTGAAAACTACCCACGCACACTCCTTTACGACTCACTTCCCTTCCCTTCCCTATGAGAAAATCACCATCAGCTACCTCCTTTACATCCGGTCCTTTAACGATATCATATCATCATTGTTGGTGGCAATAGTTCAATAAAACACACCATCGGCGTCACTATTCACATAAGTTGTCAATGAATAAGAAAGTGGTGGTGAGCTTAGAGCACTCGGTGAAATATCCGACTAAAAATGCACTACACAAGCAATGGTTCGAGACCTTTCGAAACCGCCCTAACGCCCATAGAGCCTTTCATCCTACTGAGGTCGATCGACTAGTACCACACTTGCCCACAAAACACTGGCTTGATACATCGGATATCCCTCGTAAGTCGCTGCTGTATAAGTTGCATATATGTTCATATACATCAGACGATTCTGAATTGAAGCCGAAAGCGCAAGCGTATCCCAAGCGGATCAACACGCCAGAAGTTTCTTCTCTGTTTTTGTTCTTTTTAATATGAGAGTGGAAAATTAGTGTAGACGAAAACTTCGTACCGGGACGCCTTCAACATTGTTGAAGAAGCTCATCTGTTCGATGAACTCATCATTTTGTGCTCGAATGCTGTTAGCACGACTGAAATTAATGTGGCTGTTTTGCAAGTACTGCTAAAGGCGAAGGATAAAATAAGATAGGGAAATAACAAAAAAAAAGAATCCAATACCTTATTATTTTTTCTACCAGAGCAATCGCTTCATCCACTTTTTCAAAAAAGTTTGTGGTTCGCTTCTGTAGCTCTGCAAAGAAAAAAAAGTTCTCGGGTTGGAGTTTCCTTTTTTTGAACACATGGTTCTAACCTTTGAGCAGAATTACAACTGTGGGTAGTCGTTGCACTGGTCTAATCAGTAAGTCTTGAAATCGATTTCGTTGAAATTCCACAGAGCACTCTTTTGCCTGAAATACTAAGCTTTACCACATAAGAAATCAAATCTTGCTCCATCACATCTGATTTTTAGCAATTTATTGGTTAACTACTTTATTTTTGGTTGGGTTTACAACCGTTTTTCCCGTGGAATATACAGCAGTCCATTATCACACATCACAGTCTACACCGCATAATTGAATTTGGTAACTACATTGAGAACGTTTCCATCCAGCCGCATCCAAATCCAACAGCACTGCGTGAAGTGCCTATGTTATGGTAATTCATATCTGGCTCTAATATAAAGTCCAAATTTGTTCGTCCGACGCGAATTATCACAAGTGTACCCTAGGTAATAAAATCGTTTCGTTGCGTAATTCGCTGGGCTCTTCACTCTTCATACATCACATGGGTGCAATATTAAGAGGGATGTATGTCGGGGCTTTATGTCAACTTAACTGGAACTTGTGTCGGAATTGCAGACTTCTTGTGAAGTGCGCTTCGCATGCCTTCAGTGATAAATGAAAATTTAAAGTAGGACCACAGCACTCTACAAATTTCTGCTTCGGAACTGAACTGTTTTGAATCGAAAACCGAACGGAACTGATTTTATTAATAACAGCGATTGTCCTCGCCCTTTTTATAAATGAAAGCATTGTTGAATGATTATGCAGCGTTCTTGCTAAAGGTCCCAATGCCGCGTTTCAGGAATACTCAATCTTGATTTGACATCTATTTCCTTTCCACGGCTATAATATCAAAGCTTTTCTCGTCTTCTTTCCTACAACTAACACAGAATGGTGTGATAAGACTAAATGATGTGGGACGTCCTCATCAAAGTGATAAAGATAAGGGTCCTACGTCAGATCAGCAAAACAGTCAGCTCCTAACTAAAACGGTTATCTGCATGCGTGCATCTAATTTCTGTAGAAGCTTTGCGAACATGCTGAGGAAAACGCGCAGAGGAGACATACGGAGTAGTACATTTGAGTAAAACGTCACGCAAGAAATCATTTCATTTTATTGCTTTCTGGCGTTGGCGAACACTTCGATATCGTGGGACTCATATTACTGCCTTCTGATGCAATCCAACACGCTCATTTGACATCGTAATACCCGTTCTACCCCACGAAACTAATTTTTGGCGTCGGCGCATCTATTTGACGCCGTAGGGATGCCGTCTGGCGCCAACATGCCTACATGACGCAATCGGATCCGTCACACCACATCGTTTTGCCATCTGATGTGGCCGCATCTATCTGGCGCTGTAGGATCCGTCCCACCCCATCTTACTGTTTCCTGGCACAGGTGCACCAATCTCACGCTGTGGGCTCCGTTCCGTCCTTCTCGCACTGACACATTTACCTGATTCTGTAGAACCCACTTTGTCTTTCCGCTTTCTGGCGATCGCATACCGCTCCGGCTGCGCCGGACCCGCCTCATCTGTCGCCGGGGGACACGCCCTACCCCCACCCTAATTTCTGGTACTGCCTCAGTTATCTGACACGTGGGACGCCTTTCACTGCCTTCTGGCTCCAATAAACCTAATTGGATCAGCCAGACCTGTTTCACACCATCTTTTTGTTTTCTGGGATTAACGGACCAATCCAGCGCCATGGGACGCGTCTCACTATCTTCATCTATCTCTATCAACATGCCTAAACTTTTTTTCCACAATAACATGGAAAAACCGGAGCCATGTAAACTTGGTAACTTTTAATTTTAAAAAACCCACACGGGACGAATAGGTAGATAAAAATCGTCAACGAACGAAAGAACTGTGTATAAATACTGCAAAGAAAAAAGAACGGAAGTATTCGAAGAGGAGTGCGGAAGGATCTAATCTAATGCTAGGATTAGACGTGTAACAAACTTTCACATTTGATTCGTTTTTGTGTTTAAGTTAAGTTCATGAACATTATCAAATGTTTTTTTTTTTTTTTGCAACGAAATTTAAAGACGCAGTTGTTATTTTTGAATATAAGTAAAACACGAGGAAAAAAGTCATCGTAAAAATTATGGCTAGAAAAGGATCTTTGCATAGTAAAAGGTTAAAATAGAATAATAAATCACAACTTCTTAGCTTTATGGATTCTGCAAGAGAAGCATAATCCACCATTGAAAGACCTTGGAAGGAAAAAAAATGAGAGAAAATGCGATAAGTTTGCGATTTGTGAATGCTTTAAACTAACTTTGAACTAAAACTTTCACTCTGCCTCTACAGTTCAAGGTTCAAACGCTTCTACAGCTTCCCACGAATTGTGTAATCGAAGGACCAATCCCTTTATTGCTTTGTAAAATTAAAGGTAAACATATTCACAAAGGTTTATAAGCTCTCCTTGACATGTGACTAAAAGTAATCCTCCTTATCATATCTTTCATACATGTTCACGTAGCTCCTAGCAATATCGCAGTGGCAAAATGCTCGCTCGCATGATTCTGGCTCTAGTTCGGCCTCCGTGGGTGCGGGACAAGAGGTACCCGTGAAAACCGGCTGACCGCTCCTGTCTTCCCTTCAGCACCGCGCTCCTCCGCGTAATTACGACTGCCGCTCCACCAGCTATACATTCTCCACGACCGCCTGAGATCACCTACACCCCGCCTACCTATTGCTCTCTGATCAACGCCGCGCGCGACGTTCGCGCCGCGACGAAGCGGTAGATAGTGCGAATTTTGGAGAGGGAGTGAAGAACGAATTGCCGCAGCGAATTCTGATGTACGGATATAGTAAACTAAGCGCTTATTATTGGGAATAAAAGAGAAGAAGTAGATCCTTCTATCCAATGTAACTTTACATAAGTAAAAATTATCTCAAAAAGATGCTCCAGGGAAAAGAATAACATGCATATACTTCCACACATCTCATAATTTAACACATTTCATGCCCTATGTCTTCGATATAAACTAGCAGTGCATAAGTATTTGTTTGTCACGATGCCATTCAGCGAATTCGTGTTCAGCTTCAACTGCAGCAGCTATAATAACAGTAAATTTATGCGCTTATTACTTTGTATACATTTTTCAAACTCCTTTATACATTTTACCTTTTCAAAATTTTACATAGATATAATGTTTATATACAGCACATGCCAAATATTTCAATACATGCTTGTACATTTTATACAGTTTTATATAATAGAAATCTGAAATTATATGGTTCTTCAAACTTCTTTCAACAGCGTTTTATCGCTTCATCTCTATCTATTCTCTGTATAAAATCGATATGACAGGTTAGGTATATTAGTGGCGAACAGAGACCTTTGTATCTTCGAGATATACCTTTAGGTACAGTGTATGTCTGTGAGGCATTATTCGCGCCTCGTTGATCGTTGGACGTCAATTTTACCCAGCTAGATGAGCAAAAAGAAATCCTTAGAAAGCGAAGAAAAAAGTAAAAATGATAGCATAACACCGATCAGTGGGACATTTTTTGAAACATCACTTGCATTCCCAGAGATGAATGAGTGTTTCCCCCCTAACAAGTCGAGACAGAATAATTTCATTATTACTCGCATTTCTAAATGGCATATCACTTATACAAATCTATTTCATTCTTTCCTTCTTTTATATTAACTTGCAAGCACACTTTATGTAGACCTTCGAACAACATCTAATATCATGTTCTTTCTTTTCCATTCGATTTTAAAAGCGCATCATAAGAGCTGTAGGTGCGGCGACAAAAAATCGTCGTAAGAGCGGTAGACGCGGCGAAATGGGAGGGAAGGGAGGCGTGGGCGGGGCATCTTGAAGACGTAGCACAAGAGGAGCAGTCAGGCTACTGTAGCGATTATGACGGTATCAGGAGACGCGCGGTGCAATTAGCGACGCTCATTAGCCTCCTGGATACGCGGCGGCACATCATACGGGTACCTCTTGACCGTTCCCCCGGCCTCCGTTGATGTAAAATTTCAAAACAAACAAGCACCCACTAAGTGTCTTATTAGGTAGCATAAAATTTTAATAGTTGTTTCATAGCAGAAGTAGGTAATGTTGATAACTGCTTAGGAATATTGCACAAGACATCGATATTCGTAACT
Source organism: Necator americanus (assembly GCF_031761385.1). Classification (NCBI taxonomy): domain Eukaryota; kingdom Metazoa; phylum Nematoda; class Chromadorea; order Rhabditida; family Ancylostomatidae; genus Necator; species Necator americanus. The sequence goes on from NC_087376.1 coordinate 13,044,581, forward strand.
AACTATAACAACAACAGCCTCACACTGCAATATAATACAGTATAACAGTACAGTACAAGCACGATTTACATCTGCACCTTCAAAACCTTCGGACTCGTAGTACATTCTCAAATCTCGTAGTAGTGAAAGAACCTTCGCAAAAGCAGGGAACAAAGCACAAGAGAACAACTATTTCTGCGACGTATGCAAAAAGAGGAAAAGCTTTTGCTCGTGCTTCTAAAATAAACACAGTTGAAAACTGCATATCCAACCACTGCCATTTCGTCAGAGACTCGTCTAATAAGAGTATATTTAAAACGATATTCCACGAATATCATTTAAATCCCTCTCTAGAGGAATCAGAGTCGGGTAGTCGCGAGGGTACATGGTGCACCCCCAGCGGCGGGTAGGGGATAATCACTGACCAAAAGCAACCTTGTGCTGTCTTGAGAGGCAGGTAGACTCAGGGGACTGCCTTCCTGTTTCTGCTGGGCTAGGGTTGACTTGTAGGATACTTGTCTCAGTCCGGCAAAAAACCTGCAGCTCTTGGAGGTGCAAAGCAGGCCTAGTTCCCTACAATAAATAAGCTCCACTTGCGTACCCCAGGAGGACGCAACGTTCTCCCAAAAACCCATGGGACTAGAAGCCTGCAATCTGCCCATAGGTTTTGAAAATATACGCGACACACAGTAATAAAAACTCCTGACTCTAGGAAATTTTGATACTGTAGCGCCAGGAAGGACGGGGTTGCAGGAGTCATCTAGACTGTCGAAACGGAGGACTAGGATGATGATCTGTCCTTATAACGCCCGTACGCTTGCATCGGATGCGGCCATTCATGATCTGATGATGCATGCAAAGAAGATTAACTACGACGGCATCGGACTAACCGAGAAGACAACATCACCCACTAAACCCCGTATGTGACACTGGAGAAGAACTGTTATTAGGAACACGCAACAGTAGGGAGTTGGTGGAAGTGGTGTTGTCGTCAACAGGAGTATGGCAAAGAACATCGTTTCTTTCGAACAACCTGGCCAGAGTGTGATGACCCTGGATGAAGAGATGTGGTTCAAAGCCAGTTTTGACTAACATTTTCCCCTACGCGCCAGCATCAAGCTACGAAAAAGGGGCTTTCAATATGGACCAACAGAAATTCGACAGAAATTTCCACAAGGTCACGCTCTAACGTCTAATGCTACAAAATCAAAAGTGGTGCAAAAAAGATGTGCTCCTAGGTTCCCAGGGAAGAAAATCCGTTAATGCACTTATTGCCCCCTTCTGAACAACGAAACCTTGTGTTTTTGTCTCCTGTTTCTGTCCTTTCCTCGGGTAAAGTTATCTTTTCGTTACGCAGTGCAGACAACCCACAGTGCTGGTCAAAGACTCGAATCACTCTAACTCTTGCAAGAGTCGTGTCTTATTACAATCGCTCTACTACAACCAGCACTACTCGTCCTTTTATCGGTTCCTCGTTTAACCTTTTCTATATCTGAATATTTATCGTTAGAAGAATATGTTGCCCTTAAAAAAACAACTAGATGTAGTGTCAAACAAGTGACTATCATAACACTACAACCTCAACGCTCAACCAAGAAACTTGTTTAGTGCTCGGAAGAAAATGTCATTTATCAATTAATTATTACTTAGCTTGCTAACAGGAACATGGTATCTACTTCACCTGCAAGGAAAAAGTGGAGTTCTTCACGGGAGATGACTACTTTCAAACAGAATTAATGCACAGACTTCGATTTTTTGAAAGGTGCAAAACCGGAAGTTGTGACAAAACTATACCAAGGAAGTGGATTGTAGAACTGGCAAATACAACCAACCGCCATCCAGAATATCGTTCTAGCACCGCGAGTTATGTATATCTAAAATGCAGTAAATGCTATCTCTGTCTGGCAAATTGTTTATTTTAACTACTCATTCTCAATCGCGCACAACCACTACAATCTTCTATTGTACTGTATGGGAACTCATTGTAGACGCACACATCATCCCGCGGCAGAATGGAGGAAAAGGAGGAACCGAAGTAAGACTGCGCTCAGCAACAACTACTTATTGGAAGTACATTCGCTTGCTATATCGGTTCAATGTTCCATCAAATGCCAGCGCTCACGCTTAAGTTCATCACCAACGGACAAATTGCAGCAATGTAATCTTGCTGAAAATGCATCAATGACGCACATGTTACGTGTTGTAAATCTGATGACATTGCAGTAACTGTTGGTGTATAACACGAAGATCAACTGCAGGTGGTGACATATAAATCGACCGGACATTCATCAATCTCATCTTCAACATCGACGAGTCGACTATTACCACAAGTTGCATCCCTTTTTGACCAGGAGATCGACTAATTTCGAGGTCAAAATAGTTGAATTCCTTAAACGATGGTGTGCTGTCTCAATACCTTCAAGAAAATAATGTTCTACGCCACTGACAGTTATATCGAATTTCATTTGTTCATTGTTACTTCTCGTACTATTGATCTCCCGAAAATATTTCAAACAAACTCTGTTCTATTCCCACACCATTATTTGCTACTTTCATGGTTGCGATCAGAGTTGCTTCTACTATGCACTTTACTAATGACACTAATGATACCGTGGAAAGAAGACTACATAATCTGTTATTTTCACTAGAAACTTTTGTATTGCTGCAGAAGATTTTTCTAATGCTGTTCTCAAAGATTCGTGCAACCCTGAAAGAGAACAGATATTTTCATGGAGTCATGTTCGTAATGCTAATTTATTGGCTAACAAGCTCAGATAAATTTTGATACGGTGTGTATTGTTAGGTCATACTTCCGACGACATGATCTTGAGGGAAGAGGGTTGCAACGAGAATCGCTAATTGCGCTGCACAGCAATGTTAAACTATGTGCGGATATCGAAGAATAGCAATATGGTTGAAGTCGAAATATTGCAATATGGTTGAAGTACTAGGATTTCTCTGTCCCTTCCTTAACTTTTTATTCCGATTCTTTCTTTTTGATTTGAATTCTAGTTTTGCTTTTTTACTAAATTAAGATTAGTAGACTAACAAGTTCCTCCTATTTTCGTTTTACTGAATCTTCCTTGCTACTGATCGTCTGATAAAGTGCGAAATATGGCTCACAGGAGCATCTCAGGTATCTCCCCAGGCATATCTTAGGGACACAAGTCCGATGGATAGTCATCACTATACTGACTGTACGACTGTGTATAAGAGTACTGATTCATTGAGTATGGAGGTATATCAGGTGACTGCTCAACAAATACGCCAATTGAAAACTTTGAGTGAAACGTTCCCAAAATGCAAAAGCCGAGGGATGAAAGTAAATAATGAAACTAATTTACTTTCTGACACTAATAAATATTCCAATTTCTCTTTTTCACTTTCCGGGAATTCTACTTCTCAACATTTGTTGGTTGGCTAGCTTTATACCCTTTCAACTTTTCCAGAAGCAAATTTCATCTGTGATTGCCTTCAGTGAGATTGACGGAGCTTAATATTCACGGCTGATCTAGGATATTCTGCTCTAGTCTAGCCACAGCCTATTCTCGGACACAGATTCGACTGCTATGGTTCATTATATGAACAACTACGTGGACAGCAAACATTGGCGAACTACAGCCCAAAATCATCAAAGTAACATTCACCCAAACCTCCGGAAAACAATTTTGAACAATTACACAGTCGGCATAAAATGTGTTCATTGGAAAGACGAAATGCGTTCTAGCTGAAAGTATGCTCCATCTCTTCTATACTGATGCGAAAAGCTCCTACAAGCTCTTTATTCATTGTTATTCTAGGTTTTTTTTTTTTGCAAAATAGTGTATGAGTAGGATCAAGTAGCCTTAGGAACGAAGTTTTCAAGTAGTCTTATCGTTTATTTTGTTGTTGGGAATCTGAGATTTCTGTTCGGTGGAATTCGGATTTCTCCTCCGTTTCTCAGTGGAACTGTGCATGAATAACGGTTTTTTTTCTAATAGCAGGAGAAGCAGATCCTAAATCCATTTTCTAAGAAATTCAACTACGCATAATCACACGAAAAATGGGACAGAAATCCAATTCCAACACACTGAATTCTTTCAAGATTCGCGCTGCCATCAGAAAATTAGTAAAATAGCGAAAAAATCAGCTCAGTATTACGACAACGATGGATGCTAAGTGCATATTTATGAAAAGAATGTAACAGAAATTAAATCTCTACCAACTGTAATTTTAGTGACAATCTAGGAGCGAAAAAAAACCGCTAAAACTAGTGCTTGCTTCGTTAAGATGACGTAGTTTTATTCATTATTTGTTAGATGAAATAAGGAAAAACAAAAACAATGAGCTACAAGAAGCTTCATGTGCTCCGTGTAGAGAAGCCAGTGCGCCCAGAATGCAACTATTCACACAGATCACGTTCTACGTCGATGTAAAAATCCATAGTACGCTGATGTACTGCTGGGTTTGCGTTATTTGTCAAGGACAGACTACAACATGTACGTAAAAAAAATGCAAAATAATCATGCTAGCATTTTCACTTTGAATGTGACACCTTAGATACCCCACTCTCCAGAAGTAATTTGTTTCACTGTGCCACAAAGTACAGGTGCGCATTCCACGCCAAGCATTTCTGGAGTCATGACTTTACCTGCTTTACGCCTGTTTTTGTGTCTAATATCTATATGGATCAGTTTGACCACAACCTTCTACGGCATGTCCTTCGCTCCAGTGCATGAAAACTTACTTTGATAAATGCATGGATGCGAAGATTTGACTTGTCAGCCGCGCTTAGTGCGTTTCTGGCAGTATCGTAACTGTTCGAATATGGTGCATATACACGATCCATTTCCTCGAAGGCATCTATCCAGACCTAAATTGCCAAAAACAAAAGAGTGGAAACAAAAATGGTTTTTAGAAGAAGAAATGGTGTGAAATCATCCCTTTTTCATCTTTTTCATACTGTTTTTCCTTCTTAATAGTGCTAAGAAAGCTATAGAGTCAAAACAACATGAAGCACGTTACAGTTGCGCGAGCTTTTGCGCTCGAAGCGAAACGGTGTAGCGTAGCGGTTAGGACCGAGTGAGGACTCTTGCTACCACCGTTCATTACTGCAGTTCGCGATGATCCCACTTACGCGACTGCACCGTGCTTCATGTCGTTTTGACTCGATCTTCTGTCTGTCTGTATCTGTCGACTTCGATCTCCCTATATGAACTAGTTTCCCTGACGTAATTCTTGTCGCGTTTTTGTAATGGTATGTCAATTCTGTGAGACTCATGCTCTTAAAGCCAGCATACCGGGAATCTGACGTGGAGAGGGAATCCGCGAGAAAAGATGTATACACATTCCGATCCACTCAGTAGCTTATTCACTGGTTTCACTTGAATAGTTTGAGGAGAAGACATCACTGATCGTCGACCGCTCGCTTGTGGATGCAAAAAACGGCGTCTTCCAGGAAGTTTTTTTTACGACATTTAGGGAGAGATGTGCGGAACCATCCCCGATTCCGCAATATACAACCTTATCTCTATGTTTTTCCGCGGAATTACTCGCCAAGTCCGATTCATGGTATGCTGCCTTTAATAGAGTGGACGAAGGCTCAACAGAAAAAAAAAGATTTTTTTAAGTAAATTTTCATATGATAGAGTTTGATATATTATAATAAATAGTCTAGGAGGTCCTTTTCCATTACTTTTATCATTTGTTCTGTTTCAAGGGCGCTTCTTAAATCTTAACCTAATTTCTGCCCCATTTCATTGCGTAATTGTGCACGACTTTGACGCCTCGTAGTCGTAATACGACAACCCTCATTTCTGCGACATCGACTACAACAAACAATAATCACTCACAATTACCCAAAACCTTATATTAGTATAAGTGATTCGATGAGATTGTCACCGAGCTCCAGTTGAAATACCACATCAATATGCCTTTTGACGATAATGATTGACGGTAAAAAGTCCCGCTTCCCGTATTGCACCTCTCTGAATGGTTCTGGCACTCGTCAACAAAGGGTAGTCAGGCAGGTACAGTCACATAAAAAAGAACAGTATTTGAATTCCTAAAAACAGGTTTTAGAGGTACCCTGCGAGCATAAAAAAACGATACAACTATTGGAGAAGAACTTTGTTAGTACTATGCTACATAACTCTATTCATGTACTATTATACTGCATGTGTTGGTTTTTTTGTTCAGACGAAGGTTCCTTATCACCCTTCAACTGTTTGCACAGTGTCAAATACTTGTTGCACATATAGCTGCTAGCAGAAATCAAAGCGAAATTTCGTTCCTTTCCGGTTCCATTCCCTGATATTCGAGAATAAGGTGAAAATTGTTTCAAGTTAGGAACTAAAATCGTTTGATCCCTTTCCCTTTTTATCGTTACGTGCACCTTCTGAAAATGAAGTATTGTTGAGAAGAGGTGCGAGACAATAAATGGCACTATAGGTTTTTTTTTAAATAGTAATGTTGCGGGTTAACTGAGTTCTTACGTTATACTCCCTCGAATGACGCAATTTTGAAAAGTATGGTGGATTGCTGCCTCAGAATTAGGTTATCTGATCTTTATTATTACCCATATGAAATATTATATAAAAGAACAACGTAGCGCAGTCGGTAAGAGGTCCACTGTGGCCGCATGGTCGATGTTCGAAACTCCCTAGTGCCAAACAAGTCTTTCATCCCTCCAGGGTCGATAAATTGCTTCAGAACTTGCCTGGACGGATAAAAACACTGACGTGATCATCGGCTGGACCCAGCATGTCCTTGTATAGCTCAACACCCGTTCCAAAACATCAACGATTACGAATTGCAGTAAGGCCGCCCGCCGAATTCACAGCCACGTGGGCGGCGCCGCTCGCGCGGCTGCTAACTCTGCGGGCAGCCTAAAACGCATTGGCAGATGTCAGATGCTTTATCTTTTTTTTTTATACAACAATGTATGCCGTGTTATGAATCATTCATTTTCAATATTTCTTCCATTGAAATTCCTTGAACTGCTTAGTTCTCGATATCCACAACAAATACGCTTTCTTTCGGAAAGAAAAAAAAAACTGCTTACATATGAAATAAGGCATCCTTGTCCAACATCTATTACAAGGGTTGTTCTGATCTTGATGCCCACTTGAAAAAGTTTCATGCAAACTGCGAAAGTTTACTTTCCAAAAAAAAGCACACTCCAGGCTTCGTCTCCTATGTAAAGAACAGACACAAACCCAAAAATCGGTACTTTTTTTATCACTGATCAATCTAGTAACAAATTTTTCATGCCTTTGACCAAGAAAAGGGCTTTAGTGACTACTTCGTAGCGTCTTTTCCGATGAAAACGATCCAACTTCTAAACAAAAAATAAAGATGATCTCCGTAGTGCTCGTTTTATTTTTGGAAATATTTATTCCAATCCGAATGATATTCTTGTCATAAATAAAGACTTCAAAACACCTACAACTTTACATTACGATGGTAGCCCACAAAATGTTGGGAAAAAGTGTGCAAAAACTTTATTTTAGGCCTCGACTCATATTTTCAACATTTCCATGCTCTGGGGGAAAGCTCTAGTGGCAGTGATTATATTATATTATTATAGCTATATACCTTCCTAGGAAACATGAGTTTTTTGCCCGGTACTCCAACAGCAACTGACCTTAATGATACTATACATGACTCGACCATTGCACTAAGGAAACGAAGATCTAACTACGTGATTTACATTTGTTTATTGAAAGCTTTTGATCAAATTTGTCTCTATTTACTTTTAAAACAATTATAAGCTGTTGGCATCCGAGATAAAATATAGGACGGATTAAACTGTACCTGACTTATAGGCACATGAAGGTTAGAATAGGATATGCATATTCTGAAAGATTGCAATGTAAAAATGGAGTTTTACAAGGTGGAGTCCTTTCTTCTTTGTAATTCCTTTTGTATACAGCGAATCTATCAGCTTTTCTTAGAGCACTGGATAACATTACATTATAAATGTATCCATGCGGTCCTATTTGCAGTAAACAGTAGTTCAAACTGTCCTCTGAGAATCCAAATGATATCTCTTAATTAATCCTTGTAAGTGTTCCGTCTTCCACAACGGCTTACTGCCTCAGTGGCGGAGGTGACTCTGGACGTCGAACTTCGATACAAAACGGAGGTTCGTCCTCCGGCAGGGTCTCCTAAGCTGAGAAGGAGTTGACACATTCCGATTTCTCGGAATCGGAAGACTAGCTAAGAGTAAACCACTGCAAAAATCACCACCGTCTTGGCAAAATGTCGCAAGGTGGTTCCCTGATCCATATAGGCGGGGCGACGACCTGTGGTGAAACCTAAGCTGGCTGGGGCAGGGCTGCTTAGTTTTGGGAAAAGTCTTTTTGCCACTCCAGTATATGCACTGCCCCAGTACCCTGCACACTGGGCCCTGCCGTTTTAGACGTCGGACGGTATGGCGACCGGTGGAAGGCGATCAAATCTCAGGATGCTCAGGACGTCTTTGATTCCGGACAAAGGCGACACACGTATGACTCGCCATGGAGATTGTCTCAGATTGTCCAATTACAACGCGAGAACAAAGTCAACAGACGCTGACCTGCATGCCCCTCTCGGAGCTGCAGAGCGTATCAAATTTCACGTGATTGCTCTGCAGAAGACCAAGTGCAGAAGGAGCGACGTACGACAGATGAATGATGGTACACTCGTCATTCGTGGAGAGAAGGTTCCGTCGAGAAAAAAAAGTAGGCGGTGTTGGTTTTGTTGTGTACCGATCTCTCGTCCAGCTTGTCGATTCTCACGAGATCCTGTCACCTCATCTGGCCATTCTTCGCCTCCGCTCTCTGCGCCAAAAATCCATCAGTATCACCAACTGCTACTCACCAACATCAGCAGCTGATGATTCCGAATTGGACGCGTTTTACGAGGAGCTGGAGGAAGTAATCCGCAACGAGAAGTCCTTTTACAAATTCGTTGTCGGAGACTTCAACGCAAAACTAGGAAAGGCCACAGAAGAGGAATACAGGATTGGAAGATTTGGACTAGGGGACCGGAATGAAAATGGCAATCGTCTCGCCGGGCTGTTGTCCGCCGCTCGCCTCTTTCATGGGAACTCTCTTTTCATGAAAAAAAAATCATCGTCGGTGGACATGGGAATCGCCCAGTGGCGCGACTCGTGCGGAGATCGACCACATACTTACCAACCGGAGGTGGTGTCTACTTGACGTCTCAGTAGTACCATCCTTTTGTAGTGGTTCTGATCACCGTCTCCTTCGTGCAAAATACGAATTAGCCACACGATGGAAAAGAACATCAGCTTTCGGCAACGAAGGAGAAACGTACTCGTCTACGACAATTGCGTACTCGAGGATTCCTTGTCCCAAGGTGACTGGCACATCGAGGAGGGCCCAAACGTCGACTACGAGAAACTGCTCAGAAGACTACGAGCCTGTGCTGAGCGTGCCTCGAAGCTGCGCACGACAAACAAAGCCAAAAGACAAGCGAATATAATATTCCATTAGCAGCCTTGCTGAGCGAAGACAGGAATCGCACGTTTTCTCTTAGCGAGATGGAAATCATTACGGAGGTGTTCTATTCGAACCTTTTCCGTCCATCAACTCCTGTATCAAGCTCGATCGTCTCCACTGGTGAAGTTTCACCACGGATTCTCCCTTCGGAAGTACGAGTCGCCATAAAGAGCATGAAACCTGGCACAGCCCCCGGACCTGATTTTATATCAGCAGACTTTCTTCGGGCTGGTGGCCATCCACTTCATGTAATCTTAGCAGCGCACATGACATCCTACCTTCAGAAAGAAAGGATCCCAGACCAGTGAAAAACCTCGCGAACCGTTTTTATCCATAAGAAAAGTGACCTTGATTCAGTCATTCACCAAGATCATCCTCACGCGCATATATAGAACGCTGGATAAAGCCAACCCTCAACAACAAGCTGGATTCCGTCAGGGGTTCACCTGCTTGGACCACATCCAGACCGTGTCGAGGGTCATAGAGGTTTGCCGGGAATAGCGCCTGCCGCTTACTCTAACAAACGAGTCTTTCTTTCGAGCAGTACCAATGAAGCAGAGACGATGCTCAAGGAACTGAATTAAGCAAAAAAGAGAATAGGACTGCGAATAAACAGAAGGAAGACACAGTTCATGAAGAACGCCTACTGCGAAGATGGAGGAGTACAACTTGAAGGCTCCCAAATCGTGGAAACTTCGTCATACGTATACCTCGGACGTTCTATGAACATGGAAAAGGACTTGAAGAACCGAATAGAAGAATGAGAGCAGCATGGGCAGCATTCGCACCCGTCAGGGAAGCTACGGACCAAGATCTTCGAGCCCATCTGTTCGACTCTACAGTTCTTCCAGCGCTCTGTTACGCAGCGGAGACGGGGGCGGTCACCGCTGCCACATCTACGAAGCTACTTACTTCCTAGACTTACTACCCACAGAGCCCTTGAGAGATGTCTTCTGAAGTTTAACCAGCGCACACAACACCTAACCGGTTTTCGCAGCTCCGAATTAAGGGGAAATGTCCCGTCTTCGCGACCCAGCGGAATATATATCGAAAACAAAGCATAGATGGGCCGGTCACATTATGAGAAGAATCGACTACAGATGGACTGAAAGGACGCTAGAGTGAATTCCAAAAGATGCTAAACGCCCTCGAGAGAGACCGCCAAAAAGATGGGTGACGTGTTCGCCACACGGATGGACCAGCTGAAAGCTCAACTGGATACGGATCAAGGACCTCGTCAACGTCACTCACGAAGCTTGAGAACATCTTGGATGACAATGGCGAGGGAACGAAAGGAGTGGAAGAGATGCTGGGGCCCGCACTTCCAGTGAAGACAGCCCTTTTAGTATCTAAGTAAATGTTCCGTAAAGGGGATGATGTCGTCCGCGAAACGAAGGTTCGAAAGGAATCTTCGTTCAACACGTATGTTCCTTCCTTCCCAAGCCAATGACTTCATTATACATCGCAATGGAGCCGTGAACAGCTTCTGCGATACGGTATCGCCTTCTCGTACCCCCTTTTCAATGGGTATGGTGAGGGAGCGGTGCAAAAGCTGTATCGTAGTGGTACATCGATCGTAGCAATTGGCTATGGTCCTCACATACGACGCGTCCACACCTTGATCGACCAGCGCTGACAGTATTGCTGACTTGACAGTTTCTCCGCTGTAGAAGGCTTTCTCGTAGTCGACGAGTTTTACAACAAGAGGCAGGCGGTATACCCAGCAAACCTCTATGACCCTCGACACGGTCTGGATGTGGTCCAAGCAGCTGAACCCTTGGCGTAATCCAGCTTGTTCTTGAGGCTGGGCTTCACCCAGCGCCCAAGATATGCGAGTGAGAATGATCTTGGTGAATGTCACCTCGGGAAAAGGAGTCCTCGAGTATGCAATTGCTTTTCATCCATCGTTGCCGATAGTAGATGTTCTTTTCCATCGTGTGGGTAAGTCGTATTTTCGGACGAAGGAGACGGTGATCAGAGTCCCTGCAAAGTGGTGCTACTACGTCGTCAACGTAGACGTCAGAACGTAAGACGACATCAAGCAGACACCATATTCGGTTTGTGAGTATATGGTCGATCTCCGCAAGAGTCGAGCCATTGAGCGATTCCCATGTCGACCGACGATTATCTTTCTTTATAAAAAGAGAGTTCCCATGAAAGAGGTGAGCGACAGACAACAGCCCGGAGAGACCACTTCCATTTTCATTCTGGTCCAAATCTTCCGATCCTGTATTCCTCTTCTGGAGTCTTTCCTAGTTTTGCGTTGAAGTGTCCCACAAGGAACTTGTAGAAGAACTTCTCGTTGCGGACCACTTCCTCCAGCTCCTCGTAAAACGCGTCCAATTCGGATTCAGCAGCTGCTGATGTTTGTGAGTAGCAGTTGATGACACTGATGGGTTTTCGGCGCAGAGGGCTGAGGCGAAGAATGGTCAGACGAGGTGACAGGATCTCGTGAGAATCGACAAGATGTACGACAGATCGGTTCACAACAATACCGAGATCACCTACATTTCGTGACGGAACGTGCCGCGAATGATGAGCGTATCATCATCCAGCTGCACGTCGCTCCTTCTGTTCTTGGTCTCAAGCGGTGCGATCACTAGGAATTTGATGCCATCTGCAGCTCGGAGAAGAACATGTAGCTTAGCCTCTGAAGACACTGTTCTCGCGTTCTAAGTGCATAGTCTGAGACAATCTCCATGGCGAGTCGTGCGTGTGTCGCCATGATCAAGAGTCGAGGACGTCCTGAGTAGCCTGAGATTTGATTGTCTGCCATCGATCGTCACACCGTCCGACGTCTGGGAGGCAGGGCCCAGTGTGCAGGGTACTGAAGCAGTGAAAATCCTAGAGTAGCAAAAAGACTTCCCAAAACTAAGCAGCCCTGCCATGGCGAGCTTAGGTTTCACCAAAGGTCGTCGTCCTTGCATGTCTTACACGAGGCGGGTGCGGCGCACTCGGTAAGAAGTCCGCTGTGGCCGCATTATCGATGGTTTGAAACCGCCCTGGTGCACATCAGGCTTTTTATCCCACCGAGATCGATAAATTTATACCACATCTGTCTGGGAAGATAAAAACACCGATTTAAAGGGAATCCTCGATAGTTCCTAGGGTCCGTGACGGATAACTTCTTATGGAGGAGAATTATGATAGCGTGTTTCCCTTGTCAGGTATGCTTTTGTCTATCCATATTGATTTTTGCCATCTCACGAATCCCAGGAGGGAGATATTTCAGCCTTTATGCGTTAATCCCGTCGTCTCCACCACAATTCCATTTTTCATCTTTTGGATACAGACCAGAAAATCCGACTCGATCGGTGGTTCCTCGTCAACCGCATATTTCGGTCTATCAATGTGCCCAAGTTCAGGAACTGACGGCGCTTGCCGGTTCGGCAAGGTCTTGAAGTGATCCCTCTAAATTGGGAGGGTTGCTTAACCGACAGCCACTCCACTGGAAGTGTTAAGGACCGGAGAACATCTTTTCATCTCGTCGCCACACTGTTTTAGCAAGGCATAGGCTTTCTGCGGTTTTCCTTTTCCTAGTTGAAATCACCACTACTTGAAAAGGCAAACCTCTCCCGCGGCATTTAAACCGAGTGTTCCCCTTGCAGCGTTCTGGATACACTTTGTGAAGGAATCCGTATCGCAAAGATTCTTCCTGCTCCGTACTCCAACATGAATAGATGCACACTGCCGGAATCTTGTTCTGTATTTTTCGTCTTTCAGACCTGCCACGTCGATTTTCGGTTGAACAAGAACTTCTCGGTTTCTCTTGTGGAACCGTATCTTGAGGCTGAGAAGAACTCTCTGACAAAGGGATGTTCTTCGTCAGAGCGCATTTGAGCTGAAGTTTGAGATTCCTCACTTTCCACTTGCGCTGCTCTTTAGACGTTAAAGGGATGATCATTGTCATGTGAGCTGATGGCGTCGATGATTCGTCTTAAACGTGGAAGTGATGATAAGGGCCGTCTTTTCACATCAGTCGAGCAAACCGTTATTCGACGTGCCATCTGCCGGATAAAACCATTTACCAAGCACATCACATTGTTATTCAAGACCCGTCTTCGCATTTGATTCCAAAAATGGCCACCTGACGTGTATTTTAGACATTAACGCGCTGAGTTAATCATAGAAGGCGTCCTTACTATTGTCTTCAGTGGTTTCCGTGGGTGCGCGGACACTTACGATCCAAAGTCCTCTGCGATTCCGAAGTCGCAGAAAGGTGCATCCAGACGACGTTGATCCAAATTCCTCCACCAGGCTGTTGCAATCGTTCCTCACAACCGCGCAGCCACTTACTTTCCTCTCATCAGCATCGCCGCACTATATGGTAAAATTTTCGATGCTGATGACGGGCTCATCTCTCATGCGTGTTTCCTGCAGTGCAGCAAACGGCACAGAGAGATATCGCAGAAGCCTAGACAGGGCGGTTTGTTGGAGTTCACTCGACAGTGTCCGGCACTTCAGCGTGACGAAATGAATGGTTGTTGCCGAAGATTCCATGCTTCCTTAAGGCAGTTGACTTTCCAGGTTATGGGTTTTGGTGATGTGCTGGGCGACAGCACCTTTTTGCAATGTATAAGAATATTTCGCCATATAACAGTGCGGGTTATATAGCTCGTTTCACAATGGATGGGGATCTTGCTCCATATATCTGTGAACGTTATGTCGCTCGTACGTTCCTGCCGATTGAATATAACGTTACAAAGATGGATATAGCAACAACACGGTTGCAACGATTGCAACAACCAATACAACACGCTTACGCCGATTTTATATAACATTACAAAAATAGATGAAGACTAACAGCGAATTTCATTTGAAAAACGCAACTAAACGACCAAATAACATTTGGCGCAAAATGTGGATAGCCAAAGGGGAGAACTCCATGTCCTAAAAAACGCACCCTTTTTGCGCATGCATTCTAGCCAAATATTTACTACAGGCTTCTTTTTGATTTCGAGGAATCACATCGGGACCCATAATAAAAAAAAAGTTTATAGCGATCCCTAGGACCGCGGGCTACAACGTAGAGAAATAAAAACTTGCTAAATTCTCTGAAAAGACTATATTCACTGCTTCCTTCTTTCTCTGGAAATCACCTCTTGGCCTTGCGCTTGAAGTGTTTTTATGGCCAAAAAAGCAATACATTCACATTACCTGTGATACTTTTACTGCTACAGTTTTTTCGTCCCATTTGTCTAATAACTGTTTGAGGCTGACAACTATCTTCTCATGAACTTGCAGAATTGGAGAAATCTTTCCGAAAACTAGAAGAACGTCAGCTTTTTCCATCACTGTATCGCCTCGTTCTATTGCGCTTTCCAGTTCTTTTTTTACCTATAACAAAATTGTAATGAACTGGTCTATATTTACAATACGTCTTCACAAAACATACACTTTCCAGCAGTTTGAGCGCTTTCAAATAAGAGAATTCTGTCTCGAGCATCTCAGTGCAAACATAGTGTGCCTTCGTGATCGTCATGGAAGTGTCCTTATTTTGTGCTTCGACAGAAGACTGAGTGCATTTCGGCAACAAATTATGACCACTCGTTTCATCAACAACATTGGTACCACCTAAAAATAGGAGAAATACCAATTGTTAAAACAATTCGCAAGTGTACGACATCTTAAAAAAAGAACAACTACAAGCATTCCCGTTTTAAGGGAAAAGCCTAGTTACTCGTAAATCTCAGAAGATGCTAGCAGTTGGCTGATAAATCGCGTCCTGAAAAAAGCCAATAAGTTGCAGATAAAATCTCGTGCGTGTCAATTCACTTGGGAGGCGCCAACGCGCTTTACTGCAATTGGTTTTGGAACGCATATTGGCCTATGCAATAACTTGCGGGGATCAGCCGATAATCAAATCACTGTTTTAATCTTCCTAGACAAGTCTGCTCACAATTTAATGATCCGGAGGAGAGCGGCATGACTGGCACTAAGGCAGTTGGAAACTATTGACCGTGCGGCCACAGCGGACCTCTTGCTGGCTGCGCTACGCCCGCCCTAAGTAGTAACAAGAAGTGAAAAATAGTGGCAAAAGCTAGCAAAAGTAACGTTAGAACTTTTTTCCTGCACTACACTTGAAAGTGTGTACTAGGGACGCTCCACGCTACATTTGGCTACCAGCAGAGTTCACAACTGCGCGGGCAGCTCTGTGGATTGGTAGTTATTGAACATTCACTGCGAGATTAAGAGTAGGGTACGCCGCCATTCAAAAAGGGTAAAAAGACGAGTTAGTAGCTGGCATTGATACGTTCATTCAGTCACGAAGGATAGTTGGGACAGGTAACAATGCATAGAGAGACAAAAAGAAGGGAGAGGTTATTTTTCGAATGGAAACGAGAGGCTAACCCTCATCAGAGGTAATGTGGAGGTACTAAAAGTGAAATAGTGATAAGCTCATCGGACTCATCGGACAAAGCGGCATCATTGTGAACAAAATAGAATTAGGATTGGAGGAGCTAGAAGTGGCAAAACTATTTCTACCGCCTTGTTGTCCTTACCTCATACCCTAACCGTGCTCCTTTCATCTCGTGCAGGCGAGGATGCTGTGAAGGTGGTTAGATCGAGAACACACTGATCAGTAATATATTGAGTCCCTGGTGCATCTCTAGTCACAAAGAATGTCGGAATTTTCGTGTCAGTGCAAAACATGTGTTTGCAGCACCGACCGAACGCCGACCGCTGCTGGACAGCCGCTTCCACATGCGAGAAGCGCAGACTGGCGGCTCAGAATCACATTCAACAGTTGACATCGACTAGAAATCGTTGAGGAAATGCCCGGATCATTATCGGCCCACGTTATCACATCAGCTTTCTGCTCTTCTACATATATAATCGAGTCAAAACGACATGAAGCACGGACAGTTGCGTAAGCGACTGCGCTCGAAGCGGTACGGTGGAGAAAGCGGTTGGAATAGAGGTGGGAACATGGCGAACTGCAATGATGAGTGGCGGTAGCTAAAATCCTCACACATTGATCCTTCACCGTTTTGACCTTTTTCGACGATGCTAGCTTGATGCTGAAAACTAGTACTTCTCACTTCGGTACTTAGCGTGTCCGTTCGTTAAGCTTCCGTTTCAGTCGGTCAAAGAATCTCGAAATCCGCTGGAATTTTCAAACCTGAAAAGATGAAAGGTAACAAATCCTCAACGATTTCTAGTCGATATGAGTTGCTGAACGCGACTCTGAGTCGTCAATTTGCGCTTCTCGGCGGTCTAATCTTTTCAGCGGATATACAGTGACCCAAGGATCTCCCTCACTAGAGGGATCACACCCATTTAGTCGCGAGGCTACGTGGCGCGTCCCCGTGTGGCTGATAGGGGACCGCGGACTGAAGGCGATCGCGGACTGATTGCGGACGACCTTGTGCTTTAACAGAGACGGGTGGATTCAGGGGATCATCTCCCTGTTTCTGCTGTGCCAGGATCGGCTCATAATACTACCGTAACCCGCACGTCGCTCCGACCAAAAAACTGCAATCAAGTGACTGCGGGGTGCAAGGGAGGCGGTTAGGAGTAGCCTCCAACAAATAAGCTCCACATGTCCATTCCGGAAGAACGCAGCGTTCTCCAAAAACCTCATGGGACTAGAGGCTTGCAACCTGCCCATGGGTTTTAAAATTTTACGCACGTCACAGTAACAGAAAAGAGTCTCCTGATTCCGGAGGAAAGCCTGGTACGGTAGCGCCAGAAAAGACGGGGCTGCAGGAGTCATATAGGCTACCGAAGCGGAAATAGAAAAGGATGACGATCTGTACTTATAATGTACATATAATTACGTACGCTTGCATCGGAAGCGGCCATCGAAGATCTAATGATGCAAGCCAAGAAGATTAACTACGACGTCATCGGACTGACCGAGACGAGGCGACGTCACCCTCTCAACGCCGTACATGAAAGTGGAAAAGAATTGTTTCTAGGAACATGCAACAGTAGGGGAGTTTTTAGAGCTGGCGTCCTCGTCAACACGAGTATCGCACAGAACATGGACTCTTTCGAACAACTTACGACCCGAATCGGACGTCTGCGGATGAGTAGACGTGGTCCAACACCAGCTTTGCCTATCTTCGTCGTTTACGCTCCAGCATCGAGCTACGAAGAAGATGTCCAAGTTTTCTATATGGATCTGGAGAAGTTCTACCAAAAAGATCATGCCTTTTACAACTTTATAATTGGCGATTTCAACGCCAAATTGGCCCAAGAAGAACGCCTGAGAAAATTCGCTTCGGGACCCACGGCCTACAATCGAATGAACAGGGGAAGAGGCTCTCAGAAGTTCACAGAGCGAAATCCCAGAACTATCATTAACTGGGATCTCTTCGCTACGCTAGCCGGCTTTCGGGAAGATTCCGCAATTCACAACATCGACGAGGAGTATGGCCGGCTCGGTGAACACCTTCACGACTGCACGAAGAAGGCTGAGAGTTTTAAAACCGCCAAAAGACGCCTTTCTCTCGAAACTCTTGAGCTGATACGCCAGCGTAGAGCAGCACGAGCCGCAGGGAAACAAGAACTCACGTCCGAACTCGCAAGGCTTTGCAGAGAGGCGATAAAAGGAAGACCTTGAGGAGAGAAGAGCAGAAGTGCTGGCTGAAGCTGCACAGGCGGGTAGCATTGGTTATTTCCGTCGAGACTTCGCCAGTCGCAAGAAAAGGAAGACTGCTCTCCGGAACTCGAAGGAAATAACCATTGCATCGAGAAGGGGAATGGAGAAAATCATCTACAACTTCTACTCTGATCTCTTCGACAGCCATATCCATTTGCCTCCTCACCATCTAAGGGAAGACGGACATGTCATTTCAGAAGTTCTCGCGTCCGAAGTACGACATGCTATCATGTCGGTAATAAATCGTACAGCACCCGGTCCTGACAGAATAAGACCCGAACACTTGAAGGACCTTCCGCCAGTACTCATCAACACCCTGGCGAGGCTCTTTACACGTTACCTGTCGGAATGCAAAGTTTCTAAACAGTGGAAGACCAGCAAGGCTGTGTTGCTGTATAAAATGGAGATCCATATGACATCGACAACCATCGCCCAATCTGCTTACTCTTCGTCATCTACAAGCTCTTTACAAAAGTGATCTTTAATAGGATCGAAAAAGTCTTGGATGAAGGACAACCATGCGAGCAAGCAGGGTTTCGGAAAGGATTCAGCACGATTGACCACATTCACACTGTTTCGAAACTCATCGAGGTATCACGCGAATACAAGATGCCGCTCTGTCCCACCTTCATCGACTTGACGAAGGCCTTCGACTCAGTTGAGACGGAAGCGGTCATGGAAGCCTTGGACAACCAAGGCGTCCCTACTCAGTACATAAAGGGACTTCGAGAGTTGTACAGTAACTTCACGACCAGAATTTCGACATTCTACAAGAATATATCATCATTGACGTGAAGAGGGTGGTCCGACAGGGTGATACAATCTCACCCAAAATATTCACCGCCACCCTCGAGACCGCATTGCGAAAATTGGAATGGGACGACGTGGGGGTGAAGGTTGATGGTCGGCAGCTATACCATTTGCGCTTTGCTGATGACATCGTACTGATAACACCTAGCATCAGCCAAGCGAAACGAATGCCTACCGAATTCGACGAAACATGTGGATGCATCGGTCTTCAGCTGAATCTGCAACGGATGAGTCTCGGATGCCCCATTCACGCTCAACGGAACGAACATATCCGAATGCACCAGTTACGTTTGTCTGGGTTGGGAAATAAACACGAAGAACAACCAGCTCCCCGAGCTGGGCAAGAGGAGACGAGCGGCTTGGGGAGCGTATAAGAGCGTCGAGGATGTAATGAAGAAGACCAGGAACACCCGGCTCCGTGCTCACCTCTTCAACACCACCGTACTTCTTGCTTTGACCTATGCTTCGGAAACCTGGGCATTTCGCAAGCAGGAAGAAAACGCGGTGAGCATAATTGAACGCGCAATTGAGAGAGTGATGCTAGGGGTATCCCACTTCACGCAAGTGAGGGACGGGATTCGAAGTTCTCTCCTGCGTCAGCGATCAAAGACTAGAGATGCCGCCGCGTTTGCCGAGGAAAGTAAAATAAGGTGGACCGGACACGTTATGCGCTTTAACGATAGCCGTTGGACCAGAGCCGTGAACGACTGGGTTCCCCACGATATTGAGCGCACTAGAGGAAGACCGCCGACCCTATGGTCAGATTTCTTCACGAAGTCCTTCAAAGTAAATTATGATGCCCTTTGTGTCCCACGCGAAAAGAGGAACCACTGGGCGACTCTGGCACGCGATCGGAGTGGAAGAATTACTGGCGCCCGCGCGACCAGTTCCAGGATCAACGGGAGTCAAGGTGATCAAGGTGATACAATGACGGTTGGCGTTTTAAGTATCTGTGCAAAACATCTGCTTGCAAGCGGAATAGATCCTGTGACAATGTGAACAGAAGTGCACCACGAACACAGCACAACTCGTCACGCCACTGTTATTCTATCGTACCCCCGACGAAATTCCACCGCATATTCACTATATCGAATAAATGTAAGACCATATTTTAAGAGAGGTACCAACATACGGTTAGAAGCACCACAATGTTTGCTGCACCCGTTAAATTATATCCACATTTGGAGTTAGATCCATCTAAATTAGAGAACTAGCCGTAAACCGCAAACATCCATCTGTCTTCTTTCAGCTCAACAGCAGCTAAAGTAATCTCACTGAAATGAACATCACATTCATCGTCTCTCAATTTCCATTGCCTCCATTTTAGAAAAAAAGTCGTACATGCCTTCTCATCCAACTTGGCACAGCTAAACAAGAAATTTCAAGGTTGTGGACAGAAACTGGTTGCATTGACAACGATGAGAACGACACGATAAATGTCCAAATAACAGTCGTACCCACGTCATGCCTACGCCAAGTCAAATCAAGAGAGGTGATGACAAAATTGAAGAAATGGAAGAATTTTGTGAGTGTAAAATCAAAAATCGTGCGTGTGTAGGCATGAAAGGCAGAAATTTCTTGGTTGAGCCAGCTTCCAGGCAATTAAATAAGTGAAATGAACTACGAAAATGCTTTTCTGAAAGCTTCCAACCAACAACACAAAGGTGCGGAAAAAAGAGTGATGATGTAGAAGAGATGATGTGTCATTTAAGGGTGATCTAAGTCGAGTTCGTTTTCTAAAAGGAGCGGCAAACAACCAACAAACGCAGAAGGGTCCAACTCCACTCGTGGTTATCGAATGCGCACTAATCCGATATAAGAGTCCCCTCAAATGACCATTGATAGAAATAATTTGCTCGTTAATTCCAATACTTGTTCGCCGCGTGCGTATCATTAGATACCCGCATCCGCCGCAACAACCTACCCTTAGGCGAAAAGACTGGCGATCGCTAATTGCCCCGCGCAGCAGTTAATAGCGTCAGCAGAGCATTTCGCCGCGTTTGCCTCATGCCCCGCCCATCACATCGTCCATCTTCGGCCCTCATCGTCTAATGAGATGCGAAACATGCCGCACATGAGCATGCTATCTCTGGCATTGTTCTGTACGGAGAATCGATAGCTTACGTATAGAGATACATCAAACGATCGAAATCCCAGAAATAAGGAATAAAACGTTTCATTTGTGTAAAACAAACAAATCGAAACTTTTACAAACCATTGCAGTATCTTACGTGCATGAAATACTCTGTATACATACGAATATATCTATATCTTCCATATCCTTCTTCAATCACGAATCTACGTCTTCCAACGACCAGGTTCTCGGTTCCACACTTCTCAACTTTTATTTTGGAACGTTCTCAGCTTCCTTCATATTTTTTGATGCATTGTTCTTGTACAAATCTTCTACGTTTTGCTTCATTTCTATCATTTTCATTTTCTACGTTTTTTCCACTTTCTACGTTGATAGGTTATTGCTTTTTTTGTTCTTTGAACCTTCCTAAAAGTCACCCTTATCGTATTCAGCTGCAGATAATGGGCTACTGGACGTTGTCGTGTTTAAACCTGACAAAATTCGAATTTTATACCGTTACAGGCAAGCACGGCAAGGTTAATCCGGTTAGTAGCAATTGTGAAAAAAGTGGTAAACTTCGCGTGAGCGCCTATACAGCTGTGGCTGCAGCGCCGAGCAGCGTATTAGTTCTGAACTACCTTTGGAAAAACACGACCGCTTCATCACAGTAAGAACCAAAGACTGACCAGTAGTAGCAACCGGTGATCGGATTCTTCTGACAAAAGGTGCATAAGCATCTTCATTAGCGCAATACTGTATGCTGATACTAGTCCAGACCCACTAAAACAATACAAACAGTACAGAAAATTTTTAAAGCCAGGGTCACACCTACCTCGGCTGTGACAACACGTTGATTACTTGCAATGGATAAACTATCAAGGAATTTGCATTCATTCGCAAAATTAACAACCAAGTGAGTAGCGCTCGATAGGTCATTGGTAACTGCTCCTTCTAAACATTTAACTTGCATAATGGATGCAGCTACAGACAATGAAGGGACCAAGTAAAAGTAAAAAAATAACACATGTACAACAAAAACACAGCGCGTGGAAACTCACTGAAACTCAAGATATTGTTTTTTATGTCTTCCGCATCATCATCCTCGAATCCGACCACATAAACTTGAAGCGACTCAAATACACCGATGCGATGTTTGACCAGCTACAGAAATGAAACATCGAAATCATGTGCAATGGACATAATTAAACAAGGTTTCTCGAAAATACATTACCAAACTATCACTTGTGGGATCGAAACTGAAGTCATTTCGATTGCTCCAGCAGTCATCAACCCAGGAAGGAAGAAGGACTTTTTGTCCAAGTGAAACGAGCATCTAAAATTGCAACAAATCGCGATATGACCATAGCTGTTGTAACAAGAATTTGTAAACCTTTACAGAACAACGGTTCATCGCTTATCTTCATTAAAATGAAACTTTATTTGAAAATAGCAAAGTGAATAATGTAGGAAACACTTCTTGAAACTGACCCTAGCAGAAAAGTCAAGGACTTTATGCGCAATGTTTTAATGAAAGACTTTTTGCATTTTCTAATATCCATCACTTGCTAGTCTATATGAAGGAGCAGCATTTGAATCAGTATAGCTTACTCTGGATTTCAATGACATACTACCTTGTACTACACGTCAATATCACACGAAACTCCTTCAGTTCGATTAAAACCATCACCCCACGAATCTAGGGTCGTACGGGTTTCAGGTGGATGATGACTACACGGGGTCGCAGATTGTGGGGAAGGGGATGACTCCGTTCATCTCTTCCTGTATCAGTGTAAACGGATGACCCCGGAACGCTATTTCTTACGACGTCGTCTATTGTAGCGCGCCACCTTTGCGCCCCTCGCTTGCGATTCGTTCGAATGGGTTTTCGACGAATCGCAGGCGGGGGCGGGGGTAGAGGTTGCGCATTGCAACAGAAGCCGTCGTAAGAAACAACGTTCCAGGATCGTCCTTTTAAGGTAAGTAAGTTAAGTTCGCCTAACATGTTCATATGTGTGTGAACCGACTTGCATTAGGGATGCAGCGTAGTACTGCAAAGTAGTCACTGCGAAGTTCCGTAGCTTAGAATTGATACACTTCCTTTACGATTTGAGTCATTCTCTGAACGATTTGCAGAAAGTATTCGTTCTAACCAACCTCAAGTTGTAAGATTTTCAAGAAGTCTTATTTCCGAGATGCTGTTTTTAGTACATTTTTCACAACTACCTCGGTAAAAAGGTAAGTGTGAGCTCCTGATACATGTCTATTTTTAAGAAGTCAAGGAAAAGAAGAGAGACCAAAACAGTTTGCTACAAGAATAGCAGATGGTTCATAACGTCCAAGAATTGATACCCGACATATTTTCGCTTCGCTTCTGAAGAACTAGCTATTACTGTGTTCTAATGTATTGACGTACACTATATTACAAAACAATGAATTTAGTCACTACCCATAGTCGGCACGGAACGCCAAGATGATATCTTCGGGTCAAAACGACCTGAAACTTGCGTAAGCGGCTGCACTCTAAGCGGTGCTGTAGAGCGTCGCGGTTAAGCTAAAGTGGAATCCTACTAGCATCACTCATCACTATAGTTTGTGATGGTCCACCTCAATGACAACCGCTAGCTCTACCACGCCGCATCGAGCGCGGCTTCTTACGATACTACACCGAACTTCACATCGTTTTCACCCGACTATATTATCGCGTGACGCTGTTCTCCAAACCATCGCTGAGGCGTGTCGTTCTTAAACACAGCTCTGCCCGACCTATTGCATGCAATACAACATACAAATTTAAGATACTTAGGCTAGAATGGGGTCTGACTCGGTTAAAGAGAAAAACATGCACTTCAACGCGATATTCTTAGTTTCGTGCGGAGCTCTTCATCCGCATTGTCTCCTTTGCCATTTTGAACTCCTTTTAACGACTATTCCAACTCTGTTCCCGTTCCACTTTTAGTGTGGCCAAATAACTCTTAGCAAACTGAACCGTCAGAGAAGAGTGTTTCGAAGAAGTACGTAGTGATAAAACGGTTCAGGTGCATATCTGCATTTTATAAATATCATATGGCTTCTTTTCAAGGTGATAGTCGAGCTAAAATCCCATAAAAGCGCAGCGTACTAATCAAATGCAAAGGGGAAACAAGACAACACGTTTTACTTTTATTTACATCAAATGTAGGAGATGGGTATATCTCAGAAAGGAAGGGAATTTCTGCAGCCGATCAATTCAACCATTTCTAACTGCAAAGACAGTCATAGCCGGATACTCGCCGACCGATCTTGAAGGATTGCCCTTAGTGAATGCTTCGAAACAAAGAAACTTTCCTACTGTGTTGTATTATGAAAATGATGTAAAAAGGACCATCAGAAGCTACTTGCGCTGTTCAAGCAATTTGTTTTCTTTACATGTGTACTGCGATGGGTTATTAACCCATTAAGTGGCACGAGAATGTACAAAAAGAACGCTTCACGCGTTATACGCGCTAAAGTGGTTGAAGATAGAACTTAAAAATATAGAAAGTTCAAAACGACATGAAGGACGAACGCAGTTGTGTACGCGGCTTCTCTCGAGGCTTTTCGGCTGACCATATTGGCTAGGGACATGGTGAAACTCTTGCTGGCATCACACAACGCTGCAGTTTGCGATGGTCCCAACTGCTGCCTCCACCAAGCGCTTACGCAAATGCACCGCAACTACACTCGTGATTCATGTCGTTTTGACCCAACAATGCAACGTTGAGCTCGAGCGAATACAGTTGGGTCAGTAATTTTTGATTCACGGTGAAACATCACGTAAGCGGTCACGTTTCAAGCGGTGAGATTTTCATCTATACTAAGATGAACGGAAGCAGCGCAGCTCTTGGCTGACCTAAAGCCCGAATGTGGGGTTGGGGCAGCGGCCCATCACCTAGGCGTCTGCTGCAGACCCGTTGGAAGCGAAGGAAAACGCTGCACAAAAATCGCGAGTTTTCGAACGGAGTGAGTGTAGCTAATTTCCTACTTACGCAACTCCGGAGTGTTCTTCCCAAATGCATCTCTAGGATGATATTTTCTCAAATCCTTAGCTGACTGGTAGTACCTAACTCTTTAGCACCAATCCTATTCCAAAACGGTAATAGAGCTAGTTTTGCTGACAAATGAAAGGACCCTGGAGAATGACGGAGTGGTACGAGCGCCCAAAATCGTTAATACGACCCCGACTATTTACTTAACATAGCACCACAAATAAGGTCGTTTTGAATCGATCGCAAGGGGATCGGGGAGTCGGATGGAAGAATTAGTAGCACCATAGGTTTTAATAATATCGCTGATTTTTCTTTTAAATATAAACCAGCGCCTAGTCTCCAGTCTCTACGAAGAAGCTTACTCTAGATGCTGAGTTGTAGCAGTTCTGAACCTGCAAGTCAACACAAAGCGACACTACTCTCCCGGAACTATGATTTGAAAAACCGCAGAAAGAAAAGAATCACTATGAATTAAATCTCAAACTTCCGAACGAATGAATAGTAAACTGTACAAACCCTGAATGCTCTTCCTCTCGCTTGCGTGGTGACCAAGAAAGTGTTATATGGATCAGGCTGCAAATTGGATGTGAAAATTGAAGACAAAAACAACTACTAAAATTTCAACAGACTAGTAGCAGTAGTAAACATCGCACCTCCTTTCTAATGTGTCCACCCATGTAACGGATCATCTTAATCCAGTTCCTTCTTTCATTTTCATCTCCATAACCTATAACAACGTTAAAGTTGCGAAGCATATCGCAATAAAGAGGGCGATTTGGTTTCGGACGCGGTAGCGGCTGAAAAGAAAGTTTTTATGCTCAAAAAGGAAGGCTGTGTTCTGGGAAAGGTACTCACCAAATTACGTAAAACACGGCTCTTTAATAATGTTAGACCAAAAACCAGTAAATGAGGATATGAAGAGATGAAGTTGCGGAAGAGTTCAGACTCAAATTCTTCGAAGAGAAATACAACATCACTTTCATTTATGTATTCAGCTCCTGTCGCACTGTGATGTACACTGCAAAGGTCCCTCACCTAAACGCACAAAATCATACAACTCCAACGGCAGAATTTTGACCGAATGTCTCATTGTTACTTTAGCTATGAAAGGGTCGCAAATACAGTCAAACACTATTATCTCGCTGTTCAGGTGCCACTAGAAGTCTTGGTTATCATCACTTGCCCCATACACTCTTTAACCAAAAACATCGGACAACCCAGTTAAGACTGCAAAACTAGTCTCACTGCGTACAAAACTTTGAGAGTACCCTGCACTTATGTCGTAATGCACTGTTATTCCAGTTCACAAACAATTTACTCTGGTTTCTTCGTCTTTTTTTTCCGATCGTCACTAATTGTCATCTTCCTGCCTTCTTTTTTCTTCTGCTGCTCGGCTGTCAGTTCTTCTGCTATTCGCTCTCATTTGGTCTAGTACTCAATCTGTTCTACTTCTCATGCTTAGGAGCCTCTATTAATTGTAAATATTTTTGTATTTCATTCTAGTTAACACTGAACCTGCTTATCCACAAGGTTATTCCTTATTTTCTTTCTTCCTTCCTACTTTATCCACTTCATCCTAACCTCCAAATTGTCAGCATTCCCATGGTCCCGCAAAAATGATGTTTTAACCCCTCCCTCTTTACCCAGCAATTCATAAAATAATAGGCTCTTTTCAGTAACCTTATTCGCCTTAAACATGCTGCAATATTGAGACGATATCGTATCCGAATGAGGGCTTTGATGTCACGAGTGCCCGCATTGTTCTCTTTCCGTGATGACGGCATTGTTTTCCTAATACTATTAGAAACAACTAATCACGGAACTGTTTTGCGATGTACGGCGCTCGGCAATATAATATAGTGAAAGTGGAGAACAATCAGCAATGTCAGCTGATTGTGCTGAGGTGATTTTTGTGGTGATCATCAAAAGTTGACCACATAACGGAGCGGAACCATCGAAAGAAGAACGAGAAATGATTTTAAAAGTCATTACACAATCGAACGACTGCCAAATACGAAAATTTGTAAAACATCAGAACATCAAACATCATAGAATAGGGAAAAGGACGGGGCCGTGATGTGCGCGGTTTCTGTCAGCATACAGTAGGGTCAAAACGACACAAAACACGGTGCAATTGCGTACGTGGCTTCTCTCAAGGCGGTGCAGTGGAGCGCAGCGGTTAAGATGTACTGGAACCCTTGCTAGCACCACCCATCGCTGCCGTTTGCGATGGTCCCACCTCGGTTCCAACTGCTGCCTTCACCGCGCCGTTTCGAGAGCGCACGCAAACGAACCGTGCTTCATGTCGTTTTGACCCTACTATAGTAACTGTCGCCACGGCGCCGTTGCTGCTCTGCACCTGACTCCGCCGCCGTTCGTACTTTGTGCTCTTTGAAGCGCACAACAAATAAATGTTAATGCAGACCTTGTAAATACGGTAGGGAAGTAAGGATGTACGGAAAGCGATCTGGGATTGTGAAAAACTCCATGTTAGCGGTTTTGACCCCATTTCAATGTTGAGGGATTTGCTGCTTTCTTCATATAATTCTTTAGACAAATCCAACAATAATTCGAAAAGTAGATTACTAATAGCCACTCGTTGGTTGTTGTATTCGTCACCAACTCCGTACGCACAGTCTACTGACACTGGCATCTGGCTCTCAGTAGGGTATTATAAGTTGCTTCGCAGGAGTGCACATTACCCAAGAGTGCGAGAGAAGAGGTACTCGAACGACGTTCGCGTCGCCACACAGCGATGGAAAGCGCGCACTTGGCAGATAGGGGAGTGAAGAAGGAACTAACACAGTAAGTTCTGATATATAGTAGAGTCAAAACGACATGAAGCACGCCCGCAATTGCGTGCGCGGCTTTTCTCAAGGCGCTTCGGCCGAATTTAGCGGCTAGGAATGTGGTGAAACCCTTGCTGGCACCATCCAACGATGCAGTTTGCGATGGTCCCAACTCGGTCCCAACTGCTGCCTCCACCGCGCCTTTTCGAGTGCGTCCGCAAATGCACCGCAATTACACTCGTGATTCATGTCGTTTTGACCCGACTATATGAGTATAGCAATTAAGAGGATACTATCAAAAATAAGGGCTAGATCCTCCTATCCAATTGAAAAATTTATCATCAAAGGCATATCAAAGAAGGATATGCTATTATCGTGAACTACATTTACTTCATTTGAGAAACTTCACACATATAAAGATTATAACAAAAACATGCAGCAGGGTAAACATTAACATGCGTCGATTTTCAAACATCCCATAATTTCACGCGCTATTTGTTCTATGAAAGCTCACAGCGACAAATATGTGTTCGATAATGTGGATGTAGCCAAAAAGTGCAGATATAATATTCAGTGTCAGTTCTAATACTTACCTGTACGTTTTATCCAATAAAGAGTTATATAATTTTTCAAACTCCTCTACTTTCTACAGCGTTCTATAGCTTCATCCATACCTATTCTCTGCATACAATCAATATGCCTGGTTAGGTGTATGAGTAGCAAGCAGACACCCCTGTATCTTCAGGGGAAAATTTTTAGGTACAATGGATGTCTGTGAGGCATCTTCAATTTTACTTTGCTAGATGAGCAGAAAGAAATGCCTAGAAAGTGAAAAAAGTGAAAAAATGTAGTAGTACAGTGACCAGTGAAACATTTCTAAAATCATCTTTTGCATTTGCATTTACATAGATGGATGAATGGTTTCCTTTTAGCAATTCAGAATAGGAAACTAAGCACTTTCATTCACATTTCTAAACGGCATTTTACTTATATAAGTTCTTAAACAACTCCACTTTATCTAAAGTTTCAAACAATTTCCATCCTCAGGCGCTTTCCTTTTTTGTTCTATTCGAAAAGCGCATCGTAGGAACTGCAGACGCGGCGAAATGGGCGAAGTGTAGGGCACTGTCTGCAGGGCGTCGGGAAGACGTAGCATAAGAGCTACTGTGAGGATTATGAGGCTATCAGGAGCGCAGTGCAATTATCGACGCTTTTTACCTTTCTTGACATGGCCACACATTAGGCGGGTATCCTTTGACTGTTCTATGAAAATACCTATTTTGTAACTGTAAAAACGCCAGATCGCCACGAAAAGACTTGTTATATCGATTTTGATTCCGAAGAAGCGGTAAAGGACTGATTACAAGAAAAGGAAAAAATACGACGTGGAGACTTATAGCTTCAGAAATGCAAGAAACTGCAGAAAAATTTTCCTCCAACTACTGAAACATAAAGGGAGTATACCACGAATCTGACGTGGTGAGGCAATCCGCGGGAAAAGCTGGAGAAGAGGTCGTACATTACGGGATCCAGCATCGTTCCGTCATGAAAAAACGGCGTAGGAACCGATTAGTCCCTACGAGGTACATTGGAGCGCTCCTTTATGTAACGATCCGGTCCCCTAAGTAGCCTAATCATCGCCTTTACTTGAATAGGCTAGTGAGGAGACCTTGTTAATCTGCGACTATTCACTCTTGGATGCAAAAAACGGCCTCTTCCACGCTGTTTTTCACGACGAGTAGGGAAAGATGGGATGAACCACCCTGGATTCTGCAATCTGCAACAGCATCTTCAGCTTTTTCCTCGGATCCCTTCACTACGTCAGATTCGTGGTGTGTTGCCTTTAATTGTGACCTGAAGAAACACCTTGAGAACATTGGAAACCAATTATAATAGCGAGCTTTCTCCAGATAACAGGATAATAAGGACGGGAAAAGAATAATATCTAAAAAGTGGAAAATAATCTCTCAAACCTTTAAAGCACTCTTGCGGCATGAACCAACTAGAGTACAACTAAATCGAAGAAGTATAGGATAAAACAAAGGTGAAGACTTTTGCAACTTTAGGAGAATAGAAGACGGACTTAGTTTGGACTTCATACTATTGGACTTAATCAAAAGGACCATGAGAACTCTAACCTACAGCTAGAAAAAAATTGACATAAAAGTGGGCGTATCCACCCATAACTTGGTGATCACCACGGAAATGCGTTACATCCGTATTGGTTTCATGGCCAGCAAACTCAATAAACTCTAGCATGTTTTCGTAGAGCTTATGCGTGCAAGCCGAATAGAAGTCTGCGATGAATCCAAAAATTTCGTAACTATAAGCAGTTTCGGTGGCGGTACATCTCGCCAATGTTCGTACTGTGGAGGTCTTGTCCAAGTGAGAACTAGTCGGACTTGTGCATGTGGAAGCTATTTGAGCACTACCAGCAGGTAAAGCAGAAACGTTGCTGCCCACGTTGCTCTTCAGTTTAAAATGAAGAGCACGATCAGAAATGTTACAGAGTAACAATTGAACACGAGCCACGTACGGTCGATCAACAATGGCGCGGAATGTGAGCACTGTTGCTTTGATATTTCGTTTTATGGACCCGGGATTGAGTTGTGCTTTTTTCGACTTAACGATATTAAAAGTGCCATCAGAAGAGGATGTTGGAACAACTTGAGTAGCTTTAACATCAGATAACTCACTGCTCTTTGGATTGTAAGAGTCACGTTTTTCGACTAACTCCAAAGAGCAGTGACTTATCTGATGACAAAGCTACTCAAGTTGTTCCAACATCCTCTTTTAATTTTTTTTAACACTTTTAATATCGTTAAGTCGAAAAAAGCACAACTCAATCCCGGCTCCATAAAACGAAATATCAAAGCAACAGTTCTCACATTCCGCGCCATTGTTGATCGACCGTACGTGGCTCGTGTTCAATTGTTACTCTGTAACATTTCTGATCGTGCTCTTCATTTTAAACTGAAGAGCAACGTGGGCAGCAACGTTTCTGCTTTACCTGCTGGTAGTGCTCAAATAGCTTCCACATGCACAAGTCCGACTAGTTCTCACTTGGACAAGACCTCCACAGTACGAACATTGGCGAGATGTACCGCCACCGAAACTGCTTATAGTTACGAAATTTTTGGATTCTTCTAGTAAAGTCAATAAAGTTTCTTCTTCTGAGATTTGGAGTACAGCCGGTGGAAGTGTGTATATCACAGTTCACTGCCTTCCATCTTTTTCCTCTGCCATTAACTGTTCACTACTTTCACAAGCCACGAAAATCACGCATGCACCCTATGTTTGGGAAAGCGGCGGAGCAAAAATTCGTCGAAACGATCATGATTCTCCAGTCGGTCTGGAGGCACTATCTACGCAGATGCAACTACGCAGAGACACACGGGGCTGTATACAGGTTCGTGGCTGCCAGTTAATTTGAATTTTTAATTCACAAGGACCTCTTGTTATGTTCCCTACAGAAAACTTCCAGTCGAAGACAACCCCATAAATGTCATAAAATATTTTGGACTCCTTCAGAAGCGCAATATTTGGGTTCTACATGAATCCAGAGAGATTAACCTACTCCGACTAACCAACATCTGCAAAATGAATCCCAAACAAAGTGAAACCAACCCATTTTTGAAATGAGTCATCAATGTTGGCGAAAAACGAACATACTAGGTTAGCTCCTTATTTTTCTTACAGAGGCATACCCTTTACCATTTCATAGTTTCTTAATCACACATTGATGATCATTCTTCGATGTGTTCACCGTGTCTATTCTGAAGTAAAAACTGTTCAGTTTCTTCGCTCACCTCAACTACGCTGTTGAGTTGCTCATTGAGGAGCCTTAACCCTTCCCGCCTCCTGTTTCTGTACGATTGTGACCCTCAGAGAAAGATGGACACTATGACAGATACTTGTGTTGAATACATCGATGGATAATCATCAGTGTGTGATTAGAAAATTATGAAATTGTAAAGGGCAAGCGTGTGTAAGCAAAAAGTAAAGTGAGTAAAGTAATTAGCCAACCCAATATATACAGACGCGGAAAAAAAGTTGCGACCTTTTCCCTTCGAGCTTATTTTCCGATTTTGCTCTCCTTTTTCTTTTGTTAAATCTAGGATAGATAATTGCAAGTAATGTCACGGATGCAATTCCGTCTGAAAAAAGGGAAAACTGCGGAAAGAAAATTTGCAATTTTAGTCTTATTGAAAGTACATGTAAAAAATATTAGCGGTTACCTTTCCACCGCCCAATATATTGGTGAATATCAATAATGTCGAAAACTTCCTGAAAGTACTTTTTACGACATACGGATATCCCCAATCAAATATCGCTGCAGTTTTCGTCACATTCCACAAACTCTAATTGAAAATGTTGAAGCGAAAAGCAAAGGATTATGAAATCAATCCACTGTTTGGAGATATCGTCGACGGACTAAGTATATCCGAGATCAGCGTTGTCGAATGACCCCTAGAGGTTACGTTCCGTCTAGTATTATACGATACAAAAAGAGAAACACAGTGTTCCTACGCCTTATCTCGCTTCTCATTACCGCAGGAGCAGTGTTGAAGTTGTTCCTCCCTCCCTCGTTCAAATATTGTCTCTGGAATTTTGTTGCACATTTCACCTGAAAATTCACTCCC
This sequence comes from Necator americanus, assembly GCF_031761385.1. Taxonomy (NCBI): domain Eukaryota; kingdom Metazoa; phylum Nematoda; class Chromadorea; order Rhabditida; family Ancylostomatidae; genus Necator; species Necator americanus. The sequence goes on from NC_087376.1 coordinate 13,076,973, forward strand.
TGTGATGTACGGTGCAAACCTGCGATCGCACCTCAGCAGACCATACAATGGTCCGGTTCAACCTCCCATGTTTGAGGTGCCCTGGATCCTTGAATGCCCCAAAAAGCTCGCGTCGGACGGATGGACAGACAGACAATTCTGCACTTTACATACTAGGAGGTATGCGTTATGGGCAACAAGCTTATGAGGAGCAAATGAGCAATCGAGGGTGCCAGTTTAGATTCAGATTTTGGGTATGCATGATCTTTCAGCGTTTGCATCCCAGGGACGAAGAAAGTCACTGCTTTATACTCAAAAATAGGACGATGCAAATATTGATGCGCGCTTCTGTTTCCTCAACTTCTTCACACTTTAACACTGATGATATGTCACAAGTCAATATGTTAGTGTTGTTATAAATGGTTAAATTGTAATCTTCTTTCTTTTGTTCAGAAACATTTGGACAAGATAGCAAAACTCAAAATGATTTCAAAATAGCACACTTTACTACTACATACTATCAGGTGCACAATAATTGCAATGCGTACGTGTTTTCGCTGCATCTTTCCTCATCTTTGCCCTCTTCTTATGCTTTTTTCTACTCCATATTTCTTCTATGCAAATCAAACGTGAACCAACAGCAACCACGCTCAACATCTACTCACACATCGAACTAGCGCTGAATTAGATGTTACCGCAATCTTACTACTCCACATTGATGTAATTCTCTGATAAGAGGGAGACCGAGAACGACTGAGACCTGTTGACATGCGAGTGGGGCCGGGATATGAGCAGATGTTGACCACATCCAAATGCAGACATACGAAAAGGACTAATCTAGATTAACCATGCTAAGCTTCATCAAAGCGTTCTGTATAAATGAACGATCAGTTCCACGCCGATAAAAAACATGTTGTTGCAGTTACAGCTAACAAGCCGTTTCGTAAACTTTTGTGTCCGATGTAGAGTGGGGTCTTTTCAGAAGCCTTTTTAACGGAACAAAAAAGACGACAAATTTCGGAGGCAAAAGATGAAGTCCACTGCATACGGACGTTTCCTTGCTTTGCCAAGTTGTTGATAGGCTGGTTAGGGACAAGATACTTCTAACTCAAACCACACGTTATTCTTTGCTGGACACGTTTACATGGATGTACATATGTTTGCCACATGTTGTCATGATGTCCAGTAATTTCATTCACCTGCTCGCTACCTGTCTGTTTGATAGACGCTCAAGGTGCCAATGCGATGTATTCATGCTGCAACAGCACCAACGATTCAAGCAATGTCACATCGAAGGGACGCTTATTAAAAAAAACAGCAGTAGAAGGTTAATAGAAATTAACAAAATTAGCACAAGTTTGTGCAATCACAACTTAACAAGATAAGGCTATTAAAGGCAGCGTATCACGTAACTGAGATTTTGAGTCGAGTTTGAGTCCAAAGAGTTTGAGGTGTGGACTATCTGTACGATTATTACATTTGGCGTCCCGCCCAGTTCTCCGTAACTGTCGTAAAAAACGGCGTAAAAAGTCGTGGGAAATGGTGTTTGTTTCTACGAGGTACGCGAAAACGCGTCTCAATTGCGCACGCGCCGCATCAACGCGCGAGCGGTCAAAAAATCAATGAATTCTCTGCAGCCTTCTCAAGTGAAACCAGTGAATAGGGTGCTGAGGAAACCGGAGCGTTTACAAGAGTGGGGCATTGAGCTGAGCCCAACTCGTCTTCGTAATCTACTCCTATGTCGCCCACAGAGACTCATCATCATCAATTGTGGGATGTCATGCCTTTAACAACCAGAACTCACCTAAGAACCGATGGAACTATGCAGATATCGCAATGGCCTTCTGCAATTCATTTGAAAGAGACTAGCATCGCGATGAGACGGATGTTTAACCTAACTTGTACACGTTAACTCACAAAATTCAGAAGCTTCTAAACTGTGTTAGCTTATTTGTAGCACCCATTATGCTATCTAAATCTTGCCAAAGCTTTGTAATTTTTGTTTATAGAGCTGTAGGTTTTTCAAACTTTTTTCCAGGACTAGAACAGAAAGGGTATGTGTATGTATTTCGTTTCTTTTTCCGCTTTGTTCTAGAGACATCATCAGTGACTAATAAATTTTCCTGCTGAGATTAGAAGTGAGATAATGAGAATGATTCTGTTCCGCAACTGAAGAACTTCTATATTTAGCATTCGAAAAAGGCGAGTGGATGCTTCTTGAACCTATTATGAAGGTTGAGGTTACTTCTCCATCTGAATTCCAGGTTAATGTTGCAATCGTGAAACATTTTTAAGTGTTCTGATTACAACTTTCAGGGAGTTGTTGTAACGTCACTAACACAACGCAAAGCTACGATTATTTCCACTGATTCTATGGAAGAGTACATCATAGTTGTTTGCGAGGTATATTAGAGTCGATTTTCACAAATTTGAAGAGCTTTGGGACTACAAAACGTTCATCCAAATGTTGCACGGTGCGTAGCGTCAGTATTGTTTTCCTCTTGCAGACACACTCCACAAGAAAAGAGCAAAAGAAGTGGAAAAATGAAGAATTTGAAGGGTAATGTGAAGAAAGGGTCAAGTGAGAAGTGTACAAAAATGACATGTAATAACACTCCACAGTGTCAACAGAAAGTGTAAAACTACAGAAAACAAAAACAAAAAAAAAAAACGATTGGGAAAACAATGTTGAATGAACTTCCTATGAATGTATGGTGCAAAAGAGCAGTTTGGTCGCGTTTCTGATGTTTGGAATCCTAGAATATTCATTGAATATATTTGTTGTGAAGGAAATCATCTTAGCAGTGGAGAGTATCTTGAAATATACCAGGATCACCAGGATGCGAACCAGTAGTGACATTGTGGCAGCTCAAAAAAAAGCTTTCCACTGAGTCCCGACTTCGCCATAAAAATTGAAGTACAGTATTTCAAAGGCTGTAATTTCATTTTGAGAAAAAGGGGTAAAAAAGATAGCGCAGGAGGATGCTGAAGAGAACTCACTATGAAACATTTTCAAAAACCAACTGGCAAAAGCCTCGTACCAAAAGAACGCTAAGATGACGGTTGATTACAAAATATATAGCACCTCTCTGCTTTGGTGGCCTCTTGCGCTGACATTGGTCTCTCTGTCCGATTCGTATCGAAGCTGTTTCTTACATAGTAAGTTGAACTTGAATTTTATGTTTTAATCTGCACTTATCACCATTGTGTAGCTCGCACACAAAGCGAAAATTATGCGCATCAAGATGTCGTCAGTAAACATGGTTGAGTAGGAAATTAGTTGATGAGCAGCTCCTTTCACTAGTGGGCTCAAACTCTTTTACGTCGGATTTTTTTGAAGCTTTGAACAATTCGATGCGAGGAACGTGTTCGGCAAAGTACGATTTACAGTACAGTTCAGATTTTGTTAACACAGGGCTTTCTAGGGGAATTACCGGGACAAATTTGTGTTCCCACTACGAAACGATGCTACATATGTGCCCTATCAGTCATAAGCAACAGTTTATCAGAGTCTGTATCTGACAACCCTTTCTGATCAGGAACATTTTTTGCAGTTTAGCCCTTCATGGTTCTTTTTCTGTTAGCGGCATGAGTTCCCTGTTGATAGACTGTTCTGCAACTGTTCAGGTTGCCTGCCAAAGAATGATACTCTGTTGTGAAAAACATTCACATCTTGCTTGGCGCATATATCTTTGTTATTCGGACTAAAATTAGGAGCCAAAATCACCAAGATCATCTGTATCTAGCTACTTAAAAATCGCACGAATCATATCCATTTTTATCTGAAATCTAACAGAAATCTTTTTTGAACATGGTCGATTGCATGGGACGAATCCCTTCTCTGATCCCTTGGAAGAAAAAGTATTCATTTGATAAGACTTCCCGAAGGTAAGATCTAGGAAAAACTCATTCTTGTCCCCTTATTAGAAATGACATGTACTTTTAACTACACTGTTCTCTAATTTCTTCCGTAATTCCGACAAACCACACCATTTTTTACATATTTTTATAACTACTGTGTAGTTCTGGTATGGTCAGAAAAGTATCTAAGGCATCTAGACATATCTGGGGTTGTCTGTGTCTCAATGAATGACTGGAGCTTGTGACTTCGTCGAGGTATGAACGCGTATCCCTTGGCATATCCACTGGGCACGTAATTTCTCGCAGGGATTCGCGGAGAATCCGCCGGGACTCTCTTCACCCTTGTTCCAAGTTTTTGTGAAAATTCAGCTCATCTTCAGCTTAGAATAGTTCTATATGCAAACAATCTTTTCTGGGTAGCACGCAAAGAAACGTATGTTCATTATCTGGTTGTTAATCGTATTTTCAGGTGGGACCTTCATTTGCGTGGCTTTTTGCCATCTTAAGAGGCCTTAATAAAGGTCGATTGTAACAGTACTACGTTCACTCCGTCAGGTGTTACTTTACCCTGGGTCAATGTTTCGATAATCGTTCAACGTAGTGACAACAGAAGCCGTATCATTGAAAATAGTCTTACACAGTGTTGCACCGGATGTGGTGTGCCTGATAGCACGCACTTGTCACTGCTTAGTGTACCAGCGAATGAGTATTGCTTAGTGTGGTCCTGTCGTCCAGCAGACTGACAATAGGTCAAATCCTAGACGGAGCATGGAGTCTTTGGTAACAAAACTCAGTTTCGTTGCGCTGAATCGCCGGACATTATCGATCTGAAGGTACTCGGCGTTCTGGAGCTTGTTCCACTTCTTGCTGTTCGTTGTATGAGCAGAACAGAACAGCCAATAATAAAATGTCTCCGAAACATGCATTGCCATCATATCGATGAATGCTTTGTTGTGACATCAATGCAATCCGAAATGAAGGAGTGGTTTAGAATTTTGAAAGAATGATCACACTTCATCAGAATTGAAAACATTCAAACAATGGTTGGCTGACTTATACTGTTGCTTAAATGAGACTGTGCAGTAGTATTGTAGAAAAGCGGTGAGACTGGTCAGTTTGTTTTCTTGTTTGGAGTTATTGTGTAGTGTCCCTGGAATGATATCGAGGCTTGGCAAGAAGAAGAGTTTGATTGAATACAAGTCGCAACAAAAACCTTCAACCACTTTCAGGCCCTTGATAAACACAAGATTCTCGAAACGTTAGACCATAAATAAAACAACAAAGTATAAATTCAGTTTACAGTGTCCCCTAGCTGCTATGTTTGGATACACGTCAATACTACGTTCAATTACTGAGGGGAAAGGAGAATTTACAATGGAATACTGCAGGTTTCTTCTTTGTGCCTTCTATCTTACGTGTTATTTGTAACAGTAAGGAAACGTTAAGGTATGCTCCAACTACTGAGGAAGCACAAAGTAATATCATACGCGAATGGCAGGCTTTACATGGTCTTGGGGCAATTGGTAATAAGAATAGTAAGAGGGGCAAAAGATAGCGGCTCGTTTATTTTGTTCGTTTTTCTACAAGTTGCGCTCTAGTAAAAGCAAGCAACTAGTTTTTTTTTGCCATTACACTGATGTGGCTAGATCTTAGTCATTTTATTTTTAAGACCTAGTACATTTTGCGTGTGCTTATTTCCTCATTGTTAAAAGTGTTTGTATGTCATACGTTTCATCGATACCCAGATTCGTTGTTAATAAAATCGATTTGAACCTGACGCAGAGTTTTCTATCAAATAAATTGAAGGGAAATGACGATAATGTATAGTTTATGATAAAAAAAAAGAATACATTACGGAATTAAATGATAATGATATAAAAATGGCAAATAATCAACAACAGCAAGAACCTCTGCGATTGAGAATCTCCTTCTTTATATTCTTGCCCTAATACCGATCGAATTTAAAAGTTCTCATGTTTTCCCATTTTAGAGAAACTATACCGTGTTTTGGAAGCCCATTCAGCATCCAAAGAGAGTCGAAATAACGCCCATATGTAAGATTTAGGGCGTGTGTAGCGCTATCGGTGAGAGTTTCCGCTGTGCCTGCACGATCGATAGGAGGTTCAAATCCACTGTAGTGCCAACCAAGCTTCTCATCCATCCAGTGTCGATAACTTGGTGTCAGACTTGCCTGGGAGGATAAAAACACTGACTTACAAATAAGCTAGCCCTCGCAAACCATTGTATAGACCAGTTACATGTTCGTAAGGATCAAACGACGAAAAGTGAATGTGGTGGCGCATCCCAAGCGGATTAATTACTTACGTAGATACTTAGATGGCCCTTCTTCACTGGACGTGCGGGCCCCAGCATCTCTTCCACTCGTTTCGTTCCCTCGCCATTGTCATCCAAGATGTTCTCAAGTTTCGTGAGTGACGTTGACAAAGTCCTTGAGCCGTATCCAGCTGAGCTCTCAGCTGGTCCACCCGTGTACCGAACACGTCACTCCATCTCGCTGGCGGTCTTCCTTGGGGGCGTTTAGCACCTCTTGGGATCCACTCTAGCGTTCTTTTAGTCCATTTATCGTCGATTTTTCTCATGACGTGACCGGCCCATCTATGTTTTGCTTTAGATACATATTCCGCTGGGTCGCGAAGACGGGACATTCCTCTTAAGTCGGAGCTACGAAGACCGGCTAGGTGTTGTGTGCGCCGGTTAAACTTCAGGAGACATCTCTCAAGGGCTCTGTGGGTAGTAAGTAGCTTCCTAGACGTGGCAGCGGTGTCTGCCCACGTCTCCGCCGCGTAGCAGAGCGCTGGAAGAACTGTCGAGTCGAACAGATGGGCACGAAGATCTTGGTCCGTCAGTTGGTCCGTAGCTTCCCTGACGGCTGCGAATGCTGCCCATGCTGCCCTCATTCTTCTATTCAGTCCTTCCTTCAAGTCGTTTTCCATGTTCATATAACGTCCGAGGTATACGTATGACGAAGTTTCCACGATTTGGGAGCCTTCAAGTTGTACTCCTCTGTCCTCGCAGTAGGCGTTCTTCATGAACTGTGTCTTCTTTCTGTTTATTCGTAGTCCCATTCTCTTCCCTGCTTCGTTCAATTCGTTGAGCATAGTTTCTGCTTCATTGGCACTGCTCGAAAAGAGGACGATGTCGTCCGCGAAACGAAGGTTCGAGAGAAATCTTCCAGCAAAACGTATGCTCCTTTCTTCTCAGGAAAGTAATTTCATTATCCACTGCAATGCAGCCGTGAACAGCTTCGGCGATATAGTATCGCCTTTTCGTACCCCCTTTCCAATGGGTATGGTGAGGGAGCGGTGGAAAAGCTGTATCTTCGTAGTGCATTGATCGTAGCAGTTGGCTAATGTCCTTACATACGAAGCGTCCACATCTTGATCGACCAGCGCTGACAGTATTGCATTCGTTTCTACGCTGTCGAAGGCTTTCTCATAGTCGACGAAGGTTAGAACAAGAGGCAGGTGGTATTCTCTATGACCCTCGACACGGTCTGGATGTGGTCCAAGCAGCTGAACCCCTGGCGGAATCCAGCTTGTTCTAGAGGCTGGGCTCCATCCAGCGTTCTAGATATGCGTGTGAGGATGATCTTGGTGAATACTTTGTATAACACGCTCAGCAAGCATATCGGACAGTAGTTCCGAAGGTCCTCTCGGTCACCTTTCTTATGGATAAGAACGGTTCGCGAGGTCTTCCATTGGTCTGGCGTCCTTTCTTTCTGAAAGTAGGATGTCATGTGCGCTGCTAAGATTCCATGAAGTGGATGACCACCAGCCCGAAGACAGTCTGCTGATATAAAATCATGTCCGGGGGCTGTGCCACGTTTCATGCTCTTGATAGCGACTCGTACTTCCGAAGGGAGAATCCGTGGTGGAGGTTCACCACGGATTCTCCCTTCGGAAGTACGAGTTGATTGGTTGGGGATGATCGGGCTTGACACAGGAGTTGATGAACGGAAAAGGTTCGAGTAGAACCTCTCCGTAATGATTTCCATCTCACGTCCCGTACTCGCTCAGCAAGGCTGCTAGCGGAATATTATATTCACGGAGATCCCTGCGACACTTCTTTAGACTCGTTCTTCTTTGTGCTGCTTCTAGAATCTTCTTCTGCCTGTATTTCAAAAGATCCTCCTGCAACGCTTTTCTGCAGCTAGTGTTTGCTACTAACCGCTCAATGTCCGATGCATTCGGATCAACCCTCGAAGCCCTTCTTTCCAACAATTCTTTGGTGGTCTTCGAAATTCGATCCAAGTTTGTCGTGCGCGGCTTCGAGGCACGTTCAGCACAGACTCGTAATCCTCTGAGCAGCATCTCGTAGTCCACGTTTGGGTCCTCTTCGATGTGCCAGTCACCTTGGGGCAAGGAGTCCTGGAGTACGCAATCGTCGTAGATGACTTCCTTTCTCCTTCGTTGCCGATAGCAGATCTTCTTTTCCATCGTGTGGCTAAGTCGTATTTTGCACGAAGGAGACGGTGATCAGAACCACTACAAAAGGATGGTATTACTGAGACGTCAAGTAGACACCACCTCCGGTTGGGAGTATGTGATCGATCTCCGCACGAGTCGCGTCATTGGGCGATTCCCATGTCCACCGACGATGATCTTTTTTTCATAAAAAGGGAGTTCCCATGAAAGAGGCGAGCGGCGGACAACAGCCCGGCGAGACGATTGCCATTTTCATTTCAGTCCCCTAGTCCAAATCTTCCAATCCTGCATTCTTCTTCTGTGGCATTTCCTAGTTTTGCGTTGAAGTCTCCGACAACGAATTTGTAGAAGGACTTCTCGTTGCGGATTACTTCCTCCAGCTCCTCGTAAAACGCATCCGATTCGGAACCATCAGCTGCTGATGTTGGTGAGTAGCAGTTGGAGGATTTTGGCGCAGAGAGCGGAGACGAAGAATGGCCAGATGAGGTGACAGGATCTCGTGAGAATCGACAAGATGGATGACAAATGGGTGCACAACAAAACCAACACCGCCTACATTTCGCGACGAATCTTCTCTCCACGAATGACGAGTGTACCGTCATTCATCTGTTGTACGTCGCTCCTTCTACACTTGGTCTCCTGCAGAGCAATCACGTGAAATTTGATACGCTCTGCAGCTCCGAGAAGGGCATGCAGGACAGCGTCTGTGGACACTGTTCTCGCGTTGTAAGTACACAGTCTGGGACAGTCTCCATGGCGAGTCGTGCGCGTGTCGCCTTGGTCCAGAATCAATGACGTCCTGAGCAACCTGAGATTTGATCGCCTCTCACCGGTCGCCATACCGTCCGACGTATGAGACGGCAGGGTCCAGTGTGCAAGGTACTGAGGCAGTAAATATGCTAGAGTGGCAAAGAGACTTTTCCCCAAACTAAGCGGCCATGCCACGGCGAGCTTAGCTTTCACCACAAGTCGTCGCCCAACCTATATGGATCAGGGAACCACCTTGCGACATTTTGCCAAGACGGTGGTGAATCTTAACAGTGGTTTACTCTTAGCTAGGCTTCCGATTCTGAGAAGTCGGAATGTCGGATGTGTCGAACTCCTTCTCAGCTTGGGCGACCATGCTGGAGGATGATACCCAGATACATACACAGATACATACATACATACATACATACATACATACATACATACATACATACATACATACACAGATACATACATACATACATACATACACAGATACATACATACATACATACATACACATACATACATACATACATACATACATACACAAATACATACATACATACATACATACATACATACATACATACATACATACATACATACATACATACATACATACATACATACATACATACATACATACATACATACATACATACATACATACATACATACATACATACATACATACATACATACATACATACATACATACATACATACATACATACATACATACATACATACATACATACATACATACATACATACATACATACATACATACATACATACATACATACATACATACATACATACATACATACATACATACATACATACATACACAGATACATACATACATACATACATACATACACAGATACATACATACATACATACATACATACACAGATACATACATACATACATACATACATACACAGATACATACATACATACATACATACATACATACACAGATACATACATACATACATACATACACAGATACATACATACATACATACATACACAGATACATACATACATACATACATACATACACAAATACATACATACATACATACATACATACATACATACATACATACATACATACATACATACATACATACATACATACATACATACATACATACATACATACATACATACATACATACACATACATACATACATACATACATACATACATACATACATACATACATACATACATACATACATACATACACATACACTACATACATACATACATACATACATACATACATACATACATACATACATACATACATACATACATACATACATACATACATACATACATACATACATACATACATACATACATACATACATACATACATACATACATACATACATACATACATACATACATACATACATACATACATACATACATACATACATACATACATACATACATACATACATACATACATACATACATACATACATACATACATACATACATACATACATACATACATACATACATACATACATACATACATACATACATACATACATACATACATACATACATACATACATACATACATACATACATACATACATACATACATACATACATACATACATACATACATACATACATACATACATACATACATACATACATACATACATACATACATACATACATACATACATACATACATACATACATACATACATACATACATACATACATACATACATACATACATACATACATACATACATACATACATACATACATACATACATACATACATACATACATACATACATACATACATACATACATACATACATACATACATACATACATACATACATACATACATACATACATACATACATACATACATACATACATACATACATACATACATACATACATACGTACATACATACACAGATACATACATATGGAGCCGCGTATACGAGTTCGACTGCTACCTGCACGTGGTGGCCCTGCCTTCACTAAACGCAATCAGGCGTTCGAGTGTACGCATTGGGGACGTACGGGCTATATAACCTGCACTGTTATACGGCGAAAGATCCCCATATATTGCAAAAAGGTACTGTCGTCCATCACATCGTCAAAGCCCATAACCTAAAAGGTGAACTGCCTGAGGGGAGCATGGAATCTCTGGCAACAACCATTCGTTTCGTCTCGCTGAACTGCCGAACACTATGCAGTGAACTCCAACAAGCCGCACTGTCTAGCCTTCTATGATGAACCCAATGCGTTGATGTCTAAAATACCAAGCCAGCAGGTGGTCATTGTCGGAGTCGACGCAAATGCGAAAATAGGACTCGAACAGCAATCCGATGTGCTAAGAAAATGGTATTATCCAGCGGAGCGCAAGTCGAACGGCGACCGTCTGGTATTTACCTATACCATTTTATGCGAACAGACGGGCCTCATTATCGCATCCACGTTTAAGAGGAATCATCGAAGCCATCAGCTCACGTGGCAGAAGTCATCCCTTCTAACGCCTGGAGAGCAGCGCAAAGCGGAAGATGAGAACTCTTAAACTTCAGCTCGACTACTTTCTGACGAGGAACATTCCTCACTCAGATATCCGAAAATCTCAAACTGTGTGGCACGTCGCGTTCGACTCTGACCGCCGTCCAGTACTTCTCAGCCTCAAGATAAGTTCCACAAGGGAAACCGAGAAGTTCCTCTTCACCCGAAAATCGATATGGCAGGTCTGAAAGACGAAGAATGCGGAACGAAATTCCGCCAACGAGAGTCTATTCATGATGGAGTACGAACCAGGAAGAAGCTTAGCGATGCGAATTCCTTCACAAAATGCATTCAGAACGCTGCAAGGAAAACGCTCCCGGTTCTGTTGCCGCGGAAGAAGTTTCCCTTTGCATCTGCGGAAACAGAATCCACGTGCAATTCTGTATGTGTGGCGCACAGTACTGGTGACTTCAACCAGGAAAAGCGTCTTAGAAGGAAGTTGCGTCGTCAACTACAACAAGACCGCGATAACGAGTGGACGTCAAGAGCGACGGAGTTTGAAAAGGCATGGTAGGACAAGAACTCGCGGAAAGCCTATGCTTTACTAAAACAGTATAGCGGCAAAATGAAAAGATGTTCTCCGGTCCTTAACACTGTCAATGGAGTAGCTTCGGTGAAGCAACCCTCAAAATTTGGAGGGATCACTTCAAGACCTTGCTGAACCGGCAAGTACCATCAGCTTCTGAACTTGAGCGCGTTCATAGGCCGATATATGCAGTTAACGAGGAGCCACCGACCGAGTCGGAGGTTCTAGTCTGTATTCAAAAAATGAAGAATAGAAAATCTGGTGGAGACAATGGGATTAGCGCAGAAATGCTGAAATATCTTCCTCCGCCTGGGATTCGTGAGATGACAAAGATCATCCGTTCAGTATGGATAGACGAAAGGATACCTGATTCGCTATCATAATTCTCCTCCATAAGAAGGTATCCGTCGCGGACCCTAGGTAAAAGGTATTGGAGCGGATTTTCCTGAACCAACTCCTTAAACATCGCCAAGAAACAACGCGCAACGAGCAAGCTGGCTTTCGTCATGGCCGATCTACGATTGACCAGGTGTTGTTCATCGTCAGGAGAGTGATCGAAATCTGGCAGCGGTATCCGAAACCAATGCAATTAGCGTTTCTGGACTTTGAAGCCGCGTTCGACTCTCCCCACCGGGGCTGTCTTCTCAACGCGCTCCGCGCCGATGGAGTACTAGGAAAGTTCGTTCGCTTGTTTGATGACATGAATCAAGGAACAACTGCTGCAGTTGGAACACCAGCCGGATGTACAACACCGTTTGAGGTGATAACTGGAGTAAGACAGGGCAGTGGCAGGATCCTTCATGTACAATTTCACCATCAACGACATTATGCGAAGAACAGTAGATCAGTGTCCTGCCGACATAATTCTAACACCATTCCCTTGACCACTCTCGAGTACGCTGACAATGCTGTTATATTCGCGGAAAGCAGCACGAAACTTCAACATGTTGTCAACCTTGTATCAAAGCTGGCAGCAGCCTATGGGCTACGTCTACGCCCTGATAAATGAAAGCAGATGAGGATTTTTTCGAGACCTCGAACGGGAATCAGGCTGGACGGACAACCGATAGAACTCGTCGATGAGTTCTGTTACCTGGGCTGTACGCTGAAGAACAACGGTAGCTACGAGAAAGATGGTCAGCAAAGATGCGCTAAGGCTACTTCTGCATTTAACTCCTTAACGAAATGCCTGTGGTCGAGCCCTATCACCAGCGAAGTCAATCTGCGAGTCTACCTATCCGCAATTCTTTCCATCGCCTCGGAGGCTTGGGCCGCACCATCTACGGTGATGGAGAGGCTTGATTGCACGGAACGAAAGCTGCTCGTATGGCTACTTGGCTACTTTTGGCCTAGGGTACGCCACAATGAAGATCTTTACGCCGAAACTGATGTGGTATATCGGCGGATGACATGTGGAAGATATCAACATTTTGCACCGGTTTTTGAAAGTGGCTAAAGTAAATCGTCTTGCTTCTTTAGTCATATATTAAGGAAACCAGCAGATCGCCTTGTTCAACAAGTTATGAGGAGTTTGACGGGTTCGAGGTGGAAGAAGCAACCTGGCCGAAAACGGAAGTTCTGGACTGAGGTGGTGAAAGAGGACCTGAAGACACTCGGCATGGATAGGCAGTTCAGGCGAGACGTAAGGACTTGCAGAATGTGAAATAGCGACGAATGGATTGATTCTGCGCAAGCTCTCGCAGAAGATCGAGAAGGTTGGGCAGAGCTGTGTTCAAGGACGGCACACCTCGGCGAAGATCCGGGTAATCGCGTCAGGCGATGAAATCAGCCCACCAATTACGTCAAGTAAGTCATACGTATACATATACATGTACATACACACATATATACATACATACGTTGTACATTCGTAAACTTAAAGTTGCTATCACAGCTGTTTGGGACAATAAAAAACGTTTGTTTATGGAGGCACAGAGAATCATATTAGATGTTCTGCTGGCTACAGACGCAGAGAACTACATAATCACATGAAAGTATGAAAGGAATATATATATATATAAAGGATAAAAGGATAAAGTCTCTGGCGTTAATCAATCCGCTTGGGATGCGCACCCATTCAATTCAGAATCGTTCGAGGTTTACGGACGTGGAACTGGCCTATACAATGACTTGCGGTGGCTAGCCGATGTGTCAAGTCATGTCTTTATCCTCCCAGACAAGTCTGGTACCAACTTATCGACCCCGGAGGGTTGAAAGGCTTGGTTTGCACTAGGGTGGATTCGAACCTCCAATCCATCGTGCAGAAAGCGGAACCTCTAACCGCTACACTACACCCGCCCGACAAATATATATCCATTGCTTTTCTTCTTTTTTTAAATTGGCACTATCGAACCTTTAAACTACATAAAGTACTCATCTCGTGATTTCCGTTTGTAAGATCCTTTTGAAAAACAGAAGCAGTCGATGTCAACTGCATGCGTCAGCATCCAAGGGACGAAATCTCTCATAAGCGCTCGCAAAATAAAAGGCAAGCCACCGTAAAGGCAAATACAAAGGCAGGGAAGCACATGGTGGAAGAGTTTTTAAATCATGGCCCATTTACACAAAGCGTTCAAAGTTCTTCACATTTAGGAAAATCTAAAGTATACCTCAGGTAGCTTTAGGAATGAGTCATCCGGATTGATGTTGACGGCACAGATTGTCAGTTTCAACTTGTCTGTTTTCTCGCACATCTGAAGAGTTCAAGAAGTTCACCTTCGAAATGAGAAAGAAATGAGTGCGTCGAAATGAAAGAAATGAGTGCGACCATCCCGGATCCCGCAATATACAAACTCATCTCTAACTTTTTCCGTGGAATCACTCGCCTCGTGAGATTCGTAGTATGCTGCCTTTAACTTAAAATGTTTTAACAATGTAGAGAGAGATTTCCCACAGTCGGAATGGAACGTGTTGTAACGGGGCGACGTGTTACATGCCCTGTGAAGGCGAACACTGGTACATCTTCAATGAGGAAGACAATCCGAGTTCTTTTTCTCTTGTTTTTGATAATCCTCTCTCTTCTCATGGGATTGCATTGTATCCCTCACTCTTTTTCATTAGGTTCATCTCTTTTTTTGCCCTTCTGCCCTCCTCCTCTCACCTCCAAGATTTTAGCTAGTACTGATGCTGTTGTTGAATTTTTATTCCCCTGTTCGCTTATTTGTGCTCGATATGATTAATAAAACCTGATTTCCTCAAGACTACGTAATTCTGTATACTACTTGCTCTATTCTCATCATCATACAAAAAAAATCGGGAAACGGAAATAAGGTAATTAGGGGGCACTCAACAGTGCTCTAAACGAAATGTGCTTTAGAGCGCAGAAACCGTTATAATGGTCAGATGCGAATTGTGAAGAAGTTAGAAGTACTACATGTTATGATTTAGCTGTTGACTTCCCGTAAGCTTGCTGGAGAGTTTGAGGTGAAGTTAACGCATTAGCACTTCCAACTCTCTTTCCTTTTTTTTCTTAGTAGTTCTAGCCTAGAAGTCATACATCCTCTCAGACTTATGCTTAGATTTAAGATCCCATACCGACTTTGCCATTTACTTCCAGTAAGCCTGTTTGGAGAGTTTGTCAAAGTTAACGAGTATCAGTTCCAGCTCTATCTTCCTTTCTTTGTCTTAGCAGATCTGGCCTTCATATCATGGATTCTCGAAGAATAATGCTTAGGTTTTAGGGCCCCGACTGACTCAACTATTCACTTCCAGTGATTACATGTCAAAGGATGAACTATCGCTTTTCAAGTGGGAAAGCCATTTGACAGTTGAGGACAGTTTTTGTGCCCTAGGATCGACTTTTGCACTCAAAATGTACTCTGGTTAGAGCACTGTTGAGTGGAGGTCCACAGCACCTTTTTGATACGAAAAACAACCAAAAGTGAGAAAAAAAAAGTAGTTCAGAAGAAATTCCCATACGCTGCGGAAAGGACCAGTGGCGCAGTTGCAGGAATACGTAGTCCTGCTGCTTTACCAGTGCCCGCCTTCTTCGAGAAGCAGCAACAAGGTCGCACGCAAGGGGATACCAGCTTGATGTTCTGCCACATAGAAAACACAGTTACCACATCCACAGCTTTGAGCTCCTCCAATACCCCTCCTCAGCCCTTCCGCTATTCTCAATGGGGGTGGTCATTAGGTACCCGCAGCCGATTATCTGCAGCCGAATGCGTGCCTGCAGAAGAGGCTGTCGGTAGGCCAGACCGGGCATATCTTAGACTAATTGTGATCACTAATCCACGCCCATCCATCACCACGTCACTGAGCTCATGTGCTGTATTTGTATTGCAATTAAGTGATAGAGTTGACTTCCAGGAAGGTTCAAATACGAAAAGATACCAACGTAGCAAGTGAAAAAAGACGTAGAAAGTGAAAATGCTAAAAATGGAGAGAAAACGTAGAAGATATGTACAAGAAAAAAAAAACAACATGAGAAAACATTAATGAAGCTGAAAATTGAAAACGTTCTAAAATAAAATTTAAAAGGTGTAGAAACGAGAAGCTTGTTTTTTGAAAGATATAAACTATATACAGGCTATAGATGTATATTTGTAAGTATGACCATGTAAGATACTGCAGTACTTTGTAAAAGTTTCGATTTGTTTGTTTTACATGAATAAAACACCATTATTTTCTCTTTCTGCGATTTCGTGTGCAATCGTTTGACGTATACGTAAGCGATCGATATTCCGTACAGAAGTAATACCAGAGATTACGTGCTCTTGCGAGGCATTTTTCGCACCTCACTTGACGATGAAGGCCGAAGATGGACGATGTGATGGGCGGGGCGTAAAGCGAACGCAGCGCAATACTCTGCCAACGCTATTAACTGCTGCGCAGAGCAGTTAACGATAGCTGTTGCCAGTCGTTTCCCCTAAGGGTAGGTTGTCGCGGAAGTTGCGGGCACCTAATGATACGCACCCATTCTCAATTGACTAATGTTCGGAGAGAATAAGTGCCGTGAAAATTCAGAGAAATATTTGAAATTGTAGGTGAAGTCGTTAATTCAGTAAATGAAAAGCCACACATAGAGTGTATGAGTTCTGGTTCTACAGGTAGGTCTTAATTAAAGTTTTGTATCTTACGGAAAGGGCAGTTAACGAATAAGCCCCGCGTAAAGTTGAAAGAGAGAATGCTTCTATAATCACTCAACGCGTGTTTCCAGTTTCTCGAATTGGGGCGGCTTTAGACAAGTTATCGAACGATTTTATTTACGTTATAGCATATGTTAACAATTCGAAAAACATTATGAAGTGCAGCAGTAATTGCGAATATTATATTAACACTGTCAACTTTGATCTGTAACAATACTAGTTGTGAATCGGCAGCTACCGCACCTGCAGTTTGGTTTTAGCGACCGACTCGGGGCTGGAAATAGTCAAAGCAGTTCTCTCTGTGAACTATCTCCAGTTTACTTACGTATCAGACAGAATCATGCCTCAGCAAAACCTCTTACTCTCCATATTCCCTCTTACGAGTCTATAGGACACTGATTATAGCTGCAAGACCGTTTTGGAGCTTGCAATGCTGTGTTGAGTAAAAAAGGGTCGCTAAATCCATTTCTGAGATGTGCTCGAAGTGAAATACAACAGCTTATTTATGATACTATGGATGAACAGAAAACTGGCTCAAACTTTCCTATGACCCATTACTGCTTCGGTTTGTAATACAAGAAATGAGTGTACGTGACTAACTCCAGAATATAATAGGATACAGATGGCACTTAGAAACTTATCTAAGTACCTTTTCGATTTTAAGTTTCTGTCCAAAACCTCCACTACTTGCATCTTCAGACCTTTCCACAAGTTTTCCTATTCCCTTGCGGTGTTTGTTGTCCAATTGTAGCACGTCGCGATGAAACAAGCCATGACGCTGGAGGGGCAACGCCGAAAAGTAACTAGCAACTACGCTAGTCTTGACGGAAGCTCTGCATTTCACACTCATAGAATCGTCGTTGTAAGAGCTGCCACGCTGCCTTCGAAAAGAAATATGAGAAAAAACGCAGATAGTTGAAGAATCTCCATTAATTGTTGTTTTCTTGTACCCTTTCAATTTCCCTCTGTTCATTGATTTTGACATCTAACTAACTCACCAGTCAACTATTCGTTGAACGCATCATTCCACGAATCTGAGGTGGTGCGAGAGTACGGTGGGGTATATCTATACGGGTTCGTGGATTATGGGGAGAAGGGTAATTCCGTCCACTTCTTCCTAATCGCCGTAAAAAAACGGCCCGGAAAATGCGACACGTGTACAAGGCTGGCGCGCTCCAATCGAAGTCGTGGGAAATAGCGCCCCGCGACGCTCGAAGCCGCATCCAGACATGCGACAGTCGGAGCCGGTGCTCCGACCCCCTTCACTTTTGGACGGTTGGCGAAGGGACCTCCTTCACTTGAACTGCACCCACGGTCACCACGAGAAAGAAAAAAAAGGTAGACAGTTTAACATGTTGAGAGATGTAAGAAAGTCAAAAATTTCCATTGCAGGTATTCTCTTCAACGTAGGAAGCAAATGGACGATGGAACAGTCGGAAAAGAAGGAATATTCATTCATAATTACCAAATAAAATAAAATAATATTAACTATGAGAATAAAATCTTAGTGATTTACCTGTCTTCTGATCACAGCATCGCAGTAAATTACACTACAATAAGCTACTAAGTAAGGAGACATTACCGAGAAGGAACTACCGAGCAACAGAAAGAGAATGTACGGTTAGAGTTTGCAGCAGAATCACACGGCAGTGAAGAGTATCTTGAAATACCTCAGAACGTGACGAATCGAACGGTATACATCACATTCATCATGCGTTCTTCGCCGAGAAATTGGCGTCCAAAATTAGGTATGAAAAATTGAGTGTCTCCAGTTTGGAGCCCGTTACTTTTTTGAAAAGCAAGGAATCAAAAAAGAGATAATAAACTGAGGTAGAGGTATCGCAGTAAATCGCACTGCAATAACCTACTAAATAAAGAGACATTACCGAGAAGAAACCAGCAACAGAGCGAGAATGTGCAGTTAGGGCGTGATTTTTACAGCAACAGAATTTCGCTGAAATAAACAGCTAATATTTCCGTCCAGGGGAAAAATCGCCTAGCAGTGAAGGGTATCTAGAGATTCCCCAGAACATGGCGGATCTAATGGTGTACAACAATTTCATTGTGATTTCGTCTCCCCCGAAAAATTGGCCCCTAAATTTCGGCATAAAAAATTGAGTGTTGACAAGAAACTCAAAAGTAGATAGCATACGGAGATAAACGAGAAATTTCTCTTATTAAGGAGAAATTGGACCCAAAAATGGAGATTAAAATTACCAATTTATAAAAATTTATAAGTTTTTTGCTTCGTTTTCTACCTACTCGAAACGAACAGGTAAGTATTGTATACCAAAGGAATCCGCATTTTACGCTCTATCTGAAAATATATAACATGTTACGGAAAGTTTTTGTCTCGATCAAACGGAGGGGGAGGAGCACGCGCAGCTGTAAATTTTCCGGCCCAACAGTCCGAGCCTAATGCTTAAGCATAGGAGGGGGGAGCACGCCAACGATAGCGTGCTCCCCCCTCTCTTTGAAAAAACTACGCACTTCTGCAGGTCAACCGAGTTACCTTGGTATAGATTGAGAAATTCAAGAGCAAATATGTACCCCTCACTCTACTGATAGGTTTCGAAATAAACAAGTTATTTAGAAAAAAACCTGTTTTTCCGGCTGCAAAAAAGCAGCGATTTTTCTGAGCTTGGGACGCATTTTCTCAACCCAGTCAAGCATGCTCTGTATAGACCAGAAGTTAGGTGAGTTATGTACCCTTCACTCTACTGTTAGCTTTCCAAAGAACTGAGTTATTTAAGAAGATAACTGCTTTTGAAGATGGTGATAGATACAGTGAATTTCTGCAACTTAAAAACTCTTTTAGTACGGTATTTTGGCAAATACTTGCAGCGAATTCCGTCCTCTTTTACATTATATTGTAATTAAGCCACGCAGTTTGGTCTGGATTTTGTAATATCTGAAATAGTAATGTATGTGCAAGAGCTGCTCGTGATGACTCATCACGCCGCACTTCTTTGGGAACTCCGCTAGGAACTATATATAATATAATATATAACATATATGACGCACGTTAGTGCTCTTTTTCTTTCTAGTTCGTAATTAAAGTTGCTCATTCGTCCTCGCTGCTCCATCGTACTGATGTTGTTTATTCATCTTCATACTTTCTCGTTAAATACGATTCAGCAGAAAATGCGCATTATGCTGTTACTGTTGTTACTCTTCATCAAATAAGTAATTTCTCCGCTGCCAAAAATGAATTTTTTGTTCTGGTAACTCTTGATTAATAAGACTAATCTCCCTTTAATGCTATCTGTTGGCTTATGACTCTTTCTCTTCTCTACAATGTTTAGGACAACTATTCAGCTAATTAAATTAGTTAAATGGTTTTTATGTATTCTTTTGTTGATGAGTACTATGAAACAACCTTTCTGAGTTGTCCACCTTTATTTGTACAGACTTTCTTTTTCTTCGAGAGACATCGACATAGAAATGTGACATAGCGTGCTCCTCCCCTCTCTTTGAGAAAACTACGCATTTCTGTAGGTCATCCGGGTTACCTTTGTATAGACTGAGAAATTCTAGAGCAAATATGCACCCTTCACTCTACTAGTCGGTTTCCAACTAGGCGAGTTATTTAGAAAAAACCTATTTTTTCAGCTGCAAAATAACAGCGACTTTTTTGAGCTCGGGGCACATTTTCTCAATCCGGTCAGATAACTAAGTTATTAAGGGCGAAATTTGCTCGTTGAGGTGACAATGCGACTAGTTGTTTGGCGTTGCTTGAGGCTCGTTTCTGACTTCTTTCCTTGCAACTTCCTTGTAGGAATTTCCTTCTTCTTTCGCTGTGTGTAGCGTTAGGAACATGTGCTTTGTAATTCTTTCTATTATATCTAGAATAGTAAAGTGTGTGCATTCGAGAAGAAGCAGCTTCAACGCTACCTTTAGTCCCTAGAGGAGAAATGCCACCGCCTGCGAATGTTCTGCTTCACTGGTTTTGGACAACTCTACTTCTACTCATCCACATGGTCAGTTTTTTGAAATCGTTTCTTGCTCTTCTTTGCTTTACTGACTTTGTTCAGATGCGCTTTCCCGTCTACTTGTGGAGAAGATTCAGAGGGGCCCAGTAAGCAGATGTATGAATATATACATATGTTTAAAATGAGAAAAACTTATTTTCGCCGTCGCTACTCCCCCCCCCTCCCCCCCGGTTGACAATGACGATTTCTTTTAAGTTCACCCTTCACCTGATCGCACCTATGGCCGCATCTTCCGGATCGTTTTTTACGGCAGGAAGAAAGGAAGAGCGCTCTAATCGAACCTCTTGTACAAAATGGTGCGCCAAAACGAATGAAGCCGTATCTTCCGGGCCGTTTTTTACATCAATTAGGAAGAAATGAACGGAATCACCCTCCTCTCCATAATCTACAACCCAGTATAGGTATAACCCACCTGAAACCCGCACCACCCCAGATTCGTGGGGTGATGCCTTTAAACAATAAGAGAGATACTTGACATCATATACGATTATCCAATTCCCACCACGACTTGCCCTATACACCTTATCTAACCTAAAAAACTAAAAACTAAAAAAAACTAAACTAAAAACTAAACTAAAAAAATGATAACACAGCCAGGTTAGAATGAACAAACGCTGCGTGCGAGATTAGTCATAAGCAATCAGGCTCTGAAGCTGAGCGAGGCTCCACCGCTTACGACATCCTACCACAAGATAGGTTACATACAAACGTATCATTTTAGTTTCTAAACAAAGTGAGCAACAAATTCATTCAAATAACTAGTTCGTACTTTTTTGTATCTATTTCTTGAAGATCAGATGTTGTCCGAACTGCCCATCCCAGTTTTATTCCTAACTGAATATGTTTTCCAAAGTTATAGCGCATAGCAGAAATGAAATATTTCAAATACAGGGCAATGACAAAGTAGTTTCGCAAATCTTTCTTTCTTTTTTCTCTTCGCAACACGCAAGAAGACAGATGGAAACAAGGCTGTAGTCGAATCAAAATACTCTTATTTGTGCCGCAATGTAGCGGAAGCCATTGCGTTTGAATGTCCTGGTCTTCAACTGCTCGACTTTGTTTATCACTGCTGCGCGCTAGCGTTTATTTCCCAGCCAGAGGGTGAAGATGTGCGATCGTCATACCTCGCAGGCATCAGCTGTAGATCTGCAAGCAGCACGTACACCACGCATTTATCTACGAAGATGAACTCAAAATGATGCGCGAAGAACGGGGATGGGCAAATACTTCAACAATCTCGAGACGTCAAAGGCTACGGGTCAAAACGACCTGTTTCGTTTTCCAGCTGCTCAGGAGCAGCCGCCTACGCAACTGCACCAAATGTCCGGTCGTTTTGACCGGACCTATTGGAGAATGAAGACAACTGCACAGTCCGGTCCAAAATTTGCCATCTCTGCCTACGTTCCATTGCGTTTTCGACGGTTCTATAGACGACTGTGCACTGGAATCCACGCTCAACCGTGCTGAAGACAGATACTAGGTGCAGTGAAATGATACAGTCGCTGTCATCTGCGAACGGTTGATCGTGCATGATTGCAACATTCCCAACTCACGGATCTGTTCGCGAGTATCATTCTTTAACACAAACATAATCTGTCCGTCCGCCCATTCAACGGAAATTCCCTTTAGCACCTCAAAATTGGGTAACCGATCTATTGCACAGCCTGCTAAGGTATCGCTGACACTCATTACCCGAGTATCATACTAGGCTGGTAACTACTGTTACACTTCTGACATTTAACTCTGAGAATTTACTTAGTTGACCTGTTAGCCCAATACTATAGATTATTAATCCATCTTATACAAGTATCTGTATTCTATCACCAAACCTCTCCTTTGACGGCTGCTCTTCTTCTATCGCGTGAAGGCTTGAAATCAATCATTCTTTACGGATTTCTTCTCGCATCTTCAGAGAGAGGAGAAGCACGAGAATAAACCTGCTGGTAGGTGATGGGATGCTGTTTCACATAACGGTGCACAGATGATTCCATCGCTTCAAGTCTGGAAACTTCTCTTTGGAATATGAACCTCTTACCGGACGCCCATTCATCTTCGATAAAGACCATATTAATTAATCCATCGAATAGGACGCCCATCAACCAAAGCTGTGTTTGGCTGAAGAATTCTAATGCAACCAATTCTAATGCAGCGACTATCAAGAACCATCTTCATTCCCTTGGGTTTGTGTGAAGATATGCCATCTGTATTCCACACGCCCTAACTCTTCACCTGCTGCGGATGAGGTCCAACATTTGCACCACTCTCCCCACTTTGCATTATGGATCTGACTGGTTGGACTATCTAATAACTGGAGCTGAGAATTGGGTGCTGTACATCAACTAATTATGCAAGTACCAACAGCTCAAACCAGCAAAGAAGGGATTCCGAACGCCTCGACCAGGGAGGTCACGCTGTGTTGCTGTTAGGATGCCAAAGAAGTCATTCATCGGGAGCTTCTGTCACATGGTTCTATTAACAACACTCTGAGGTACTGCAAGCACCTGGAAAGGATGGCTGCAAACCTGAAAAGTATACAGAGGAAAGTCTTCTTCTTGCAATGACATAGCACGCCCACATGTCGTGACCTGAAGTTGATGTAGATTAAGCTGCAGAGTTTCGACTGGATCATCCATTCTCATTCACTATACAGTCCGGAGACTGTCCCATCCAAATACTACTTTTTCCGATTTCTGGCACATCACCTGGAAAGACGCCACTTCACCGATAAGGATGAGCTCAAAACGTCAGTAATTCTTCGATCGCAAGTCCCCGGACTTCTCTAAAAGGGGAATCTACAAATCGCCTGGACATAAGAAACATGTCGTCGACACCGATGGAGGATATGATTGAAAAATAAATATGGAAGAATAAACAGTTTGCAAATGAAATGTTACAAAGTGTAGCAAAGTGTATACAAGGTGTAATTAGTTGTCAGCCTAATATATCGTATATGCTGGATCTCGAGATAAAGCGTGGAGCTGAACTTGCGAAGTAACATTTGAACGAAGTGACTGAGTAGTACGGAGTAGCATGCTCAACAGCACTGAAGTAGCTAATGATGAGGAACGATGCGAGGACGAACGAGTTCTCTCTTTCGTAACGCATGGAATAGAACGAAACCTTTCTCAATTCATTTTTTTTTCAATCTTTCCCAAATTCAAGTCAATTTTATCTTTATTCTTCATTTTCGCTGCAAATTTGCGGTAGATTGCAGAATACAGACTACTTTCCGGACGCTGTTGACCATCGCACAAGCAATACTGACATTGACTTTGATCCTTTTTGTCTGCTCTGGACTCGGAAGTGGCATGCTACTCACTTCCACCTACATAACTACGAATACGATACTCAGATCGGAAGAAAATACCGACTTTACCGGTTACCGATTTTTATGCGTTTTCTTCTTGGGCTCAATTTGTGAGGATGGCATAGTCTGGTCAGAACGACATGAAGCCTGGTTTAGTTGCGTGAGCGGTGCGGGTGAACGCAGCGGCTAAGATCGACAGGGACTTTTGCTAGCACAATTTACCGCTGCAGTTCTGATGGTACACCCTCGATAACAACCGCTAACTCCATTGTGCCACTTCGATAGCACCCGCTTACGCAACTGCACCGAGTTTCATGTCGACTTGACACGACTATACTTATCAATGGAAATCCCACAGTGCGGAAAAACGAGATAGAAATATATAAATAGAAACAAATAAAGGGGAGAGATCTACTGTGTATCTCTCGAGAAAAGGCCAGGTCAAGGTGTCTTTGAGAACAAATCGCAATATTGCAATTCGAAAAATTAAATGAATATTAAGTGCAGGCATAAATGTAAGGAAAGAAAGGATTTAGAGTATGTGATACAAAGAAATTGAATAAATAAAACAAAAAGTTCGTATGTTCGCTTGCACAAAGGTTCATACTATGCTTGGTAGCTGTAGAATACATAAATGCGATAGTCGGCGCCAGTGCTCTGACCCCTTTCCCTTTTGAGCGGTTGGGAAAGGGACCTCCTTCACTTTTAAACGGTTGGTGAAATTACTCCCTTTACTTTTGAACGGTTGGCAAAAGGACCCCCTTCACTTGAGCTCCACCCCATGGGCTAAACCCTCTTCAGCTGAGGAGGGTCCGGCTTCTCCCTATCGCACCTATGATAGAATATAAGGTATATATATATATATATATATATATATATATATATATATATATAATGATATATATCATTATATATCATTATATATAATAACGGGCTTATTCTGTCACGTGTGTGTCAGTCACAAAATTCGAAAAAGGGGGTGCGACGGGTCCACCGGCGTCGAGTTGGTGCACCGACGCCAGATAACTATGAAGTGGGGTGCGGCGGGTCCACCGGCGGCGAATTCCTGTGTCGTGGTGCAAAAGTATCGCACAGTAACGTGTGCATGTCGCAAAAGGTAAATGGGACGTTGCAAACGTTTCATAGTCGTATCCACTTTGTGCGTTGCTTTTCACTTCTACGACTCCTCCGTTCTTCAGAAAATGGAAACACGAATGCTGCTTACTGCTGTTTATATAGTAGCCAACTGTTTACATGATCTGATGTAGAACGTTATCTTTATCAGTACGATTATGTCGTTCGCCTCATTTTATGTGAAAAATCATTCTGTGATAACTGTTGGGAAAAACAAAAGGGAAACCTATACCTTGAGTAATGATTCCAAGTCGTGGCTATATTTCATTGGTATCGATGGAGTGCTTAAAGGCATCACCCCACGAATCTGAGGTGGTATGGATTTCAGGTGGAGTATTCGTATACGAATCGTAGATTATGGAGAGAAGGGTGATTCCGTCCATTTCCTCCTAATTGCCGTAAAAAACGGCCCGGAAGATACGGCTTCATTCGTTTTGGCGCACCATTTTGTACAAGAGGTTCGATTGGAGCGCGCCAGTCTTGTGCGGCGCCGCATCTTCCGGGCCGTTTTTTACGGCAATTAGCAAGAAATGGACGGAATCACCTCCCTCTCCGTAGTCTCCCATCCTGTATACGAATACTCCACCTGAAATCTGCACCACCTCAGATTCGCGGGGTGATGCCTTTAAAGGTGAAGTTTGAATGTTCTCCAAATGTAGAACTGACGCGTTTACAAAGAAAACTATAAAATCTTTAGCCCTAATTTCCTTTAAGAAAAAGAAGAAAACGTTGTTAGAAAAACACAATTCTAATTCCACAGAAAATGTCACTATTATTAATTTATTTTCATTAATCAGTGATGGCGAGCGGAGCGAACACCATTTCTAGCATTGTAGTGCAGTTAATGGTTGGCTTCCAGACTGAGAGCAGAGTCATGCTGCGATCCCACTGCGCAAGCCCATTGTCTCCTATGTAAGCACAAAGGGACAGCAAAGATGTAGTCAATTTTAGACCAGATTCGATATGTTCAATAAAACTATTCGCTTCAGCAATAAGACTATTTCACACCCAACTAGGTGCCGATATGCTTACTACTCCGAATAACTCGGGTAAAATGTAGTTGGGGGCCACAAATCGAACTGCTTTCCTACTGGATTTCTTGCGATTATTTGAGGCGATTCGTGGCGCGAACCTGCACTGTGCCAGTACTGTACCTGTACCCAGAGCGCAGAAAAGGTATTGGAGCACAACAGGTGCGAAGGCGTCCATAGAACACATTGACCGTTCTCGTCGTTAAATCATTCCATTTGCTTAATGGGTGCCTCTAACTTGCTAACTCTACGTGACTTCACTCAGATTACTGATTACCACTTTGCCGGAGCTTGTATCGAAGTCGAAGGAGGAATTCAGCGAATGGCCCGCTGCTCGTGGATTGCTGTGGAAGGAGCCGACTTTGCCCCACCTGTGGAAGTCCAGTTAAAGTCGCGAAGCAGACCAATGTGAACAGCCTTCATAAAGGCAAATCTAACGGCCCTTTTTAGGGACACCAACTTGTGAATACAAATCAAAAATGTGTGGATAAATGGATTAATGTATGCATGTTTAGTGATCGTGGATTGCTACGGAGTTCACTTTCGGTTCTTTTTTTTTTCTTGGAAGTAACACATGATATGACACTAGCCCCTTTGCAAATCAGATCGCCGAAACTTATAGTTCGGACTAATCGAAATACTGAATACATTGAAGGGAATTAGCGGCTGAAGAATTGGAATCAAGCGCTGTTTGACGAAACTCAACAATTCAGGAGTCAAAACGGACTACAGCAAAATAGGCAAGTTACCGCCAAGCAAATCTCAAGGATCAAAAGTAGTTACCTTCTGGAAGGAAAAAAAATGTCGCCGTAAAGCCAATTTATATTTAAAGAGAGAGAATGAGAGAACAAACCCCGGAGAATTATGGAACCCACACCTTGCGAAAGTCGGACCCTAATCGGGAGACTTTGGGCGTAATCGACGATGTTTTGTGTGCATTTAACCCAGTACGCACGTGAAAATGATAATTTCTGCTTTTGAGTTTCGAGTCTTTTCTTTTCTGTCTTTGGTTATCTGTCAGGCCAGTTTTCTTTTCTGTTATTGTGTTGTTTCTTTGGTCTATGCGTTAAATTTGTTGACTCTTAAATGTGGTAGTGTATATTCCCGCACACAATTGTATTATGTGGTTTTTTTTTCCAAATGTACATTGCGTCTTCTAATGCATGCGATTACGTGAGGACTTATAACTTCAGTAATTTACTACCTCTTCACGCTTCTTTCTATGTACCTTTTGCCTTTCTTCTTCTTCACAGTTCACGAGACATCGTTTGCTGTACCTTCTGTCATCCTCTGTTGTCTCATTTACCTGATGATGCAACCATTGGATACTCTGCAAGGGAAGCTCCCACGTGTGTTGTACCAAGTTTATACAGTATATACCCACAAATGTTTACAACTATGTTTCTTCGTACACAAGAGAAGTAGTAAGCACACATGTTCTGTTTGCTTACTACTTCTTTTACATCCTACATGCTACCTATCAATTCGTCCAGTTTACTGCCGTCACGAGGGCATACGTTGCTGATGCATTCGGTATACATGCAGTACTCGCATTTTGGACACCGAATCCAACAAATTTGATTGCTTGTCCTATTGTTTGACTGTATCTGAAAGCAGGGGGCGCTCAGGAGGTACCCAAGCAAATTGGGTGCTGCCGAAGTGTGTGCCTGCAGCAGCAATCTCCGCTACACCTGTCCAGGCACACTGTCCATCCTTATGCTACGCCCACCCCTTACACAGAAGGCCTGCAAGATATCTTTACTTAGATACCCTGATAAAACGAGCTTATGAGAAATGAAATGGTAAAACATGAACTACACAATGAGAAAACCGTTTGTAAATGAAGATTGCCCAATGAAAAGACGGAAAATACATTACTTTTAAGAATGACAAAACAATGATGGAATAACAGAATGCAAAAGTAAAACCGACTTATTTATTAGGAAAGCAACAAAATGCGATGTTAGCTGTAACCTCCGTTGATCTTGTTTAAAGTCATACCCACTATATATAACTACATAATGTGAGATACTCATCCTACTGTTTCCATTGTTCGAGGAAGCAAATAAATGATCTATACATATATATTTATGTATGTACCACTTCATATTTTTCCGTGTTCAAGAAATCGACATGGAAGCAATCGTTAACTGACGATTATGCAGGGTCTTATCCGCAAGATATGCCTGCCGGGATATTGTGTACCTGCAAGACAGTTTTCGCACTTGCCAGGACAGTTTTCGCACTTGCCTGGACGACTGATAGCATCAACAATCAGTCGAAC
The DNA here is from genome assembly GCF_031761385.1 of Necator americanus. Lineage (NCBI taxonomy): Eukaryota > Metazoa > Nematoda > Chromadorea > Rhabditida > Ancylostomatidae > Necator > Necator americanus. The sequence continues at coordinate 13,105,962 of NC_087376.1, forward strand.
ACCGGTAAAATAATCTGACACAAACTAAAACAAATAAACTGAAAAAACCATGTTTAGAAGGGTGCGAGAATAATACATATTATTAGAAAAATAAGGCGATTACGAATAGGATTTCAAGAACAAACAAAACCAAGCTCTACGCCTCTTAAGTTTTGAATCTGATAAGAAGTATGCTATCTCTTGAGTTTTACACACTACTCCATGCTCATGTCCACCATCTAGCAACGGTCATCATCGCATCCCGGAGTTCTTAGACCTTTAGTCAATCTGCCTAGGCTCAGCTGTAGAAAGTAGATGGGCGGGGCTTCCTGCATGCGCAGTAAAAAGGTCTATTGTCGCTACCGACCGCAGCGCAATCATCGACCCACGCATTCCCTAAGGAGATATTCTGACAGCCGCTCTGGGTACCTCCTGATGCCCTTCGCTTAACCTGCTCTTCCTTGCGTAGATGAGAGCGCTGAACAAATATTTCAGAGGATTTCTTTTTACATATGATTTGTTTCAGACCTTATGCAGTTCCCTTATCGGTTCTAGAGCTTGAGAGGCACTCAGTGGCGTCCTTATTTCCCGAAGCTCTAACTTACTTTTTTCTCCTAGTAACTTAAGTTTACATGTCATAGATCCTCTAAGACTAATGCTTAGGCCTTAGGACCCCGATTGATTTGATTATTTACTTTGAGAAATAAGGGCGCCACTGAGTGGCACGCAAAAGCAAAAATTAGCTCCAATAGCTATCTCCATCCTTTGAAGGATATCTTTGTGGCGGTCCTATATATCCGTCTATGGAATCATCTATGCATCGTCATGTGAGAGACCAATCCACCACCCACCATCAGGTTTATTCTCGTGCTTCATTTCGCTCTGAAGTTCCGAAACGAAACTTGTAAAGAATGATTGATCTCAACCCTTCACGGAATAGAAGAAGAGCAGCCATCAAAGGAAAGGAGAAGTTTGGTGATAGAATATGTCGTACGTATGTCTACGTATTTCCGATCATCTACGATTTTCTAAGCGGCTGCTATGTTTATGCCATCTGCAGCAAGCCATGAAGAGGAATGCTTATGCGAAACTCATCAACGTGTATAGCCTCCGTCAAACTTCAGTTGCTCGTAGTGAGAATCCCATACTGATTACTACTCTTTCAGCGTGATCTCTGTGAGCCGTTCATTAGGAAGATGCGAGACATCTGTCTTGTTGGCGAAAGAAATGTGTTCGTAACGCAATACACGTCAATTTTGAAGTTCCTCTGTGAAATTGATGAAAGTATGATGGCATCGAACATGGAAAACACATGGTGCGTGGTTGTTCTAGCTGAAACATCAATATAGCTGAATTCTTTCACAGGAGCTATAGAGTGGACCAGTGGGCAGCTTTCGGGCGGCTCGGATCTTGCGTCAGCACTTCTATGCTTTGTGAGCGTTTCCATAAAAGCTCAAGCATTAGATGTTGGAAGGGGAAGCAAACGTGAGGATGGACAGGCTCCTCAAACTGTTCATTGCGCTTACGACCGAGTTGGAAGAAGAGCGAGAGATCATGGCTGGAATCTTTAGCAAGACATCTTTGTTTGATTGATTGCACTCCATATCATTTAGGAGAGAGGGCTGGAAGAAGGAAAGTACAGGCTCCAGCAACACCATAAGGCGCACACGTTGTCAACAAATACTGTGGGCAGCAACAGCTTGTTGCTGTTATTGGTCCTGGAACCTGGGAAGTGCGGGACAATGGAAATTCGTATCGCGTGGAAGAACACTATTGCCCATGCGCCGAGCATGTAAGGTTTCGAGGATAAACTTCAATGTTCAAGGTTTAGATGTCGATAATTGTTTCCAGTCCAACAATTTTTGTCGCAGAGGGGTGTGGTGCATGTCCCTACGCTTTGCGTGCTGTTGCCCTATGGATGTGAAGAATGTGTGTCTCGGTGGTTTCTCGTTAACCGCATATGTCAGTCTCTGAACGTGCTCATGTTCAGGAGGTGATGGCGCGTACTGGTCCAGCAAGATCCCAAAGTGATCCCTCCAAATTGGTAAGGTTTCTTTCCCGACAGCCATTCCGTTGGAAATGTTGAGGACAGGCGAACACCTCTTCATCTTGCTGCTGTACTGCTTTAATGGAGTACATGCTTTCCGCCGGTTCTTGTTCTCCCACGTCTTTTCAAAATCCTTTGCTCTTGGCATTCATTCGTTTTCGTGATGTTTTTCCAGTTGACGATGCAACTTTCACCTCAGACGCTTTTTCTGGCTGAAATCGCCAGTTCTGCGGGCGGCTCATGCAGAATTATTGGTGGATTCTGCTTTCGCTCACGCAGAGGCAAACCTCTTCCGCTGCATTAGAACCAGAAGCGTTTCTCTTGCAGCGTTCTGGATGAACCTTGTGAAAGAATCTGCATCGCAAGGCTCCTTCCTGGTCTGTACTCCAACATGAACAGAGTAAGCGTTGCGCGCTGGAAGCAGCTCTCAACCCACACAAAGAGCAAACCTTACTTCTGGTAGCCGATTTGGACGTCGGCCCCACAGGGAGCTTCCTCCAGAGGTTTCGGCTTGCATCGTGGTCCTCGGTGTCGTCGTTCCATACGCCTTTGCTATAGCGGTGTCCGGTGGCTAGGGTCCTCTTTGTGTGCTCTACGCATGGACTGTTATGAGCCCAGCCGCGAGGTCGCTCTACCTCTATTGTCGGGAAGCTCCACACCCAAGAGGAACGGTTACGGTATCGTTCGGCCGGCGTGCATAACCCATCACTCACAGTCCGTTTAAATCCGCTCCGAAGTTCTACACATCTTAAGAAAAACTTACCCGTGAGATGACATCTAAATGTTGCCAAAGTCCGCCAAAATGTATGTAGGGTACTCGAAACGGCAAAGACATGATGCTGCTTTGTAAATGCAAAACAGTGGCCGGCTGACCACAAGGACGAAGGAGGGTAGAGACGACGCTCTCACCTGCTAGTGACTTTCCCTTAGAAAGATCGAGGTGTACTGCAGAAAGACCTGGTATGGATATCGGCCGAATCCTGGCAGGAAGGTGGTTGAAGCGAGGATTTGTTCATGTGTTCATGTGTCCCGCCACGTCGCGGAACAGGCCGCGGCTGCGGGGGCTTCCAGAAGAAGCCATACTGGAATTCAGCCGGATCGCGGTTAGAACGTACGCTAGCAACAGCAACAAAAGAGAATCAGAATCAGGGTGCACAACGTTGACTAAAGATTGACGTCGGTTGCAAAACGGCGACGATTCACGAAAATTAAGTTGTTGCCTACCTGCATCCGGTGACGGGACTCTGAACGACGGGCATTTTCGAGCAAGACGACCAATTCCTCCACAATTGTAACAGCTGGCTATGCTGCATTCTCCATAATCGGTCTGTAACGGCTCGGCCGTCACTGCCATCACCTCTATCGCACGTGCTGCGCACGGTGGGTTGATCAAACGATCAGCTGTAGCCTTGACCAACAGCTGGTCGACCATTTGGGTCTTCACTACCGCTTGCTTAAACATCAAGGGGTTGTTCAGCTTGACGTAGTAGCGAACATCCGGACATAACCTGGCCACAAACTCCTAAAGAACCTTTTCTTTCCGAGTACTTGGGTCCTGGCCGGTCGTGGCAGCCCGAACCAAGTTCAGCAGATGACTAGCGAACGTCGCTGACAACCCAGCTGCTGCTGGCAAGCATACAACGTCTGTCTAGCCATGTAGCGATTTTACGGGCGCTGGGCCACATGACATTGTCAAAATGTACATGACTATACATCTTTTCGCCATGGCTGAGTTCAAAAGTGTGAGTAAAATGTTGTAAACGTAGTGGGATCGCCGCCGACATTCTGCAGGATTGAGGAACCGTGCTTTCTGTTTTTAGTTTAGTTGTGAGTGATGATTTGGCTTAGGATTTGGCACCAAATTTGGCTGATCAAAATTGGTGAAAGAAAAATTTATCCAAATTCCAAATTTGAGCTGTAATCCTGCAGCTTCATATAGGGGGTCAGCTTTAAAGTCTTGAATATGGGCTAGAGGACGAAATTCGTGATGCAGATCTGTACCATATCGACACGACCCATTCAACTGGTCGGAAGTCTCTTCCGCGAAACGTGATCTTGTCGCCCAAAGGTCAAATTCAGTGCGTGGTGTATTGGAAAAGAACATTAGCTGCCTTAACCGATTGCTTTGGAGCTATTGGAGCTTCATACCCAATTGCCACGTCCAGCTAAGTGACTTCTTTGATTGATATTTCATAAATGACGTACGGTTTTCGTCACTTGCAACTAAACGATAAGCAGAAAGCACGGTACCTCAATACTGCAGAATGTCAGCGGCGATCCCACTACAGGCTACGTTTAGAACATTTTACTTACACTTTTACACTCACTTTACAAGTTTCGTACTGCTTTCCTCGAATATAACAACATCTTCAGCGTACTCGAGATCGGTCAAGGGGCGTCCTGATTCGAAGGGGAAACTGAACAGGAAGGGCCCTGCCATTGCCCCTTATCTCACTCCAGTTACCTACTTCAAACGGTCGTGCACATGCGTCTGGTGTTCCAACTTCAGCAGTTGTTCGTTGATTCTTGTCATCAAGTGGCGGAAGAACTTTTCTGGTACTCCATCGTTGCAAAGTCCGTTGAGAATACAGCCTAGATTAGAAGAGTTGAAAGCGGCTTCAAAGTCCGGAAACGCTTACTGTATTGGCATCGAATACTGCTGTCAGATTTCGATCTCTCCAGGACGAAAGCCAGCTTATTCGCCTCGCGTTGTTTCTTCACGTTGTTTAATAGGTGAGTCGTTCAGTTCTTCCGCTGTGTCTCTTTTGGAGTTTATTCCGCAATGGGTTCTCTTTCGCTCTCTTTCTCTCAAGGTCTTTAGCGCTTTTTTGGGTTTCGAAACTCTCTTCGTGTTTGAATTTGAACGTGGGGTTTCGAAACACTTGTACGTGACTTGGCACGTGGGCATTGCGAAACCCACGGGCCAAATCCCACGCTGCCCCGCCTCTGCCTTGTCATTGTATATAAGGAGCCCATGCGATCCCGTCTAGTTAGAAACTGTTGTCTTGGTATTCTCTGCTCATCATTCTCTGCTGGTGTTTTCTGCCTGATATTTTTACGTTAATATCTTTGGACTCGTAGTTGTCATCCCATACTTATTGTCTTTTGGGGCATTTCTCTCTTTTCTCTTCTTAAGCTCGTGCATTCGTTGTGGCCGATACCGTTTGAGATTCAGTTCTATAACAAATGCGGGTTTTTATTTTATTTCCTCTCAACGTTTACAATGTATTAACTCCTTCTGTTTTCTGGATCTTCCTTGCCACACTTCTTCCAACTTCGTTTGAGCTCTCTACCCTTTCCATCGATATTTGTATCACCGTCCTACTTTTTTCTATTTCTTCTAATATCGTTGTATTTGTTACATGATTTTGAATTTTGTTAACGGTCGGCGTTCGTTTGTTACCTTCCTGATTCGCGTGATGCGTGTTCTTAACGTCATCATTCTAGGTAGCGATGGGTCCCCTTGTCCCTTGTTCTTCGCACGCTTTGTCTTCTAATGCTAGGGCTGTTGCTCAGATGTCTAGTTCAGATTTTAGGGCGGTTGTCTTGATGCCCAGATCAGGTTCTTTGACGTACACCACCGAGCGTCTCGTCTGTACTTTGCAGGAGCTCAATGACAATGCTAGCGTGGGAGAGATGCGAAGACGCTCTGAGATGCCACTGCCCTGGCGATTACGGAGGTATGGAACTATGCCAGGTCAGCCACCAGCTCTTTGACAAGGAAAGTGGGCGAATGTAATTCTACTTCGCTGCATAATTTGAATGAGATCGTTTCTGAAGTAGGGATTAGGGTTCGCTATTCCTCTCGTTCCAACTTGTAGCCCGGTTGGGTCGATACCCAGAGTAGTGCTGTTTTCAGGTTCAGGTGACGACGCACCACACTTTCCACTGTGGCTTCGTCGTCTAGAAGACGTAACGCGGCTACATAGGCATTTGAGGGCCCACATTTGACTGTTTTTAAATTGACATTTTTCTGTCTTTTTTCGTACTTCATTGTCTTCTTTTTTCTTCTTTATTCTGTCAATTTCATCTTCTTAATTATTCTTAAATTAGTAATTTGTTTGAGTACCGAGTCTTCTTTGTACTATTTTAGTCATAGTTCTAATTTCTGAAACCGACAAGCTTTCTCTGCAGTTCCTACTTTGTGAATACGCATTAGTTTCTAATGATGGTACTCATGTTAAAATACAATGATTGATGCCCTCTGTTATTTCAGTTCCTTTATTCTCATTAGATAAGTAGTTCTCCCCATTTAGGATTGATACGAATTGGCAGAAAACGGCGTCACGAGTGGTTGTATTAATATAAAAGGAAAGGATAAAGTGCTGGCGTTAATCAATCCGCTAGGGGCAAGACAAAGCGTTTCCCGTGTACAGTCTATACTATGTCCTATAGCCAGCCGATTTACCAAGTCAAATATTTCTATTCTTTCAAACAAACTTAGCAGCAACCATCGATTTATCAATTCCGGAGGGATAAAAGGCTTGGTTTGCTTAAAGGCATCACTCCACGAATCTGAGGTGGTACGGATTTCCGGTGGAGTATTCGTATACGGGATCGTAGATTATTGAGAGAAGGGTGATTCCGTTCATTTCTTTCTAATTGCCGTAGAAAACGGCCCGGAAGATACGGCTTCGAGCGTTCCGGCGCACTGTTTTCTACAACGAGTTCGATTGGAGCGCGCTAGCCTTGTGCACGCGTCGCATTTTCCGGGTCGTTTTTTTACGGCAATTAGGAAGAAATGAAAGGAATCACACCCCTCTTCATAATTTACTATCCCGTATACGAATACTCCACCTGAAATCCATACCACCTCGGATTCGTGGGGTGATGCCTCTAAGGGCGACCCTAATCGTCGACGGTGCCAGTCGCTGTCGAGACTCTTACAACAGCTCTACACCGTCCCAATTAGTAGTGATTATGGAAATAGTAATTCTCAAAATGAAGAATTTTTGCTAAATTCCTGATGAAAAAGGGCGGGTGTAGCGTAGCGGTCAGAGGTTCCGCTTCCTGCACGATTGATCGGAGGTTCGAATCCGCCCTAGTGCTGACCAAGCCTTTCATCCCGGGTCGATAAATTGGTACCAGACTTGTTTGGGAGGATAAAAACACTGGCTTGACACATCGTCTAACCGCAAGTAATTGTATAGGCCAGTTACACGTTCGTGAACCTCAAACGATTTTGAATTGAAGTGAACGTGGGGGCGCATCCCAAGCGGATTGATTAACGCTTTATCCTTTCTCCTTTTTTTATCCTAATGAAAGAAGAGCAGAGTGCTGCAACCTCCATGTGATTGAAAAGACAGCTCTCTGTTTAAGAAGACTGGAACTTAAAGGTGGCATAATACGAATCTGACGTGGTGAATTAATCGGCGGGAAAAGCTAGAAGTGAAGTTGTAAATTGCGAGATCCAGGGTTGCTCCACTATGTACGCCCCTCAGCAGCATATTCATTGGTTTCACTTTAATAAGTTGATGAGAAGAAATCACTGATCTTAGACATGAGAGTTCAGTTGCGTGCCACCATTGTGCACGCCCGCACTTGGATGCGGTACGTTGCAACAGAAGTCGCCGTAAAAAAACAGCGATGAAGGCGTCGCTTCTTAAGACTATTGGGGATAGAGGAGCAAAACCACTCCCGATCCCGCGACATTGTTGGGAACGAACACATCGATGGCCATTTTGCTCGCAGTTGTAGCAGGGGTAGCCACAGTTAGAGATGTTCCGATCACGGAATACGACAATTGATAATTTGTAATGTTCGTTGCAATACTGTCCCCTCCTTGCCGACCATATGGCAAGAAGGCGGCGCACTTGAAGGATAATGTTGTTTTTGTAGTAGCCGCAGCAGGCCGGCATTCTTGTCTGTGCTCTTAACTTTTTGCATCTATTTGATAAACATTCTATCACTGAACCACTGCTTTCTTTCTGGGGTATAAAATCCCGTATCATCGTGAGCTATCACAACTCACGCGCATAATTTTCTGGTGCATCGGCCAAATAAAGTGCCGTAAAAGTGCAGCAAGCCCCTAGCTGTGCAACATTGTGAAAGATGTCTTTGGTTTTCCATAGGAAACCTGCGGCTCATAGCGCCAAAACTCTCCAGCTACTTCTGGAGAAATTTTCACTCTACAAAGACCCAGATGGGTCCAAAGTGGAAATGTTTGAGGCATACTTGACCTCAACCAACCTTATAAAAGATAGTATAAAACTATCGAACAGAGTAGAAACTCATTGCAATCACTGATAGACAAACTGCAGATGGAATATAATGATTCGAGAACAAAAGGCAACAAAAGGGAGCTCGAAAAAGATCGAGGAAATTGACTCGAAAAAGAAATCGAGGAAATTGAAAGTGAAACAAAATTCACTGATATCATGGCAAGAGCAAATGAAATGATATTCATGCCAGAAGCAAGAGCCACAGAAGCAGCAAATCAAGCTGATTAATTTGCAAGGAAGTTGTGAATAAAATTACACAGAAACCAACGAATAGTAACACATTTTGAAGATGCAAATAATCGATCGCCACAAACGGGAAGTGCCAGAACGGCAACAGACCAAAGTAATGACGAAACTTTCAGCCCAGATGACGCAATAAGGTTGTCATAGGATCATTCTGACACTAGCAGAGAAGCGATCGAAGAAGATTTCATAGAACTCTCAAACCAAGTCAAATGAAACTTCCTAGGTTTCGGGGAAATGAAGAAGAATTTCCAGAATTCTGGGCAGGGCAGTGGAAACACTGGTACATCAGAATAAAGTACAGTTGAGGAAATGCTTCTTCTCAAAGATAGTCGAGGAAGAACGGAAATGACCATCAAAGGGATACAATTGATTCCCCAGAAATATAAATGGATGGTTGAAACTATAAAGAAAAAATATGGTGACAAACTTATAAAAAGAGCAAAGATCGCGCAGAAACTAATAGATCTTCCATGTGCAAGGAATAATGGTGAGAATTGCACATGTTGATTAACCAAATGGTATCGGCGGGCCAGGATATATGTTTCCGTACAATATTGTGAAAAATGTCCTTATATCTATCCAAGAAATGGAAGATTTGAAAGTAGAAAACGTCATGGAACAACTCGAAAAAGAGATCAACGCTAAAAACAAAATTAGTTGAATCAAGATTAAAATATCGTTTTATGACCGAAAACACAGAAATGAAAAGGAATCAAACTCTGCATCGGTCAGAGACAAGAAAAAATGATGGGCAGTGTATTTTCTGTGACAGCTCTGAGCATTCTGCGCATAATTGCAGAACCGTAACAGATATAAAACAAAAGAGGAACGTTATGATTAACTCCAATTGCTGTTGGAAATGTTTCAACGATCAGCAAAAAAGTAGTCAGTGTAGTAGACCAAACTGTCCGCTGTGCGAAAGGATGCATCATCAAAGCTTATGCTTTACAAGATCATCCGAGAATGTAACAGATCAGCAAAATCGATTGCGCTTTGGTAACAATGCAGCAACAAACAACAGAAGACCTCCTACTGGCGAAATAAGAGGGAATAATGCTGGATTGCACAATCGCACCTCAAATGACGTTCGTCAACGAGATCGAACTGCGAATGTACATACCGAAAATCCAATTCAAAGTGATTCTTTCGTGAAAGTCGATTCTAACGACAAAACCACAAAAGACCAAGTAGTGCTCATGACTGCCGAGGCAAATATGTGGAGTAATAAAACAGGCCAATATGAGCGACTTCCTATCTTTTTTGATACTGGTGCACAGAGAACTATAATAAACGAAAGTACAGCAGAGGAATTTGGACTCCCAAAACAAAAAACGGAAATATGCACTATGTCTGGCATTGGTGGTCATACTGAGAAATTTAAAACGTTCTTTGTTCCATTGAAAATCTCTACAGTTTTTGGAAAAGAGATTCATCTAACAGTTCAAACAAAACCCGTGATAACTAACCGTTTTCGTTCAGCATATCTTTTAGAACAAGATAAGCAGTTTCTTCAAGATAACGATATTTGTTTGTACAATTCAAGATTGAGAGGTGAACACCAAAATCTACAAATTCCAATTGGATCAGATTACTACTACGAATTTGTTATGAGTAGCACTAGAACAAGACTACCGTTGGGACTATATGGGACTATTAGTAGGTCCAATTCTTCATGGTCGCAGTACAAGTGCAGTTAATCTAACTAGCGAAGAGATTACCCATAGTCTTACGCTCGTTCGGGAGCCAAGTGAAGCAGATATACTTCAGAAGATTTTCGAATTGGATGGAATTTCCACCACTGAATTTTCAAATGATGAAAAAAAAACTGAGCATTTTGAAAAGTACTCAAGAACTATATCATTTAAGAACAGTGTAAAAGAAGGAATCCATGAGAAAGACAGATCACCTTCTGGTGATATCAAATTCTGAGGTGTTAAATATAACACAGAAATTGATCAGTTTAACGTCAAAGTAAATATTCCTTCGAAAACATTACTTATTATGTTGATTATTGATGTGGTTAGTACAATAAATTCTGTCTACGATCCTATAGGTGTAACTGCGCCATTGCTTATCAAGTTAAATTCGCTAATGCGAGAAATCTATGACACTGGAATTAAGTGGAATGACTATGTTAATCCAGTAATAACTAGTTGATGAAACTCCAACTTCAAAGAGATTAATGGTGCAAGTATCAACATTCCCAGGTCAATTCTCACAGAAGTGCGAAATCTTCGTACTTCAAAAACAGATTTATGGATATTTTGTGATGCGAACAATCTTGCTATATCAAGTTGCGCCTTCTTGCGCCATAAAGACGCTAACGACGTCACGCAATTGTTTAGTGGAAAGTCAAAATTGACTCCCAAGAAATGCCGACAAACAATTCCAAGGTTAGAATTGCTTGGAATACTCGTTGGAATGAGATTAGGGAAGAGTATCTTAGAAAATCTTGATCACAATATAGATCACTTCGATCTTGTCACTGATAGTGAAATCGCTCTACAGTGGATTAATTCCTCTCGAAAACTTCCAGCTTTCATTATCAATCAGAAAGACTGAATTGAAAAAATTAGATCTCAGGTTGAGAGCAAAGGCATTTCTTGAACATTTTCCATGTTCCAATACATGACAGCAGATGCAGGAACGCGAGGTCTTACATCGTTTCAACTCGACTCACACAGCTGGGTGAGAGGGTCGCAATGGCTGGCTCTAGAGCCATCTAGCTAGAAACTACGCTCTATCGATATTTTGAATGGAAGAGAAATTATGGAAGAAGTGGAAACATTTGAAAATCCCCCTGTTGAAGACTCTGAGAGTAATAACGATAATGCGAACTCAATGTTCGTAGATCTATCGAAATTGTCACGCTTCAAGACAGCGTTACGAACTGTATCTAGAGTTGCAAAAGTGCTGCACAAATGGATCAATCGATGTAATACTACTAGATTGACATCAATTACAATATCTACTTTCTCGCACTTTGACCCGGACTCGCTAATTGACTGCGAAGAGATGCGCTTAAGTGAGAAATTAATCATAGCATCATTTCATGGGAATGTTAACGTGAAAAAGCTGCAAAAACGGTTCCCGAACCAAATAGTCCATAAATAATAATAGTAAAGGATGAAAATGGAATCAGAGGATACAAATCAAGAATTCAAAATGCAAATCTATCTTTAGACACAAAAATGCCTGTTTATATCGATAATGACTCTGGCCTTGTTAGACTCATTATTATAGACTTGCATTGCAACAATGCTTACTGTGGCAAAGATCACATACTGTCTCTGGCTAGACAGAAATATTGGATTCCGCAGCCATCAAGAGCAATTAAGAGGTACATAAAAGATTGTATTGTTTGTAAGAGATGCCAAGGTATGCCTTTTGGAGCTCCAGAGATGCCACCACTACCACCAGATAGGGTGAAAATAAGCAAACCGTTTCAAAACGTAGGATATGATTTTATGGGACCATTTCTATCCAACAGGAATGAAAGGATGTATATATGTCTCCACACCTGCACTGCAATGAGAGCAATCCATTTGGAAGTCGTAGAAACCCTTAGTACAGGGGCGTTTCTCAATAGTTTTATTGGATTTGTATCGCGTAGAGGTGTACCTCTTTTAATGAGAACAGACTGTGGATCAAATTTCAAACTTGGTCAGAAAATAATTGGAAAGTTGTTCGAAAGTGATGACACAACAGGGAATTCAGTAATGAATTACTGTGCCTCGGAAGGCATTAAATGGATTTTTAACCCACCAGCATCTCCATGGATGGGTGGTGTATAGGAAAGGCTTGTTGGATCTGTGTTTCCAAAAGTCAGTTGGAAGAAAGAAACTGTTATTTGAACAGATGGCTACTGTAGTCACTCGTATAGAGGCAATTATAAATACACGTCCACTCACAAAACTCTCAGCAACTGATCTTTCTGAAATTCCATTCAGACCTACTGATTTTTTACAAGGGGATTTGAAATTTTCTATTCCAAGCTCTGAAATGTTCAATTTCAGAAACGATCCCACATTTGAGCCAGAGTTGATAGAGACAGCTGCTCAAACTTACGAAGCGCTTGCTTCTTCAGAAAACACTGCAGCAAAGTTTTGGGAGAAATAGAACACTGAATATCTTACTATTTTACGTGACAGCCACAGATGTCAATTGAATCAGAAACGTCATGTGAGTAAAATCGCACAAGTCGTCGAAATTGTTTTGGTTGAACAGGAATTACTGCCCAGAGGACAATGGGTATACGGTAAAACAGAAGATTTAGTACGAAGCGCAGTCGGCATGATAAGGTCCGCTAAAATTCTAATGCCTAGCCGCAAAATTTTGCAAGGACCAGTTAATAAAATATACCCCCTAGAAATTTGTTCAGTGCCTGAGAACCAACAATTGGTTGAACGAAATTCTGAGATCATGGATAATGATAGCCATATCCCAACCACAACTCAATCTAGAAGTCATCTAGCCAGAACCTCCAAATCTCGCGCTTCAGACGTCATACGAGAATTCAAAACAGACCTCGACAGATCATTGACCCCCACGTCTGCTCGATCAACAGTATCCTGCCTAATAACGGCAATGTTATCCTTGTTTCTAATCAACCCTGGGGATGCGCAATCAATCACCATTATTTGTAACTATTATTTGTAATAAAGATATCACGTTTATAACACCTACTAGAGGACAATCCAAATTGTGCTCTGATCATGAATGCAAGTCATTCAAAAATGTTACGAAAAAAATTAGGTATACTCTTCCTGTTTCACCATTGGACAAGCCTGTAACGGTAAAAAACGTCTCTACTGGAGAAACGAAGTAGTAACAATGGTCGAAAAATGTGAGCGTCATGAATTCTGCGCGGCATCTTCAACAATCTTGAGTAGGGCACTCTTAGGAAATCCACATTGTTGGCCGTTTGGCGCCGTTCTTACTGTATCCATAGTCTTGTACTCTATTTTGGTGCCCATGATTGGTATGGCGTGGTCCATACGCAGATGCTGAAAACAAAGGCAGAGAAGAACTAATGTACAAGTTGAGTGCGAACTGAGTACGTTCAAACCATCTCCTCTAATTGCGAACACTTTAATAGTAGCCAATTTGTTCGCTTTTAGCATTCAAAAGTGCCACATTCGCTTGTCAACATGGTTGCGCAAGGCACACCGCAGAAATGGTGTGCGCGTCAAGAGGCAAATGTCTATTCGAACTTAGACAAGAAATACTCTTTAACAGAATTCATTCAGAAATCTGTATCCAAATCAACCACTTAAATACTACAGTGGATATGATAAAAATGAAAAATAACGGCATAAAACTCAATTGCAGGAAACTTTCACTCTTCTTCACGAGAGACACGATGCACAAGTTTTTTTTTCGCACCACGAGACGCGCTCAGATGGGATCCTGCACACAAAACATTTGTAACAGAATGTACCTGAATAACACTATGCCAGAATTAGATATAGCCTCAATGTATCCGGGATACTTTGCATGTGAAGAAATATGCGGCGGTATTGTCTGCGGATGTCTTCTCCCAATGCCAGCATGCTCATTCTTGCGCTTGGCACAAGTACCAAAAACTAAGTGTTTGAAATTGTGCGCTGTATGGAGTGGGCGTCAACAGTGCAGGTTGAAATCGAAATAACGATGCATAACAAAGGAAAAGAAAAATAGATGATTCTGACACCCTATGTCCATCACAAGTACGATATGCTATCGATTACCGCAGCTTCAATTCAAAATCCACATTTTTCTCTATTGGACAGAAGATTCGATGTTTCCGAAAAGGAGGCACTAATGTTGCCAAATGATTTTACTCTTCTTGTGGAATGCGAGTCATATATCCAAGCGAAAGAATAATTTTCAAAATGCGAAAATCGCATGGTTTATATTTGTGAAAATCTAAGGGCTCCTAGAGGATGCAAGTGCCCACTAGGTTCTATTAGGACCCTGCATAAAGAGATCATAAATGTACATCCCATTAAAACCCCATTAACAGAAATAAGGTTGGAAGAAGGAAATACTTACTTAGATACTTAGATGGCCCTTCTTCAATGGACGTGTGGGTCCCAGCATCTCTTCCACTCGTTTCGTTCCCTCGCCATTGTCATCCAATCCCAAGTTTCGTGAGTGACGTTGACGAGGTCCTTGAGCCGTATCCAGCTGAGCTCTCAGCTGGTCCACCCGTGTACCGAACACGTCACCCCATCTCGCTGGCGGTCTTCCTTGGGGGCGTTTAGCACCTCTTGGGATCCACTCTAGCGTTCTTTTAGTCCATTTATCGTCGATTTTTCTCATGACGTGACCGGCCCATCTATGTTTTGCTTTCGATACATATTCCGCTGGGTCGCGAAGACGGGACATTCCTCTTAAAGGCATCACCCCACGAATCTGAGGTGGTACCGATTTCAGGTGGAGTATTCGTATACGGGATGGGAGACTACGGAGAGAGAGGTGATTCCGTCCATTTCTTGCTAATTGCCGTAAAAAACGGCCCGGAAGATACAGCTTCATTCGTTTTGGCGCACCATTTTGTACAAGAGGTTCGATTGGAGCGCGCCAGTCTTGTGCGGCGCCGCATCTTCCGGGCCGTTTTTTACGGCAATTAGAAAGAAATGGACGGAATCACCTCCCTCTCCGTAGTCTCCCATCTCGTATACGAATACTCCACTTGAAATCTGCACCACCTCAGATTCGTGGGGTGATGCCTTTAAGTCGGAGCTACGAAGACCGGCTAGGTGTTGTGTGCGCCGGTTAAACTTCAGGAGACATCTCTCAAGGGCTCTGTGGGTAGTAAGTAGCTTCCTAGACGTGGCAGCGGTGTCTGCCCACGTCTCCGCCGCGTAGCAGAGCGCTGGAAGAACTGTCGAGTCGAACAGATGGGCATGAAGATCTTGGTCCGTCAGTTGGTCCGTAGCTTCCCTGACGGCTGCGAATGCTGCCCATGCTGCCCTCATTCTTCTATTCAGTCCTTCCTTCAAGTCGTTTTCCATGTTCATATAACGTCCGAGGTATACGTATGACGAAGTTTCCACGATTTGGGAGCCTTCAAGTTGTACTCCTCTGTCCTCGCAGTAGGCGTTCTTCATGAACTGTGTCTTCTTTCTGTTTATTCGTAGTCCCATTCTCTTCCCTGCTTCGTTCAATTCGTTGAGCATAGTTTCTGCTTCATTGGCACTGCTCGAAAAGAGGACGATGTCGTCCGCGAAACGAAGGTTCGAGAGAAATCTTCCAGCAAAACGTATGCTCCTTTCTTCTCAGGAAAGTAATTTCATTATCCACTGCAATGCAGCCGTGAACAGCTTCGGCGATATAGTATCGCCTTTTCGTACCCCCTTTCCAATGGGTATGGTGAGGGAGCGGTGGAAAAGCTGTATCTTCGTAGTGCATTGATCGTAGCAGTTGGCTAATGTCCTTACATACGAAGCGTCCACATCTTGATCGACCAGCGCTGACAGTATTGCATTC
The DNA here is from genome assembly GCF_031761385.1 of Necator americanus. NCBI lineage: Eukaryota > Metazoa > Nematoda > Chromadorea > Rhabditida > Ancylostomatidae > Necator > Necator americanus. The sequence continues at coordinate 13,121,928 of NC_087376.1, forward strand.
GTTTCTACGCTGTCGAAGGCTTTCTCATAGTCGACGAAGGTTAGAACAAGAGGCAGGTGGTATTCTCTATGACCCTCGACACGGTCTGGATGTGGTCCAAGCAGCTGAACCCCTGGCGGAATCCAGCTTGTTCTAGAGGCTGGGCTCCATCCAGCGTTCTAGATATGCGTGTGAGGATGATCTTGGTGAATACTTTGTATAACACGCTCAGCAAGCATATCGGACAGTAGTTCCGAAGGTCCTCTCGGTCACCTTTCTTATGGATAAGAACGGTTCGCGAGGTCTTCCATTGGTCTGGCGTCCTTTCTTTCTGAAAGTAGGATGTCATGTGCGCTGCTAAGATTCCATGAAGTGGATGGCCACCAGCCCGAAGACAGTCTGCTGATATAAAATCATGTCCGGGGGCTGTGCCACGTTTCATGCTCTTGATAGCGACTCGTACTTCCGAAGGGAGAATCCGTGGTGGAGGTTCACCACGGATTCTCCCTTCGGAAGTACGAGTTGATTGGTTGGGGATGATCGGGCTTGACACAGGAGTTGATGAACGGAAAAGGTTCGAGTAGAACCTCTCCGTAATGATTTCCATCTCACGTCCCGTACTCGCTCAGCAAGGCTGCTAGCGGAATATTATATTCACGGAGATCCCTGCGACACTTCTTTAGACTCGTTCTTCTTTGTGCTGCTTCTAGAATCTTCTTCTGCCTGTATTTCAAAAGATCCTCCTGCAACGCTTTTCTGCAGCTAGTGTTTGCTACTAACCGCTCAATGTCCGATGCATTCGGATCAACCCTCGAAGCCCTTCTTTCCAACAATTCTTTGGTGGTCTTCGAAATTCGATCCAAGTTTGTCGTGCGCGGCTTCGAGGCACGTTCAGCACAGACTCGTAATCCTCTGAGCAGCATCTCGTAGTCCACGTTTGGGTCCTCTTCGATGTGCCAGTCACCTTGGGGCAAGGAGTCCTGGAGTACGCAATCGTCGTAGATGACTTCCTTTCTCCTTCGTTGCCGATAGCAGATCTTCTTTTCCATCGTGTGGCTAAGTCGTATTTTGCACGAAGGAGACGGTGATCAGAACCACTACAAAAGGATGGTATTACTGAGACGTCAAGTAGACACCACCTCCGGTTGGGAGTATGTGATCGATCTCCGCACGAGTCGCGTCATTGGGCGATTCCCATGTCCACCGACGATGATCTTTTTTCATAAAAAGGGAGTTCCCATGAAAGAGGCGAGCGGCGGACAACAGCCCGGCGAGACGATTGCCATTTTCATTTCAGTCCCCTAGTCCAAATCTTCCAATCCTGCATTCTTCTTCTGTGGCATTTCCTAGTTTTGCGTTGAAGTCTCCGACAACGAATTTGTAGAAGGACTTCTCGTTGCGGATTACTTCCTCCAGCTCCTCTTAAAACGCATCCGATTCGGAACCATCAGCTGCTGATGTTGGTGAGTAGCAGTTGGAGGATTTTGGCGCAGAGAGCGGAGACGAAGAATGGCCAGATGAGGTGACAGGATCTCGTGAGAATCGACAAGATGGATGACAAATGGGTGCACAACAAAACCAACACCGCCTACATTTCGCGACGAATCTTCTCTCCACGAATGACGAGTGTACCGTCATTCATCTGTTGTACGTCGCTCCTTCTACACTTGGTCTCCTGCAGAGCAATCACGTGAAATTTGATACGCTCTGCAGCTCCGAGAAGGGCATGCAGGACAGCGTCTGTGGACACTGTTCTCGCGTTGTAAGTACACAGTCTGGGACAGTCTCCATGGCGAGTCGTGCGCGTGTCGCCTTGGTCCAGAATCAATGACGTCCTGAGCAACCTGAGATTTGATCGCCTCTCACCGGTCGCCATACCGTCCGACGTATGAGACGGCAGGGTCCAGTGTGCAGGGTACTGGGGCAGTGCATATACTGGAGTGGCGAAAAGACTTCCCCAAACTAAACAGCCATGCCACGGCGAGCTTAGCTTTCACCACAGGTCGTCGCCCAACCTATATGGATCAGGGAGCCACCTTGCGACATTTTGCCAAGACGGTTGTGAATATTAGCAGTGGTTTACTCTTAGCTAGGCTTCCGATTCCGAAAAGTCGGATTGTTGGATGTGTCAAACTCCTTCTCAGATTGGAAGACCCTGCCGGTGGACGAACCTCTGCTATGCATCGCAGTTCGACGCCCAGAGTCACCTCCACGCCACTATGAGGCGGTAAACCGTTGTGGAGGAAGAAGGAAATATCAGCGCCTATACTCACCAACATGAGACTACTATTGCTCTTGAGTCAGGCTTTATGTTCAACAGCGCACATTACATCATAGAACAATCTTGTGATATAACATTTGAAGAAATAAAAGGCTGCTATAATTGCCTTGAAGGAGCACAAGTTAAATTCTCGTGCATAACTCGCATTAATGCCTGGGCAACTGTCCAGTGCGAATCTCAAGTGTTCTCCATCGAATGTGGAGCATCGAACAAAACTAATGTAGTATATTTGGAGTTTAGTAACGCTCTGATATAGCAAAAGTGTCATACGTCTTGCAATGGACATGAAATCACATTTGATCTACATGGAACACTTGCTTACTTCTGGGATGGTATATATTGCCATGGTACCTAGCGTTCCAAGGGTCAACTTCCAGTATTTTTTAAAAACTTTTAAGAGTGGTTAAAGATCAGGCAGATAAAATTTTTCAAAGTACTCGTTTGCGCTTTCTTCGCTATCTTCTTGGGAATAAACTTGACTTCGCTTACTTCTGGGATGGTATGATCCTGATCTTTAACCACTCTTAAAAGTTTTTAAAAAATACTGGAAGTTGGCCCTTAGAACGCTAGGTACCATGGCAATATATACCATCCCAGAAGTAAGCAAGTGTTCCATGTAGATCAAATGTGATTTCATGTCCATTGCAAGACGTATGACACTTTTGCTATATCAGAGCGTTACTAAACTCCAAATATACTACATTAGTTTTGTTCGATGCTCCACATTCGATGGAGAACACTTGAGATTCGCACTGGACAGTTGCCCAGGCATTAATGCGAGTTATGCACGAGAATTTAACTTGTGCTCCTTCAAGGCAATTATAGCAGCCTTTTATTTCTTCAAATGTTATATCACAAGATTGTTCTATGATGTAATGTGCGCTGTTGAACATAAAGCCTGACTCAAGAGCAATAGTAGTCTCATGTTGGTGAGTATAGGCGCTGATATTTCCTTCTTCCTCCACAACGGTTTACCGCCTCATAGTGGCGTGGAGGTGACTCTGGGCGTCGAACTGCGATGCATAGCAGAGGTTCGTCCACCGGCAGGGTCTTCCAATCTGAGAAGGAGTTTGACACATCCAACAATCCGACTTTTCGGAATCGGAAGCCTAGCTAAGAGTAAACCACTGCTAATATTCACAACCGTCTTGGCAAAATGTCGCAAGGTGGCTCCCTGATCCATATAGGTTGGGCGACGACCTGTGGTGAAAGCTAAGCTCGCCGTGGCATGGCTGTTTAGTTTGGGGAAGTCTTTTCGCCACTCCAGTATATGCACTGCCCCAGTACCCTGCACACTGGACCCTGCCGTCTCATACGTCGGACGGTATGGCGACCGGTGAGAGGCGATCAAATCTCAGGTTGCTCAGGACGTCATTGATTCTGGACCAAGGCGACACGCGCACGACTCGCCATGGAGACTGTCCCAGACTGTGTACTTACAACGCGAGAACAGTGTCCACAGACGCTGTCCTGCATGCCCTTCTCGGAGCTGCAGAGCGTATCAAATTTCACGTGATTGCTCTGCAGGAGACCAAGTGTAGAAGGAGCGACGTACAACAGATGAATGACGGTACACTCGTCATTCGTGGAGAGAAGATTCGTCGCGAAATGTAGGCGGTGTTGGTTTTGTTGTGCACCCATTTGTCATCCATCTTGTCGATTCTCACGAGATCCTGTCACCTCATCTGGCCATTCTTCGTCTCCGCTCTCTGCGCCAAAATCCTCCAACTGCTACTCACCAACATCAGCAGCTGATGGTTCCGAATCGGATGCGTTTTACGAGGAGCTGGAGGAAGTAATCCGCAACGAGAAGTCCTTCTACAAATTCGTTGTCGGAGACTTCAACGCAAAACTAGGAAATGCCACAGAAGAAGAATGCAGGATTGGAAGATTTGGACTAGGGGACTGAAATGAAAATGGCAATCGTCTCGCCGGGCTGTTGTCCGCCGCTCGCCTCTTTCATGGGAACTCCCTTTTTATGAAAAAAGATCATCGTCGGTGGACATGGGAATCGCCCAATGACGCGACTCGTGCGGAGATCGATCACATACTCCCAACCGGAGGTGGTGTCTACTTGACGTCTCAGTAATACCATCCTTTTGTAGTGGTTCTGATCACCGTCTCCTTCGTGCAAAATACGACTTAGCCACACGATGGAAAAGAAGATCTGCTATCGGCAACGAAGGAGAAAGGAAGTCATCTACGACGATTGCGTACTCCAGGACTCCTTGCCCCAAGGTGACTGGCACATCGAAGAGGACCCAAACGTGGACTACGAGATGCTGCTCAGAGGATTACGAGTCTGTGCTGAACGTGCCTCGAAGCCGCGCACGACAAACTTGGATCGAATTTCGAAGACCACCAAAGAATTGTTGGAAAGAAGGGCTTCGAGGGTTGATCCGAATGCATCGGACATTGAGCGGTTAGTAGCAAACACTAGCTGCAGAAAAGCGTTGCAGGAGGATCTTTTGAAATACAGGCAGAAGAAGATTCTAGAAGCAGCACAAAGAAGAACGAGTCTAAAGAAGTGTCGCAGGGATCTCCGTGAATATAATATTCCGCTAGCAGCCTTGCTGAGCGAGTACGGGACGTGAGATGGAAATCATTACGGAGAGGTTCTACTCGAACCTTTTCCGTTCATCAACTCCTGTGTCAAGCCCGATCATCCCCAACCAATCAACTCGTACTTCCGAAGGGAGAATCCGTGGTGAACCTCCACCACGGATTCTCCCTTCGGAAGTACGAGTCGCTATCAAGAGCATGAAACGTGGCACAGCCCCCGGACATGATTTTATATCAGCAGACTGTCTTCGGGCTGGTGGTCATCCACTTCATGGAATCTTAGCAGCGCACATGACATCCTACTTTCAGAAAGAAAGGACGCCAGACCAATGGAAGACCTCGCGAACCGTTCTTATCCATAAGAAAGGTGACCGAGAGGACCTTCGGAACTACTGTCCGATATGCTTGCTGAGCGTGTTATACAAAGTATTCACCAAGATCATCCTCACACGCATATCTAGAACGCTGGATGGAGCCCAGCCTCTAGAACAAGCTGGATTCCGCCAGGGGTTCAGCTGCTTGGACCACATCCAGACCGTGTCGAGGGTCATAGAGAATACCACCTGCCTCTTGTTCTAACCTTCGTCGACTATGAGAAAGCCTTCGACAGCGTAGAAACGAATGCAATACTGTCAGCGCTGGTCGATCAAGATGTGGACGCTTCGTATGTAAGGACATTAGCCAACTGCTACGATCAATGCACTACGAAGATACAGCTTTTCCACCGCTCCCTCACCATACCCATTGGAAAGGGGGTACGAAAAGGCGATACTATATCGCCGAAGCTGTTCACGGCTGCATTGCAGTGGATAATGAAATTACTTTCCTGAGAAGAAAGGAGCATACGTTTTGCTGGAAGATTTCTCTCGAACCTTCGTTTCGCGGACGACATCGTCCTCTTTTCGAGCAGTGCCAATGAAGCAGAAACTATGCTCAACGAATTGAACGAAGCAGGGAAGAGAATGGGACTACGAATAAACAGAAAGAAGACACAGTTCATGAAGAACGCCTACTGCGAGGACAGAGGAGTACAACTTGAAGGCTCCCAAATCGTGGAAACTTCGTCATACGTATACCTTGGACGTTATATGAACATGGAAAACGACTTGAAGGAAGGACTGAATAGAAGAATGAGGGCAGCATGGGCAGCATTCGCAGCCGTCAGGGAAGCTACGGACCAACTGACGGACCAAGATCTTCATGCCCATCTGTTCGACTCGACAGTTCTTCCAGCGCTCTGCTACGCGGCGGAGACGTGGGCAGACACCGCTGCCACGTCTAGGAAGCTACTTACTACCCACAGAGCCCTTGAGAGATGTCTCCTGAAGTTTAACCGGCGCACACAACACCTAGCCGGTCTTCGTAGCTCCGACTTAAAGGCACCACGAATCTGAGGTGGTGCAGATTCAAGTGGAGTATTCGTATACGAGATGGGGACTAGGAGGGGAGGTGATTCCGTCCATTTCTTTCTAATTGCCGTAAAAAACGGCCCGGAAGATGCGGCGCCGCACAAGACTGGCGCGCTCCAATCGAACCTCTTGTACAAAATGGTGCGCCAAAACGAATGAAGCTGTATCTTCCGGGCCGTTTTTTTTGGGAAATTATAAAAAAAGGGAGGGAATCACCTCTCTCTCCGATATCTCCCATCCCGTATACGAATACTCCACCTGAAATCGGTACCACCTCAGATTCGTGGGGTGATGCCTTTAAGAGGAATGTCCCGTCTTCGCGACCCAGCGGAATATGTATCGAAAGCAAAACATAGATGGGCCGGTCACGTCATGAGAAAAATCGACGATAAATGGACTAAAAGAACGCTAGAGTGGATCCCAAGAGGTGCTAAACGTCCCCAAGGAAGACCGCCAGCGAGATGGAGTGACGTGATCGGTACACGGGTGGACCAGCTGAGAGCTCAGCTGGATACGGCTCGAGGACTTTGTCAACGTTACTCACGAAACTTGAGAACATCTTGGATGACAATGGCGAGGGAACGAAACGAGTGGAAGAGATGCTGGGGCCCGCCCGTCCAGTGAAGAAGGGCCATCTAAGTATCTACGTAAGTAATTAATCCGCTTGGGATGCGCCACCACATTCACTTTTCGTCGTTTGATCCTTACGAACATGTAACTGGTCTATACAATGGTTTGCGAGGGCTAGCTTATTTGTAAGTCAGTGTTTTTATCCTCCCAGGCAAGTCTGACACCAAGTTATCGACACTGGATGGATGAGAAGCTTGGTTGGCACTACAGTGGATTTGAACCTCCTATCGATCGTGCAGGCACAGCGGAAACTCTCACCGATAGCGCTACACACGCCCTAAATCTTACATATGGGCGTTATTTCGACTCTCTTTGGATGCTGAATGGGCTTCCAAAACACGGTATAGTTTCTCTAAAATGGGAAAACATGAGAACTTTTAAATTCGATCGGTATTAGGGCAAGAATATAAAGAAGGAGATTCTCAATCGCAGAGGTTCTTGCTGTTGTTGATTATTTGCCATTTTTATATCATTATCATTTAATTCCGTAATGTATTCTTTTTTTTATCATAAACTATACATTATCGTCATTTCCCTTCAATTTATTTGATAGAAAACTCTGCGTCAGGTTCAAATCGATTTTATTAACAACGAATCTGGGTATCGATGAAACGTATGACATACAAACACTTTTAACAATGAGGAAATAAGCACACGCAAAATGTACTAGGTCTTAAAAATAAAATGACTAAGATCTAGCCACATCAGTGTAATGGCAAAAAAAAAACTAGTTGCTTGCTTTTACTAGAGCGCAACTTGTAGAAAAACGAACAAAATAAACGAGCCGCTATCTTTTGCCCCTCTTACTATTCTTATTACCAATTGCCCCAAGACCATGTAAAGCCTGCCATTCGCGTATGATATTACTTTGTGCTTCCTCAGTAGTTGGAGCATACCTTAACGTTTCCTTACTGTTACAAATAACACGTAAGATAGAAGGCACAAAGAAGAAACCTGCAGTATTCCATTGTAAATTCTCCTTTCCCCTCAGTAATTGAACGTAGTATTGACGTGTATCCAAACATAGCAGCTAGGGGACACTGTAAACTGAATTTATACTTTGTTGTTTTATTTATGGTCTAACGTTTCGAGAATCTTGTGTTTATCAAGGGCCTGAAAGTGGTTGAAGGTTTTTGTTGCGACTTGTATTCAATCAAACTCTTCTTCTTGCCAAGCCTCGATATCATTCCAGGGACACTACACAATAACTCCAAACAAGAAAACAAACTGACCAGTCTCACCGCTTTTCTACAATACTACTGCACAGTCTCATTTAAGCAACAGTATAAGTCAGCCAACCATTGTTTGAATGTTTTCAATTCTGATGAAGTGTGATCATTCTTTCAAAATTCTAAACCACTCCTTCATTTCGGATTGCATTGATGTCACAACAAAGCATTCATCGATATGATGGCAATGCATGTTTCGGAGACATTTTATTATTGGCTGTTCTGTTCTGCTCATACAACGAACAGCAAGAAGTGGAACAAGCTCCAGAACGCCGAGTACCTTCAGATCGATAATGTCCGGCGATTCAGCGCAACGAAACTGAGTTTTGTTACCAAAGACTCCATGCTCCGTCTAGGATTTGACCTATTGTCAGTCTGCTGGACGACAGGACCACACTAAGCAATACTCATTCGCTGGTACACTAAGCAGTGACAAGTGCGTGCTATCAGGCACACCACATCCGGTGCAACACTGTGTAAGACTATTTTCAATGATACGGCTTCTGTTGTCACTACGTTGAACGATTATCGAAACATTGACCCAGGGTAAAGTAACACCTGACGGAGTGAACGTAGTACTGTTACAATCGACCTTTATTAAGGCCTCTTAAGATGGCAAAAAGCCACGCAAATGAAGGTCCCACCTGAAAATACGATTAACAACCAGATAATGAACATACGTTTCTTTGCGTGCTACCCAGAAAAGATTGTTTGCATATAGAACTATTCTAAGCTGAAGATGAGCTGAATTTTCACAAAAACTTGGAACAAGGGTGAAGAGAGTCCCGGCGGATTCTCCGCGAATCCCTGCGAGAAATTACGTGCCCAGTGGATATGCCAAGGGATACGCGTTCATACCTCGACGAAGTCACAAGCTCCAGTCATTCATTGAGACACAGACAACCCCAGATATGTCTAGATGCCTTAGATACTTTTCTGACCATACCAGAACTACACAGTAGTTATAAAAATATGTAAAAAATGGTGTGGTTTGTCGGAATTACGGAAGAAATTAGAGAACAGTGTAGTTAAAAGTACATGTCATTTCTAATAAGGGGACAAGAATGAGTTTTTCCTAGATCTTACCTTCGGGAAGTCTTATCAAATGAATACTTTTTCTTCCAAGGGATCAGAGAAGGGATTCGTCCCATGCAATCGACCATGTTCAAAAAAGATTTCTGTTAGATTTCAGATAAAAATGGATATGATTCGTGCGATTTTTAAGTAGCTAGATACAGATGATCTTGGTGATTTTGGCTCCTAATTTTAGTCCGAATAACAAAGATATATGCGCCAAGCAAGATGTGAATGTTTTTCACAACAGAGTATCATTCTTTGGCAGGCAACCTGAACAGTTGCAGAACAGTCTATCAACAGGGAACTCATGCCGCTAACAGAAAAAGAACCATGAAGGGCTAAACTGCAAAAAATGTTCCTGATCAGAAAGGGTTGTCAGATACAGACTCTGATAAACTGTTGCTTATGACTGATAGGGCACATATGTAGCATCGTTTCGTAGTGGGAACACAAATTTGTCCCGGTAATTCCCCTAGAAAGCCCTGTGTTAACAAAATCTGAACTGTACTGTAAATCGTACTTTGCCGAACACGTTCCTCGCATCGAATTGTTCAAAGCTTCAAAAAAATCCGACGTAAAAGAGTTTGAGCCCACTAGTGAAAGGAGCTGCTCATCAACTAATTTCCTACTCAACCATGTTTACTGACGACATCTTGATGCGCATAATTTTCGCTTTGTGTGCGAGCTACACAATGGTGATAAGTGCAGATTAAAACATAAAATTCAAGTTCAACTTACTATGTAAGAAACAGCTTCGATACGAATCGGACAGAGAGACCAATGTCAGCGCAAGAGGCCACCAAAGCAGAGAGGTGCTATATATTTTGTAATCAACCGTCATCTTAGCGTTCTTTTGGTACGAGGCTTTTGCCAGTTGGTTTTTGAAAATGTTTCATAGTGAGTTCTCTTCAGCATCCTCCTGCGCTATCTTTTTTACCCCTTTTTCTCAAAATGAAATTACAGCCTTTGAAATACTGTACTTCAATTTTTATGGCGAAGTCGGGACTCAGTGGAAAGCTTTTTTTTGAGCTGCCACAATGTCACTACTGGTTCGCATCCTGGTGATCCTGGTATATTTCAAGATACTCTCCACTGCTAAGATGATTTCCTTCACAACAAATATATTCAATGAATATTCTAGGATTCCAAACATCAGAAACGCGACCAAACTGCTCTTTTGCACCATACATTCATAGGAAGTTCATTCAACATTGTTTTCCCAATCGTTTTTTTTTTTTTTTTTTGTTTTCTGTAGTTTTACACTTTCTGTTGACACTGTGGAGTGTTATTACATGTCATTTTTGTACACTTCTCACTTGACCCTTTCTTCACATTACCCTTCAAATTCTTCATTTTTCCACTTCTTTTGCTCTTTTCTTGTGGAGTGTGTCTGCAAGAGGAAAACAATACTGACGCTACGCACCGTGCAACATTTGGATGAACGTTTTGTAGTCCCAAAGCTCTTCAAATTTGTGAAAATCGACTCTAATATACCTCGCAAACAACTATGATGTACTCTTCCATAGAATCAGTGGAAATAATCGTAGCTTTGCGTTGTGTTAGTGACGTTACAACAACTCCCTGAAAGTTGTAATCAGAACACTTAAAAATGTTTCACGATTGCAACATTAACCTGGAATTCAGATGGAGAAGTAACCTCAACCTTCATAATAGGTTCAAGAAGCATCCACTCGCCTTTTTCGAATGCTAAATATAGAAGTTCTTCAGTTGCGGAACAGAATCATTCTCATTATCTCACTTCTAATCTCAGCAGGAAAATTTATTAGTCACTGATGATGTCTCTAGAACAAAGCGGAAAAAGAAACGAAATACATACACATACCCTTTCTGTTCTAGTCCTGGAAAAAAGTTTGAAAAACCTACAGCTCTATAAACAAAAATTACAAAGCTTTGGCAAGATTTAGATAGCATAATGGGTGCTACAAATAAGCTAACACAGTTTAGAAGCTTCTGAATTTTGTGAGTTAACGTGTACAAGTTAGGTTAAACATCCGTCTCATCGCGATGCTAGTCTCTTTCAAATGAATTGCAGAAGGCCATTGCGATATCTGCATAGTTCCATCGGTTCTTAGGTGAGTTCTGGTTGTTAAAGGCATGACATCCCACAATTGATGATGATGAGTCTCTGTGGGCGACATAGGAGTAGATTACGAAGACGAGTTGGGCTCAGCTCAATGCCCCACTCTTGTAAACGCTCCGGTTTCCTCAGCACCCTATTCACTGGTTTCACTTGAGAAGGCTGCAGAGAATTCATTGATTTTTGACCGCTCGCGCGTTGATGCGGCGCGTGCGCAATTGAGACGCGTTTTCGCGTACCTCGTAGAAACAAACACCATTTCCCACGACTTTTTACGCCGTTTTTTACGACAGTTACGGAGAACTGGGCGGGACGCCAAATGTAATAATCGTACAGATAGTCCACACCTCAAACTCTTTGGACTCAAACTCGACTCAAAATCTCAGTTACGTGATACGCTGCCTTTAATAGTCTTATCTTGTTAAGTTGTGATTGCACAAACTTGTGCTAATTTTGTTAATTTCTATTAACCTTCTACTGCTGTTTTTTTTAATAAGCGTCCCTTCGATGTGACATTGCTTGAATCGTTGGTGCTGTTGCAGCATGAATACATCGCATTGGCACCTTGAGCGTCTATCAAACAGACAGGTAGCGAGCAGGTGAATGAAATTACTGGACATCATGACAACATGTGGCAAACATATGTACATCCATGTAAACGTGTCCAGCAAAGAATAACGTGTGGTTTGAGTTAGAAGTATCTTGTCCCTAACCAGCCTATCAACAACTTGGCAAAGCAAGGAAACGTCCGTATGCAGTGGACTTCATCTTTTGCCTCCGAAATTTGTCGTCTTTTTTGTTCCGTTAAAAAGGCTTCTGAAAAGACCCCACTCTACATCGGACACAAAAGTTTACGAAACGGCTTGTTAGCTGTAACTGCAACAACATGTTTTTTATCGGCGTGGAACTGATCGTTCATTTATACAGAACGCTTTGATGAAGCTTAGCATGGTTAATCTAGATTAGTCCTTTTCGTATGTCTGCATTTGGATGTGGTCAACATCTGCTCATATCCCGGCCCCACTCGCATGTCAACAGGTCTCAGTCGTTCTCGGTCTCCCTCTTATCAGAGAATTACATCAATGTGGAGTAGTAAGATTGCGGTAACATCTAATTCAGCGCTAGTTCGATGTGTGAGTAGATGTTGAGCGTGGTTGCTGTTGGTTCACGTTTGATTTGCATAGAAGAAATATGGAGTAGAAAAAAGCATAAGAAGAGGGCAAAGATGAGGAAAGATGCAGCGAAAACACGTACGCATTGCAATTATTGTGCACCTGATAGTATGTAGTAGTAAAGTGTGCTATTTTGAAATCATTTTGAGTTTTGCTATCTTGTCCAAATGTTTCTGAACAAAAGAAAGAAGATTACAATTTAACCATTTATAACAACACTAACATATTGACTTGTGACATATCATCAGTGTTAAAGTGTGAAGAAGTTGAGGAAACAGAAGCGCGCATCAATATTTGCATCGTCCTATTTTTGAGTATAAAGCAGTGACTTTCTTCGTCCCTGGGATGCAAACGCTGAAAGATCATGCATACCCAAAATCTGAATCTAAACTGGCACCCTCGATTGCTCATTTGCTCCTCATAAGCTTGTTGCCCATAACGCATACCTCCTAGTATGTAAAGTGCAGAATTGTCTGTCTGTCCATCCGTCCGACGCGAGCTTTTTGGGGCATTCAAGGATCCAGGGCACCTCAAACATGGGAGGTTGAACCGGACCATTGTATGGTCTGCTGAGGTGCGATCGCAGGTTTGCACCGTACATCACAGGGAGTGAATTTTCAGGTGAAATGTGCAACAAAATTCCAGAGACAATATTTGAACGAGGGAGGGAGGAACAACTTCAACACTGCTCCTGCGGTAATGAGAAGCGAGATAAGGCGTAGGAACACTGTGTTTCTCTTTTTGTATCGTATAATACTAGACGGAACGTAACCTCTAGGGGTCATTCGACAACGCTGATCTCGGATATACTTAGTCCGTCGACGATATCTCCAAACAGTGGATTGATTTCATAATCCTTTGCTTTTCGCTTCAACATTTTCAATTAGAGTTTGTGGAATGTGACGAAAACTGCAGCGATATTTGATTGGGGATATCCGTATGTCGTAAAAAGTACTTTCAGGAAGTTTTCGACATTATTGATATTCACCAATATATTGGGCGGTGGAAAGGTAACCGCTAATATTTTTTACATGTACTTATCATATTTTTTACACCTGCCAAGAAACTTTCGTAGTTTCAAAGATAATCTTTAGACCTCTACGATAATCTATAGGAAGACTTTCTCTTTTTTTTTTTGGCCTAATATTTTCGTTAACTATTTCTTAATCGCGACTTAATCGAATCGCAACTTACCGTTGGCGTTTTCAACGGTTATTTTTCCATGATTTATTAACATTTCAAAAGTTTTCTTGTACATGATAGGTTTAATATATTCGAAGAATATAACACAACATGGACCAGGAGAAATGACTTCATTTTTTTTTCTTAAAACGAACGAATCCAAGCGCTATATTGCGCATCACATTTTTGTGCATTTTTGGAAACAGTCAATGCAACAATATATTTTATATTAGGTTGGTGCGTAATTAATTTCGGAAACGGACCGCATACTTCAGATTGCTATAACTCAGCTTAAACAAAACTTTATTAATCGAAATAAAAACCATCAGAATCTACACATCTTTTCCGACGAATGGGTAATAAACTTAGGACTTTGGTGTAAAAACTGAGTTTACAGGAATCAACTAAATTATGGAAAGCACGTCCAACATCGTCTGAATTAGTGAACTGTCGCTGAACCAAATGTGAATCAGGAACTCGAAAAAAAGTAACAGTCTGTTGGGGAAAGGTCTGGGGAATACAGTTGATGAGGGAGAACTTCTATACCCAAATGGGTTAATTTTTGCAGGGTGATTTGTGCGGTATGTGGCTTTGCGTTGTCTTGCAGCAGAATCATCCTTCCTCTATTCACCAATGCCGCCCACAATTTTTGCAATCATATGCAACTTCTTTTCATACATATGCTCCTGCTAGCGTGAAGTTGTAGTGGATTAAACTCTTACAGCACCACCAAACTGTAAGCAGGACTTTTTGCGGTGAAGATCGGGTTTAGGAAGTGCTTGGAGGTGCGTGTAAAGAGGGTACCGGCGGAATTTCGAGCAAGCCCCGGTCATGCCTCGTCAGAGCAATTAGCGATGGTGCGTGTTCTAAGGAGAATTACTTTCGTTGGCACCTAAATAACTGATTCTGCTTACTTACCGCTAATCATACGCTGCATCACCGGCTAGGATATAATTCACTACCCACCAAATTGTTTTGGAGAATCAGACACATTCACTGCAATTTTGTGACGTGAGGTAATCTCGATTTTGTAGTCGTACGAGAAGCAAGAGAAATCCTCACGTGAAATATGAGATAAGGATGTATCTAATAGCTTCAAATTACGTGCATAAAAATTTTCGTTAAAACGGAACATTCCAACTTTCAAAAGTAACGGTAATGAGAATGATCGTTATCCTGTAACTCCCAAGTTTTTTTGTAGCCTAATTTATTTCTGGACAGAGGGACCATCTGTATCTCTGACTTCTTGGAACTTACAGAAAGAAAAAGAGTTCAAATTTCGTTAGATTTATAGACTTTCTGAAAGTGATATAAAGACAAACTCACTTCCTTTCTTTATTAGAACAGACAAACTCACTCCCTTTCTTTATTAGAACACCATACAAAATCCCATGCACTTCTATCTAACACTATTATTCTTTGACATATTCGGTAATTTCGACAGTTCATACCACTCTTCTTTGCTTATTTTCTTGCAACTCCGCAATTTTCAGCATCTCTTTGGCTAGAAGAACATCTAATACGGTTGTCTACGTCTTCATGAGCGACTGGAGCGTGACCTCTTCGAGGTATGCTCGCGTATCCGTCAGCATATCCACTGGGCACGTTATGTCTGGGAGGCATTCGCGAAGAATCTGCCGAGATCCTCTTTACCGTTCCCCAGTGTTTGAAGGGACATCTTTATCTACCCACACAAATCCACCTTTTCTATTATCGTAAAGAATCCACTTTTCATGTACAGTTATAATACGACCAAGAAAGGGTTCATTTTTCAACCGAATAAAAAGTTTAGGACACGTGTCATTACGTGCCAAACGCTGCTCTTTGGTCAGCTCGTGAGGCACCCACTTTGACATCTTCTTCACCTTGGCAATTTCCGCCAAATGTCTAACTACTGTAGTAGGAAGTACGCCCAGGTCTGCTAACGTCCGTGTGATTCTCCGGATTTGCTTCCACGGCTCTCTCCAGATCTTCATTATCAAGTGACGACCTGCGACCGCAACCCGGTTTTTCTTCGAGATCAAAATCGCTAGAAGCGAATTTTTTTAAGCCAGAGCTCCACTGTCGGTTTGCAGGAACAGTCTGATCCAGAAGCCCTGCTAAGGTTACGAGATGCATCTGCTGCGGAGTGTCTCAATTTAAATTCGTAAAGCATGATGACTCGATAGTCACGTCGGTTCATGATTTTTGAGAGCCTCGGAAAAAGCCGTATGAAAAAATTAGAGCGGCAGCTATATATGTATTTGAAAGGGCAGAAAAAAACTACGAAACGGTATGTGTTGTTTCTTTGAGTTCGTGAATTTTTGAATGCTTACTATCGAGAGACAAGGTGTTTGAAAGAATAAGCCACTATCTCCTCGATTTTTCGGACTCTGACGAAGCCGATGACACCGAAACGTTTTCATTTAGTATTTTCGATATTTCCTAACAGCTAATAAATGTCGACAACGATCTTAATCTGCAGCTCCAGAAACACTGAGCCAGAACTAAGTATACAACGTCAAGACTGAAGGACAGTCGAACATAGGCACTAAAAGTAGAGTGATAGTTAGACAAGTTCATTTTTAGAATTCCTGGCCTAACGTGCCTATTTTCTGGATTACTGCTCTTCTTCAAGATCTTGCTCCGTAGCAGTCACTGTCAGTCCTGTTAGTCTCAGCTCAACTCTATTCTCTTTTCCACAATTTTAGCTGGGTTACTCCACTTATAACTGCTCAGCCTATGTATATCGCTGCCTACTCAATTATTTTCCTGACTTTCAGTTCTTCTCTCGGCACGATCCTAAACTTACGATTACGTTCTCAATATATATTCGCAATTACTTCCTTTCCACAATTCCACTAGCGTCAATCAAAAGCATGTCTACTTTGACCCCAGTTTAGTTTGTATTGTTTTTCGTTGACTTCACAACTACTCGATTTTTATATTTCGTGAACACAAAGTTTAAGTGCATGCCCTAATGAGCACTGCAAGCGGTTAATTTCACAACAAATACCCATCATCACTACGCATGTCCTGGTTTTTTTCCCCTAAAACATCTGTTTTTCTAGCCGCTCATCCTCACAGAATTTGAATATGACATTCCTCACAAGAAAGTCAAACCTGAGATGTTAGTCTCAGCAGAGCTTCACTTCAGATACCGCCATAAATTTATGGCACTTTGACAAATGCACATACGACTACGTTTTAGAGAATGATCTGATTAGCCCCAGCAAATCGAGAAGTTATCCCGTTATTCGCATTGGATTTGCAAAAAGGGAATCAATCTTGTGAAGTCTTTTCATCTCATTTTACCCTTCTATTTCAAGGAAGCTCCCCGTCAACCACGGCTATGAACCAGATAACTTGTCCAAACACTACTTATTTGATTAGATTACTGCAACAGAGTTCTTACATTTTCACATTCTTTTTTGCACCATAGTTTTCGACATTTCTTGCTATCTCAGTCTACATTCAGATTTTTTCGGAAAAAAATAAGAGCTGTCTCAGTTAGTTAAAGCTAAGTGGTTTATATTATACAATAGTCTTCAGACTTATACATCAGTTACAGATAAAAAATTAACAAATAAACCTGAAGAAAGTAATGATGAAATTGGTCGGCTACGGTTGCGGAACAAGAGGTACCCGCGAAAATCGGCTGACCGTTGCTGACCTCCCCTCAGCGCCGCGCGCCTCCATGTAATTACGTCTGCTGCTCCAATAGTTACACAACATCCACGACCGCTTGGATCATCTAGACCCTTCCTCCCTAGACTACTTGACATCGAAATACTTCCATCGAGATTAAGCTACTAGCCATACAATTCCTCACGCTCGAGCAAAGATAGGATATTTAGCAAGGGTTCTCATTGCAGGATTACGACACTGCATTTCAAGGAATCGTTGACATATTTTGACAAAGGTTCTAAGAAGCTGTTTAAACATAATTTCAGCTTCCCAAATAGCAGAACTCTCTCAAAATAGAGATGGGAAAATCCAAAGGTAAAGTGGCTAAATCTTCGATTTTGACTCTTCCAACTCATTCCTAGCGCCGTTATTCAGCTTCAGGTGAATCTTCCACGAAGTATAAAGCTCCTGCAAGGTTGGCGGTCCAAGAAGAAAAAAGGAGGAAGATGAGAGAAAGAACGAAGAAAAATGAAGAAAGAAGAAGAAGGGAGAGGAACACCAAGAAAGGAGAGAAGTCTATAGTAGCACTCCTCTTGAAGAAAAAACTGAGAGCAGAACATATGTTCCCCAAACGCAGCGATAAGACTTCACGGGTTTGGCATTCTTCTGGAGCAAGTATTTGCAGAAGAGAAGAGAACTTAGAACTGCACAACAAAGATGAGAGCTCAGCGGTACATAGTTTCCAAGAACTTTTAAGTGAACTTGATGGACATTCAATGAACAGAAATGCTAGCAATATTTGGACACCAACGCGGGCCGGCAGCTCTTGCTCGTAACGCTGCTTTTCAAACATAGATAGCGGTGTGAAAAATAAAGTACTTGAATACCTTCTCAAGTATTTGAGTACCAAATCACAATAGGGTCTTCCTATAGATTATTTAAAAGTCTACAGATTATCCTAGAAAGTAGGAAAATTTCTTTGCAGATGTAAAAATTGTGATCAGTGTATGAATAGAAAAACCTTAGCTCTTATGTTTCCACTGTTTCAGTGTTAATGATCCTGATTACTACCTGAAGGTGATTTCTACAACAAATCGATATCCGCAATCAAAGATCCTCGCAGTTTTCGTCGCATTCCGCAAACGCTAAGTGGTAGGTTTGCAGCAAAAGCGCAAGAAATATCAAATCGATCGCTGGAAGATATCGTCTATAGACTACGTATATCAGTGTCATCGATTACCTTTAAAGGTTAAGTTCCGTCCGTTTCTATACGATATAAAAGAATAAACCCAATAATTGTCTCAAGCAATGTTCTACGCCTTGTCTCGCCTGACCTTGATCCTCATCATCGCACACAACAGTGCCGTTAAAAATGTTGCTCCGTCAACTCATTATTGTTGTTAATGCTGTTTCACAAATTTTTTCACACACTCAAGCTCGAAACTTCACATGTGCAATGCATGCTGCAAGCATGTGACCATCAGCCGCACCCACAGCATGTCATGTAAATGATGGGTTCAATTTCTTAAGGTTGAGAGTGCCTTCATCCTGGAGGGCTCGTGAAGACTCACGTCGGATGAACAGGCAGTTTTGCGTTTACAGTAGGATTGTTATGTTAAGCAGTTTGTTTTTAAAAAATTTGCGAGAAGATCAATTTGGAAAGTACTTCTGGATATGACTTGGGAAGAGGTTTGCTATATGGAAAGGTTAATTACTACCTCTTTTGTACCTCCTAGTCGTGGACTCCTAACCGTTTTCAAGAGGGTAATTTTCCATCACGCTCGCTTGACCCTTCTTGAAAATGAAGTGAACTAGAAATAACGACAAAAAAGAATAATACCTTCACGCATCATATTTTGCATGGTATTAATCATGGCGATTTCGGTAGAGTCAACCGCATGTGTGGTTCCACTTTGCAATCGTACGTTGATGCCAGCGATCCGTGCCTTGATAAGAGGCCCTTCCGTTATAATCATATTCAAACCCTGTAATAAATTACTTTTTTCAAAAAATCTTTCAATACCCTCCATTCACCTTTATATTAGGGGGGCTATAAGTATAGTCGGGTGAAAACGCCATGAAGCACGGTGCAGTTGCGTAAGCAGTCGGCCGCGGTGGAGATGGCGGTTAGAATCAACGCGGGACAATTGCGAATAGCAGCGATGAATGATGCTATCAAGGATCCTCTCGCGATACTAACCGTTACGCTCCACCACGCCGCTTCGAGAGCAGCCGCTTACGCAACTGCACCGTGCTTCATGTCGTTTTGACCCTACTATAATTAATAACTATTAGTGCGGAATATTTGCTTCAGTCTAGTTCAGAGCGTGAAAGCAAAAAGACGTGTTTTATATGGCAATATTGCAACTCCTGACCTTGACTTTTGTGATGATTAAATTCAAACGTTTTTTTTTATTACACCGTTGCAAAAAGGCAAACAATCAACCAGCTGAAGAACATTTACGTCATTGCATGCTGTTTCATTTTCGATCAGGTGTTTTTGCGACTGTTGCAACAAAGAAAGTTTATTATGTGTATGGAAACGTACTGAAAGTCAATGAGTCTCAACGCTGATTTGGAAAGTTTTCCATCGGTGATTTTGACTTCTCAGTCTGACAGCCACCGAAGTGGACTTCCTGTTGAGTTAGATAATGACTGAGTATTCAGGAATTAGCTAGCACTCTTCAGGCCACATGGTCAACAATCCAAAGACATCTTCAAGAAATTGTGAAAGGTTTACACACAGGGCACATTGGTTCCTCATCTACTATTGCAGCACGATAATGTTAGCTCGCATGCAGCTACATTAACCCAGGAAAAAACAAGGCAGCTAAACTGGGAGATTTTGCCACATGCCTTATATTCTTCAGACATAGCACCATCTGATTTTAATTTACTCCCATCGATGGAACATATCCTAAGTAATAAGAATTTTAAAAATATCGACAAAGCGCGAGCTCACCTAGAATCATATTTTTCTTCAAAGGGAACAAAATCCTATGATCAGGAGATTGAAACTCTGCCAACAGGATAGCAAAAGGTCCTGGATAACGACGGAGACATAATTGACTAAAGATAATATTAAATGTAAGTGATTTTTTGTTGCCACTAAAATAGTGATTGATTACGTTCTCGTCAACTTCAATAGGCATCCCATCTACTTTCTTTACAACAAAGGTACAATGCATCTGGGATCGCTAGAATTGTTGATGCACAGCTTGCTCATCAATATATGAAAAACAAAAAGTTAAACGGTTTTCTCAAGACATTATTTTATGCACATACAGTGAGTACCACTTAAAGTGTTCGTTTTTTTCCGCGCCCTAACAAATTTAAATCCAAGTGCCTACTTGTGCAAGCTTTGGCGCGGATTATTGACTGAACTGAAGGTCGACTGAATCATAGACGTCAAGCGGTACTCTTCTTGCAGGATGAAAGTTCGCTTAAACAGCGACTGTTCATTCTTTCTTATTCCTTCCTAAGAGCAACAAGCTTACTTCGAGTAACTTATCACGAACGTGATACTACTTAATTAGCTCAACAGCTGCTTTTCGTATCTTATAGCAATGCCTAGCTGTCGATTATTTATAATGTAACTTGAGTTAATGCAGTCTGGCGGTCGAATTTGTAGTCCTTAGGCTCGCAGTAGCAAAAAATGATTCATTGGACAAAGATGTTTACAGGCTAACCGAGTACTTCTTTGTGTTAGCATGTACAGGACATCATAACAGTCTACTCCGCCCTCAATGTACCATATAAATAGCCGTAGAAAGTTCATTGTGCCATTTTTCTTGCTTTTCATGTTGTTTATAATTTTGCTAGCTCTTCTTGCCTTCATGTATTGCTTGCCTTTATTACTGTTAATCATTTGCTCGCTTTTCTTGCCTTAGTTACTGTTAATGTTATGGGTTTAATTACCCAAGTTTGAGGTGGTGCTGAATAAAGTTGCTAAGTAATATCCCGCGTTGCATATAATACGAGACCGTCAACTACCGAAGCCCAAACAAGTTCTTCAAAAATACATAACTAGTCGGGGAATTATTCAACAATTATTGATCACATCAAAGAGCTTATCGTGTTAGAATATCCAAAGTAAAGTTACATAAGGTATGAAAAATAAAAATTCACTATCACTGCACGAGTACTTTGCGCGAATATAGGCCATTCTGACTAATAAGGCAGGCTGAGCAAGGTCCAAGTCTATACTGATTTTTAATAAGCTGTACACGAGGTTGTTAAACAATTTTATTGACTAACGTTTCGGAAAAATCGCCTTCTTTAGAGCCCGAAATGGTCGATTTAATTCATAATCTAAACGACCAAATCTCTCCACAACTAAATAAACAAACTCCAAGCGTACTTTTCCAACCACTGACAGCGACTGCTCCCCTCTCCTCTTTTTTTGTTCTATGAGCGTCTAAAGTTGTCCATTCCCGTGACCCATTTCTTCCGTTCAAGTGTTCTTTGATGCAAACATAACATGCGCCGTTTCACCAACATTCTCATCGCCACAGCTTGTGCAAGAAATCAGGTAGATTACACCGGATCTCAAGCAGTTTCCTGGTCTACCTGCGGGGCAAATAATATAGTTCGTTGTTGTACAGATGGTACCGCACAAGCGACTCCGAACTGGTTGACGTTCCAAATTGTTCGGTGGTATTTCAACGACCCTACGGATCTCCTTTATTAGAGAGATACGTGGCACGTCCCCTGATGGTGGATAGGGGACTAATAACGGACCACAAGCAACCTTGTACCTGCCCTGAGACGCAGCTAGATTCAGGGGATGGACTCCCTGTTTCTGCTGTGCCAGTATGGGCCCATAATACCATTACATTACGCACGTCGCTCCGCCCAAAAGCCTACTATCAAGTGACTGGGAGGTGCAAGGGAGGTGATTTGGAGTCGCCCCCAATAAAGAAGCTCCACTTGTCCACTACGGAAGGAAGCAACGTTCTCCCAAAACTAGAGGCCTGCAAATTACCCATGGATTTTAAATTTATAAGCAAAACCATAGGTGCTATGGGAGGACCTGGCTCCCTCCCAGATGAAGGTGGGATGCCCATTTTCTGCACCCAAGGTGAAGGGAGTTGATGAATGATGGGGTCCAATTTTTCTTTTTAGAATTTTAGAAGTCGTCCACGGGGGGAGGTAATAGTGGGCGAATTTTTTTTTTCATTTTCACTTTCTTCCTTCACTTTTTTCCTCATTTTCCTTCATTTCTTTCTCCTTTCCTTTCTTTTTTTAGGTCACACCTTCACTTTATTTGTGCAGTTTTCTCTATTTCCTATTTTACGGATATTGTGCTTTCCTTCCTTACTGACGAGTTCCGGGGAAGGCAGTTAATGTTTTCTATGATTCCGTCTAAAGGGAGAAACGAAACGGAGATTGTTTTATCGGTTTTTACGGTCTTTTTTTTCAGGAGCAGCTTCCTTACTCTTATGTCATTACGGTTTTCGAGGTTGAGCATGCGATGAGACGAAGAAAAACTTAAGAAGAATTCTACTTTAAAACAATACTGTTCTGAAATTTATGTGAGATAATAAAGGTTGTGGTGCTATTCATTGTGAGGTTCCTCATAGCAGAACTGGCAGCCGAATGTAAATAAAATAAACCCGATAGAGTGAACGAAATGGATTCTTTCATCTATCATGATGGGCATATTTCATAGGATTTATCCGAATCATTAACGTAATAGAGAAACGTAACATTTGTATGTCGATGCCTCTCAAACCTATTTGTCTGTATGAATAAAAGTGGACAACTGAGAAAGGTTGCTTCATAGTACACATCAACAAAAGAATACCTAAAAACCATTTAACTAATTTAATTAGTCGAATAGTTGTCCTAAAACATCGTGATTAAGAGAAGGGCTCGTGAGCCAGGAGATAGCATTAAAGAGAGATTAGTGGTGTTAATCAAGAGTTATCAGAACAAAAAATTCATTTTTGGTAGCGGGGAAATTACTTCTTCGATAAAGAACAACAGCTGTAAGAGCAGCTACAATATAGAATGCATTGTAGCTGCGCTACTAAATATCATATAGTCAGAGAGGTTTTCTTTCCCATCATTTCAATTATTATATCTTCAGGGGATCTTCTCAGACTTCAAAATGCTTACATTCCAAGCTTCGACAGTAATGTATAAAATACAACAGCGATAAGGCTCGAAGCCTTTTTCGGCTCGCTCTTTCTCCTTTCCTCTGGCGGCTTCTCGCGGCTTCTCCTGCCCTCTACCGCTGGCTCTCACCAACCGACATTTCCCTTCGATCGATACCGTCAATACCCGTCGATACCACTCTACTCGCTAATCTTCAAACCAATATTCGCTGGACACTCGGCATCTGGTCGTCAGGAAACAACAACCGATTCAAGAAACGGTTCAGTACCTGCACTATCCACAACCTACCAGTCAAGAAGAGCTGCTTCAGCACCAAGTTCTCTGTACCGCGTGGCGGTTCCTAAGGGAACTTCAAGGCGAGCATTTTACCACATTCTAGTGCATCGGCCGGGAATTTTATCACATTCTGGTGCATCGGAAGATTCGCGAATCCAGGTCGGTTTGTAATATCTTTCAATACAGTACTATTGTCTTAGTGACTAACAGTCTTATTTCTCGAAGAAGTTGCTTTTGCAATACATTTCAACACAACAATTTTGTCTCCGTGACTCTCACTCGTACTTCTTGAAGAATTTTGAATCTTCTGTGCAAATTCGCTCACAATATCTTCCTCTCGGCGAATTCCTTTCCAATACCTCCCTCAATAACCAGTATCATTAAGATTTTGGTCAGCAATCAATATGTCTGCGCAACTAAGAACTCAGAAGCGTCTTTTAACGACTTTCACTAATAAATTAGAGCATATCGTCTCTAAAATAAAAGATGAAAAGCTTGAAGAACTTCCATTAGATCCTAATAAGCCTCGCACATTGACTCATCAATATTTGAGTAGGCTAGAAACCATTAGCGCAGTCAATTCTGCCATTCTGAAAGTTGAAAAATCACTCAATGATTTCACTTCATTTGTCGATCGGCTCGAGAAGTCATCAAGCTCCGGTTATCGGTATCCAGTTATCGCACCCGTTGGGATCAGAAGATCCCCCTTATCTTCCACCAATAGAGGCAGCAGTTATTAACACCAAGCGACAAGCTATTGCAGCTCTAGAAGTCTCGTACAAACTTACGGGCAAGTTTTGGAATACTTGGCAGACACAATACCTAACGGCTCTTCGTGAAAAGCATACTCGCGAAGTGAGCCACAAAAAGGGTTGTTCACAGACACCCGAGGTGGGAACTCTGGTACTTATATGTGATTCTCTACAACCACGTCACTCATGGAAAGATGGAGTGATACACCCAGTAATAGCCAATATTGAAGGGAAAATTCGAGAGGTAGTAGTACGGCTACCATCGCAGCGCCTCATAAGGCGCCCGGTGAATCTACTCGTCCCTTGGAACTTGATGATAACGGCAGTAGTACGAAAGAAATCTCGAAGAAGCCCAAATCAAAGGAACAGGCATCAACAGAACCGTCTCAACAAAGAGACCAATCAGACCGTGACACGCCAGTATTAAAAACAGCTCAGCAGCCCAATAACCGCTACGATCTTCGTCCACGACGGAAAATCAACTACACCGAAGAAAAGGAGGACACAGAACCCATCGCACGCATCAATAAGATAATGAAAGCTTCCACATTACTTCAAGTCTCTCTGATGCTATCACTGGGTGTGACAATACTTGCTAGTAAGAGCGAAGCAATCAAAGAAACGATACGTTCAATACAGTGCGTCCCAGGAGGTGTCCATCTTATTTCCTCCAACAGAATCCCGTATGAAGTCTGCGCGGAGAATTATTGTGTTCAGTTCGATAATCCTCGCGTCGATGAGAATATCAGTTTTCCTCCAGATATTATTCTCCATGAACACCTGGTTCAGTGGAAGTTTGGTGAAAAACTGAACACTATCGAAACCCTGTGTCTCCCATCATCATTCTGTCTAGCAATAACTTGCACCTTTTGTTCAGCCAATATCTTCAACCTGGAATGTTGGCCGATAAGTGCAATACTAGGGACAGCAACCCTGTTGTATTTCCTAATCACAGGCTGCTACGTACTGCTCTACGTTCCACTAGTGGCCGGTAAACCGATTAGAATAGCCGCCCATATTTTGTGGGCCACAGTCAGGTTCTTGTTCGACCACTGCAGAAGGATCAGACGACGTCAAACTCCCGACAGAAGTCGACAGAAACTCCTAGCAGAAATCATAGCAATATCCTTGATAGCGATCATACCGGCAACAAAGCAGTGCCAACACATCAATATCTTCACGCATCGGTCCACCATCTGCACAAATAATGGGTTCAGACTGTGCCAGATTGAGCTCTCAGAGGTGTTTAGAATAAACCCCTTCAAGCATGAAGCCTGCCTCAAAATTACTCGGAATGAGACATAAATACATGAGGTACGTCTTCAATGGAAATCGCTTCTTGCGAACGAAAAGCAAAAAAACTGCGAACGAGAGACATGTTCACTAGAGACACTGTCCACAAAGTAGTGGATAGCAAGCGCTGTCCCCATAGTGGCTCATGTACAGGTGACAAATGCGCGTCAATAAACTCATCAAACATCATACCCGGACTTGCAGAAGGAAACCAATATCCAGGCAATACAGCTTGCGTAGAATCCTGCGGAGGACCAGGATGCGATTGCTTTTTTCCAAGTTCTGGATGTTTGTTTTATAGAATCTACCTTCAACCCAACAGTAACAAAACTTTTGAGATCTTTCACTGCAATAGATGGGCCGAAGCTGCTAAAGTCGAAATCACCCACATTGACGGAATTCAGTGAAAAGCTACGTCTCTCACAACAGAACTGACGCCGAATGTACCTGTTAGGTGGAAGTCTTTCACCTTCACTCTTAGCTCAGTTTCGGTACCACCAATTCCACTACTCAATACCCGATTCATATCAGACGGCAAACACACTGCTGTCTGGAAAACCAATGCAATACCTGCGCTCAGATGTTTTAACCGTGACAATGCGCAAGCATTGAGCTGCGAAGCCTTTGAAGACTGTGTATGCATGCCAGCCGAGACTAAAGCCAATTGTAAATGAAAGGATTTCCCATATTGGTCAATAGTTCAATAACGTTAAAAACCAATTGCCAGCAATATTTCCTTCACTATCGTTCCGACAGCACCCTACCTCAAAGGTACAGGCACGTGTGCTCCACATGGTGACTTCAGAATTAATAATGAGCTTTCAAGACAATATCGATCCCGTCATCTTGGTAGATGAAGCAATCTGTCAGCTCTCGGTCACCGATCTAGTAGGTTGCTATGACTGCGCGAAGGGAGCTGCAATAATGGCCACATGCATTTCCTCCCGCGACAATATCCAGGCTGAAGTTCAATGCGAACAAGCAAGTTTCACGATACCATGCAATACGACAGGTGCCCTCTCAAAATTACGATTTAGCATTTCGAGAGCGCGAGTAAACTTCGTTTGTTCGGGCAAGTTGTCACCTCTGTAGAAATAGCTGGTATTCTCAAATTCACGGCCTCAGCACAGGGGTTCGTGCAACAATGGATACAAGGTGAATCAGTATCTTACTCAGAGCTACAATGGCCAGATTTCACCCATATAGGTGCAGTATTCTTGCAATGGTACAAGACCCTCACTTTTGCAATGCTAGGTCTGGTCCTACTCATTGGAATCACCTACCTCCTCTTGTCCACGTGTGGAGTGCGTATTATTTGGTGTTTAACCACTGGGACGGCAAAAAATCTCATAAGAATACTAAGAACTCTTTTGAAAAAGATTTGGTTTTTATGCTTGAAAATTGTCGTTCCGACGCACAATAAACAGCATTGACGAAAGGGAGATCAAAAGCAACTCTGCATTTGCATATATGTATATTTTTTTCTGTTCATACTTTTACTACCCTCTGACCATATCTATTTTCGTAGAAAACTCCACAATATTCGATGGCGTCTGAAAACTACATATCCACGTTCGCACCTCTGTCAAGAATTCGAGAGATCAATGACATAGAAGAAGCAATAGCCTCCGCAATATCCCAGATTCAACATCAAATCAAAATGGCAAACGCACTCGATGCAGAATGGAAACAACATGGAATACAAAGTACTTGTTCCGCGTCAGGAGGGAGAGAGCAAATTCTCCTAATAAATCGCTTCCTAAAGACAGCCTGCGTTACGAAGGAGAAGCTCCTAGGAATCAAGCAAAAAAATGAACTCCTGGAAGCAATGCTACGGATCAAGTCGGAAGGACTGCACCCATTACCGCTTCTCAATATTAAAAGAGAAATTATTGTGAACTAGCTCTTGCCGAGAAAATGCACAATAACGAGAGATGAAGAATTGCAGAAGTAACGGATCAGTTGACCCGCATCGAAGAGACGAATCGCAATATGACATCCCAAACTGTACTGTCCAACTCTTCGCAACCGTCAATAGGTCAGACGGCGGACAAGGGTGCCTCTAGGGGCAACGAAGAAAACATGACGGAGGTTCATGATCCCAGCCACTACCACTCCGCGATTGAGGCAGCAGAAGTCGATGACGAAGAAATTGACGACGGTCGATATCTAGAGTTACTGTTCGCCGAGACAGCTACGGAAGAATCAGCGGATGCAATACCCACGGCTGGTTCGTCCGGACAGGCGAAAGCAGAGGAAGCCATGCCAACAAAGGAAGATGTGAAGGTCGAGGAAACATCGATGAAAACGAAGAAAAAACGTCATTTCTCCAATACCGAAGACCAGACGATCAAAGTCATGCAGAAGGACCTGGACGACCTAAGGTTCGGTTTCACCTACTTGTCTCGAAGGAAGATTGGAGAAAGTTCAACAGGGTTGCCCCTACGACATCAGGTGCACTTTCTGTGATCGGTTGGGCCAGCATTACTCTGACTCCTGCTCAGAAATCACGGAGGGTGAGAAACGCTGGAAGTTCATCCCTAGGAACGGACTCTGTCAATTCTGCCTCAATAACTGTAATGCGAACAGGAGGTGTCGGAGCCAAAGCAAATCGTGCTGGTATTGCTCCGTGGTAAGAGGTACAATACTGAACTTCCTTATCCAACGAGACGCAGGTCACCACAGAGCCTTGTGCACAATACTGGACTACAAGATGAAGGTTATGGAACGTATCCAAGAACTGGAGCAAGACATAATGCACGCCAAAAAGGTTCGACATCAATAACTGGCCCTGGGAGTGTAGCTGCGCTACTAAATATCATATGGTCAGAGAGGTTTTCTTTCCCAACATTTCAATTATCTTCAGCGGATCTTCTCAGACTTCAAAATGCTTACATTCCAAGCTTCGACAGTAATGTATAAAATACAGCAGCGACAAGGCCCGGAGCCTTTTTCGGCTCGCTCTCTCTCCTTTCTTCTGGCGGCTTTTCCTGCCCTCTACCGCTGGCTCCCCCCAACCGACTTTCCCTTCGATCGATAGCGTCAATACCCGTCGATACCACTCTACTCACTGATCTTCAAACCAATATTCGCTGGACACTCGGCATCTGGTCGTCAGGAAACAACAACCGATTCAAGAAACGGTTCAGTACCTGCAATATCCACAATCTACTAGTCAAGAAGAGCTGCTTCAGCACCAAATTCTCTGTACCGCGTGGCGATTCCTATTATTTCAAGGGGAGCATTTCACCACATGCATTTTCTTCTAAATGTACTTAATGAGAAAGTACGAAGATGAATAAACAACACCGGGGCGAAGGAGCAGCTACGAGGACGAATGAGGAACTTCAATTACGAACTAGAAAGAAAATGAGCACTTGCATACATCATATATATGCTATATTATATATTCCATATAGTTCCCAGCGGAGTTCTCAAAGTGTGGCGTGATGAGTCATCACGAGCAGCACTTGCACATACATTACTACTTCAGATATTACAAAATCCAGACCAAACTACGTGGATTAATTACCATATAGCGTAAAAGAGGATGGAATTCGCTGCAATTACATGCCGCAATAGAAGACTAAAAGAGTTCTTAGGTTGCAGAAATTCCCTGTTTCTATCACCACCTTCGAAGGCAAGTTTCTTCTTAAATAACTGAGTTCTTTGAAAAGCTAACAGTAGAATGAAGGGAAGATAACTCCCTTAACTGTCCTTGCTCTATACAGAGCATACTTGACTGGGTTAAGGAAATCCGTCCCAAGCTCAAAAAACTGCTGCTTTTTTGCACCTAAAACAGACTTTTTCTAAATAGCTTATTTAGTTGAAAACCTACCAATAGAGTGAAGGGTGTATATTCGCTCTAGAATTCTTCAATCTATACAATGGTGACCCGGTTGACCTGGAGATATGCGTAGTTTCGTTTTTTTTTTCTTCTCTGAAGGTAGTGAGAAACACGCTCTAAGTTCACATTCTCACTCTGTTGCTCGGTGTTATGAAGCTCAAGTGAAGGGGGTCCTTTCGCCAACCGTCCAAAAGTGAAGGGGGTCGGAGCACCGGCTCCGACTATCACGTGTCTGAACAAAGCACAGTAATAGATAAGAGTCTCTTGATTGCGCAGAAAAGTCTGGCACGGTAGCACCAGGAAAAAAGCTTGTATCGGATGCGGCCATTGAAGATCTGATGATGCATGCTACGAAGATTAAGCACAACGTCAACGGACTGATCGAGACGAAACGACGCCACCTACAGAGAACCTACCACACCTTCTACGAGGTCATTGTTGGTGATTTTGGCGCCAAAATTGGCCCGATAAGAAGAATTGGCCTGAAGAACCTCAGATCGGAACCCACGGCCTTCAATGGAATGAGCAGGGAGAGAGGCTTTCCGACTTTATTATCATGACGACTAAGACCATCCATGGGAACTCGCAGTTTCAGAAGCTCTCCTCTCTACGCTGGACGTGCGAGTTACCCGATGGAATAAATAATAATAATAATAGATAATAATAAACAATAAACAATAACAATAAACAATAATGATAACATCAAACATCATTCGGAGCGGATGCTGGCCGAATTTGATGAAACGTGTGAAAAGATCGGTCTTCAGTTGAACCTAGACAGGACGATGTTCATGAGAAACGGATGGGTTTCTGATGCCCCTTTCACACTCAATGGAATGAATATATCCGAATGCTCTAGGTATGTAAATCTAGGTCGGGAAATCAGCATGATAAACGAACATAACGACCTGACCCCCGAGCTGGGCAGAAGGAAATGAGCGGCTTGGGGAGCATACAAGAGCAAAGAGGATGAAGTGAAGAGGACAAAGAACATCCGACTCCGTGCCCACCTATTCAACACCACCGTTCCTCCTGCCTTGATCTACACTTCAGAAACGTGAGCATTTCGCAAGCAGAAGGAAAATGCGATCCGAGTCATAGAACGCGGAATTGAAAGGCTGATGCTAAGAGTAACCCGCTTTACCCAAATGAAAGAAGATTCGAAGTTCACTTTCACGTCACCGATCGAAAATCAGTGGCGCTGCCGCATATGCCAAGGAGAGCAAAATTAAGTGAGCCGGACACGGGTCCTCAGTTCCACTGTATTAGATAGCTTCGTTCCGGTCGTTTAAATACAATCGAACGATTTGGAACGTCAACCATTTCGGAGTCGCTTGTGCGGTACCATCTGTACAACACCGAACTATATTATTTGCGCCGCAGGTAGAACAGGAAACTGCTTGAGATCGCGTGTAATCTACCTGATTTCTTGCACGAGCTGTGGCGATGAGATTGTTGGCGAAACGGCGCATGTTATGTTTGCATCAAAGAACACTTGAACGGAAGAAATAGGTCACGGGAATGGACAACTTTAGACGCTCATAGAACAAAAAAAGAGGAGAGGGGAGCAGTCGCTGTCAGTGGTTGGAAAAGTACGCTTGGAGTTTGTCTATTTAGTTGTGGAGAGATTTGGTCGTTTAGATTGTGAATTAAATCGACCATTTCAGGCTCTGAAGAAGGCGATTTTTCCGAAACGTTAGTCAATAAAATTATTTAACAACCTCGTGTACAGCTTATTAAAAATCAATATGACATCTTACTAAGGCGAGGTTCATTGAAAGTCAAACTTTTCGAATCCTAAATTTATAGTTTTTTGTTTAGTTTCTAAAGGTTTTTTTTTCTTTTGAAAAAATCTAAGCGTCGATGAAGAAATGCTAATGAGCAGAAACTTTCTAAGTCAAATCTATGACTCTAGAAAATTTACTTCCACGGAAGAATTGAGTAGAAACCAGGAAGGCATATGTTCAAAGCAGGGCAGAGTTCAATGCAGCACCGGTGGAAGTAATGTTAACAAAGTCCATAAGATGAAGCTCAAGCGAGCAAATTCTGACACGTAATAGGTCTACGCATCCTTCGTTTCCGATTTTCTTCGTTGTTCTAACGTGAAAGGACCCGTTTAAGGCAGATATCACCTGCATACTACCCGTTGTATCTATGAGATATAGAATGCAGATCCAAAGAATTCAATTTTTAAGAAAATATCACTAAGAGTAAGTAGCAGAGGAGTTTGAAAGAATACTGCCATACACAAAAGCAGTACGCACAAATTTTAAAAATCTTCAAAAACTAAAGTAATCTAATCTACAGGCAAACGGCATACCTTTTTCAAAGCAGGTAGCAGGCTCTTTGGGATATCATTTCCGAAAGTTTCATCAGTGAAGACGACCTGCGTATTCCTTAAACAAACATAGCAAAATATGAGTACCATCCAGCAGAAAGACATATTTACTACTTTTCTGCGGGTAGAGGATCAATGACTCCACCAATTTCACCAAATTGACCTTGACCACCAGTCTGTTTCTTGTGTCGATAGTAGAATCTAGATTAAATAACGAATTTCACAAACTTATAGGAATGAAAAGTTATAGAAATAAAAACCAACTTATATGGTGAAGCAAGAGATTCACGATATGCTACTGTTGGTTTGCCGAGTTCAACAGGGCAGTTGAATTCATTTTTCATCCGCTGCGCGTAAATTTCCTACCAAACATATTAATCCGCCTTATGCACACCAAAAATTGAAAACTATTGAAATACCAGATGCAACTCGCCCATCCCAGAAACGATTGTCTCCTTCGCTTCTGTGTTGTACTCTTTACGAAAGGTGGGATCTTCTTTTGTGAAGCGCGTCAAAGCCTTTAAGATTAGAGATTGTCCCGATTATTAAGATCTAGAAGCTCTTCAAAATCACACACCTTAATGAAATTATCGCCATCCTTTCTATTTATAGGCTTTATTGACATAGAAATAACTGGTTCTGGAATATGTATAGACTCCTGTAAAAGATTTTTAAAGGCAGCATATCACAAAACGATGTTGGAATCTCTGTGAAAGTTCGGGTTCTGGATTAAAAGTATGAGGGCGGCAAGCGCGGTTTAATTCACTTCAATCGTCCTGAAAAATGGCGTTAGAAGCGGTCTTAGTTCCTACGAGTTACGTTAGAACGAATTGCGCTGTACATGAGAGAGCCGTCTACAATCAATAAGGACCCTTCAGCAGGTTCCTATTCAAGTTAAAACCAATGAATATGTTACCGAGGGGACCGAGGCGTATACAAGGATGGAGAATTCTAACGTACCTAGAAGGAACTAATGTGGTTTCCACGCCATTTTTCACTACTAGTAGGGAGAAATGGGCGTAGCCACGCTCGCTACTCGTAATCCACAATCTGAGCTCTGCACTGCATAACAGGAATCCAACTTCGTCTATTTCGTGACATGCTGTCTTCAAATAAATAGCAATATGAAGGAGAAAAATACCTACACAAAAGGGCTGTACATTGGGATCACCACAAAACGTCTCGCCAGAAATACAGTCTACACCGAAAATTGCACAGATATCACCGGCAAAGGCTGTATCAGTTTCCTGCACAAAAATAAAACAATATAAAATAGTAAGCATGAAAAAACATTCCACTCTAACTACACCCTTCAGAGAGGTCCTTATCCCGGATCACACCATATTTTGAACATGTGTGAATTGACATAGTTCTACGTTAAAGAGGAACGTTCGTTTTCGCGTTGAAATTACGCAGAAAATGCTTGAGAAAGGGTTTCTGTTAATTCAAACGAAGTATCCAAAAAGAACACAGTAAGTCTTCAATTCTGGAGATGAAGTAGTATGCTTCTCTACGAAAAAAGGATATAAAACCATGAACAATCGTCCGCGATTAAAAAAAAAATTCACTTTAAAAAGCAGCTTATGTGCACACCTCAAATATAGGTATGACTAACTTTTTTAACGGATTCCCTTAGGCTCCGGTAAAACTTTGCTAACTGGGGTCTTGACCTACGGTAACTACGAATATCATAACTACTTTGTTGGAAAATACAGGTTTTGTCCCTTTGTACGTTATGTTTCATTGGAACCAAGCAAAACAGAGAGAAATATGTAAATCAAAACTACTGTTCAACGTCAAATTCACAATCAAGATAGGAGGCGGTTTCCATTTAAGACTTTGCTGCCTAGAACAACGCAACAATATAGAACAACGCAACAATACTTATCCGCCACAAGATGTGGACCAGAACAGTGGGACAAAATACGGAATATCTTAAATCCTAATACAAACATGTTGGTTAATATTCCAGTTGCACATATATTATATATGTTCTATACCCTTTTCTTAGATACTTCCTAGGTAAGTGATGTTTTTGAAGTACGCAGTGCCTGCTCACATTAGCATTTATGTCTTAAAATGAATGAAGGAATATATATATATATATAAGGATAAAGGGATAAAAGGATAAAGTGTCTGACGCTAATCAATCCGCTTGGGATGCGTTCCCACGTTCACTTCAATTCAGAATCGTTCGAGGTTTACGAACGTGAAACTGGCCTATACTTGCGGTAGCTAGCCGATGTGTCAAGTTAGTGTTTTCATCCTCCCAGACAAGTCTGGTACCAATTTATCAACCCC
The DNA here is from genome assembly GCF_031761385.1 of Necator americanus. Taxonomy (NCBI): domain Eukaryota; kingdom Metazoa; phylum Nematoda; class Chromadorea; order Rhabditida; family Ancylostomatidae; genus Necator; species Necator americanus. The sequence continues at coordinate 13,156,080 of NC_087376.1, forward strand.
GGAGAGATGAAGGGCTTGATGAGCACTAAGGCGGATTCAAACCTCCGATCGGTTGTGCAGGCAGCGGAACCTCTAACCACTACACTACACTCACCCGTCCCATATATATATATATATATATATATATATATATATATATATATATATCGATCCGCTCGATCAGTCCGAAGATCAACAGGAGTCAAGGTGACAAAGGTGATCAAAAGCAGCAAACACGGCAAAATGGGCGGGGCATCAGCGAGAGGTAGCACAAGAGGAGCAACCTGGCTAGTGTAGCGATTATGACGCTGTCAGGAGACAATTGCGCGATGCTAGTTATCGACGCCCATTAGCCTTCTGGATAAGCGGCGGCAAATCTATTTTCCAGAATAAGTTTGTAGTATAGTTTGTAAGTACATATATGTATATACACATATGAGTACATACATATATGTATATATACATGTATACATATATATATATATATATATATATATATATATATATATATATATATATATATATATATATATATATATATATATATATATATATATATATATATATATGAATGTGTACATATACATGTATATATGTACATATCAAATGTGGGTGGTGTGTGTGTGTGTGAAACGAAATTCCAAAAAGGGGGTGCGACGGGTCCACCTGCGTCGGATTGGTATGCCGGCAGCTATCCATAAAATGGGATGGGACAGCTTCCGCGGCTTCGGATTGGTGGGCTGGCGATAGATGGCTATAAAAGAAAGTGCGACGGGTTCGCCTGCGTTGAATTAGTGCGCCGGCGTCGTACAGCGGTAAAATGAGGTGCAACGGTTCCAACGGCGTTGAATTGTTGTGCCATAATGTAAAGTAACGTGTGTAAATGTGATTTGAATATTCTCAAAATGTAGAACTGACGCGCTTAGAAAGAAAACCATGAAATCTTTCGCCTATATTTATAGTAGAAAAAAAAAGAAAAAAAAAACGTTGCTAGAAAAAAAGAACTCTGATTTTACAGAAAATGTCACTACCATTAATTTTTGACTAATTGATCAGTAAAGGCGAGCGAAGAGAACACCACAAAGAGTCTGATGTCCGGCTTTACCGGGAGCCTTGCTTGTCTTCTACTGTTTAGGAATCTTGCATTCCGACAAGTAACGTGTAAGAAGCCTCACCGGGACGTTAACAAGTACACGCGGGAGATCTTTCAGAAAATGTGACCTTGGGACTGGGTGCCATACAATTTCTTACCGACATAGCATTTTAGAATTCAGAAGTCAAGACTTCTAGGATGGCATGTCCGTCCTCCCTCAGATGGTGAAGAGGCAAGTGGATGTGGCTGTAGAAGGCTGTAGATTAGAGTAGAAGTCGTAGATGATTTTATTCATGCTCAAGATGGTGTTCAACAGTTTCGTCCCTTGCCGTTTTAAAACTCTCATCTTTCCTCGAGTAGTCATAAAGGTTTTCGACAAGCCGGTCGGCTTGAGGAGCGTATAGGAAAGAGCATCGAGGATGTAGTGAAGAAGACCAGGAACACCCGGCTCCGTGCTCACCTCTTCAACACCACCGTACTTCGTGCTTTGACTTATGCTTCGGAAACTTGGGCATTTCGCAAGCAGGAAGAAAACGCGGTGAGCGTCATTGAACACGCAATTGTGAGAGTGATGCTAGGAGTATCCGGTTTCACGCAAGTGAGGGACGGGATTCGAAGTTCTCTCCTACGTCAACGATCGAAGATTAGAGACGCTGCCGCGTTTGCCAAGGAAAGTAAAATAAGGTGGGCAGGACACGTGATGCGCTTTAATGACAACCGTTGGACCAGAGCCGTGAGCGAATGGGTTCCCTGCGATATTAAGCGCACTACAGGAAGACCGCCGACCCGATGGTCAGATTTCTTCACGAAGAAAGATAAAAGAAAAGAAGAAAGAAAAAGAAAGAAAAATATGATGCTCTTCGTGTCCCACGCGAAAGGAGGAACTAATGGGCTACTCTGGCACGCGATCGGGACAAATGGAAGAATTACTAGCGCCCGCTCGACCAGTTCGAAGATCAACGGGAGTCAAGGTGATCAAGGTGATCCTCCACAATACCAGAAGTCATTCTCTCTACAATGCACGTGGGTGACTCCCACATCCAGCGCAGAGAGGATGAGTTCTAGAATTGCGAGTTCTCATGTGTGGTCTTAATTGTCATGATGAACTCGGAGAGCCTCTCCCCTGTTCATTCCATGGTGAGCCGTGGGTCCCGATGTGAAGTTCCTCAGGCGTTCTTCGAGTCTCCGATTTCGGGATTGAAATCAATAATGGCCTTGTAGAATTTATGCTCTGTAGAACTTCTCTACGTCCATATTGAAAGCTTCGACTTCTTCATACCTTGATATTGGAGCGTAGGTGACGTAGATAATCAAAGCTGACGTTGAATCACATCTTCTCATCCACAGACTTCCGATGACACCAGCAGCGACTACATACTACCCGGTATTAGACGGATTGTAGGAAGACCGCTGACCAGATGGTCAGATTTTTCACGAAGTCCTTCAAAGAAAAATATGATGCTCCACGAAAAGAAAAGACACTGGACCAAATGTTGCGTCCGATAGGGACAAATGGAAGCATTAAGGAAATCGAAATTAAAAATTGAATGAAAGTTGGTAGCCGACAGCCACAATGTCCTCATTTCGCTCACGATACCGTTCTCCATTCATCTCTATTCACCCAACATCAGCTGGCCGATTTCGGCACTAGAGATTATGAGAGATTCTACAACTTAAACTGAAAAAAAAGACTTCCTTTTCTGATTCCTCTGATTCTCTGCGCCAGATGGATATGCTCAGATGCTCCGACTGCCCGTATCTCGGTCAGGAAATAGATATGACGAATAAATGTCTGATCCCTGAGCTAAGCAGCAGGAAACCAACAATTGTGAGAGCGTACAAAAGCATCACTTGAGTAATGGAAAAGAGCGAACATAACCTGCTTCGCCCTTCAAACACTCTTTTTACTGCATTAAGTTACGCTTAAGAAACCTATATGCTTCGTAGGCAGAAAACATTCGGTCAGCGTCATCGATCGTCCAATAGAAGAGGTGAAGTTTCAGAACTTTCATTACAACGATGAACAAGTGATGAACCAGTATGGTGGATAATATATCCGACGTGAGCTCAGTGAAAAACCTACTGAAATCATTAGGGCATTCCATAATATGAACTTCAACTAGTATTCTAAATTAAATGTACTATTCTGCTGTTGTTCGCTATTACGGTTTTTAATTCGAAGGGTTTGTTGAATTGCTAACAACACGCTGCTGGTTCACGTTAGACGTGTAAATAATGGGTAAATAATGATTTCAGACCGAGTTCAAGGCAAAAACTCCCCTCTCCAGCAATTCATAAACAATTCTGTTTACTATCGGAGCACATCTCCGATAGTAATCAGAATTGTTCATGGATTGCTAACGTTTCCTTTTGAATCTATCACAATTACTCACGATTGTTTCAAATTAGTAAAAATAATCAGTTCTGCTATGAACGCATCCGCAAACAAATCTTTGTGCTGGAGAGTAACCCACAATATTCATTTTTTACGTAACAACTAACCTCCATTTCAGCAGCATGTATACGAACTAATCTTTGCACTCGAACACGCCGTCTATCTTTCGAAGCGTAGATAGTGTCACCTTTGTTAAGTTGACCTTGATATACGCGGAAGTATGTTAACTGCCCATACTTGCCTGCCTGGAATCAGTTTTATGGACATGTAACTTGGTTCTAACTAAAACCAACAGGTAAACCACCTCAAGTTTGAACGCAAAACCAACAAAAGGCTTTTGATTGCTTCTCTCAGGCGATAGAATTATGGTGGATTCCTTGCTAAAACGAAAGTTTAGCTCAGAAAACTGAGAGAGCCATTGCACATAAACTTCTGCAAGGAAAAGACATTCTGCTTCATAAATATAATAGCAACACACGTAATTACAGATGATGATCAACGCCTCCCCACACGGAAACGATCAGATTTGATAAGAAACTGTGAAATGCAGTACTATTAGTAATAGGTCCTTACAAGTAATAGTGACTCAGTACAAACAGACGACCAAAAGGAACTTACTGAGATAAGGTAGTTTGGCATTGATCTGAATTTTGTATGAATCTTTTCTTTTCCAAAATCAATGTTGGGTCGATTCATTCCATTCGACGAATGAAATGGCTGCGGCGCGCAGGGGCGCGCAAGGGTTGCAGTAGAGGACGTCGTAAGGAACCGCATTCGAAAGTCATCTGTTTTCAGTGATGCGGAGAGAAATGAGCGGAACCACCCTTGTATTCACAATCTACGACCCAATATAGGTATACTCCAACGAAAATCCATACCACGCCAGATTCGTGGAGTGATGCTTTAAATCATTTACTGATATAATGTAAGAAATGATTAGCTGAACTGTAAAATGTAGCTATCCGTAGTCTTAGGGAGAGAATTCAAATTTGAAGAAGACACAATTGCTGTCTTCAGAAAAAGTGGAGCTTATACTGGATGTAACCGCAACATGATTCCACTTATAAAAAGTTTTGTGGTCGCTATCGTGAATGTTCGCGAGAAATTGTGGAACTCCGCGGTCAGTTGACGTGGATAACAGACAAAAAAGTAACGAAGCATGAAGCAAGCAAGCAAAGCATGATATTCATTAAATTTTCTTCCGTCGAAGAATAACGAAGATTCCACCTTACCCAAACAGCGAGGCATTAGTTAAACCAAATTATCTAATCTGTCCGATAGCATGTAATACAATAACGTCACTGACGTATAAATGACAACGTTTAAAGGTTCTTGGATTTCCAAAGGACATACCTTCTTATTTACGATAAAATAATAAAATGTAAGTGTACTGTAAGTGACTAGTTTCTTTGCTGTATCAGATGGTTAACCTTAGAAAAAGCTAGAAGACAAGTGCTTCACAGTGCTTCAAAAACCCTTGCCATAGAACAAAGGAAGAGAATATCATAATAAACAGTAATCCAAGGAAGAAAGGAACTACTATCCCCGAATTTCAAACTAAGGGATGAAACTGGAATTTCGGGCTTTTGATCCTTATCATGCAGCTAACGGCGATTACTTCAGTTAACTGCATGGTTACATCTTTTACTCTTCCTCTGTCCAAATTTCTTCTCGTTTTTCCACTTGCTCTTGCTGATCTCATTATTTAATTTGTATTTTCATTTGCTTCCATCTTTTGCATCATCTCTGTCCTACTGTCCCCTGTCCTTTAAAGTTATATTTGTGTGCCTTTTCTAGGTTTTATGTCTACTTTTTGCTTCTTCCAAAAGGGTTCTGATTCCAACTTTTATTCATGAGCACGTTTTATACCACAAGTTTACCTTGTACTACACGTTTACTGCATTCATGTTTGTTTCATTTTCGTGTCTCACTGCTCCTACATCAATTCTTGTTTTTGTTTCTGCTTCTCCACTCTTTCATTTTAACTTTACTCTCCCTTTTACACTCTGTCTTGCTCTGTCACTACTCCCCAGCATGTAATTGTACTGTTTACTCTGCTCCAGGTCAAAGAATGTGTAGCGTACGATAATCGGCACTTAAATCACATTAATATATGAGACGAACATTGAAGCTAAAGGAACACAATTCGTGTAGAAAAAGTAGCGGAGGTTTCTCAAGTGGAAATAGATACTCTTTTCCAGTATCTTTTTTCTAATTAGAGGAAGTACTTTTTTTTACACAGCATCCTAGATTATACTGCCTCAACACTGGCATGAGATAATGAAAAAAAAATACGAAAGAAAGTCAGAGTGCTCCATAATAAAACTTAGGTAGCATTTTTATACATTACTTGGAGTTTCAACACATATTTCCAATCGACTTTTTCTTTGGAAGAGCAGTTTTCTGCTACAATTCAACCAACTTTGGAGACAGAGAGGGAAATCAAACTTTTCATATTCAAATTTAGGCGTAGCGCTTTTGATAGGTTCCTGAACACTGAATCCTAAGGTTTGATTTAATTACCGTTTTTCGTGTGTAATCTATTTTGTACTTCCGAATTTTATCAGTTCCCAACCTCAAACCTCTGCTCAGAAAAACTTTAAACCAAACAAAAGCTATTGAGGTACTTCGGCTCTTGTGATGCTATTACGTAGTGGAGAAAAGTGACAGAAAAAATAAAGAACATAATGTCGTTTCTTCTCCTGTTACTAATGTTAAAACAGTAGCAAGGTTAAAAGCAGGTGTCCAGCTACTGTGTCAATACTTGATACTGTGGGAATCAAATGAAAACGGCAATGAACTTAATTACGTGGTTGGAAGAAGTTCGCCTGTAAAAAGTAAATAGATTGGAAAGGAAGTAAAACGAGAATACAAAGAACGAGAAAGGTAATGAAAATCTGAGATAAATGAGTGATAAAAATAAATAAGGAGATCAATGCAATAACAAGTGGAACAACGAGAAGAAAACTGGACAGAGGAAGAGTAAAAGATTTTATCAACATAGATGGGCTGGTCACATTATGATAAGAATCTACTACAGATGGACCAAAAGAACGCTAGAGTGGATCCCAAGGGACGCTAAACGCCCCCGAGGGAGACCGCCAACGAGATAGGGTGACGTGTTCGCTGCACGGATGGACCAGCTAAGAGCTCAGCTGGATACGGCTCAAGGACCTCGTCAACGTCACTCACGAAGCTTGAGAACATCTTGGATGACAATGGCGAGGGAACGAAACGAGTGGAAGAGATGCTGGGGCCCGCACGTCCAGTGAAGACGGGCCATCTAAGTATCTAAGTAAGTAGGTATTAAGGATCACTCTTGCAAAGAGCTTGTAGATGACGGACAGTAAGCAGATTGGGCGATAATTGCCGATGTCATGTGGATCTCCCTTTTTATACAACAACAACAACGGTCTTGCTGGCCTTCCACTGTTTAGGAACCTTGTATTCTGGCAGATAACGTGTAAAGAGCCTCGCCAGGGTGTTGATGAGTACTGCGGAAGGTTCTTCAGGTGTTCTGGTCTTATTCCGTCGGGACTGGGTGCCGTACGATTTTTTACCGACATGATAGCATGTCGTATCTCGGACGGGAGGACCTCTAGAATGTGTCCGTCTTCCCTCAGATGGTGAGGAGGCAAGTAGACATGACCGTCGAAGAGATCAGAGTAGAAGTCGTAGATGATTTTCTCCATCCCCCTTCTCGATGCAATAGTTGTTCCCTTCGGGTTCCGGAGAGCAGTGATCCTCGTTTTGCAACTGGCGAAGTCTCGACGGGTTCCCCGCCTCTGCAGCTTCAGCCAGCACTTCTGCTCTTCTCCCTTGAAGGTCTTCCTCTATCGCCTCTCTGCAAAGCCTTGCGAGCTCGGACATGAGATCTTGGTTCCCTGCGGCTCGTGCTGCTCCACGCTGGCGTATCAGCTCAAGAGTTTCAAGAGACAGGCATCTCTCGGTGGTTTTAAAACTCTCAACCTTCTTCGCGCAGTCGTGAAGGTGTTCAACGAGCTGGTCATATTCCTCGTCGATGTTGTCCATTGCGGAATCTTCCCAAAAGCCTGCTAGCGTAACGAAGAGATCCCAGTTGATGGTAGTTCTGGGATTTCTCTCTCTGAACCTGGCGGCTTTCTCTGCTCTCCTTGTGAAGGAAAATCTTCCTCGGAGGAGGCGATGGTCCAATCCCGTATAGAACTTTGGTGCAACAGCGACGTCCGTCAGGCAGAACCTTTTATTGACGATGATGTGGTCTTTTTCATTACGGTACCCTCCACCGGGTGACTCCCAAGTCCAGCGTAGAGAGGAGGGCTTCTGGAATTGTGAGTTCCCATGGATGGTCTTAGTCGTCATGATGAACTCGGAGATCCTTTCCCCCTGGTCATTCCATTGTAGGCCGTAGGTCCCGATGTGAAGTTCCTCAGGCGTTCTTCTTGGGTCAACTTTGGCCTTGAAATCACCAATTATGACCTTGTAGAGGGCATGATCTTCTCGGTAGAACTTCTCCAGGTCCATAAGCTTCGACTTCTTCTTCGTAGCTTGATGTTGGAGCGTAAGCGACGAAGATAGTCAAACTGGTGTTGGACCACATCTTCTCATCCGCAGACGTCCGATTCGGGTCGTAAGTTGTTCGAAAGAGTCGATGTTCTTTGTCGTTCTCGCGTTGACGAGGTCCACCAACACATCTAATGTCGCGTGTTCCTGAAAACAGTTCTTCTCCAGTTTCATATACGGCGTTGAGAGGGTGACGTCGTCTCGTCTCGATCAGTCCGATGACGTCGTTCTTAATCTTCCTGGCTTGCGTCATCAGATCTTCCATGGCCGCTTCCCATGCAAGCGTACGTACGTTATGATCGTACAGATCGTCATCCTAGTCCTTTTCAGTTTCGGTAGCCTATATGACTCCTGCAATCTCGTCTTCCCCGGCGCTACCGTACCAGACTTTCCTCCGGAATCAGGAAACTCTTTTCTTGTACTGCGACATGCAAAAAATTTTTTAAACCCATGGGCAGGTTGCAAGCCTCTAGTCCCATAAGCTGCATGATAAGGATCAAAAAACCTATGTTCCAATTCCATTCCTTACTCAGTTCCAAATTAGGAGATATATACTTCCTTTCTTTCTTAGATTAAAGTTTATTGTGATATTCTCCTCATTTGTTCTATGGTAAGTGAAGAATAAGTGAAGCACCGTAAAGCACACATTTTCTGCCTTCCTCTATGCTTAGTAGTCTGAAACAACGGGGGAAGTAGTTGCACGCTGCACCACTTCGAATTTGGCAGTGCGTTATCATTACTCCAAGGGGCGGAGCCTAACGCAGCCGGGTGTAAGTTTAGATACGAGTACAAGTACGACACAAAACAAGTCAAAAAAGCACTCTTGTACTTTTGTTAGCTGTTTGGGCATCTGGTCAACTTCAACCTACAGCTAAACTCAACTTCTGCTATAGAATCGTCATCATATTTTACGAAGCAACCAAGCAACCTTGGGTATAGTCCGGTCAAAACGACATGAGGTACAGTGCATTTGCGTATGCGCTCGAAATGGCGCGGTGGAGGCAGCAAGTGGAACCAAGGTGGAACCATCGCAAACTGCAACGATGGATGGTGCCACCAAGGGTTCCACTACGCTCCACCTCAAGGGAAGGAGGGTATACAACTGCACCGTGCCTCATGTCATTTTGACCCTGCTATATTTCTGGTCAGAAGCGATGTCAAGTACTGCACTGATTGGTTTTGGTTCAACTAAGGGAAAGAAAAAAGTAAGGATTAAGTAAGGTATTTCATCCAAATGTAGTTATTTTGCGAAATCTGGCAATGATCTCGAAGGGATGAGAGGCTCGGTTGGCTCAAGGGTAGTTTCGAAGCATCCACCGCGTAGTCGCAGCAGAACCGCTAGCGATTGCGCTACCGTAGCTTCATCATAATCTTCATCGACACTGTGTGCTGGTAACAGTATTTATTTTAACATAAATACTTATGTGAGTGTGTGTCAGTGCTTGCTTTGAAAACATCTAACAATCGAACCACAAAAGTTCACAGATTATCGAAGTTCGAAAAGTTTAGAGCAGAGAATCGTCCCTTTCTTCCCAGGATAGTGATTTCATTATCCATTGCAATGCAGCCGTGAACAGCTTCGGCGATATAGTATCGCCTTGTCGTACTCTCTTTCCAATGGGTATGGTGAGAGGGCAGTGGAAAAGCTGTATCCTAGTCGTGCATCGATCGTAGCAATGGGCTAATGTCCTCACATACGACGCGTCCACACCTTGATCGACCAGCGCTGACAGTATTGTATTCGTTTCTACGCTGTCAAAGGCTTTCTCATAGTCGACGAAGGTTAGAACAAGGGGCAGGCGGTATTCTTGGCAAACCTCTATGATCCTCGACACGGTCTGGATGTGATCCAAGCAGCTGAAACCTTGGCGAAATCCAGCTTGTTCTTGAGGCTGGGCTTCATCCAGCGTCCTAGATATGCGCGTGAGGATGATCTTGGTGAATATTTTGTATAACACGCTCAGCAAGCACTTCGGACGGTAATTTCAAAGGTCCCTTCAGTAACATTTCTTACGGATAAGAACGGTTTGCGAGGTCTTCCACTAGTCTGGGATCCCTCCTCTCTGAAGGTAAGACGTCATGCGCGCCGCTAGAACTACCTGAAGCAGATAGCCACCAGCCCGAAGAAAGTCTGCTCATATAAAATCAGGAAGGGAGGCAGTGCCAGGTTTCATGCTCTTGATAGCGACTCGTACTTCCCAAGGGAGAATCGGTGGTGGAGGTTCACCACCGACTCTTCTTGGGAAGTATGAGTCGCTATCAAGGGCATCCTTCAGGGCCCTTGATAGCGATTCATACTTCCCAAGGAGAACTCATACTACTTATCAGGCTTAACACAGGAGTTGACAAACGGAAAAGATTCGAGTAGAACCTCTCCGTGATCATTTCCATTTCACGTGAAGAGATACGAATACCGTCTTCGCTCAGCAAGGCTGTTAGCGGCACTTCTTTACACTTGTCCTTTGTGCTGCTTCCCGAATTTTCTTCTGCCTGTATTTCGAGAGATTCTCCTGCAAAAGTAGAGACGGTGATCAAAACCACTGCAAAAGGATGTAGGTGGTCGATATCCGCTGGAGACGTGGCTTTAGGTGGTGCCCATGTCGCCCGACTATGATCTTTTCCATGGAAGGAGAACTCTTATGAAAGAGGCGAGTGGCGGACAACAACCCGGCGAGACGATTGTCGCTAGTCCATATTTTCCGATCCTGCATTTTTCATTCCGATCCCCTAGTCCATATTTTCCGATCCTGCATTATTCTTTTGTGGCCTTCTGTGGTTTGCGTTGAATTCTCCGACAAGTTTATAAAAGGACTTCTCATTACGGATCTCTTTTGCAGCTCTTCATAAAACGCGTCCGATTCGGATAAATCAGGTGCTGATGTCGGTGAGTAGCAATTGGTGATGCTTACGGATTTTTGGCGCAGAAGGCAGAGGCGAAGAATGGCCAAGTGAAGGGAAAAGATCATATAGGAGTGGACGACACATAGGTGCGCAACAAACACCACCTACATTTCGAGACGGAACCCTTTCTCCGTGACTGAGTAATGTAGCTAAGACGGTGGTGAATCTCAGCAGTGGTTCACTCTTATCTAGGCTTCCGACTCCGAGAAGTCGGAATGTCGGAGGTGTCGAACTCCCTCCTTGAAGACCCTGTCAGAAGACCACTTCCACGTCCAGAGTTATGTCCGTGCTGCTACGGGCTGGTAGAGCGTCGTAGAGGTCATGGTTGGATTCTTGACAGAAATCCAAAGTAGTTCCAATGTCTTCCTAGAAAATATTCCTTTCTGGTGGGCTAATATCGCACATTTTATTTCAAACTCACTTAAATCATGCTTGTCTTGAATCATTTTTGTGGCGTCCAACTGGTGTCATCGTGTTTTCATGGCTTTTAAGAGCCAAACGCTCGGGAACTGAACATAACGAATGACCTGACCCCCGAGCTTGGCAGGAGGAGACGAGTGGCTTGGGGAGCGTATAAGAGCATCAAGGATGTAGTGAAGAAGACCAGGAACACCCGGCTCCGCGCTCACCTTTTCAACACCACCGTACTTCCTGCTTTGACTTATGCTTCGGAAACCTGGGCATTTCGCAAGCAGGAACAAAACGCGGTGAACGTCATTGAACGCGCAATTGAGAGAGTGATCCTAGGAGTATCCCGTTTCACGCAAGTGAGGAACGGGATTGGAACTTCTCTCCTACGTCAGCGATCGAAGATTAGAGACGACGCCGCGTTTGCCAAGGAAGGTAAAATAAGGTGGGCCGGACACGTGATGGGCTTTAATGACAACCGTTGGACCAGAGCCGTGAGCGACTGGGTTATCCGCGATATTAAGCGCACTACAAGAAGACCGCCGACCCGATAATGTCAGATGGTCAGATTTCTTCACGAAGTCCTTCAAAGAAAATTATGATGCTCTTCGTGTCCCACGCGAAAGGAGGAACTACTGCGCTACTCTGGCACGCGATCGGGACAAATGGAAGAGTTACTGACGCCCGCTCGATCAGTCCGAAGATCAACAGGAGTCAAGGTGACAAAGGTGATCAAAAGCAGCAAACACGGCAAAATGGGCGGGGCATCAGCGAGAGGTAGCACAAGAGGAGCAACCTGGCTAGTGTAGCGATTATGACGCTGTCAGGAGACAATTGCGCGATGCTAGTTATCGACGCCCATTAGCCTTCTGGATAAGCGGCGGCAAATCATACGGGTACCCCTTGACCGTTCCCCAAGAGTGTCTTAGAGAGGATTTTTGCTACTAGAATAAATTTTCACTTCTTTTTGTGGGTGGTTTCGGTTCGCTTAGAAGTTAGTTGAGAAAGAGTTGGAAAATTTGCTAAAATTCCCTACTTTTCTCAACTATCCTTCTAGAAAACTGGAGGGTCTCTAAAAAAAACATAATTTAACCATTTTACAGCGCAAACCTTTCTCTACAAAACGCACTCTTGCTTATCCTCTGTCGTCTTATCTGTAGTCCGTTATTCGTGTTTACTTCGACCTAAAAAATCCGACTGTTTCTGTAACCTAAAAAATCCTACTGTTTCTGTTTTTGTATCCCACTGTTTTCGGTAATAGTCATTTCGAAACAGGACCTATGTTAACCGCTAAAATTACCTCTAGATGGCACCTAAATACGGCAAGTAACGCTGCTAATATATTTTCAGAAAAATTACCAGTAAAGTTCTCTTCTAATTGATCTTTTCCGTCTAGCAAAAATCTAGATTCCGGCGGGGATTGAACTATTCATCACGTGCAATCACTGTCAATGAGTAATATTGTGTGTAGGAAGCAGGGCATAGAGTAAAAATGTTTTTGGAGTGCGTTCTGCATCGGTATGTTGTTTTTACTATTCTGCAAAAAATCGAAATATCCCACCAGGGATAGAATACTCGACTGTTTGTTATTACTGTCACAAGAAAAATTGTCGTCGGATACACGTTAAGAACATCCTCATCTTCCAAACACTTCTAATCCTTGCAATGAAGTATCTGTGACGTTTATATTGCATATCTTTACTTTACTTGCAACACTTCGCATTGATATTCGTTACAATGCAATCTATTAATACTTATTATATTATATTGTTTTATTTATTGGGCGTAAATTTGTTTCTTTATTCATTATAAGCTATTTTTGATTGCTATATGAGCGGCTGTACTAGAAAGAATGAGATGAGGAAGTCGTTTTGAGGATGGTCTTCAATGGGGGAAGTCGTTTTCAAGAGAGCATCCCAACTACACACTTGACACTGCTTCTGAAGTTTAACCGGCGCACACAACATTTGGCCGGTCTTCGCAGCTCCGATTCAAGGACTGCATACTCTTCGCGACACATCGGAGCATATATCGAAAAAAAAGCGTAGATGGTCCAATCATATTTAGAGAGGCGTCGACGACAAATGGACTAAAAGAACTTTTGAGCAGATTTCAAAGCTGCCAGATTCACTCGAGAAAGACCACAAACACGGTGGACTGGCGTACTCGTAGAACGCATGTACAAGTTAATAGTTCAGCTGGATACGACTCAATTACCTCGTTTGAGTCACCCAGTGAGCTAAAAAAGTTTTTGTATGAGGAGCGTCCCGGATAGGAAGGAGTAGAAATGATGTTGAGCCTCGTACGATCAGTGAAAATGGGACAACATGTGTGATCCTTGCTCTTCTGAGGAACGGAAATTAAAGATGATACTTTTACATCTTCTGGATGTCACGGATCTTATACAGGTGACCAAGTTGTGTTCTGTTTGAACATGTGTGTTCTGTTCATTACTGTCTTCCCATACTGTTGCACCACTGCACAACTTTCTACACAGCCACGTAGTTGCTACACTCGTTTCCACTTTAGGAGTTGATTTCGTCTTCCTTCATGAGAGTATTTTCCCTGCTCAACATTAGAACACTATTCACTCAATCCAACACCGATTACTGAACAAAATACGAGAGGGAAACTTCTCAATACCTTCCACTTCTGACAACAGCTCGATTAGTTACTTCGCTTGGATTAGGCAGGTATCGTACCGCGCTGTCGACCATTGATTGCACACCCTTGTTTTTCAGCGCTGATCCAATCACAACTGGTAAAAATGTCCGCTGAAAAACGTCATTCTCTAGTGGAAACTTCACAAGGAATAGTACTAATACTTTTATGACAGATCTACGGATGGCAGCATGAATCTGTTCGGCATTGGGACTTTCATCGTTAAGGAACATCTCTCCGATAATCTCATCTCCATTTGCCAAATGCTCTGTTGATTCAAAGATTAAGTTTTGGCCAAACGAGGAAAGGCAGTTTGACAGAAAAAGAAAGAGAATAGACAATACAAACCTATCATTTCTTCTCTGAATTCTTTCACCTGCACTCTCATATTGTCAGGAATTTCGTCAATTCGAACCACTAGTCCTTCATCTCCTTCATAGAAAAGAGAGTGCTCCTCTATCAAATCGACAACACCGCGGAAACCAGAATCCTAAGCTCAATAAAAGCTAAAAGCGTCACATCCATTAAACAATGGTTCACACTTTGCCAATCGGTAGCTGAATAAGAGCAGCATTGTGTTTAAGCTTGTTACGTAGTCCATATAAAGCACGAAACGGCGTAGCGCCAATCCTGTCCAGCTTGTTCACGAAGCAAATGAATGGAACATTATATCTGAAAGAGTTTGTCAGCGGAACTCCAATTACAGAGAAACATCAAAACCAGCGCAGCTCCTATTGAATTTGCTGTTCCATAGGTTCTCGTGTCAACAAGACTAGTACGACACGGCTGCGCTGATCGACTCCATGAATAAGATTTGCAAACTACAAATGAAAACATAGATAATGAACATCATAGGCAAAGATCGCAACGCTAGAAGCTAAAAAACAAAAAAGCGAAGCATCCAAACAAGTTAATTCTGCATTTCTGAAAGGCATAGTTGACCTTATATTTACTCGCTGGAACGTGGCACAACAAAAGTTATAACTCGTCTACGGAAGATGTCCTACTTGCTGTAACTTTGCATTTTGGTCTCTGTTTCAAGCACTAGATTACTATCAGAACATCTATAAACCATGTTTTCAGATTCAAGGTGTTACGGGCAATACCTAACATTTGACTTACTTGACATAATCGGCGGGCGCGTGTCACGGTCTAACGCGGCTATCTGCATCTTCGGCGGGGTATGTCGTCCTTGAACATATCCGAGTCCATCTTGTTCGATCTTCAGCTAGAGTTCGCATAGAATCTACCCATCCGTCGCTATGGCACAAATGGCGGAATTTCACGTCTCGACTGAACAGCCTGTCAACGCCAAGTGTCCTCAGATCTTCCTTCGCCACCTCCGCCCAGAACTTTTACGATCTGGAGGCCTTTTCCAATTAGGATCTGGAAGCATCCTCAGGACTACTCGGACAAGACGATCAGATGGTCTCCTCACAACGGGACCAAAGAAGCGAAGACGGTTCTCCATGAGTTCAGAAGGCCGGGCAAGATGTTGACGTTTTCCACGTGTCATCCGCCGGTACACCATGTCCACTTTAGAGTAAAGTTCTTCATTATGGCCAAAGGGCAAAAGTAGCCTAGCAGTCGTCTAAACAGCAGTCAAGCTTTTCTATCACCATCGCCGGCGCTGCCCAAGTATCCTATCCGTACATCATGATAGGGTGAGTTGCGGATAGGTACACTCGCAACTTGACTTCGCTAGCGACGGGGTCCACGACAGGCACTTGGTCAATGAGTTGAATGCCGAGTTAGCTTCAGCACATTTTCGCTGAATATCTCTCTCATAGCCGCCATTCTTTTTCAGCATACAGCCCAAATAACAGAACTCATCCACGAGTTCGATAGGTTGTCCATGCACCCTGATTCCCGTTGAGGGTCTCAAGGAGACATCGTCGGCGTACTCGAGATCCACCAAGGGACGTGCAGAAGGTGCTAGCGGGACACTGCTCAACTGTTCTTCGCATTATGTCATCTACGGCAAAGTTGAACAGAAAGGGTCCCACCACGGTCCCTTGTCTTTTTCCAGTTTCCACTTCCAATGGTGTAATAAATCCAGCAGGTGTTCGGACCGCAGCAGTTGTTCTTCTATTCATGTCGTTTATTAGGCGTACGAAGTTTCCTGGAACTCGGCGCGAAGTGCATTGAGAAGACGGCCTCGGTGAAGAGAGTCGAAAGCGACTTCGAAGCCCAAAAATGCTAACTGTAGAGGCTTCGAATATCGCTGCCACACTTCAATCACTCTTCTCACAATAAACACTTGATCAATCGTCGATCGACCTGGGCGAAAGGCGGCTTGCTCGTCACGGGTGGTTTCTTCGCAATGTCGGACTAGTCGATACAGGATGATCTGCTCCAAAACCTTGTACATTACCCGAAGTAATGATATTCCTCGGTGATTACTGGGTTTCATAACTGATAGCTTCTTGTGGAGAGGAATTATAATAGCGTGTCTCCACGAGTCAAGAATGCTTTCGTCAATCCATATTGAACGAATGATCTTCGTCATCTCACGAATCCCAGGAGGAAGAGATTTTAGCATTTCTGCGCTAATTCCATCGTCTCCGCCAGATTTTCCATTCTTCATTTTTTGAATACCACTGGAACCTCCCACACAGTCGGTGGCTCTTCGCTGACCGTGGTCTATGTCTGTCTCTGGACGTGCACGAGTTCAGGGACTGACGGCGCTTGTCACTTCAGCAAAGTGTTAAAATGCTCCTTCCAGAAGGGGAAGGTTGCTACCCGACAGCGACCCCGTTGGCTGTGTTCAGGACACGCGAACACCTCTTAATCTTGCCGCTATACTGCTTTAGCAGAGTATAGGCCTTTCTCAGGCTCTAGTCCTCCCACGCCTTCTCAAGCTCCTTCGCTCTGACGTCCATTCGTTCTTACGATCACTTTTTAGGTGACGACGTAATTTCGTTCTCAGGCGCTTTTCCTGGCTGAAGGTACCAGTAACGCGGGCTACACATATAGGATTTAACATGGATCTTGTCTCTGCAGATTCAAAGGCGAACTTCTTCCTTGTTGTTCAGATCGGGAGGATTTTCTTTGCGGTGTCTTGAATGCATTTAGCGAAAAAGTCAGCGTCATCCACTTCTTTGGCGGTAATCCAATATTGATCGATACTCGTTGGAGTAACTTCTTTCTACATTCATCTTTCATCGTCTTTCAGACCTGCCAATTCAAGCTTCGGTTGGAGTTGATCTCCGCGACTTTTTTCTGGAGTCCTACCATTAAGTTGGGAAGAACTGTGTGGAACTGTGTGTGTCGGAATCGAATGCGATATCCTAGACAGCTCTAGGTTTTCGGATCTCTGACAGAGGGATGTTCTTTTATCAGAACGTAGTCGAGCTGAAGCTCAAGAGTCGGCATCTTCCACTTTTGCTGCTCTTCTGGCGTTGATAAGGTTGTCCCGTGGCACCTAAGCTGATGGCAACGATGATTCCTCTTAAAAGTGGAGGTAATATCGTCTGCTTGCAAAGATCTATCAGACGACTTCCGTTGTCCGATGTTTGCTCCTTAGGGTAGAACCATTTTCTAACCACTTCGGATTGTTGTTCAAGTCCCATCTTTACATTAGCATCAATTCCGACAATTACCACCTGCTTTTTTGGTATCTTGGATATCAACATATCGATTTCTTCATAAAATTCATCCTTGTTGGTAATCCTTACGGTTTCCGCAGGTGCCTGATCACTTCCGATCTAGAGTTTAAGTCCTCTGCGATCTCACAGTCGTACAAAGGCGCATCTTGACAACGTTGGTCCAGACTCCTCCACCAGACTGTTTTTGGAATTCATTGAATTTGGATAGAGCGGCTTCTTGGAATTCACTTGACAGGGACCGGAAGTTCAGTGATACGAGACGGATGTTTGTCGCCAAAGATTCCATGATTCCCTCAGGCACTCGATATCATAGGATATAGGTTCTGGTATGGTGCCGTACGACAACACCTTTTTGCACTTTAGGGGAAGTTTTTACCATATAACAATGCAGGTTATTTAGTTCGGACGTTCCCAAAGCTTTTACGCAAGTGCTTGATTGCGTTTGGTGAAAGCAGGGCCACTTCGAGCAGATAACAGTCAAGCTTGTGTACGCGCCCCAAGTGTTGCCACTTAATGTGGGATATGTTGCGTATAGGTTTTCGAACCGAAATCAGAATCTAGCGGATGTCAATTTGCACTGGTTTTAGTGGATGTACTGCAAGGTGAAGAGTGATCGTTTTCGATCCATTGCTACAGAATGTGTGTAACGAATAAGATCAAAGTATTGAGCGAAGTGTTTGGGTTGAACATGTTAGGTCTTTAGTGGCGAAACCACAATAATTCACGCAAATCTTCAAACGTTCAAGTCTGTATATGGTACGTCTGCTCCTAAGTATTGAGTACTTTAATAAATAATCACTTTAAAAAGATTCCTGTTCTACTTTTATTGCGATGGTTTCCTGATTAATGTCTGTGCTTGATACTCGGTATCTTTCCAAGTCATACTTCTTTCTACCTCAATTTTTTGCCGCAGCAATTCGTAACGGTGGTAAGCCCAGTACGATAGGAGGATTTTCCCAAGAACGAGAAAAGAGATGGTCAGAAGGGGATCTATATCAATTAAAGGAATTCTGCGTTAAAAGTGAGGAACATTTCTTGCTTACCGTGAAATAAGAGAGCCTCCATTTTTCAGTCGAGAGGAACTTCTAAACCACTGTTTCTTTTTTTCACTAACCAGTGTTTTTTTGTTTCACAGTGTTCTTTTTGTTTCACTGATATGATTTTTCCAAATCATATCAGTGAAAGTAAGCATGAGACATAGACAATTTTTTAGGCATGACAATTCAAGACATTTTTTGTTCGTTCTATGTAAATACAGAAGCCTGTAGTTAACATTTAATGTTAAACTTTCATTGAGTTTTATTCCATCGATTATCTTCTATTTGTCATTTAGTGAACAATAACATCACATACATCAACAACATACATTTACATCTCCTTACTCAACAAATCAATACGTATGAGGAGATAATTTGCTCCTGTCAGATATTTTTTGCATTTCACTAGTCGATCACTAACGTTAGAGTCAATTGAACGGTTCTAGCAGATATTTCTTTCTCGTGGGTTAATATCGTGAATTTCATTTAAAACTCACCTAAATCATGCCTTGTCTTGAGTTTATATTATTTCTCCGAAGGATACCTTTCGATTCGACTGGAACGGAAACGGTCACGTAATCTTTGGACAACCAAGAATTCCCTAATCTGCACCTCGTGAGTCACATAGCAACAACGTCAGACCAAAATTTCTTCATTTCCCAACAACATCTCGACTGATGTGAGGAGAGGGCTCCGATACAATAAAGGGTAAAGTACAGTAAAGTCAACGATGCACCTACGCGTGCAAATTTAATCAGACCCCACGTGCAGCCCTAAAATGACTTGCGGGGGCTACCCGATAAGTCAAATTAGTGTTTTTACCCTCCCAGACACGTCTGGTACCAATTCATCGACCCCGAGGGTTGAAAGACCTTGCTGGCAATAGGACAGTTTGCAACCATCGATCGATGGTGCAGGCAAACCGGAACCTCTTACCGATTGCGCTACACCCGTCCTGCGACGTCCATAGTGACCATTTTTGAACACTGCAACACTAACTTTCATGACGACAGTGTTTTCAGTTGATGTACCAGTCCGAGATCTCCTCTTCTGCCTATAACAGAACTTGTGTGTTCAAATAATTGAACGCACAAGTTCGGTTAGAGGCAAACGTTATGACTTTTCACGGTTGTTTCGTTCGTGCATTTCTCCTGATGAAAATTCCATGTAACTCTCGCACTGTTTCAACCAAACAATCTCCGCTTGTAACGAATTCCAACAATGCGTTTGCTAAAATATGTCACCAAATGCAACACTAAAACCATGCAAAGAAAAATGGAGGACAACCTAGGTCAAGCATTATTTTTTATTTAAGGTCAACCTCTAGCTTCAATATTAAAAATGGAGGACAACCTAGGTCTGCTTTTAAGAGTTGGTAGTACTCGAGAACAAAATAGTCTTTCATATATGTAAAAAAAAAGCGAAAATGAAAACTATACAATGCCACTAAAATCCGGCGCCGCTCTCGAAGGCTTAATAAGAAATTTGTAATTGGGTAACATGGGAGTAAACGTTGGCAACGCCCAACTGCACTATTTTCGTTTCTATGAGTGGATCATCGAGGGTGTAGTGAAGAAAACAAAGAACAGCAGGCTCTGTGCCTACAAGGATTCTATTTGGATTTAGATTTGGATTACTCCGATCTTCGTGCAATCTCTAGTTATTCCGAAACAACGCAGCCCTCCGATACAAACTGCCTATCATAGAGTCTATTACGAACCAACTGTCGCTTGATGCTGTCGTTCGGGATGTTCACTAATATTGTAGCAGTTTTGGCCATATTGCGGACAACTGTTTTTTTAAAGCCAACAGGAAGACCCGAGGTTCCGTTTATCACTGTTTTTTAAGCTTTTTCTGCGATACAATTTCACACTAGCAATGCCATTCTGCAGTTTTATTTGAACACGTAAATAAGGTAAATAACCATCTCTTAATTGTTCTCGATAAGTTTTATGTACTGCGATTGCTCGTTCAAAATTCCAAACTATTCATCCATTTCAGAGGGCGTTGATGTCACAATCATAGATGCGATAGTCGGACCCGCTGGCACCCTTCACTTTGGACGGTTGGCGAAAGTACCCTCTTCACTTGAGTTGCACCCTATGAGCTAGACCCCTTCGCATGAGGAGGGTCCGGCTCCTCCCTGTCCCATCTGTGGTCATAATAAAGGAATACCGGCCTTACATGTGTAGAAGCCGTTCTATTATTGGTTGTTCTATCCTGCTCATAAAGCAAATAGCAAGAACTGGCGCAAGAATTTGACATATAGCAAGTCCTCTGACTGAATTTGAAATTTGAAAACCATTCGAATTGACCTGATTGATTTTGAAAAATATTTGAATTGACCTGACCATTTGAAAATGTTGTACTGAAGCCATTCGCTGGTCAAAGTCATTATGCTTTGCTTGCTTAGACCAAATGTTTCTATACTACGGCCGTGTCCATCTAGCATTTCAAATAACGCTTGCAACGTCTGTTCTTTTTGAAAATTTGTGTACAAGACGTCATGTCAAATGACTCCATGACACAACTTTGTTCGACTTTTGATTTTCAGGTTTTTGATAAAGATGAAACCATGTGGAGTGTCATCATTCTTAAAAAGAAGGCGGGGAGGGAATAAAGTTTTGTCTAAACGTAAGCTAATTTTCGTCATCAGACTCGATTACAATCTCTAAGTGAACTCTTAGCCACAACTGAACAAGACACATACGAGTTTGTATTTAACAATAAGTTCACCACCACCATGCAACTGAACGTTTTTTCCGTGGTCAGCAAATTCAACAAAATAGCTCCATTTGAAATTTTGAAGGGGAAGACGCACACCACAATTCACTGGTTGTCATCCATCCCCACCACTTGCTTTTTCAGTTGTTTTGTTCTGCGACACGGACGTTGCATGCAGCTTTGGTTCGGAAAGTAGATAATTCCAGGCGGTTGTACAGATCCTTAGATCAGCGGCTGCCAGATAATCATCACATGTGCTTATTGAACATCCACCACTTTAACAGTTTTCGACGCTTACGATTGAAGATGGAGCTACGAAGGAATAGATTTCGAAAAGTTCTGCGTAGATCTGGAACGGTCTTACTGATAAAACTAGTCTCAAAGTCATTGTTGGTGATGACAACGTCAAAGTTTGTTCCAGCAGAACCAAGACCCCTCTTGTGTACGATCTGTAAGATGCTCTTATTCTTTCAATTATTTTCCATTTGTCATATAGCGAACAATAATCTGATACATCTCCTTACTCAACAATTGATACGCCCAAACACAGCCATACCGTCTGTATGGCAATGGCAATTCATCGGAATTATGATCTCAAGATAGGTCTTCGGAGATACTTTGCTCCTGCGATACATTTCTTGCTCTTTACTAGTCGATCAGTAGCAAGAAGTCAATAGAACGGAAAAAAATTGTAGGTTACTGATTTGTTAATCTTAACATACAAAAAAGTAAAAAAGAAAGTCAGAATGGAAAATATGAAATTGAATAAATCAAGAAAGGAAACAAAAAATATCCAAGTTTTGGAATTTCAAACGCTGTAGTCTACCCATAGTCCAACTCCTGTTTTTCATTCTCTTGAAATTGGAAAAAGGATAATTAATCATTAGTGAAAGTTTGAACTTCTTCCCTTTATACTACTTTAGCGAGCAGGATCGCCATATGAGCGGGGCACAGGCTGAATGTAACGCAGTACTCTGCTAGCGCTATTAACTGCTGCGCAGCGCAATTAATGGTCGCCGTTGCCAGTCATTTTCCCTAGGAACAAGTTGCCGCTGGAGCTGTGCGCACTTAACGATACGCACCTCTCTAAAGCCAAAAAGAGGACGAGTGATACGAGTCGTGTTAGCTGCTGCGTAGGTGTGTGGGCTGGCGGAATTTGTTGTTCAAATAGTTTGAACCGTCCTAGGAATCGATACGTACCAGAGGTTTCTGGCAAAAGTGTTCACTAAAGATTGTGATGGATTCAAATGAGATCACCATTGTATTCTATGACAACAAAAGAATCGCACAGCACAGCCCCCAATGTTTTGAATGGTCGCTTTCAATAGTTTTGAAGAATGTTGCTTGCTTGCAACTGAACTATTATAATGTAAAATTCTCCAAATTGAGTATGCAACTGGCGAGTAGGTTCACAAAATGTACGCTGCCCAACCAACTTGCACCAACGCTGTTGTCGTGAGGAAAGATCGCTTTGTGATGTCTTTTGGCATATTGGTGGCGTTTGAGCTTCAAAGCTTCAATTGTATCAATTGTTGTTGGTAACGTTCCCCAGTGTTGGTTTCGTTAGGTTGGATTACTTCGTAGTAAATCACACCGAGCTGATCCCACCAGATCCACAGCATTAGTTTCTTGTCATGAATATTTAGTTTGGTCGTTCAAGTTGATGCATAGCTGGGTGATTGATGATGGTGCAAGTTGATTACAGCACCATTTTCTGTGGTTTGGGTTATCGGGGACATTATTATCATACCGTTACCATTATTCCTCAGTCGTGGTTTAATGCGAAGAACCCTTCCGCTTTTCCCTTCGGAGTAGTTATTCGCAAGTGAAAAACGGTGTTCGACGTCTCTTAGCTTGAGTTCATACGGAACCAGCGAGCTCCACTTGAGTTTTGGCATGAATCTTGGTCCAATACGGCCTCCACCACAACGTCTTTAAACTTTAATGGCCTCTCTTGCCGTTCTTGGTGGGTGGTGTCAAAATCGCTTGAAACCCCGGGATCAGTTTATTGAATTTACGTTTTTATTGACGTGGCATGTTCCCTATGCTCTTCACACAGCAATCGACGCCCATCACTTGCATTTTTCTTCAAATTAGCAACAAAAAAACAACGCATACCGCGAATTCTGTTTTGTTGGCACAAAGGTTGACCCGGAGTACAAAGAAAGTGTGCTGTTTACACTTCAGCAAAATGACCCAAACTGATTTTTAGAGGGAAATGATGACGTCTTAACATGAATATAGTTACAAGATGGTCCGATGCGACTTAATGCTAGTTACGTCATTTTTAAATTATTATCTCTTATAAATCCCTCAAAACTTATCTGTACCACCAGTATTAAACAAGTGAATTAGGGCGACCGAGGACGATATCACGTTAATAAAAACTATGGCGTAGGGTGAAGACATCTTACGTATCCCACGTTTTCAGCTTAATGTCAACACGAGGACACAAACAGCGAAAAAACATCAGAAGTTCTTGTCTTCAATAATAATACAAGTACAATAATCAATGTAATTTGTTTTCATGGGTCAATATTGCATGAGTATTGAATATTGAACTGCACAGCACTCCAAATTTATTGACTAACCTACTGAGCTGTCGGTTTACGGTAAAGGTTTGGGACTGCACACCGCCAACACCACAAAGTACTAACACAGCACCATCAAGAACACGCAGTGCTCTCTCCACTTCTACGGTGAAGTCCACATGACCTAAATTTTGTTAGAGTAGTTGAGTATATATTTATATATTAGGCTGGACAAAATGTCTTGTCATCCATTTTTCAAAATTTCCAGAAATTTCCATTTTTGGGCGGAACCCACGTTGCACCATGCTGTAGTTGAAGAACATTCTCGAAGTTTCTCCGCAATAGGTATATATACCCGGAGGGCCTTCCTTAACTTTAATCACGATGTCAGTTACGCAAGCAATTTCGAACCAGCATCTTCTATTAATAGCGTGGCGGCATTGGAGCAACGGCAGCAGCCCGGACAACAACAGCAGATTTGGCGAGGGCAACACTACCATCAGGACTGTAAAACGCTGGTTCGCTCGCTTTGCAAGCAGAGACGCCGACTTCGAAGACAAGCCCTGGGCGGAGCTACCCCACACTGTCGAAGACTCCGCCATTCTCGATGCTGTCAAAGAGGATCTGAAGATCAACACTCGCAGTCTTGCGACAGTGTGGCCATCCAACAACAATCGTCAGTCGCCTCCAGTCCCTCGGCAACAGAAAAGTGCTGGCTCGATGGATCCCTCGCACCTTGACACCCGGTTTACCCGGGTATCCATCTGTGAATCTCTTCCTCTTCGCCCGTATCGAAAGGAGTTTCTCGAAGATCTTATTACTGGAGATTCCTCTACGACTCTAACGCGCACCGCGCCCTGTGGCCCCCTCGAGAAGACCCGCCAACGCAAGCGAAATCGAACCGCCATGTCAAGAAGTGTCTCCTTTGTTGCTTCTGGGATTCGAGGGGAATGCTGTTTTTTGAGCTGCTTGCACAAGGCCATCACCGGTTCCATATACGCTAGTAAGCTCGCATCGACCTCCGAGAAAAACGGCCGAGATAAGCTTCGGTGTACCTCCTCCACGACAACGCTATGCCCCATGTTGCCAAAGAGACCCATAAAAAACTGGAGGAATTAGGGTAGGACACGGTGCTCCATGCCGCTTATTCTCCCGACCTTGCCCCCTCAGACTACCACTTATTCCGGCCCCCCAGGGATTTCCTAGTTAAGAGAACGGTCAGCTACTTCTTCGACTCCCAGTCTCCCCAGTTCTGGAAGAAAGAGATCGCTGACCTGCCCACTAGGTGGGACACTGTTGTAATTAATAATGGTGATTATATTATTGATTAATTTTTATTGTAAGCTGAGTAAAAAAATAAAGAAGAAAAAAATGACAAATGGTGACAAGACTTTCTGTCAGTCTAATATAATACGACATATTATATATATATATATATATACATATATATATATACATATATATATATATATATATATATATATATAGTAGAAGAACTAGAAGTAGCTTGGTTCTGACTCTTTTTGGCTTTCGGCACCTTCTACAACTATTTTTTATTCGTTGCAACTCATTTTTGCAAATCTGTGTGAACCAATTTCCATGTTTCGATGTTCATGTATCATTATATTTGTTCTCTTTCCTACTATGTTCCTGTCGTCTGTATATACGTTTGAACTGTTCCCTCTTCATTTTGGTATTCGTGACAAGCTATTTTGTTAAGCTTCACTTAGTGTAGTGATTTTCTGTCAGCTTTGACTGAATACAGGTGAACACGTTGAACTAGTCAATAAGAGTACCCCTCGCTGGTGTGAGTTATAGTCCTTCCGTTAGCTGACACATGAAATGAGCTAGGGAAAGACAACCAGTTAGTCGCGAGGCGACTTGGCGCGTTCCCAGGTGGCGGATAGGGCAAATCGCAGACCAAAAGTGACCTTCTGGGGAACACTGGCCAAAAATAGCCAAACATCCGCCTAAGCAGCTTCCTTTCCATAAAGTCGAACTTCTTCATCACCACTGCGCTGCCCAAGTCTCCGGATGCGAACATCATGATAGGGCGAATTGCAGAGAGATATGCTAGCAGCTTGACCTCGCTGGCGATGGGGCCGACGACAGGCACTTCGTTAAGAAACTGAATGCTGAAGTGGGATTAGAGCATCTTTGCTGAATATCTCTTTCGTAGCTGCCGTCGTTTTTAATCATGCACCCGGAGACAAACATCTGCTTACATTTATCAGAGCGGATTCGTAAATCGTAGGCTTTGATACAAAATTGACATGTTGCAACTTCGCACTGCTTGAAGCGAATATCACTAGATCGTCGACGTACTAGTACTCGTAGATGTGGTCGCACGTTAGTTTAAAAGTTGTCATATTCCGCTAGTGCCGCGCTTCTAGCGTTGAAGGGATGTCCCTTGCCACGTAAACTGATGGCGTTGATGACTCCTCTTAAACGTGGATGCAATTATGAGATTCGTCTGCTCACATTACTAGATAAAGATCTACTGGACGATTACCACTGTCCGAAGTTTGCTTCGCGGGATAATATCATTTTCCAAGCACATCGGACAATTGTTCGAGACCTATCTCTGCGTTCACATCAATTCCAACAATGACCGTCTGCTGGCTGGGTATCTTGAATACCAACGTCTTGAATTCATCAAAGGAAGCGTCCTTGCGATAGTCTTCAGCGATCTTCGCAGGTGCCTGATCACTTCTGATCCAGGGTTTGTATCCTCTGCAATCATGCAGTCGTGCAAAGGCACTTCTTGACGACGTAGAGCCAAATTCCTCCACCTGGTTATTGGTAATCGTTCCTCACAGCTACCGCGCAGCCTCCTACTACCTTCACATCAGTATCGCCGTAGAATATGGTGTAGTTTTCGATGCTGACGACGAGGCGTCCTTTGATGGGCATTTCTTGCAATGCAGCAAACGCCGCATGCAGACATCGTAGCAGTACCGAGTAATCGGCTTGTTGGAGTTCATTCCACAGCTATGATCCAGCTGTTAATGACTCGACGGATGTTAATGGTCGAAGATCCCATGTTCTTTCTAGGCATTTGACCTACGAGAGTATGGCCTCTGACAGTGTCCTGGACGACAGCACCTTTTTGCAATGTTTTGGAAGCTTGCGCCATATAACGGCGCAAGTGAAATAGCTCGTACGCTCCCAGGGTGTATACTCAGATGACTGATTATTCTAGTAAAAGAAGGGCCACCATGAGCAGGTAACAATCAGAGTTGTAAAAGTGGTCGCTTTAAAATTATATAGAGAACAGATAAGAAAGAGTCTCCTGGCTCCAAAGGAATGCCTGGAACGGCAGCGAAAGGAAGAGCAGGGTCGTAGGAGTTACCTAGGCTATCGAAACGGAAAACAACTAGGATGAAGGTCTGTATTTACAACGCATGTGCGCTTGCATTCTAGGCGGCAACTGAAGATCTGATAATGCAAGCCAAAAAGATTACGTACGACATAATCGCACTGACCGAGACAAGACGACGCCACCCTCTCACAGCCGTATATGAACCTGGAGAAGAACTGTTCTTAGGAACATGCGACAGTAGAGGTGTTGGTGGAGTTGGCATCCTCGTCAACACGAGCCACGAGTCACTCACGAACACGAGTCTTTCGAATAACTGACGACCCTAATTGGACGTCTACGGATCAGAAGATGTGGTTCAACGCAAGGTTTGACCCTTTTAGTCGCTTACGCTCCAACGTCAAACTACGAAGAAAGAGAATTCGATGCTTTCTATATGGACGTAGAGAAGATCCAGACCTTCCACAATGTGATTCCAACGCCAAAACTGAGGGACTTCACATTGGGAAGTCCTACTCTGTACATAAAGATACTTCGAGAGTTGTACAGTAACTTCAGGACCGGAATTTCGCCATTCTACAAGAATATCATCATCGACGTGAAGACAGGGGTCCGACAGGATGACACAAGTTCTAAAATATCCACGGCCACTTCGACAACACATTGCAAAAAATGGAATGTGACGATATAGGAGTTAAGCTTGATGGTCAGCAACTGCTCCATCTGCGTTTTGCTGATGCTGACACCTAGCACCAGCCAAGCGGAACGCATGCTGACCGAATTTAAAAAAAAAGCATGTGGATGCATCCGTCTTCAGCTGAATCTGAAAAGACATTCATGCGAAACAGATGGGTCTTGGATGCCCCATTTACGCTCAAAGGAACAAACATATCCGAATGCACCAGTAACCACTAGTTTATCTGGGTCGAAAAATAAACATAAAGAACGGCCTGACCCCGAGCTGGCCACGATGAAACGAGCGGCTAGGGGAACTCTTAAGAGCATCGAGGATGTAGTGCAGTGGAGAAGAGAACGACAACCGCTGGACCAGAGCCATGAGCGACTGGGTTCCACGCGATATCAAGCGCACCACAGGAAGATCACCGGCCCGATGGTCACATTTCTTGACGAAGTTCTTTAAAGAAACTTTTTATGCTCTTCCTGTCCCACGCGAAAAAAGGAACCACTGGGCAGCTCTGATCGGGACAAATAGAATTATTGCTGCGGTGGAAAAGCTCGAGGAACAACAATAATCAAGGTATAGTGGGGTCAAAACGACATGAAGCACGGCGCATTTGCGCAAGCGGCTGCACTCGAAGCAGCGCGCTGGAGCGTAGCGGCTAGAATCGAGAAGGATCCTTACTAGCAGCACGAGTAGAATGGAACCACGAACTCAAGTCCAAGCTTGCGAGGGGTTGCAGAGAAGCAATAGAAAAAGACCTCTAGGAGAGAAGAGCAGCAAAACTGACGGAAGCAGCAGAGGCGGGCAAGAGCATTCGGCGAGCAAGTACCGTCGGAACTTCTCGAATCATAAAATGGAAACCACCGCTTTCCTGAACCCAAAATGAAAAACTATATTATCAAGAAAGGAAATGGAGAGGATCATTCACAATTTCTGCTCAGATCCCTTCGACAGCCACGTACACTCGCCTCTTCCGAGGAGAGATGGACATGTCATACTAGAAGTCCTTCCTTCTGGAGTCCAACGTGCCATGTAAGTAAGAAATTGTACGGGACCCAGTCCCGATAGAGTAAGATGAGAACATCTGAAGAACTTTCCGCCAGTACTTGCCAACATTCCGGCGAGGCTCTTTACGTTAATTGTCAGAATGCAAGGTTTCTAAGCAGTGAAAGACCAACAAAACCGCGTTGTTGTATGAGAAAGGACATTCACATGACATCGGCAATTATCGCTCAATCTGCTTACTATCCTTCATCGGCTGCGGGACAAGAAGTACCCGTGAAAAATATATACTATGTATTATATAAAGCTGTATAAAACGCTTGCTTGCACGTTTTATACAGCTTTATATAATAAAACTTTGTATGGTTCTTCAAATTTCTTTCAACAGCGTTTTATCGCTTCATTTCTATCTATTCTCTGCATAAAATCAATATGACATGTTAGGTGTATTAGTGGCGAACAGAGACCTTTGTATCTTCGAGATATACCTTTAGGTACTGGGTATGTCTACGAGGCATTATTCGCTTAATCGTTGGATGCCAGTTTTACCCAACTAGATAAGCAAAAAGAAATCCTTAGAAAGCGAAAAAAGTAAAGGAGATAGCATAACATCGATCAGTGGGACATTTTTTGAAACTTCTCTCGCATTCCCAGAGATGGATGAGTGTTTTCCTATTCTCTGCATAAAATCTAACAAGTCGAAACAGCGTAATTTCATTTTAACTCGCATTTCTAAATGGCATATTACTTATACAAACCTATTTCATTCTTTCCTTTTTTATATTAACTTACAAGCACACTTTATGTAGACCTTCAAACAACATCTAATACCAGTTACTTTCCTTTCCGTTCGACTTTAAAAGCTGCAGGCGCGACGAAAAAAAATTGTCGCAAGAACGGTAGACGCAGCGAAATGGGTGGGGAGGGTGGCGTGGGCGGGGCGTCTTGAAGACGTACCACGAAAGGAGCAATCAGGCTACTGTAGCGATTATGACGGTTTCAGGAGACGCGCGGTGCAATTAACCACGCTCATTAACCTCCTGGATACGCGGCGGCATATCATACGGGTACCTCTTGACCGTTCCTCTCCTTCATTTACAAGCTCTTTACAAATATGATCTCTTGACACGATTGAAAAGTGCTAGATGAAGGACACCCGTGAAAGCGACCAGGGTTTCGAAAAGGACTCAGCGCGACTGAGCACATTCACTGTTTCGAAACTCATCTCGAGGATAGAAGACGCCGCTCTGTCTACACACATATATATATATATGTATATATATATATATGTATATATATATGTATATGTATATATATATACATACATGTATATATATTATACATATAAATATATATATATATATACATATATATAGGTATATATATGTGTAATGGTGAACGAAAATTTAGCAATATTTCGCTCCACGAGTTTTTGCTCCGATTTTACTTTTTCTTTTGGTTAAATCTAGTACATAGGATTGAAATGGAAATACGATGCAATTCCGTCTAAAAAGTGTTGAGAACTGCAGGAAGAAAACCTGCAATTTTAGATTTATTTGAAATACAGAAGGACACAAATTACTTATCAAGCGTCTTACTTCTTGTATTGTTTGCGTAACATTTCCTTTCTCTTGTTGCTCTTTTTATTATGTACTACACTTTCTCATGGATCTCTTAGTTTTATATATACGCAAAAAAAAACAAGGTGCTCCAAATACTCAAGAGCTATCTATTAAAGACCTTTTTACGGATGTAGAAAGATTTTGCTCTTCGTTTTAACGTTCATTTTAAGTACGTTAAGTACGTTAACAGAATTTCCAACTTTTCGAAAAGCAGAAATTTCCCCTGAAAAGTTTTAGAGGTGGCAGACCAAAGAAAACTACGGAAAGAATTGATGTCAATATTCTAAAAGAAGTTTGTAGGAATCCGCATTTAAATAGTCGATGTTGAAAAAGACCTAGTTAAATTTATAATTTTTCTTTCCCACGAAACGGTCCGACAACACACGAACGAGCTTTAAGGTACGGAAGTCTTTGGAAAACTACTCCAATTTTCTTGAACAAACTAAATAGAATTCTCCGAGAATCTTGTTATTAATTCTTATAGTATTCTCTCTGTTCGGGCACCTCTGGAAATCTTCATTAGAGCTTTCCATTTCTCGAAACGTTGATCAATTCTGGTAACCTACTAGGATGAACATTATACGAATATTATTATATGAACATTTCACGTTGACGAGGTCCTTGAGCCGTATCCAGCTGAGCTTTCAGCTGATCCATCCGTGTAGCGAACACGTCACCCCCGTCTCGTTGGAGGTCTCCCTCGTGGGCGTTTAGCATCCAATGAGATCCACTCTAGCGTTCTTTTAGTCCATCTATCGTCGATTCTTCTCATAATGTGACGGGCCCACCTGTGCTTTGCTTTCGATACATATTCCGCGATTCTGGGTCGCGAAGACGGGACATTCCTCTTAAGTCGGAGCTACGAAGACCGGCTAGGTGTTGTGTGCGCCGGTTAAACTTCAGGAGACAGAGCCGGCTGCTTGCAGTGATTCAAGGAGAGATGAGAGGAACCACCTCGGTCTCCATAATCTACGAGCCCGTATGCGGATACTCCACCTGAAATTCGTACCACCCCAGATTCGTGGTATGCTGCCTTCAAGTCGGAGCTGCGAAGACCGGCTAGGTGTTGTGTGCGCCGGTTAAACTTCAGAAGACATCCCTCGAGGGTTCTGTGGGTAGTAAGTCTAGGAAGTAAGTAGCTTCGTAGACGTGGCAGCGATGGCCGCCCACGTCTCTGCTGCGTAACAGAACGCTGGAAGAACTGTCGAGTCGAACAGATGGGCACGAAGATCTTGGTCCGTCAATTGGTCAGTAGCTTCAATGATGGGTGCGAATGCTACCCATGCTGCTCTCATTCTTCTATTCAGTTCAACCTTCAAGTCGTTTTCCATGTTCATAGAACGCCCAAGGTATACGTATGGCGAAGTCTTCACAATTTGGGAGCCTTCAAGTTCTACTTCTCCATCCTTGCAGTAGGCGTTCTTCATGAACCTCTTTAGACTCGTTCTTTTTTGTTCTGCTTCCAGAATCTTCTTCTGCTTGTATTTCGAAAGATCCTCCTGCAACGATTTTCTGCAGTTAGTGTTTGCTACTAACCGCTCAATGTGCGATGCATTCGGATCAAGCCTCAAAGTCCTTCTTTCCAACAATTCCTTGGTGGTCTTCGAAATTCGATCCAAGTATGTCGTGTGCGGCTTCGAGGCACGCTCAGCACAGGTTCGTAATCCTCTCAGCAGCATCTCGTAGTCCACGTTTGGGTCCTCCTCGATGTGCTAGTCACCTTGGGACAAGGAGTGCTCGAGTACGCAATCCTCGTAGACGACTTCTTTCTCCTTCGTTTCCGATAGCAGAAATTCTTTTCCATTGTGTGGCTAAGTCGTA
The DNA here is from genome assembly GCF_031761385.1 of Necator americanus. NCBI lineage: Eukaryota > Metazoa > Nematoda > Chromadorea > Rhabditida > Ancylostomatidae > Necator > Necator americanus. The sequence goes on from NC_087376.1 coordinate 13,188,405, forward strand.
TTTTCGCACGAAGGAGACGGTGATCAGAACCACTACAAAAGGATGGTATTACTGAGACGTCAAGTAGACACCACCTCCGGTTGGTGAGTATATGGTCGATCTTCGCACGAGTCGCGCCATCGCCAATTCCCATGTCCACCGATGATGCTCTTTCTTCATGAAAAGGGAGTTCCCAAGAGACGAGCGGCGGACAGCAGCGCGGAGAGACGATTGCCATTTTCATTCCGGTTCCCTAGTCCAAATCTTCCGATCCTGTATTCCTCTTCTGTAGCCTTTCCTAGTTTTGCGTTGAAGTTTGCGACAACGGATTTGTAGGACTTCTCTTTGCAGATCACTTCCTCCAGCTCCTCGTAAAACGCATCCAATCCGGATTCATCAGCTGCTGATGCTGGTGAGTAGCAGTTGATGATACTGATGGGTTTTTGGCGCGGAGGGCGGAGGCGAAGAATGGCGCTGCCAGGATCTCGTAAGAATCGACAGGATGGACGACAGATGGTTGGACAACAAAACCAACACCGCCTACATTTCGCGACTGAACCTCCCCTCCACGAATGACGAGTGCACCGTCATTCATCTGTTGCGCTCTGCAGCTCTGAGAAGGGCATGGAGGTCAGCGTCTGTGGACACTATTTGGGGTCCAGAATCAAACGTCCTGAGCAACCTGAGATTTGATCGCCTCTCACCGGTCGTCACACCGTCCGACGTCTGGAACGACAGCGCTCATTGTGCAGGATACTGAGGCAGTGAATATGAATATGAGTGGCAAAAAGACTTCCCTAAACTGTACTTGTTTTCCTGTATTTTCGCTCTTTGTATAAGTTAGTAAATCGCAAAATCAACATGCATTATACAGACCGAATTGGCAAGTTACATGCTAGCTGTAAGTTTGGTACAAGAACAAAACCAGTATGCTGATAATTCAAGTACAGGATTGCGCTACTGTCAGCAAAGTGTACAAAACGAAAACTGTTTAACTGTTGGGATGAGATTGATGCCCACTTTTTCTTAATGTGTGGTCATGGTAAAGAAAAACGGAGAGAACTGTGAGCTCAAACCGGGTGTGTCGATTATGTTTATATTTATTCCATGCCAATCGACGTATGTAGCAGCAGACTGAATCGTGATTCCTCGTTGCCTCTCCAACTCCATAAAATCCATAGTAGCACCGACCTCATCTTTACCACGAACCTAAAGCAAATTCACAATTCAAAAAAGCCTTCCTATTTCTGCAATTATCTAGTCTAAACTAACATAACATACATATATACGCACATATAAATGCCACTGTACGACTGCAATTTTCAAGCCATTGCCATTTGTATGACAAAATTGTATGTTTTTTGATTTACCTGCTTTCTGTAAGCACACTTTGCTCCTTCACATCGGTACTTACTGTAAGCACAGTTAATTTCAAAGGCTAGTGGTTAAAGACAGCAGACAGCAAGACCGCTCACATATAAAAATATAATAAGAAAATATTGTGTAATAACTAGTCTATTTAGAGCTGAACTAGTACCACGACTTCATTGTAAACATTACTTTTTGCTCTGCGATGGTTGAGAAATTCGAAAGTTGAAGAAAAGTGGCGGCAGGCTTAAGTGCTTCGCGCCTGAGCTTGAAGACAACAGCAGCTTGCTGCAGTTTTTACTGAACTTACTGGTCGGAGAGCCAAAGAAGCCAGCAGTTCGCTGTAAAAAAAATCCAAAGTTAACTAGTCATAAAGATAGCTAGTTTGAACGATTACAGGAGATCGAACCCCAACACCCTATCTCGAAGTAGAAATGAAACAGTGAGGTCTCCATATGAAGGTATAATTCCCCTGTACATTTCCTTCGCTTCCGATCCCTTAACTGTTGCGATAAACTGGGTTCTTTTGAAAGCACACTTGGAAGATAATGTATTAGTGAACATCACTAACGACAGTATCAAGCGACAGTTGGCTCGTAATAGACTCTACGATAGGCAATGTGTATCGGAATACTGCGTTGTTTCTCCCTTCGGGAGAACTGAAGATTACACAAAGGTCAGAGTAATCTACCAGATAGAATGCCTGACATGCAATTATATCTATACTGCAGAAATTAGAAGGATGCTGAGCCTGCGCATCAAAGACCATTTGACTGATAAAAGGCGTGGAAACACAATTACACCATTGCAACGTCATAAGAATAAAAAACATAATGGAAATGAGTTTCAAATAAAATGTGGGATGTCAGACCACGAGAAACAAACATTTGTTAGGAAGGCATTGGAGGCATTTTGGATACCTCACGAATCCATCCGCGAATGACAGAAATGAGTGCTTATCAATTACTAATGAATGTACGCCGTTCGTAACACTGTGAGCTATAAGATTGTTCAACATGCAGTGTTCAACACGCAGTTCCTTAACACTGTCCACACATCACTGCTTAAGCATAGTGCACGGTGCGTAGATCTCACTCGCCTTTGGTGACAATCTAAGAACGCAGTTAAGCAGGATGTAAGATGGTGTGGAAGGGATAGGCACAGAGCCTGCTGTTCTTTGTTTTCTTCACTACACCCTCGATGATCCACTCATAGAAACGAAAATAGTGCAGTTGGGCGTTGCCAACGTTTACTCCCATGTTACCCAATTACAAATTTCTTATTAAGCCTTCGAGAGCGGCGCCGGATTTTAGTGGCATTGTATAGTTTTCATTTTCGCTTTTTTTTACATATATGAAAGACTATTTTGTTCTCGAGTACTACCAACTCTTAAAAGCAGACCTAGGTTGTCCTCCATTTTTAATATTGAAGCTAGAGGTTGACCTTAAATAAAAAATAATGCTTGACCTAGGTTGTCCTCCATTTTTCTTTGCATGGTTTTAGTGTTGCATTTGGTGACATATTTTAGCAAACGCATTGTTGGAATTCGTTACAAGCGGAGATTGTTTGGTTGAAACAGTGCGAGAGTTACATGGAATTTTCATCAGGAGAAATGCACGAACGAAACAACCGTGAAAAGTCATAACGTTTGCCTCTAACCGAACTTGTGCGTTCAATTATTTGAACACACAAGTTCTGTTATAGGCAGAAGAGGAGATCTCGGACTGGTACATCAACTGAAAACACTGTCGTCATGAAAGTTAGTGTTGCAGTGTTCAAAAATGGTCACTATGGACGTCGCAGGACGGGTGTAGCGCAATCGGTAAGAGGTTCCGGTTTGCCTGCACCATCGATCGATGGTTGCAAACTGTCCTATTGCCAGCAAGGTCTTTCAACCCTCGGGGTCGATGAATTGGTACCAGACGTGTCTGGGAGGGTAAAAACACTAATTTGACTTATCGGGTAGCCCCCGCAAGTCATTTTAGGGCTGCACGTGGGGTCTGATTAAATTTGCACGCGTAGGTGCATCGTTGACTTTACTGTACTTTACCCTTTATTGTATCGGAGCCCTCTCCTCACATCAGTCGAGATGTTGTTGGGAAATGAAGAAATTTTGGTCTGACGTTGTTGCTATGTGACTCACGAGGTGCAGATTAGGGAATTCTTGGTTGTCCAAAGATTACGTGACCGTTTCCGTTCCAGTCGAATCGAAAGGTATCCTTCGGAGAAATAATATAAACTCAAGACAAGGCATGATTTAGGTGAGTTTTAAATGAAATTCACGATATTAACCCACGAGAAAGAAATATCTGCTAGAACCGTTCAATTGACTCTAACGTTAGTGATCGACTAGTGAAATGCAAAAAATATCTGACAGGAGCAAATTATCTCCTCATACGTATTGATTTGTTGAGTAAGGAGATGTAAATGTATGTTGTTGATGTATGTGATGTTATTGTTCACTAAATGACAAATAGAAGATAATCGATGGAATAAAACTCAATGAAAGTTTAACATTAAATGTTAACTACAGGCTTCTGTATTTACATAGAACGAACAAAAAATGTCTTGAATTGTCATGCCTAAAAAATTGTCTATGTCTCATGCTTACTTTCACTGATATGATTTGGAAAAATCATATCAGTGAAACAAAAAGAACACTGTGAAACAAAAAAACACTGGTTAGTGAAAAAAAGAAACAGTGGTTTAGAAGTTCCTCTCGACTGAAAAATGGAGGCTCTCTTATTTCACGGTAAGCAAGAAATGTTCCTCACTTTTAACGCAGAATTCCTTTAATTGATATAGATCCCCTTCTGACCATCTCTTTTCTCGTTCTTGGGAAAATCCTCCTATCGTACTGGGCTTACCACCGTTACGAATTGCTGCGGCAAAAAATTGAGGTAGAAAGAAGTATGACTTGGAAAGATACCGAGTATCAAGCACAGACATTAATCAGGAAACCATCGCAATAAAAGTAGAACAGGAATCTTTTTAAAGTGATTATTTATTAAAGTACTCAATACTTAGGAGCAGACGTACCATATACAGACTTGAACGTTTGAAGATTTGCGTGAATTATTGTGGTTTCGCCACTAAAGACCTAACATGTTCAACCCAAACACTTCGCTCAATACTTTGATCTTATTCGTTACACACATTCTGTAGCAATGGATCGAAAACGATCACTCTTCACCTTGCAGTACATCCACTAAAACCAGTGCAAATTGACATCCGCTAGATTCTGATTTCGGTTCGAAAACCTATACGCAACATATCCCACATTAAGTGGCAACACTTGGGGCGCGTACACAAGCTTGACTGTTATCTGCTCGAAGTGGCCCTGCTTTCACCAAACGCAATCAAGCACTTGCGTAAAAGCTTTGGGAACGTCCGAACTAAATAACCTGCATTGTTATATGGTAAAAACTTCCCCTAAAGTGCAAAAAGGTGTTGTCGTACGGCACCATACCAGAACCTATATCCTATGATATCGAGTGCCTGAGGGAATCATGGAATCTTTGGCGACAAACATCCGTCTCGTATCACTGAACTTCCGGTCCCTGTCAAGTGAATTCCAAGAAGCCGCTCTATCCAAATTCAATGAATTCCAAAAACAGTCTGGTGGAGGAGTCTGGACCAACGTTGTCAAGATGCGCCTTTGTACGACTGTGAGATCGCAGAGGACTTAAACTCTAGATCGGAAGTGATCAGGCACCTGCGGAAACCGTAAGGATTACCAACAAGGATGAATTTTATGAAGAAATCGATATGTTGATATCCAAGATACCAAAAAAGCAGGTGGTAATTGTCGGAATTGATGCTAATGTAAAGATGGGACTTGAACAACAATCCGAAGTGGTTAGAAAATGGTTCTACCCTAAGGAGCAAACATCGGACAACGGAAGTCGTCTGATAGATCTTTGCAAGCAGACGATATTACCTCCACTTTTAAGAGGAATCATCGTTGCCATCAGCTTAGGTGCCACGGGACAACCTTATCAACGCCAGAAGAGCAGCAAAAGTGGAAGATGCCGACTCTTGAGCTTCAGCTCGACTACGTTCTGATAAAAGAACATCCCTCTGTCAGAGATCCGAAAACCTAGAGCTGTCTAGGATATCGCATTCGATTCCGACACACACAGTTCCACACAGTTCTTCCCAACTTAATGGTAGGACTCCAGAAAAAAGTCGCGGAGATCAACTCCAACCGAAGCTTGAATTGGCAGGTCTGAAAGACGATGAAAGATGAATGTAGAAAGAAGTTACTCCAACGAGTATCGATCAATATTGGATTACCGCCAAAGAAGTGGATGACGCTGACTTTTTCGCTAAATGCATTCAAGACACCGCAAAGAAAATCCTCCCGATCTGAACAACAAGGAAGAAGTTCGCCTTTGAATCTGCAGAGACAAGATCCATGTTAAATCCTATATGTGTAGCCCGCGTTACTGGTACCTTCAGCCAGGAAAAGCGCCTGAGAACGAAATTACGTCGTCACCTAAAAAGTGATCGTAAGAACGAATGGACGTCAGAGCGAAGGAGCTTGAGAAGGCGTGGGAGGACTAGAGCCTGAGAAAGGCCTATACTCTGCTAAAGCAGTATAGCGGCAAGATTAAGAGGTGTTCGCGTGTCCTGAACACAGCCAACGGGGTCGCTGTCGGGTAGCAACCTTCCCCTTCTGGAAGGAGCATTTTAACACTTTGCTGAAGTGACAAGCGCCGTCAGTCCCTGAACTCGTGCACGTCCAGAGACAGACATAGACCACGGTCAGCGAAGAGCCACCGACTGTGTGGGAGGTTCCAGTGGTATTCAAAAAATGAAGAATGGAAAATCTGGCGGAGACGATGGAATTAGCGCAGAAATGCTAAAATCTCTTCCTCCTGGGATTCGTGAGATGACGAAGATCATTCGTTCAATATGGATTGACGAAAGCATTCTTGACTCGTGGAGACACGCTATTATAATTCCTCTCCACAAGAAGCTATCAGTTATGAAACCCAGTAATCACCGAGGAATATCATTACTTCGGGTAATGTACAAGGTTTTGGAGCAGATCATCCTGTATCGACTAGTCCGACATTGCGAAGAAACCACCCGTGACGAGCAAGCCGCCTTTCGCCCAGGTCGATCGACGATTGATCAAGTGTTTATTGTGAGAAGAGTGATTGAAGTGTGGCAGCGATATTCGAAGCCTCTACAGTTAGCATTTTTGGGCTTCGAAGTCGCTTTCGACTCTCTTCACCGAGGCCGTCTTCTCAATGCACTTCGCGCCGAGTTCCAGGAAACTTCGTACGCCTAATAAACGACATGAATAGAAGAACAACTGCTGCGGTCCGAACACCTGCTGGATTTATTACACCATTGGAAGTGGAAACTGGAAAAAGACAAGGGACCGTGGTGGGACCCTTTCTGTTCAACTTTGCCGTAGATGACATAATGCGAAGAACAGTTGAGCAGTGTCCCGCTAGCACCTTCTGCACGTCCCTTGGTGGATCTCGAGTACGCCGACGATGTCTCCTTGAGACCCTCAACGGGAATCAGGGTGCATGGACAACCTATCGAACTCGTGGATGAGTTCTGTTATTTGGGCTGTATGCTGAAAAAGAATGGCGGCTATGAGAGAGATATTCAGCGAAAATGTGCTGAAGCTAACTCGGCATTCAACTCATTGACCAAGTGCCTGTCGTGGACCCCGTCGCTAGCGAAGTCAAGTTGCGAGTGTACCTATCCGCAACTCACCCTATCATGATGTACGGATAGGATACTTGGGCAGCGCCGGCGATGGTGATAGAAAAGCTTGACTGCTGTTTAGACGACTGCTAGGCTACTTTTGCCCTTTGGCCATAATGAAGAACTTTACTCTAAAGTGGACATGGTGTACCGGCGGATGACACGTGGAAAACGTCAACATCTTGCCCGGCCTTCTGAACTCATGGAGAACCGTCTTCGCTTCTTTGGTCCCGTTGTGAGGAGACCATCTGATCGTCTTGTCCGAGTAGTCCTGAGGATGCTTCCAGATCCTAATTGGAAAAGGCCTCCAGATCGTAAAAGTTCTGGGCGGAGGTGGCGAAGGAAGATCTGAGGACACTTGGCGTTGACAGGCTGTTCAGTCGAGACGTGAAATTCCGCCATTTGTGCCATAGCGACGGATGGGTAGATTCTATGCGAACTCTAGCTGAAGATCGAACAAGATGGACTCGGATATGTTCAAGGACGACATACCCCGCCGAAGATGCAGATAGCCGCGTTAGACCGTGACACGCGCCCGCCGATTATGTCAAGTAAGTCAAATGTTAGGTATTGCCCGTAACACCTTGAATCTGAAAACATGGTTTATAGATGTTCTGATAGTAATCTAGTGCTTGAAACAGAGACCAAAATGCAAAGTTACAGCAAGTAGGACATCTTCCGTAGACGAGTTATAACTTTTGTTGTGCCACGTTCCAGCGAGTAAATATAAGGTCAACTATGCCTTTCAGAAATGCAGAATTAACTTGTTTGGATGCTTCGCTTTTTTGTTTTTTAGCTTCTAGCGTTGCGATCTTTGCCTATGATGTTCATTATCTATGTTTTCATTTGTAGTTTGCAAATCTTATTCATGGAGTCGATCAGCGCAGCCGTGTCGTACTAGTCTTGTTGACACGAGAACCTATGGAACAGCAAATTCAATAGGAGCTGCGCTGGTTTTGATGTTTCTCTGTAATTGGAGTTCCGCTGACAAACTCTTTCAGATATAATGTTTCATTCATTTGCTTCGTGAACAAGCTGGACAGGATTGGCGCTACGCCGTTTCGTGCTTTATATGGACTACTTAACAAGCTTAAAGGCATCACCCCACGAATCTGAGGTGGTACGGATTTCAAGTGGAGTATTTGTATACGGGGTCGTAGATGATGGACAGGAGGGTGATTCCTAATTCCTTCCTAATTTCTTTTTCTTTTTTCTTAATTTCTTCTTCCTAATTGCCATAAAAAACGGCCCAGAAGATTCCGCTTAGGGCGTTCTGGCGCACTATTTTTTACAAGGAGTTCGACTGGAGCGCGCCAGCCTTGTGCGGCGCCGCATCTTCCGGGCGGTTTTTTAACGGCAATTAGGAATAAATGGACGGAATCACCCTCCTCTCCATAATCTACTATCCCTTATAAGAACACTCCACCTGAAATCTGCACCACCTCAGATTCGTGGGGTGATGCCTTTAAACACAATGCTGCTCTCATTCAACTACCGATTGGCAAAGTGTGAATCAGTGTTTAATGGATGTGACAGTTTTAGTTTTTATTGAGCTTAGGATTCTGGTTTCCGTGGTGTTGTCGATTTGACAGAAGAGCACTATTTTTTCCATGAAGGAAAGGAAGGACTAGTGGTTCAAATTGGCGAAATTCCTGACAATATGAGAGCACAGGTGAAAGAATTCAGAGGAGAAATGATTCCAGAGGAGATCGGCAAGGACGAAAGCCAGCTTGCTCGCTGCGCGTTGTTTCTTTGCGAAGTTTAATGAGTCGGTACAGGATAATCCGCTCTGAATCCTTGTACATAACAGATCGCAGCAAACAGATCCCTCGAGAAATCCTAAGGTCCGTGAACAGCGTGTCTCCACGAGTCAGTAGTAATTTCTTCTATCTATATTGAAAAGATGATCTCCGTCATCTCACGAATCCCAGGAGGAAGAGATTTTAGCATTTCTGCGCTAATTCCATCGTCTCCGCCAGATTTTCCGTTCTTCAACTTCTGAACACAGACCAGAACCTCTTACTCGAACGGCGCTTCCTCGTTAACCGCATATGTCGATTTATGAACATGCACGAGATCAGAAACTGATTCTCTTCATTTTCTTTTCTCTCATCCACTCCATTGGCAGTGATGAGGACGTAAGAACATCTTTTCATCTTGCCGCTATACTGCTTTAGTAAAACAGTCTTTCCGCGGGTTCTTTTTTCCCACCGCTTTTCAAACTCCTTCGCTCTTGCCGTCCACTTTTTCCTCTTTTCTTTTCGAAGTTTTCCGGTTCAGCAAGGTTTTGAAGTGATCTCTCCAAATTTACAGGGTTGCTTTACCGGCAGCCACTCCATTGGCAGTGATGAGGACTGGAGAACATCTTCTCATCTTGCCGCTATACTGCTTTGATGAAACATAGCCTTTCCGCGGATCCTTGTCCTTCCACGCCTCTTCAAACTCCATCGCTCTTGACGTCCACTCTTTGTTGCGGTCTTGTTGCAGTTGACGGCACAACTTCCTTCTCAGACGCTTTTCCTTGTTGAAATCACCAGTTCCGTAGGTGAGACATACAGAATTGTACGTGGGTCTTGCCTCTGCAGATGCAAAAACAAACTTATTCCGCGGTCTTTGAACCGCAAGTGTTTCCCTTGCAGCGCTCTGGATACACATTGCGAGGGAATCCATCGCCAAGCTTCTTCCTGGTCCGTACTCGAACATGAAGAGAAACACTTTGGGGAAATTTCGTTCTGCATTCTTCGTCCTTCAGTCCTGCCATGTCGATTTTCGGTTAAATTGAACCTCTCGGTTTCTCTTGTGGAGCCGTATCTTGAAACTGAGAAGAAGTGGACGGTGATCGGGATCGAACGCGACATCCTAAACAGCTCTAGATTTTCGGATATCTGACTGAGGAATGTTCTTCGTCAGAACGTAGTCGAGCTGATGTTTAAGAGTCTTCATCTTCCACTTGCGCTGCTCGCTGCACCTTTATCCGACGTGTGCTCCGCGTATAACACCATTTTCCTAGCACATCGCATTGTTCTTCAAGTCCCATCGATCTGCGTCGATTCCGACAATGACCACATGTTGGCTGGGTATTTTATAAATCAACGCATTAAGTTCACCATAGAGGGCATCCTTACTGTTGTTCCGGCTTCCTGCATGGGCACTTACGATCCAGGGTTTACGTCCTCTGCAATACTGCAGTCGTACAATTGCGTTTCTTGACGACGTTGAACCAAATTCCTCCACCTGGTTGTTGTAGTTTTTCCTTACAGCTATAGCACAGCCAAACTTTGTTTACTTTGTTCTCATGAGCATCGCCGCAGTATATGGTGTAATTTCCGATGCTGATGACGGGCCGATCTCTCATGCGTGTTTCCTGCAGTGTACCAAACGGCACACAGAGATACCGCAGAAGCCTAAACAGGGCGGTTTGTTGGAGTTCACTCGATAGAGTTTGGCAGTTCAGCGTAACGAAACGAATAGTTGTTGCCAAAGATTCCATGCTCCCCTCAGGCCCATAAGGCGGCAGATATGCTGCATTTAAAGGCATCACCCCACAAATCTGAGCTGGTACGGATTTCAGGTGGAGTATTCGTATACGCGATTGTAGATTATGGAGAGGGGGGTGATTCTGTCAATTTCTTGCTAACTACCGTAAAAAACGGCCCGGAAGAGCGGCGCGTGCAAAAGGCTGGCGCGATCCAGTCGAACTCCTTGTGGAAAATAGTGTGTCAGAACGCCCGAAGCCGTATCTTCCGGGCCGTTTTTTTTACGGCAATAAGGAAAAAGTGACGGAATCACCTTTTTCTCCATGATCTACTATCCCGTACACGAATACTCCACCTGAAATCCGTACCACCTCAGATTCGTGGAATGATGCTTTTAATCGCTGACATTTTGCGGAAATGAGGTAAGACATACGAAGAATAAGAATAAAAAATCACTAACTCCACAAAATTACCTCGTGCATGGAGTCGATCCGACCTGCATAGAAGAGAATTCGTTCCGTTACTGTGGTCTTGCCAGAGTCAATATGAGCAGAAATACCTTAACAAGGACGAACTCATTCAGAAGGGAATTAAATATGCGCAAGGACAGAAGTCTTAGTGACAAAGTTCACTACGAAAAGGAAACTACAAGAAACTATTCAATTCTGTTGTAGTAAGGAACCTTGTGAACTTGTGAGTCTGACGATTGAAACAGTGAAATTTAGCATTGAAAAGAGGACGTTACTTTGCCCTTTACCATAGGGACTGATTCTTGTTTCTTGAAACAGTTCATATTTATTTAATGGGAAACCCGAAAATGTGTTCTGCTATTCCTCATCACCAAATTCGAATTCGTTTTCGTGAGCCTAGCATCAGTTGTCAGCAGTAACAGATGTGCATGAACTTTCACAGCCTATTCTTACTCCAAACTTGTGGTAGGACTCTCCCCCGGTTACTGATATACGTTAGTTTGAAATGTTCACAAATTGTTTGGCGCAGAGAAATTAGGCTTCGTCTTCTCAGGAAGTATTTATTAGGCTAAAGTAATTCTTGCTAAGGGCCATCGCATCACAAAACTGACGATGTTCTATGGGGTCTCTATGGATAAATTAGGACTCAGGGTGGATTACGAATATAAATGGTGAAGAGTAGATTGTGTATAAGAGGGTCACTTCGCTCAGTTCACCCTAATTGCCCTGAAAAACGCCGTGGGAAACGTTCGTTCCTACAGGATACGTTAGAAAAGTCCACCTTTGTACAGGTTCCCCAGCTCTCTCAACAGCCTATTCATTAGTTTTGCTTGAAGGATGTTGAGCAGTGCTTGACGTTCGACCGTTTCTGGATGTGGCGTGTGCACAATGATGATGTATTTTCACGTACGAAGACGACTAAGAATAAGCGCCGTGCTCCACGTCATTTTTCATGAGGATCAAGCAAAATTGAGCAGTGTCACGCTCACATTCGTAATACACACAACCCGAACTCCATATCTGCCCACAAAAACCGCTACATTATCAGTTTCGTGATACCCTATCTTTGAAAAGGAAGAAGCCATTATATCCAGAATGCAATAATGACAGTTTCAAACATAAAGCGGACTGCTAGAAAAGGCATTCCCCGGAAACATAATGGACCCAACTTCACTTTCCGAAGAAAGGCTTACGTCTGAGGAAATTATACTATCTACTCACCATCTGAAAGTTGACGCCCTGTTTCCCCAATATAGTAAATCTAATCCATAGGTTTTCATAACTGAACAATGTAAATGAGTTTATGAACAGGCTGGTAACTGAACTACAAATAGAAAGCGAAATAAAAGTGCGGAGAAATCGGAACTTAGCTCGGACGATAATTAAAGAAATATGTCGCGAAAGTTCTCGATAGCCACAGCTGTTGCTGGCTGAAGCAGACCTACTGCATTCGGAGGTCAGCGATACAATAACAACGATGAAGTGACATTCAGTCACTGCCGTGCCAGTGCATCCTTACCACCCTATTTTGCAATACATTCCTTTCCTTGTTCGGCATTTAGAATGACTTATTCGACTTAAAGGCAGCATACCAGAATTCTGACGTGGTGAAGGAATCCGCGGGAAAATTTAGTTAATTTGTAGATAGCGGGATCAGGGATGCTTTCGCTCATCTCTCCTTGGTCTTCGTAAGAAACGGCGTGGAAGACGACGTTTTTCAAGACCTTTTCAGTTGCAACGCGCCACTTCTGAGCACACGTCACATCCGAGCGCGATCGGTCGAAGGTCAGTGATGTCTTCTTGCCAGTCTATTCAAGCAGAAACAATGAATAGGCTGCTAAGGAGATGGGATTGTGTGTATGGGCGTTCTAACGTACCTCGTAATAACCAGTGCTTCCCACCCTGTATACAACTTGCACAGCTATATGGCGGAAGTTACTCAAATATTGCAAAACGGACTCGGGTCACTCGGTGTCGATTGGCACTTCAAGAAGGATGTCGTGTCTCGTTTGATCTGTCTATCGACAACGAGACGGATGGAGCAGAGACGAATTGATGGGTTCTGTGCGAGCTCTTGCTGTAGATCGAAAAGGTAGAGCTGTATTCAAAGACGACACGTCTCGACAAAGATGCGGCAACCGTGTCAGGCAATAAAACCAGCCCCCGATTGTGCCAAGTGTAGTGGAATCAAAACGATATGAAGCACGGTGCAGTTGCGTAATCGGCTGCTCAAAGCGGTGTGGTGGAGGGTAGCGGTTAAGACCGAGTGAGGACCACTACTACCACAGTTCATTGCTGCAGTGCGCAATGGTCCCACCTTGACTCCAACCGCTTTCTCTGCCGCGTCGCTTCGAGCGCAGCCGCTTATGCAACTGGGCCATGTTTGATTTCGTTTTGACTCGACTATAAATCAAGCTAGTCTCACAATATACAGAAATGGCACCGATATCCGGTGTCCACACATTAGTCACCGGGCTGCGTGGCGTCCTCATATGGGGAATGGGAAGCTAAACGTGGAACAAAAGCGACCTTGTACCTGCCCTGATCCGGAAATGGATTAGGCGATGGGTTTCCTGCCTCAGCTATTCCAGGGATAACTCATGCAATCCGTGTATCTCACGCGTCATAGCGCTAGACATGGTAATAAGAAAGTCTTTTGACTCAGGAAGACCGTCTAGTATGGCAGGACGACGGACAGGATTGCAAAAGCCATCGAGTTTCTCGGGGAACAAGTTGGAAGAGGCTACCTGGTCGAAACGGGACTTGTCGACTGAGGTGGTGAAAGAGGACCTGAGGACGCTAGGCGTGGATAGGCTGCTCAGGCGAGACGTAAGATTTCGCAGGATATTGAATAGCAACGAATGGATCGATTCTGTGCAAGCTCTCGCAGAAGATCGAGAAGTTTGGGCTGAGCTATGTTCAAAGACGGCACACCTCGGCGAAGATACGGATAATCGCGCCAGGCGATGACATCAGCCCACCGATTAGGTCAAGTTAGTCAGCCAATGCATCAATTCGGTGTATTTGTTCTCAGAGAAGAACCAAGACGAAAACCCGACTAACGAAAAGCTTGTTTGGCCTCTGCGGTATACACGCGCAGACATGATTATTTCTTACCACTGGGCTGTACCTATATTCGAGGGCTTTGTCTAAGAAAAACAATTAATTTTTAGTAGGCAGAGTTATGCTATTTAAAAGGCTAAAAACCGAAATGTGAAATGTGCAGTATCTGTCAAATGTCATTTGATTAAATTATCGACCATTTCGCACTGATGTGACTTAATTCGTTCATCATTTCTTTTCTTCATCTGATTTCGTAAGACTAACTTTGCTCCACACGGATCCCCAGGGAAAAAAACCGTTTTGCAAGTTTTTGAAATGTTCAGTTGAATAGTCCGGTCAAAACAAACTGAAGATTAGTGCAGTTGTTACGCGGCTACGCTCGAAGGGTCGCGGTTGAGCTAGCGATCAAGGTGGAACCTTTCCAAGTTCCAGCTGACTTTGCAGCAAAGCGAAATTAGCGATAGTATCAACTCGACTGTAACTACTTGCTTCACCGTCGAACACAACTGTGCTAGGCTTCATTGTTTTTATCCTCCCAGACAAGTATGGCACCAATTCATCGACCCCGGAGGGATGAATGACTTGGTTTGCAGCAGAACAGTTTACAACTATCGTTCGATCGTGCGAACACCACCCGTTCTTCGCCGTCTTTAGTGACCATTTTTGAAAACTGCAACATAATCGTTCATGATGATGTTTGCAGCTGACGTAGCAGTCCGAGATTTCCTTTTTTGCCCCTAACCTGTCTGTTCAAATTACTAAACGCACAGGTTCGGCCTGTGCTACAGTACCAAAAAAAAATAGGGTGAGAAGATATTTCTCCAATCTTAGCCAATAATTTCTCAAGAATCTACTGTATACAACTTATCATTACATATTTAGAAGATCCAGCAATATGTTGACTCTTCTCGGACGGCGAGTATGTAAACGTCACAGAGCTTCCAACGCTTCAAGAGCTTCGAACTTTTCAAGCACTTTGAACGCCAATATCTTCGCGTCTCATCTCTACCCCTCACGACTGGCACAACTGACCGTTACAATAGCCACTCTTTCTCGATCTCGCCAAAAGTTGTCCCTGCAATTCTACATCGACGTTCAATAGTTCTGGTACATACGGAATATTCAATAGGGTAGAATAATTCAACAAATAAGATAAAGGTGTGACTGGTATATTTTCTACTTCTTCTATGATATTCTAGTATTCACAATACATCATTATTACTTCTCAGTGCAATATCGTACAGTATAGCCCGCGTGACCATCCAAAAAGGGTGTTAAGATGAGCAATTATTCACAACAGTTGTTTCGTTCGTGCGTTTCTCCTGGTGAAAATTCCACGTAACACGCGCACATTTCCACCCATACTCCTCTTGTAACGAATTCCAGTAATTGTCAAACGCTTCTGTGTCGTGTACTACTGCCTATCTAACCATGCGTTTGCTACAAAATTTCACTAAGTACAACATTGACAACTATGCGAGGAAAAAATGGAGGACAACTTGGGTCGAGCGTTATTTTTCAATAACTTTTGGCTTCAATGGTAACTAGTGTTAAGAAATGTTAACACTTGAAAACAAACCTTTGTCTTTCATGTATGTGAAAAACTACGACAAAGCAATTTCGATAATCGGTTATTTTCTTTGAGACAAGAGCCAAGTTTTCCTTTAGCCGTGAGTCAAAGGCGCAACGTCTGCACGAACTCGTTAACCGTAAACATCACTTTATAACCTACTACGCATTTACTCCTCTAAAACAAAGAGAGAACTAGGTTGCCGCGTAGTTTCGTAGTGTTTTTATTTATACAGGAGATTGAAGATGGCGAGACATTGTCGCAAGGGTGCTGTCTATTTTTTCACCAAATACTCTGCATGTTTTACAATCGTCCTCTTTCAAAAATGTCTTGAAACTCTCCTCATCGAACTCCGAAGGTCGACCAGTCGTGACGTGGGAGGTGTCGTCGAAGTTGAACTCACCATTTCTGTACCTTCCACACCAAATAATAGATTATAGAGCAGTAGATCCACATATGGGGCGGGTGTAGTGTAGCGGTTAGAGGTTCCGCTTCCTGCACGATCCAATCGGAGTCTCGGATCAGCCCTAGTGCTCACCAAGTCTTTCATCCCTCTCGGGTCGATAAATTGGAACCAAACTCGTCTTGAATGATAAAAATACTGAATTGACACATCGGCTAGCCACCGCAAGTCATTGTATAGGCCAGTTACACGTTTGTAAACCTCAAACGATTCTGAATTTAAGTGAACGTGGGAGCACATTCCAAGCGGATTGATTAACGCCAGACACACTTTATCCTTTAAATTCACATATGGTCACGATCTGCTTCAGCGGCATTTACTCAGTTAATACTCGACGATGAACTAAGAAAAATAATAGAGTTCTAAAATACTACTCATTTCTAGAGCTGGAAATTCCTTCTGCGTCAGGTGTGAAATCTGAAAAAAGGGTACTTGGTGAAAACGGTAGACTTGTATGGCGGAAATAGCACCCTCCAATAGTGCTGCACAAAAGTGGCAATGAAAATGCTACGGAATTATGTAACAACCTATCAGTCATCAGATGCAAGCGCCAGAATTTCGCTGCGCACTTGCACAAACTCGTATCTAAACTTACACTCGGCTGCGAGAGGCCCCACCCCTTGCATCAATGCTAACGCGCCGCGAAATTAAGAAATGATACACTGAGTAACTGCTTCCTCTGTTGTTTCAGAGGAATAAGCTTAGGGGAAGTTAGAAAATAAATGTGTTTTACGTACTCTTACGTTAAACGAACGAGGAGAATATCACAATAAACCTTGATCCAAGAAAGAAAGGAAGTATGATCTCCGAATTTCAAGCTGAGCAAGGGATGAAATTGGAACTTAGGCTTTTTGATCATTATCATGCAGCTAACGACGATCACTTCAGGTAACTGCACAGTCAAAATATTTTACTATTCCTCTGTCCAGATTTCTTCTCGTTTTTCCATTTGTTCTTGCATTGCTTTCTTTACTTAACGTGTAGTTTCATTTCCCTTTGTTTTTGTTTTTCACTCTTTCTTCTTAACATTACCCACTTTTTTCATTGTATTTACTTCCTAGCATGTAATTATGTCGCTTACTTTGCTCCTAGTTAAGGAATCCTCCACAACGGTTTACCGCCTCATAGTGGCGTGGAGGTGACACTGGGCGTCGAATTGCGATGCACAGCGAAGGTTCGTCCTCCGGCAGAATCTCCCAAGCTGAGAAGGAGTTCGACACATCCGACATTCCGACTTCTCGGAATCGGAAGCCTAGCTAAGAGTAAACCACTGCTAATATTCACCACCGTCTTGGCAAAATGTCGCAAGGTGGCTCCCTGATCCATATAGGTTGGGCGACGACCTGTGGTGAAAGCTAAGCTCGCCGTGGCATGGCTGCTTAGTTTGGGGAAAAGTCTTCTTGCCACTCCAGCATATTCACTGCCTCAGTACCCTGCACACTAGGCCCTGCCCTCTCAGACGTCGGACGGTATGGCGACCGGTGAGAGGCGCTCAAATCTCAGGTTGCTCAGGACGTCATTGATTCTGGACCAAGGCGACACACACACGCACGACTCGCCATGGAGACTGTCTCAGACTGTGTACTTACAACGCGAGAACAGTTTCCACAGACGCTGACCTGCATGCCCTTCTCGGAGCTGCAGAGCGTATCAAATTTCACGTGATTGCTCTGCAGGAGACCAAGTGCAGAAGGAGCGACGTACGACAGATGAATGACGGTACACTACACTCGTCATTCGTGGAGAGAAGATTCGTCGCAAAATGTAGGCGGTGTTGGTTTTGTTGTGTACCGATCTCTCGTCCAGCTTGTCGATTCTCACGAGATCCTGTCACCTCATCTGGCCATTCTTCGCCTCCGCTCTCTGCGCCAAAAATCCATCAGTATCACCAACTGCTACTCATCAACATCAGCAGCTGATGAATCCGAATTGGACGCGTTTTACGAGGAGCTGGAGGAAGTAGTCCGCAACGAGAAGTCCTTCTACAAATTCGTTGTCGGAGACTTCAACGCAAAACTAGGAAAAGCCACAGAAGAGGAATACAGGATTGGAAGATTTGGACTAGGGGACCGGAATGAAAATGGCAATCGTCTCGCTGGGCTGTTGTCCGCCGCTCGCCTCTTTCATGGGAACTCTCTTTTCATGAAAAAAGATCATCGTCGGTGGACATGGGAATCGCCCAATGACGCGACTCGTGCGGAGATCGATCACATACTCCCAACCGGAGGTGGTGTCTACTTGACGTCTCAGTAATACCATCCTTTTGTAGTGGTTCTGATCACCGTCTCCTTCGTGCAAAATACGACTTAGCCACACGATGGAAAAGAAGATCTGCTATCGGCAACGAAGGAGAAAGGAAGTCATCTACGACGATTGCGTACTCCAGGACTCCTTGCCCCAAGGTGACTGGCACATCGAAGAGGACCCAAACGTGGACTACGAGATGCTGCTCAGAGGATTACGAGTCTGTGCTGAACGTGCCTCGAAGCCGCGCACGACAAACTTGGATCGAATTTCGAAGACCACCAAAGAATTGTTGGAAAGAAGGGCTTCGAGGGTTGATCCGAATGCATCGGACATTGAGCGGTTAGTAGCAAACACTAGCTGCAGAAAAGCGTTGCAGGAGGATCTTATGAAATACAGGCAGAAGAAGATTCTGGAAGCAGCACAAAGAAAAACAAGTTTGAAGAAGTGCCGCAGGGATCTCCGCGAATATAATATTCCGCTAGCAACCTTGCTGAGCGAAAACGGGACTCGCACGTCTTCTCGTCGTGAGATGGAAATCATAACGGAGAGGTTCTACTCGAACCTTTTCCGTTCATCAACTCCTATGTCAAGCCCGACCATCCCCACTGGCGAAGCTCCACCATGGATTCTCCCTTCGGAAGTACGAGTCGCTATCAAGAGCATGAAATCTGGCACAGCCCCCGGACCTGATTTTATATCAGCACACTTTCTTCGGTCTGGCGGCCATCCGCTTCATGTAATCTCAGCAGCGCACATGACATCCTACCTTCAGAAAGAAAGGATCCCAGACCAGTGGAAGACCTCACGAACTGTTCTTATTCATAAGAAAGGTGACCGAGAGGACCTTCGGAACTACCGTCCGATATGCTTGCTGAGCGTGTTATACAAAGTATTCACCAAGATCATCCTCACCCGCATATCTAGGACGCTGGATGAAGCCCAGCCTCAAGAACAAGCTGGATTCCGCCAGGGGTTCAGCTGCTTGGACCACATCCAGAAGGTCATAGAGAATACCACCTGCCCCTTGTTCTAACCTTCGTCGACTATGAGAAAGCCTTTGACAGCGTAGAAACGAATGCAATACTGTCAGCGCTGGTCGACCAAGGTGTGGACGCGTCGTATGTGAGGACATTAGCCAATTGCTACGATCGATGCACGACTAGGATACAGCTTTTCCACCGCCCTCTCACCATACCCATCGGAAAGGGGGTACGACAAGGCGATACTATATCGCCGAAGCTGTTCACAGCTGCATTGCAATGGATAATGAAATCACTATCCTGGGAAGAAAGGGGCATACGTGTTGATGGAAGATTTCTTTCAAACCTTCGTTTCGCGGACGACATCGTTCTCTTTTCGAGCAGTACCAATGAAGCAGAAACGATGCTCAACGAATTGAACGAAGTAGGGAAGAGAATAGGACTACGAATAAACAGAAAGAAGACACAGTTCATGAAGAACGCCTACTGCGAGGACGGAGGAGTACAACTTGAAGGCTCCCAAATCGTGGAAACTCCGTCATACGTATACCTTGGACGTTCAATGAACATGGAAAACGACTTGGAGGAAGAACTAAATAGAAGAATGAGAGCATTCGCAGCCGTCAGGGAAGCTACGGACCAACTGACGGACCAAGATCTTCGTGCCCATCTGTTCGACTCGACAGTTCTTCCAGCGCTCTGTTACGCAGCGGAGACGTGGGCAGACACCGCGGCCACGTCTAGAAAGCTACTTACTACCCACAGAGCTCTTGAGAGATGTCTCCCAAAGTTTAACCGGCGCCCACAACACCTAGCCGGTCTTCGTAACTCCGACTTAAGAGGAATGTCCCGTCTTCGCGACCCAGCGGAATATGTGTCGAAAGCAAAGCATAGATGGGCCGGTCACATCATGAGAAGAATCGACGATAGATGGACTAAAAGAGAGCTAGAGTGGATCCCAAGGGACGCTAAACGCCCCCGAGGGAGACCGCCAACGAGATGGGGTGACGTGTTCGCTACACGGATGGACCAGCTGAGAGCTCAGCTGGATACGGCTCAAGGACCTCGTCAACGTCACTCACGAAGCTTGAGAACATCTTGGATGACAATGGCGAGGGAACGAAACGAGTGGAAGAGATGCTGGGGCTCGCACGTCCAGTGAAGACGGGCCATCTAAGTATCTGAGTAAGTAAGTAAGTTAAGGGATGCGTACTGCATGATAATCGGCACTTATATCACGTTAATATATGACAAGAGCATCGAAGCTAAAGGAACGCAATTCGCATAGAGAAAATAGTGGAGGTTTCTCAAATGAAAGTAAAGACTCTTTTCCAGAATCTCTTTCTAATTTGAGAAAGTACTTCTTCTACCAAATATTCTGGGTGATACAGCTCCAACACTGGTACGATATAAGGAAAAAAGTGTAAAAGAAAGCCAGTGGGGTCCACGACAAAACCTAGGTAGCATTTCCAGACTTTACCTGAAGTTTCAACTCGTAAGTATCTCCAAACGACTTTGTTTTGGTGTCTCTGGACTTGCTTTCAAGATTTTTTCTTTGGAAGAGCAGTTTTCTGCTATTATTAAACCAATTTTAGATACAGAAAGTGAAATCAAACTTCTTTCATATTCAAGCCTAGCCCTTTCATATGAAGTAAACGTTTCTTCTGTGCGAGAGTATGAATATTCATATGTTTTCGAATTTTATCAGCTCCCAACCTCAAGCATCTGCTCAAAAATACTTAGAATCGAATCAAAGCTACTACTGATGCAATTCGGCTCTGATGATGCTATTACGTAGAGGGAAGAATCACAGAAAACGGAAGAAATAATGTGGTTTGTTCTCCTATTACTAAAGCTCAAACACTAGTGAGGTTAAAAAAAGGGAGGCACGCTACTGTGTTAATACTTGATAGTGTGGGAAACATGTGAAAACGGCAGTGAACTTAATTATGTTGAAAGAAGTCGGACTGTAAAAATCACATAAAATGAAAAGAAAACTAATCAAGTAAAACAGGGATGTAATAGACGAGAAAGAGAGTGAAAACTCAAATTAAATAAGTGATAGTAATAAGGAGATCAGTGCAAGATCAAATGGAACAACGAGAAGAAAACTGGACAGAGGAAGAGTAAAAGATGTTAACTATGCAGTTAGTTGAAATTATCGTCGTTAGCTGCATGATAAGGATCAAAAAGCCTAAGGTGCAATTTCCCCCCTTACTCGGTATGAAATCCGGAGATCATACTTCCTTTTTTTCTTGGATTAAGGTTCATTGTGATATTCTCGTATGTTTTAAGTTAATAGTGCGCAAAACACCGTAAGGCACTCATTTTCTACCTTCCTCTAAGCTTATTCCTCTGAAACAACAGAAGTACCCTAAAATCCCATAGATAAGAGCGGTTTGTGCCAGAAAATGAAAATTGACGTTTGTATACGTTTTTTTTGGCGTTGTGTGCTCATGATTATCGCAATAATAGCCTACAACTCTACCTTTATTCTTACTGTTTTCTATACTCTTTCTATCCTGTATCACCTGTTATGAAACGTCGTAAATCGTATACAGCAGCTTTCAAGCTAGACGCCATCAATTATCGTGATTTGCATGGAACCTTGGCAGCGGCTAGTCATTTTGAAGTCACTGAAGCAATGATAAGAAAGTGGGTTGTTGATCGACAAAATCTTCAAGAGATGCCAGCAACGAAGAGAGCCCGACGATACAAAAAACCGAAGAAGTTGAAGATGCCATCTACAACTGGGTTGTCAAAAAACGAGAAGAAAATAGAGCTGTCACGGTGAAAGAAATAAGGACCAAAGCGAAGGAATTAGCAGAAGAGCATGGTCACCAAAATTTTAAAGCATCTGCGCATTGGTGCATCCTGTTTATGGCGCGAAAAAAGCTCTCTGTACGAAGAAGAATAAGTGTCGGTCAACCATTACCGTCTGACCATCTACAAAAATGCTCGGATTTTCGAAAGTTCGTTGCAGCTGAAGCCTTAAACGTATCCCCTTTCAATTTGGGAAATATTGATGAAGTACCAGTTCCCTTTGATATCATCTATGAACGGACAGTTGATGTGAAGGGACGAGAGAACATTAAAATTGATTCTACCGGCCATGAGAAATCTAATTTTACTGTTGTATTGGGAGTGACTGCTGCTGGAGAGAAACTTAAACCAATGCTAATTTTTAAGAAGAAGTTAATGTCAAAAGGATAATTTCCTCCAGATGTCATTGTGAAAACAAATGAAAAAGGTTGGATGAATCAGGAATTGATGAAAGAATGGATCGTTGAAGTATGGAACAAAAGAGAAAACGAAGAAGCTGCATTTTTAGTTAGCGAAAGTTTCCAATCCATTTCATCTGATGTTATTCAACATAGCTTTGAAAAAGCATTGTGTGATTTGGAAAATCTCAAAAACGATTTTGCCATGATGAATATAAACGATGATGACGAAGTAGAAATTGGAAAAGTTTAGTGTTATGTTTAGGTATGTTGGAGTCCTTGTTGTTTAATATACAAATAAAATTTTAAAAATATTTTTTCAAAATCATTTTTTACCGGTAAATTAAACCGCTCTTATCTATGGAATTTTACTGATCGAATGGGCTCTTCAAGTTCTACCCAGAGATCAAATTCCGGCATTTCTAGAGAGATTCCGGCAGAAATTCCGTTAAAATCGCTATTTTTCTATATGAATTGTTTATTAAGTGGGCGGTGTTTAGAGTTGAGGGGCGGAGCTTCTTCTAAACTTCTTCTCCGATTTTTATTTATCCATCCATCAAGTTAGAGGGGTGACTGCATTCAATTTCAATTTCATTCCAATTCATTTTTCACCGGTAAATTAAACCGCTCTTGTCTATGGGATTTTAGGGTAGTTACTCGTTGTACCATTTTGAATTTCGCGGTGCGTTAGCATCGGTCCAATTGGCGGAGCCTCCCGCAGCCGGGTGTGAGTTTAGATACGAGTCTGGCACAAGGGCAAAAGTTTGTAACATCAGGTATGTTGCAAGGCGCACTCTCAGCTGGCAGCCACAGGTTGGAAATGAGAAACGTGAGTTACTGTGCAGTATAATCGACGCCTGCCACCGCTACCGATAACGATTCTAGTGAGTATCTCCTTGCATGAGCCCGAGTAGACGTCTTCAGCGACGATTATAATCTTCAAGTAACAACCACTCACCAATATTCCTAATCTTCTCTACGGATTTGACACTATGCGATACGATAGGTCCAGCTTGAGATGCATCGAGACTGCATCCTCGAAGTAGCAATACCTTAATATTAATCATGTCAGAGTTAGACATCATGAAAAGCTATTACAACACCTACAGTTTCTCTGCATAGTGACCTGAGAGTTGACGCAGGCATTCCACTCATCCTATCTGAAATAACATACGGAATAACTTGAACAAAGTGCACAAAGCGTAGAAACGCTGCCACAACACCCCCAAGCGTCGAATTCGCACCTCGCGAAAGTTCGACCAAGATTAGGAGTCGAACATGTGCCCTCTTGTGCATTCTACAGACAATACGCAGATCTTACGGCATGCAATTGGTTTTTTCTTCATTTGAATGCTCCAGTATTTGCCATGCCAGTTTCTTCTTTTTTTTTGTGACTTCTCTGGTTTATATATTAGACTGACTAGCTCTTAGATGTTGGCGTTGTAGTTGCGTACTCACTAGTATTGTTTTTTTTGCAGATGTACATTTTGTCTTCCAATTTATGCCATTACGCTACGGTATTATGAATTCAACGTCTTTCCTCTTTTTTTTTGTTTCCTTTGACATCGTATGCTGTACCCTCTGTCATCCTTTGTTGTCGCATGTATGTAATCATACGAACCATTAGATGCTCTCGACGCCGGTATATACACCATCATATGGGGTTACCGCACGCGGGCGAGCCGCGCTGCGCCTGGTGCGGACGAGTGGTGATGGTGTTGCTGGAGCGCGAGAAGCCTAGTTCGGGAGAGAAAGCTACAGCATTTCGCAAACGTATGCTTTTAACTCTTTTGAGTCGTACTTCGTTATATTGTTATATCCACTTTCAAGTTTTTGTTCCAATTTTGCTATATTTGTGAAGGTAATGTTAACGGCGCTCTGTTTCTTGTCAAAGACGCTGCATATTGTTGAAATGCTCGACTAAGTGACAAATATCTTTCAAATTTGAAGAGCAGGAAAGCATTTCAACAGGAGATAGTTCAGGAGGTGATCATTCGATAGGTCATTATTGGAAGCAGATAGCTGATACAGTCGGGACCCTAAGATCTAAGCGTTAACCTTAAAGCACCTATGACATGTAGGCTAAAGCTATCAAGAAAAGAGGAAGACAGAGCTGGAACTACTACTGCTTTAGCATTACTTTCACACATTAACATTCACATGCAACAGCTTTTATTCACACATTGACTCTGTCTTCACAAGGTAACAATTCTGAGGAAACCTAGATTAAGTGGTGTAGCCTCTGTGAAGGCTGTTGTTTTACTCTTCTAATCTCTATCTTCTTGCTCTATCTTCTATTCTTCTTTTTAGCCTACATAACATGAATCCTCGAAGACCACTGCTTAGGTTTTAGGGTCCCGACCGACTCAGCTATTCACTTCCAGGGATGACTTGTCGGCCGATAAACTATCCCTTTCTCAAATGGAAAAGTGACCCCGTACTTTAGTGACAAATGGCAAAGTCATTCGTGACTTAAGAACGGTTCTTGTCCTATATGAATGTTCTTGAGCTCAAAAGTTCGGTTCAATTAGAACAAATTGATCAACTAATCATGGATCAGTTATGAATGGTTATAACAATAATGGTAATAAAACAGTTTGCGAATTGTTTACGTTTGCAGATGTCGTTAGTCCTTAACGGACATCATCCCCCATATGATGGTATGTATATCGGCATTCGGAAGCTTGATGTGTGCTGTTGCAAATAGCGGAATTCAAAACTGAGAAAAAGAACCGGAAAATTGCCGCCTCAGGAAAGTCAGTATATAACTGTGGGTGCTGGGGTGCAGGATTCAACAGTATGAGTGGGCTGAGGCGAAATAGAAGCACAAAGTATGCTGACGAGTATCCACCACCAACCATCCTGCGTCCCATCTGCAAAGAGACCTTCAAAGTGAGTCACATTAAGGAACCGCAACTTTCATGATGGTTTCGTGCGTAATAATTCGTATGTAATAATTGTAGTTCACATCTTTATTGATTACTCCTTCTGATCCCACCAAACTTATCTATGCAGAGTCACCGTGAGCTCGTAGAGCATGCCCTCAACAGCATGCTGAAGACTCAGACGAATTTGTAGTGGAAGGTTCGATCGGTTTCCAGAATGTACAAGATTATCAGTTTCGAGCGGTATGGCAGTTTTCGTGTAAATTAGTGTATCTCAAGTGATTTTTTTCTTAAGAGTTGGAAGTTAGCATCAGAGGAAGCGGGTATAATAAGTCGCTTCGTAACAAGGACTAAGATTACGGAGCAGGCCAAAGTCACATCCACTGTCACTGCTCGTATCACTGTCCAGCTTCGCGACCTTAAAGAAAGAAATGTGTGTGGCGCACTGCACAGCGTATATGAATGTACGTGTTCTACATTTTTAGTATCAACAGTCAGTGCCTCTGCAAATTAATCGTAGTAGAACCAAACGAATTCTAGGTGACGAAAAGGATTGATGGTGTGACAGTCGAACACTGTCTCACCCATCTCGGATACGAAGCTCGTCCATCTCAGCTGAGACTAGATGAGTGCTGAAAAGTATGTACTCTCGCTGTTAGGGGATGGTCTCACTGTCTGACAAGTATGTAAAAGAAATAAGAATACAAGTATGAGGAGGTCCCCGTACTCACATGTACTTCATTATAACACGAGATATAACGTAAATCAGTCTGCATAACCGTAGAATTTGAAGAGATCGGTGGAAGGGATTTTCATGAATCTCGCTGCAAAGTGTCCCGTGCAGCCAGAGAGACTTCACAACTTTGACACGGTGTCAATTCAGACGCGAGTTGACGCCAACTCAGAATCTGATGGCATTCAGCTCTACAGACCAGCACGAAACGCCAGCGGAGATGGATTCGTGCTCGGTAAATAAAATCTAGAAAAAAATCCATGCAGTTTGGAACATACAAGATACATTTAAAGGATAAAGTCACTGGCGTATCAATCCATTTGGTATGCGCCAACGCGTTTTACTGGAATTCGTAATCGTTGAGGTTTTGGAACGCGTGTTGGCCTATAAAATGACTTGCGGGAGACAGCCGATGATCAAGTCAGTGTTTTTATCCTCTCAGACAAGAGTTGGTACCAATTTATCGACCCCGGAGGGATGGCTTGCACTAGGGCGGTTTCGAACCCTCGACCCTGCAGCTACAACGGACCTCTAACCGACTGCGCCACACCTGTCTCAAGATACATTTAGTCGTCATTAATCCAAGAGAGCGGCTGCGGAAGTATGGAGAAAGATAGCGTTGTGTGTGGCCGACACGTTCAACCAAACGTCCTATGCTGTGAGATTGGCCACCGCAATTGTTGGGGACGAATGTGATAGAGCTTTGCGAGCCGCTTACTTACGTTCTTATAGGTGATATACTACTAGTACATTGAAAGTTGCCACTTTCCCATTCTTCATAATTTTTTAGAATGACTGAGATAGAGGTGGACTTATTGTTTGAGCACGTGAAAAGTACCTTCCTTCGTTTTACACGGACTATTTCATGACGGACGACGCGAACACATTCTGGAACGGCTGTACCAAGGTATTTCCATCATCTTTGAATAAGTGGCTTCCGTCTTTGTGACATGTGCAACAGGCCATGAAGAGGAATGAAAACACGAAACTTATCAGCGTGTGTACTTCGAATCGTTCCTCAGGAAGAAATAGATACCCGCTTTTAACTTCGCTACTGTTTTAGCTTTAGTAACAGGGAAAGAAACGACGTTATGTTCTTCACGTTTCTCTCAGTTTTTCCCATTACTAATAGCAAAGCCGAAGTGCCTGAATAGCCTTGATTTGATTATAATTTTTTTGAGCAGAGCTTTGAAGTTGTTAACTGGTAAAACTTGGAAGCACAAAAGAGATTACACAGACGGAAAACGGAAATTGGACCAAACTTTAGGATTGTTCAGAAAAGTATTCATTGTCGGCAAATTTCGCACGTATACTTCCTATGAAGGAAGTTTGATTTCCCTTTCTGTCTCCAAGTTTGGTTGAATAAAAGCAGAAAACTGCTCTTCCAAAGAAAGAAATCTTGAAAGCAACTCCAAAGATACCAAAAACAGTCGTTTGAAAATATCTACAAGCCGAAACTTCCGAAGTCTGAAAACGCTGTCTAGTGCTGTCATGAACCGCACTGGCTTCCTTCAGGTTTTTTTTTCCATTATCTCGTACCAGGGGGCGGGTGTGGTGTAGCGGTTAGAGGTTCCGCTTACTGCACAATCGATCGGAGATTCGAATCCGCCCTAGTGCTCACCAAGCCTTTCATCCCTCCGGGGTCGATAAATTGGTACCAGACTCGTCTGGGAGGATAAAAACACTGACTTGACACATCGGCTAGCCACCGCAAGTCATTGTATAGGCCAAATACACGTTCGTAAACCTCAAACGATTCTGAATTGAAGTGAACGTGGGGGCACATCCCAAGCGGATTGATTAACTCCAGAAACTTTATCCTTTAACCTTATCCTTTATCTCGTACCAACGTAGGAGCTGTATAATCCAGGATGTTTTGTGGAAAAAGTACCTCTTCCAGTTAGAAAAAAGATACTGGAAAAGAGTACCTTCATTTGAAAAACCACTACTTTTTTCTATGCGAATTGTGTTCCTTTACCTACGATGTTCTTGTCATATATTAACGTGATTTAAGTGGCGATTATTATGCAGTACGCATTCCATAGCTAGGAGCAAAGTAAGCAACACAACTGGGAACATGTTGGGAAGTAACGACAGAATGAAAAAAGGAGAGTAACGTTGAGAAGAAAGAGTGAAAAGCGGAAACAAAAACGAGAATGGATGTAAGAACAGTGAGAAACACGAAAATCTCTGTTCGACTCAGTTCCATCGTGAGGGCACACGTTGTTACTGATATATTCGGTTCACATCTTCGCATGACTCACATTTAAACTTACACTCGGCTGCGGTAAGATCCGCCCCTTGGACCAGTGATAACGTGCCGCGAAATTCAAAGTGTTAGAGCGCGTAACTAATTCCTCCTTTGTTTCAGGGGAATAGGCTTGAAAAAAGCTAGAAAATGATAGTTCATGAACTCTTACCATAAAGCAGATAAGGGGATATCACACTAAGTTGCAGTAAATAAAAGAAAGGAGAATACGATCATGAAGTTCAGAAGTATGGGATGGAAGTGGAGCATGGGAAAAATATAGCTGGGGAGGGGGCGATCAGTGGCGCGCTTATTTACTGACGTTCTAACTTACATTTTTCTCTTAGTAACTTTAGTTAACATGTCATAGGTCCTGTAAGACTAATGCTTAGGCTTTAGGGCCCGAATGATTTGATTATTTACTCTGAGAAATAAGGACGCCGCTGAGTGCCCCCCTCCCAACTACATTTTTCCCGTGGAACACAAGGTTTTTTTTTTGCTGTTAACGGAGATTACGTGAGGTAACGGCAAAAGGGCAACTACATGAGTTTTCATATCATTCTCTTTTCTTTTTCCCTCTCCAGCTTCTTTCTCGTTGTTCCACTCGTTCTTAGATTATTTTTCTTATTTAGTTTGCATTTTCGTTTCCTTTCTTGTCTTTTGCATCATCTCTGTTTTACTCATCTTTTTTTCGTTCTATTTGCTTTTGCAGGCGAACTTCTTCCAAAGTAATTAGGTTTATTGCTGTTTTCACTTGATGCAGTA
The DNA here is from genome assembly GCF_031761385.1 of Necator americanus. NCBI lineage: Eukaryota > Metazoa > Nematoda > Chromadorea > Rhabditida > Ancylostomatidae > Necator > Necator americanus. The sequence goes on from NC_087376.1 coordinate 13,217,603, forward strand.
TCAAAGACGGATATCTTGACGCAGTAGTCTTTTAATCTCGCATTGTTTTAACTTCAGTAACAGAATAGGGAGAAACGGCATTGTGTTTTTCAATTCTTTTTTATTTCAACTTCATTTGTTTCAAGTTTTTCGTTTTTCTATGCCCATTATTTAGCAGCGCTCCACAGCGCCGCTTTAAACGCAACTGCTTACGCAGCTGCACCGTGCTTCATGTCGTTCTGACTCTACTCTATGTGAGTACATAAGAATATGTCCAAAGATAAAGGAACCAGTGGGAACCAATGCCCTTAAGGAAAGCTGCTCGAAAAATTTAGAATCAAGTCGAAACCATTGTAGCACTTCGGCTACGGCGATGCCATTAAATAGTAGGGAAAATGGCACAGAAAAATGAAGAACACAATGTCGTTTTCCTTATCCTGTTACTGAAGATAAAACAACAGCGAGGTTAAAAGCAGGTGTTAGGCTACCTCGTTAAGATGTATATACCAAGTATTATATATATATACATATATATATATATATATATATATATGCATATATATGCATATATATGTATATATATATATATATATATATATACCAGCCTGAACGTCCGGCTAAATCCGGACTTGAGGCTTATTTTGGTGTTCGCTTCGTTCGCCTTCACCGATCAGTAAGAAATAACAATAGCGACATTTTTTTGGAAAATTAGAATTGCTTCTTTTCAATCAACGCTTTCTTCAATTTTTTTTGCCCGAAAATTTAAGCACAGATGAATGATTTTATGGTTTTTCTCTAAACTCTTATTTCTATATTTGGAGAGCAATCCAACTTAATTTTACATCTATGTTTCTTTCAAACCTCTACAATTTGGAAGCATTATTCGAAGTATGAGTTTCCTTCGCTCTCAACTATTAGCAAAGAATGATGGGCTAACATGGAATGACGTGAATATCGCTATCGCAGTGATAAAAATAACGTTCTACGTCAGATCGCGTAAATTGTTGGCTATGTATTGTATTTAAGCAGCCGTTCAAACGTTGTTTTCTGGTCTTTTTGAAGAAAGGATGTTAGCAGCATCAGGAGGCATGCTGATAAATAGATATGCGAAAGAACCAAAGAAACCCATTCTACTGCGTTGGGGCTCCCGCGCACCATTCCGACGGAGAGGAACCCGTCTCTTGCCACTCTATAGCTTTCTGCCACCGGCGCATTATTTCAACCCCGTGGGACCCGTCCCACCCCATTTTACAGCTTTCTGGCTTCGCACACGAGTTCGACGTCGTAGTATCCGTGTCATCCAATTTTACCGCGTTGAGGCTCCAGCGTACCAAACCGACGCCACAGTATTCGTCTCCTCTTTTTGGAATTTCTTGACCGATACACACAGACGCACACACGTGACCGAATAAGCCCGTTACTATGTAGCATGATAGTTTGCAAATCTAGAAGTATACATTCACATAAAAGTCTATTTACTCTCACTAACATATGAGAGAAACTAACGTGCCTTATCAAAGCCAACATACATAGTTACATAGCTTTAGACAATGATGAAAAGGTAGAGTGCTCGCCTATCAGGTGCATGGCGATGGTGCGGCACCTCACAGCTGTAGAGTTTTGCAGCATTATGGAGTATTTGTATGGAGCATTTGTGAAACAGAGATGATGTAGAAGGCAAGAAAGGAAATGAAAATGCAAATTAAATAAGAAAATCAATTTAAGAACGAGTGGAACAGCGAGAAGGAAGTTGGAGAGGAGCAAGAAAAGATATCAGAGCTCACGCATTTAGATAAGGATCAAGAAACCTCTGTTCCACTTCCATCCCATACTTCTAAATTCGATGGTCGTACTCCCCTTTCTTTGTTGTACTACAACGTCCTGTGATATCTCCTTATCTGTTTTATGGTAAAAGTTCATGAAGCACCGCATAGCATCCATTTTCTAGCTTTCTCCGAGCCTATTTTTCTGAAACAAGGAGGGATTAGTTACCCGCTGCAGCACATTGAATTTCGCGACGCATTACCATTGGTCCGAAGGGCGAGCCTCCCACAGCCGTTTGTAAGTTTAGATACGAGTCATGTAATATACTTCTCTTGGTGCTAAAGTAGTAGTGTGGGTCTCTACCATGCTGCACCTGCTTTGTACTTCGGCTTAGCAAAAAAAAACTTTCATGGCGCAGAAGGATTGTAGTTCGCGCAAAAAGCGTTCGTAGTGCATAGAAACTGCTCTCGTTGTTGGACCGTTTCATTCGAATAATGGCTGCTGCTACCACCTTGCTGGGTTTTCATGATTTCGCTGTGGTTACTACGTGGCAGGAGTTTGGATCGAATTCCACAGAAAGTACGTGTCTTAATGCGGAGTTCTAATAAGAGAACGAGAGATTTGTCTAGATATCACCTTCAGAAAGTTTAGAAAACCAATCATTTTAAATGCAATTAGCTACCTAAAAGTCTTGTTGTCGAACCCATCAAATCTAAGCACTACAAATTTGTGTGTTACTACTTTATATGAAAGAAATGAAACTAACCAGAGGTGACTTCGTATTGAGTACTAAAAGACCATAGGAGGCAATCTTCATTTCCTTCATTACTTGTACAGTGCTTCGGCAGTCTTCCGTTACAGCCAATTCAATATATTGAAGATCCGCAGTTGTACGGAAACGTAGCGTCAAAGCGTCGGAAACGTGTCGGAAATGTTAGGAACGGATGACAAACGGAATGACAAACGAGATGTTCAGAAGCTAACAGAAGTGTAAGAGCACTAAGTAAAAGAAGAAGCATAGTCGCAATGAAAAGCAAGTACAGTGGCTCAGGTTGATAAGTGTAGTGCACGTAAGAAGCTTTATGCGTGATCATTCCTCATCGATCGCGTATTTATGCGCGATTACAAAGATTTCGATAAGGACGTCTGTTAATTGGCTATTACGTATTCTGTTGGAATAACACTGATACGAAAACGAAAAGGTGATCTGATGGCTCCATGCGATGTCTCGCTGGTTTTGCTGTGACGGTCAGGGATCAATCCCTGCCAAAAGTCCTATCTTTACATTTAGCATAGAAGGATTTAAAGAGCACAATTCTCATCCGACAGCAACGAATTTCTTACTTTCACTTGAAAAAGCTATTTTGATTCTGCTACTGAGTGAAAAAAGGCATCTATAGGCGCTATTAGGGTTAAAATTAGTACAAAGCAGGCTCCACGAGTTTCCGAATATCGACGCTCAAAGTTTCGAGTTTTTCTCAACTAGCTTTTGAGAGAACCAGAACACCTACAGAGACCAAAATTTGCAGCTAAGGGTTTTCCTTGATGCTCTATCCAAATATGGGATCGAATTTTTCAACGGCGCTACCGTAATCTTGCAATGGGAAAAAGTGCGAAATCTCAGATTTTCGGCAACGCGACAAAAACTGTATGACTTCAAACAAATTCCAACAACTCAGCTCCTAGTTTATAAGGATGAATTCGGTTCGAAGTGTAAGTATGATATAAGTATAGTAGTATAGTATAAGCAGTTTTGAAGTATGGTTATAGAGGAAGATTTTTCCTATTATAATTCATTTTCGCTTTCTTTCTGATAGTTTTACTTCTCTGGAAAGTTGGTTGGGAAAAATGCTAAATTTCTCAACTTTTTCTCAACTACCTTTCAAAAAAAAACCAGAAGGTACCTGAAAAAGAAATTTCAACCATTTTATGTTTTCTATAGAACTCAGCCACCTTTGTCTTCCTCCGTCTCTTTTTCTCTCCGTTATTCATGTTTATTTTTTAGCTAACAAAATCAGGCCTGTCCAGCAGTAATTTCCAATTAAGGCCTGGTTTTAATCGCTAAAGTAACCTCTAAGTAACACCTATATGCAGCGAACACTGCTCTAAATACAATTTCAAAAAAACTGCCGGTGAAATGTTCTTCTCAGTGATTTTTTTCGGTTTTGCAAAAATCAGCATTTCGGCGAAGATCGAACTATTCATCATCTGTAATCACTCTCAATGAGTGAAATTGTGTGTAAGAAATAAAAAATAATGAGAAAATGCTTTTAGAATGTGATCTGCGTCGGTATTAGTTTTTTTTTTCATTTTGCAAAAATGGAAGAATTTCGGCGGTGATCGAACTCTCAACCGTTCAGTTCCATTGTCGATGAGTAAAATTGTTTGCAAATAATAGGACTTAGTGTGAAAATTGTTTTAAAATGTGTCCTCCGTCATTTCCAGCTGTTTTTTTCCGTTTTGCCAAAATAATGGTCCCGCCAGGGATCGAACTTTTGATCATCTCTTTATCAATGTCAAACAGTACTATTGTGTTGCCGAATTCACAATGAGAGCTTACTCAACTTTTCGAATTATATGTCTGCATATGTATTGACACAGTTCTAATCCTTGCAGTAGCGTCTGTAACGTCTACCTCGTACTAATCCGAGCAAATATACCTGGAGGATATTTTTGGTGAGTAGCCAATGTGATATGGGATACGGCCTACCGGTAGCATCTTCGATAACCTGACTACCTAGTAATTAGTCTTTCTTTGTTGTCTTGACACGCCTTTTAATCTTCTAGCCTGATGATAATCATTTATTGGATCTATTTATACACTAATTGCAATATTTACAGATGTATCACGATATTTCCGACCTATATTCCGAGGAGAGTTTTATACGTTTTAATGAGATTAACTCCGAACCAGGACCTTCAACCGATTGGCTGGCAAAGAAGAAAAAGTTGAGAGATGCATGGCTCACTTCTCCACCTACGACGACGACAGTGGAAGCTGCACTCTCAGATCAGTCCTATACACTGCTTATCGTAGTACTCGGATCTTCCGTTTTGAATATGCTCCTCGCGCTACTGGTAAGGGTTTTTTTCCTTGCGAACACTTTTTCCAGTATGTTTGTGAGCTTTTTGAAATACAATGTTCTCTGCAATCAACATTATTCTTTGCTCAGACTTGCGCTGTGAGACGAAGACGGCAAAGGAATCGTAACCGTGAACAACATGTGGAGCTTAATGAGCAGTCTGTCCGTTTGAAGTCCTTGCTGCTCTAAATAGAAGATTAAAGCATTTATTAGATTTATTAGATATATAAAGTCCAATAAACATCTTACTGTGTTTTCTTTTCACTGCATTGTTCCACATCTCCATACGAGCGACCTGGAACATATTACATTATTACAAAAATTCTACAGAAAATCAAAAACAATATTCTAACCGTGTCTAGATCAGTGCATCGAGAGATTGAATGCTTTTCTACCTTGATTATTATTCTCAATCTTCCATATGGCACACGTCACGCGGCATCTTGAACATATAATTAACATCACCATATAATTTTTAGTTATTATTTATTCTATTAATATTGCTATATTACAATATTAATTTTGTTCTACTTATAGCACTACTTTTTTAAAGTAATTTGTTATTTACTATATCACATTATTTTATTTACTAGGTGTTTATTTGTTTTTTCTAATTCTTTTTATTATACTCAATTTTTGATTGCTATGTGGGCAACTATAATAGTAGGAACGAGATGAGGGGGTCGTTTTTGGGAGGGTCGTCAAGGGGGGTCGTTTTTAGGAGGGGTTTTCCCAACTACACGCTTGACCCTGCCCTGGTGCCGAAAAACGCATTGCTGACAAAGCTACATCACGTCCATGGCGAACGAAACTGATCTGCGCGAGTCTCAGATCGTGGGGGTAAGAGCGACCGCGTCCGGCCCCCTTTCGAACACTGCCTGAAAGCGGAACACGCGGTTCGTTCGGCGAACAAGGGTTAAAACGAGCTCATAGATGGGTTCCTGTAAAGTATCGGACAACGTTAACACAAATTTAGCTGTCCTGAAGAAATACGCCGAGTTATTCTCTATAGACCTTGTCCGTGGGACCCGCGAGTGGATGGTACGTGGATAATCGAATGCGCGACGGGTTGGGTTCACTTCTTGAGTCCAGACGAAATCCTTTATTGAAATCAGGGATTCGTCGTATCCTCTGTACGAACTGGCGACGTTGAAGGCATGCTGGTCCAGTATCATGCAAGTCACGACGATAGGGCCCTATGGTGGCCTTATGATCAATTATGGGCAGTATGGCAACGGCATAATGACTGCTCGCCACAGTCTCCTCTATCGCCCGACGTTGGTGTCCGTATATGCGCTCTCAAGCTCCTCCTGAATAACGCGGGCGGATCGCTGTCGAAATGCGATTGTGTCTTCCAGATCCTGGAGTACAATGAGTGGGACTGTTGGAATTATCCCGCCGCCCAGCATCGGTACTAATGGAAAACAGTGCGTGGTTGAAGCTTAACTTGAGATTGGCACCTAGGGGATTGTGTACGCAAGTTTCGATCGGCATGCGAAGGTTTATCTGAAAAGAAGGGCTGCGAAGGGCACGTACTGAACGTGGGTACGTGAGGTGATGAACTTTCGCCATGGCTGCAAATAATGTTTCAGATAATGATGGGAACCAGGCGGTGTTTCGCTCGGTATCGCACTGGTCGGGGCTTCGTCGAGTCGTAGACTGCTTTCGTTACACTCACGATGCTTCACGATACTGCACCACGATCCCTGCCACGGTGGCTATGAGGAGATGAATGCCTTCCGGGGACGGCTTCGGTTGGTCGTCAAATGTTAGTAGGTCCTCTGAAGGGATAGTGTCATTCTGGCTGCATGACGTGGGCGGCCACAGCTTGGGTGAGCCTGGCCGCGGCGACCAAAAGAAGTCCAGTGAGGATGGAAAACCGTTACGGAAAGTTCGTTTTGCTCTCTTCGCGGAGGAGAGGTATAGTTAGAATAGGAAGACATAACTTTGAGGTGGCGGAGTTTCGCTGCATCGTCGCGATATGCAGGAAACGAACTGATCTGAGTGTCTGCCAGATTCTTGCAGGAAGGCAGTAGTTGAGGGGATGTGTCCATGTCTCCCATCATCTATTGGGGAGAACACGACCAAGATGGGTGACCAAGGTTGATCTCGCCGGTGAGAAGCTGTAGTGGAATGGAACTCGGTCAGATCCCAGCTAAGAGCAGAGCAGTACTGGATATCGGCCGCATAAGAGAGGAACTACAAGATAAAGAACTTGATCGAAGCATCTGCGAATCCCGGCGAAGCAAGGAGCTGATCTCAGTGTCAGGCGGACCCGACTATAAGACGAAGAGGCGCTGGACCCCATCGCGGGGTCCACCCGTCGGGGTCGCCTAGCCAAGGCGGAGCGCCGTGAGAGTGCGACATGATAGCGATACAGAAAACTAACGTAGTTGCCGGGTTTACTTAAGCTATAATAACAACATAACGCAATTATTGTACAAGATGCAACAAAAACCATAAACACAGACATAACACGAACAGGTACCAGACAAAATTTAGAATTGTGTTGGAAAATGCATCATCAAGGAAGGGCAGACGAGGAGAACAGGAAGTAAAAAAGGAACGGAGGGCTGTCACATCTTTGAAGTCGAGCATACAGGTAAATCGAACTTCGTTGAAACCCGAAACGAGTGCTGTAAGCATGAGTAACTGTTTCTGAGGAATGTTGGGCTTCTACACTAACTCATGTCCGGCTGTAAGCATCCCGCTCATCGGCCTGAGCAGATGCAAGCGCTTAACTCTCTTCGACGGGGAGCCACGCGGAAAAGAATACTGGATCAGACAAGGTGTGAGAGTTCTTAACCTGGTAAAATGCTCCAGTAACATCAGCTTCAATTTCACCTCCAAGGTTAGATTTGCCCAAATTCTATGGCAGAGAAGCAGAGCTTTCTGAATTTTTGCCGGTTTATGAGACACTCGTGCACAACAACACCAGTCTGAGAGATATTTAGAAGATGTTGTTGGTGAATTTTGGTCTCCGAGGAAAATAGGAGCGAGCTATTAAAGACATTTACCTTGTACCAGAAAACTACGCGTTGATGATACCAAGTCCAAATAAAAAATAGTACGACAACTAAGTGATCTACAACCACCTGATAGGAGCGCTACGTACAACGAGATCGTGTATGATAAAATCTCTATGCTACTGAATCAAATGATCTGTACCAGTGAAGATACCTGCGCAACAAAAAATGCCATATGGATTGAGACGATTCTTAACAAATTTCCACAGCATATTATCGCGCACGTATTCATAAGAACACTAGAAAGGGAAGACCAGACCGTCGTACAAATCATGATAGAGGCAGAAATTGCAAAATCCTGCATTCGGTCTCGAATACGACAACATGTCAGAAAGACTACGAGAAACGGTGAGAAATTCAACAAAAGGAGCCAACAAAAATATGCGACATGCGGCCAAAGTGGTCGCTACCCTTAGCAGTGCCAATCACCAATCCACGTCTCAAAAGACCCATTTTATGGATTATACAATATTTGGGCCAACGACTTATTGATGTGGCTCAATGGATTTTCAGGATAGCGAGAACAGTGCCATCTTCACTTACAGCGTGACCGCAGTACCCGAGTCAGAAATTTTGATTTTCTCTGGTTTTTGGTTTTTTGATTTTTTTTCTCAATGACTTTTCAAGCTACAAAGCATGCTAATCTCATCAGATGAAAATTCGGAATGCAAAGAAATATTTTAAAGAAGTTTCGTTCGAGAACGGATACGTCACAGACTCGCATTTAAACTTACACGGGGCTGCCGGAGGCTCCACCCTTTGGACCAATGGTAACGCGCCACGAAATTCAAAATGGTGCACCGAGTAACTACTTCCTCTGTTGTTTCAGAGGAATAAGCTTAGAGAAAGATAGAAAATGAGTGCTTTACGGTGTCTTACGCACTCTTACCTTAAAACAAATGGGGAGAATATCACAATGAACCTTAATCCAAGAAAAAAAGAAAGTATGATCCCCGAATTTCAAGTCGAATGAGCGATGAAATTGGAACTTAGACTTATTGATCCTTATCATGCAGCTAATGACGATTGCTTCAAGTAACTGCATTGCTACATCTTTTACTCTTTCTCTATCCAGTTTTCTTCTCGTTTTTCCATTTGCTCCTGCATTGCCTTTCTTATTTAATGTGTACTTCATTTCCCTTTGTTTGTTTGTTTTTGTTTCTGTTTCTCACTCTTTCTTCTTAACGTTACTCTCCTTTTTCATTCTGTCTTTACTTCCTAGCATGTAATTGTGTTGCTTACTTGCTTACTCCTAGTTAAAGGCATCACCCCACAATCTGAGGTGGTACGGATTTCAGGTGGAGTATTCTTATACGGGATAGTAGATTATGGAGAGGGTGATTCTATCCATTTCTTCTTAATTGTCGTAAAAACGGCCCGAAGATGCGGCGCGTGCAGAAGGCTGGCGCGCTCCAATCGAACTGTCTAGCACGAGAGGCGGAGCAGTCTCGCGGGGAGTACCGCTAGCCACTGCCCGATACCTGCGACTTCACGGTAGCGAGGGGTGAATCACTCGCTACTACCAGTAAGCGTCGCGCAGTGGAAGCAGCTCTCGACCCACGCAAGGAGAAAGCCTTACCTCTGATAAATGATCTGGGCTTCGCCCCCGTCGGGAGCATCCTCGAGAGGCTCAGGCTAGTGATGCAGTCCTTGCTGTCGTCGTCCCAAGCGTCCTTGGTCGGTCCTCGGTCTGCAGGTATCCGGTGGCTATGGTTCTCCACGTGTGCTCCAGGCATAGGCTCTTATGAGCCCAGCCGCGAGACTGCTCCGCCTTTCGTGCTGGATAGCTCCGCCCCTAAAGGGAATATTACAGTATCGATCAACTTGCGATAGAGTGCATTATCCACATCACTTACAGTACTCCCTGTAGAAAATAGCGCGCTGGGACGCTCGAAGTGTCTTCAGGACCGTTTTTTTTAGGAAGGAATAGACGGAATCACCCTTCTCTCTATAATCTACGACTCCGTATAGGCACAACCCACCTGAAACACGCTTAACACGCTTAACATATATATATATATATATATATATATATATATATATATATCGGCGACTAACTAGAGTACAACTTGAGTCCAAATCTTTACTCGTACAAGAAGGTAGAAATCATAACTATTAAAAATGAGTGCTATTTGGAGCAGAGACATTGCCCAACATCTTAAAACGTATTCCTCCTACATTTTTAGATTTTAAAAACACGCTGCTTCCAGAAGAGATCCTTTCTAACTTATACGTTGATAACATTCTTATCGCAAATAACCAGAATGAAGGTATCGCAAAATGAAGGGAAAGCAAAGAGCTCTTTTCCGGAATAGGAATGAATCTGCGTGAGTACGTTTCAAATAGCACTATTGTCAATAAGTGCACTCAAGAAGAAGACTGCACTCAAGTCGGCATTATCAAGCTTCTGGGGATGAAATACTACACAGAAGCGGACTGCTTTCACCACGACGTCATCTTCAATAAGAAAACGGTTATGAGAGAAAGAGAATTTTTAAGACAACTCAATCCTATTTACGATTTCATTGGCATTGCAAATCCTTCAACGACTAAGAGAGAGGGGAGACTAAAACAGAGAGACAGACTGGGAAGAACCAACAGCAGAACGTCTTGCTAAGGAATAGAAAAATACATGTCAAGAACTTCACAACGTGTCTCCTTCGTTACCACGCTATGTAGGAACCACTAACGACTTCTACAAGGAAAAGCTATGGGAAACACTAAGGGTGTTCGCAGATGTAAGCTAAAATGCATTAGCTACTTGTGCGTTAACTCGTCAGGAGGAAACACGAAAGGTGCCACCGTCAATCAGTGGCAAAATTCGCCTAGCACCAAAAATGGCGAAGCATACAATACTTACTTGGCTTAGATACTTAGATGGCCCGTCTTCACTGGATGTGCGGGCCCCAGCATCTCTTCCACTCGTTTCGTTCCCTCGCCATTGCCATCCAAGATGTTCTCAAGTTTCATGAGTGATGTTGACGAGGTCCTTGAACCGTGTCCAGCTGAGATCTCAGCTGGTCCATCCGTGTAGCGAACAGGTCACCCCATCTCGTTGGCGGTCTCCTTCGAGGGCGTTTCGCATCTCTTGGGATCCACTCTAACGTTCTTTGGTCCATCCGCAGCAGATTCTTATCATAATGTGACCGGCCCATCTATGTTTTGCTTTCGATACATATTCCGCTGGGTCGCGAAGATGGGACATTCCTCTTAAGGCGGAGCTGCGAAGACCGGCTCGGTGTTGTGTGCGCCGGTTAAACTTCAGAAGACATCTCTCAAGGGCTCTGTGGGTAGTAAGTAGCTTCCTAGACGTGGCAGCAGTGTCTGCCCACTTCTCCGCTGCGTAACAGAGTGCTGAAAGTCTAAAGCGCTCTGTTACGCAGCGGAGACGAGAGCGTGAAAGTTGAAAGAACTGTCGACTCGAACTCGATGGGCACGAAGATTCTGGTTCGTGGCATCCCTGACAGCTGCGAATGCTGCTGATGCTGCTCTCATTCTTCTATTCAGTTCTTCCTTCAAGTCGTTTTCCATGTTCATAGAACGTCCGAGGTATACGTATGACGAAGTCTCCACGATTTGGGAGCCTTCAAGTTGTACTCCTCCGTCTTCGCAGTAGGCTAGGCGAGAGCAAAAGAACGATGTCGTCCACAAAACGAAGGTTGGGGAGGAATCTTCCATCAACATACATGCCCCTTTCTTTTCAAGAAAGTGATTTCATTATCCAATGTAATGCAGCCGTGAACAGCTTCGGCGATATAGTATCGCCTTGTCGTACCCCCTTTCCAATGGGTATGGTGAGGGAGCGGTGGAAAAGCTGTATCTTAGTGGTACATATTCGTAGCAATTGGCTAATGTCCTCACGTCGACGCGTCCACACCTTGATCGACCAGCGCTGATAGTATTGCATTCGTTTCTACTCTGTCAAAGGCTTTCTCATAGTCGACAAAGGTTAGAACTAAAGGAAGGTGGTATTCCCGGCAAAACTCTATGATCCTCGAACGGTTTGGATGTGGTCCGAGCAGCTGAACCCCTGACGGAATCCAGCTTGTTTTTGAGGCTGGCCTTCATCCAGCGTCCTGGATATGCGCGTGAGAATGATCTTGGTGAAGACTTTGTATAACACGCTCAGAATTACAAAAGGATGGTACTACTGAGGCTTCAAGTAGACACCACCTCCGATTGGTGAGTATGTAGTCGATCTCCGCACGAGTCGCGCCATTGGGCGATTCCCATGTCTACCGACGATGATCTTTCTTCATAAGAAGAGAGTTCCCGTTGAGAGAGGCTAGAAAATAGCCCAGAGAGACGACTGCCGTATTCATTCCGGCCATCCAGTCGAAATCTTCCAATCCTGTATTCCTCTTCCTAGTTTTGCGTTGAAGCCTCCGACAACGAATTTGTAGAACGACTTCTCGTTGCGGATTACTTCCTCCACCTCCTCGTAAAACGCGTCCAATTCGGATTCATCAGCTGCTGATGTTGGTGAGTAGCAGTTGATGACATTGATGGGTTTTTGGCGCAGAAGGCGGAAGCGAAGAATGGCCAGACGAGGTGACAGGATCTTGTGAGAATCGACAAAATGGACGACAGATGGGTACACAACAAAACCAACACTGCCTACATTTCGCGACGGAACTTTCTCTCCACGAATGACGAGTATACCTTCGTTCATCTGTCGTACGTCGCTCCTTCTGCACTTGGTCTCCTGCAGAGCAATCACGAGAAATTTGATACGTTCTGCACCTCCGAGAAGGACATGCAGGTCAGCGTCTGTGGAAACTGTTCTCGCGTTGTAAGTACACAGTCTGAGACAGTCTCCATGGCGAGTCGTGCGTGTGTCGCCTTGGTCCAGAATCGCTTCTGAACGCAGTTCTGCCCAACCTTCTCGAATTTCAACAAAGGGCTGCAGATAAATCAATCCATTCGTCGCTGTTCCATATCATGCGAAACCTTACTTCTTGCCAGAATTGCTTATCCAACCTAGTGTCCTGAGGTCCTCTTTCACCACCTCACTCCGAACTTTCTTCTTCCGTCAGGTAGCCTTTTTCAACTTGAACCCGTCAAACTTCTCAGAACACAATGAAGAAGGCGGTCTGCTGTTCTCCTCCAAGACGTGACCAAGGAAGCGAAGACCTGTTTTTGTGTTCATGTCCATGGCGGTGCAAGATGTTGAAATCTTCCACGTATCATCCACCAGTATCTTGAATCACCTTGACTCCCGTTGATCTTCGAACTGGTCGAGCGGGCGCCAGTAATTCTTCCATTGGTCCCGATCGCGTGCCAGAGTCGCCCAGTGGTTCTTCCTTTCGCGTGGGACATAATTTTCTTTGAAGGACTTCGTGAAGAAATCTGACCATCGGGTCGGCGGTTTTCCTGCGGTGCGTTTGATGTCGCATGGTATCCAGTCGCTTACGGCTCTGGTCCAACGATTGTTGTTAAAGCGCATCACTTGTCCGGCCCACCTTATTTTACTCTCCTTGGCATACGCAGCGTCACCTTTAATCTTCGATCGCTCGCGTATGAGAAAACATTGAATCCCGTCCCACACGTGCGTGAAACGGGATACTCCTAGCATCACTCTCTCAACTGCGCGTTCAATGACGTTCACCGCGTTTTGTTCCTGCTTGCGAAATGCCCAGGTTTCCGAAGTATAGGTCAAAGCAGGAAGTACGGTGGTGTTGAAGAGGTGAACACGGAGCCGGGTGTTCTTGATCCTCTTCACCACATCGTCGATGCTCTTGAATGCTCCCCAAGCCGCTCGTTTCCTTCTGCCCAGCTCGGAGGTCAGGTCGTTCATCATGTTCAATTCCCGACCTAGATATAAATGTCTTCCCATTCCAATACTCGCATCGCGTTCTCGAGAGTGGCAGTGAATATTTTGGGTGAAATTGTGTTACCGTCACGAACCCCTCTCTTCACGTCGATTATGACATCATCGTAGAATGGGGAAATTTTGGTCGCGATGTTGCTATACAGCTCACGAAGTATCTTTATGTATGGAGTAGGGACGCCTTGGTTGTCCAAGGCCTGCATGACCGCTTCGGTCTCAACTGTATCAAAAGCTTTCTTTAAATCGACGAAAGTGAGACACAGCAGCATCTTGTACTCTCGCGATACTTCTATGACTTTTGAAACTGTGGGTATGTGGTCAATCGTACTGAGCTCTTTTCGGAACCCTGCTTGGTCGCATGGCTGTCCTTCGTCTAATTCTCTTTCTTTCCTGTTTGGGATTACTCTTGCGAAGAGCTTGTAGATGATACACAGTAAGCAGATTGGACGATAGTTGCCGATGTCTTGGGGGTCGTCCTTCTCATCCAACAATCTTGCTGGTTTTCCATTGCTCAGGAACCTTGCATCCCGACAGATAAGGAGTGAAGAGCACGACCACTGTGTTGATGAGGACTGGCGATAGGTACTTCAGATGTTAAGGCTTGATTCTGTCGAGGCCGGGTGGAATACCATTCTTCACCGACATGATGGTATGTCGGACTTCGGAAGGGAGGACCTTTGGAATGACATGTCCATCTTCCCTCAGATGGTGAGGAGGCAAGTGGACGTGGCCGTCGAAAAGATCGGAGTAGAAGTCGTATATGATTTTCTCTATTCTCCCTCTCGATGCTATGGCTGTTCCATTTGGATTCCGGAGAGCAATTATCTTCGTCTTTCGATTGGCGTATTCTCGACAAGCGCAGCGAATGCTCTGTCCCGCCTCTGCAGCTTCATTCAACACTTCTGCTCCTCTCTCTTTGAAGTATTCCTTTATCGCCTCTCTGCAAAGCCTTGCGAGCTCGGACGTGAGTTCTTGGTTACCTGCAGCTCGTGGAGCTCCACGCTGACGTATCACCTCAAGATCTTCAAGAGACCTCGTACAGTCGTGAAGACGTTCTACAAGCCGTTCATATTCGTCGTCGATGTTGTCCATGACGGTATCTTCCCAAAAGCCGATTGGCGAAGCGAAGAGCTCCCAATTGATGATACTTCTGGTAGTTCGCTTAGTGAAATTCGCAGCTTTTTCTCCTCTCCGTGTGAAAGAAAGTCTTCCTCGAAGAAGGCGATGATCCGATCCCGTTTGGTACAACAGCGACATCCTTCAGGTAAAACCTTCTACGGACGATGATGTGGTCAAGTTCATTATGATACCCTCCATCGGTTGACTCCTACGTCCAGCGTAGAGAGGAGGGCTTTTGGAATTGCGAGTTCCCATGGATGGTCTTAGTCGTCATAATGAACTCGGAGAGCTTCTCCCCCTGGTCATTCCATTGTAGGCCGTGGGTCCCGATGTGAAGTTCCTCCGACGTTCTTCTGGGGTCAATTTTGGCGTTGAAATCACTTATTATGACCTTGTAGAAGGTATGGTCTTCTTTGTAGAAATTCTCCAGGTCCATATAGTAAGCTTCGACTTCTTGTTCGTAGCTTGATGTTGCAGCGTAAGCGACGAAGATAGTCAAATCTGGTGTTGGGCCACATCTTCTTATCCGCAGACGTCCGATTCAGGTTTTAAGTTGTTCGAAAAAGTCGATCTTTACTGCCATTGAAGGCCGTCGTTGACGAGGACACCAACTCCATCTCTGCTGTCACATGTTCCTAAGAACAGTTCTTCTCCAGGGAGGGAGTCCATCCCTGAATCCACCTGCGTCTCAGAGCAGGTACAAGGTCGCTTTTGGTCTGCAATTAGCCCCTATGCGCCAGCTGGGGACGCGCCACGTAGCCTCTCGGCTAACCGGCTGTGTTTCCTCTAATGAGGGAGATCCGTGGTAACTACATATGCCTACGCATATGCCTAACTACAGGGGCAGAACGTTATTCCTGTCAAACCATTAGCTTTCCTCCACCCGCAGCCTCTGCGACTGCCTATCCTTAGAGGAAACGACTGGCAACGGCTATCGTTAAATGCTCTGCGCAGCAGTCAATAGCGTCAGCAGAGCATTGAGCATGGCGCTGCGTTCGCCTTACGCCCCGCCCATCACATCGTCCATTTTCGGCCCTCATCGTCTAACGAGGTGCGAAACATGCCTCACAGGAGCACGTTCTCTGGTATTGCTTCTATACCGATGTAGTATCGATTACGTATAGAGATACATTGAACGATTGCACACGAAATCCCAGAAATAGAAAATAGTAGTGTCTTATTTATGTAAAACAAACAAATCGAAACTTACAAACTACTGCAGTATTTTACAAGAATTAAATAGTCTGTATAAATACAAATGTACATCTATATCTTCTATATATTTTTTTCAATCACAAATCTACATCTTTCAAAAACCAGGTTCTCGTTTCTAAATCTTTAATTTTTATTTTGGAACGTTTTCGATTTTCAGCTTCATTTATGTTTTCTGATGTTGTTTTTTTTTCTTGTACAAATCTTTCACGTTCTTTCTTCATTTTTAGCATTTTCACTTTCTACGTCTTTTCCCATTTGCTATGTTGATACCTCTTTGTTCTTTGAACCTTCCTAGAAGTCAATTCTATCACTTAATTGCAATACAAACACGGCACATAACCTCAGTGACGTGGTGATGGATTGGCGTGGCTTAGTGATCTTGGGTGGACCAAGATATGCTTGCTCTGGCCTACCGACAGCCTCTTCTGCAGGCACTTATCCGGCTTAATCGTGTTGCGGGTTCCTAACGACCCCCCCCCCCCCCCGCCCCCGTTCTGGGAGAGGTTATGCGTCGAGTATCTGAAAGCACTGCGTCCAAAATATAACCAGAAAATAACCTCGCCATGCAAAGCTTCGAAAAGAACTAAATGAGGTTGTTCTAGTGGAGTAAGAAACTTGCTATGCGGAAGCTAGTGCATATGGAAAAATCATAGGTGTGGTCAGGAGCAATGATGGTCTTACAAGGTAAAATTATTAATGCCCGGCAAGCACATTTGGCCCTCTTAACAAAATGTATCCTCTCGAAGTTTCATGCGAAGCTAAAAACCAGAGAATCTTACGAGGGATTCGGGTCTTAAGGATGCTACTTTGAATTAAAATGCCTACGTTAGTTCTAGTAGATCAGCGCGCGATGCTAAATTAAAAACAGTGAAAGCCATCGAAAAACGAAGCGAAACGTATCAACGAAAAGCTCGAATGAGGGATTGGGCTCACCAACTTTTTTGCTATAACCATGATTATAATTGCAGCGTCATCTGTAATTAGTTGTCATAATGGAACGCTGCGCGTTAAACATCTTGCAGCTACATTCGAATTATGCATTAGATTCTCATGTAAATCTTGTGAGAACGGTTCCCCAGAACTTCTAGAATTGCCGCTCACAGCGAGAAATATGATCAAAGAGTAACTCTCTCAGAAGTAGCCAAAAGGATATTCATGTTGTATGTCGTTTACGTCATGTATGTGACGTCTCTCAAACTCCTTTCTCAAAACACTTTATTGGCCAACGGGAGCAATCATATCTTTTGCATATCACAGCTACTCGCTCATTTCTGCACCAGTGCTGTTCATAAAGGCCGCCCAGATGAGAAGAAACGCTTACAGACGCCCTACTAGAGCGGATAGCTCAGTTCCCTTTGAATCAGACAAGGAAGAATCGGGCTCCGTCAACGAGCGCAGTTGTTCATCGAACGGGAATGACGAGCGTAATCATAGTATCATCTAGCGATGATGGTCACTAATCATGACCTCACTGCAACTCAAGTAGTTTATGGGCGTGGCCCGCTTATGCTAGCTGTTGCTTGGTGTGCTGAATATACTTCGCCTTCACTGCTCACGAGTGGTCGTCTAGCTGTGGCAATAAACATTCATTGAACCATCCATTTATTCATCGGAACGACTCGGGCAAAGATCCCAAAAGTCTCAGCACCCCACACATTTTGGTGCATCGGCTAAAACAAGCCAGTACTTTCCCGCATCAAAGAGTAACATCTTTGAGGCCAGGAGAAAGAGACTAACTCATTGAGCAACTCATACAGTCAAATCAAAGACCGTGAATCGCATCAGATTCATCCTAGTAATTGGGCAAAAAGTCGTTCCTTTACAAACGTAACTGGAACGCACATCACTGTCAAGAAACAGTTGATCGGACCTCTGTCAAAGCTGTAGTAGGTCAGGCGAAGTTAATCGCATTTGCACGTGCATAAAGAAAGAAATGGCACTGCATTTCCACACAACACCAATAGTTCTCACCGCAACGACGCCGAAAACTTTAGTATCCCGTTACAGGGAATACACTAAACAGGTTGAATACTGCAATAGATGAGGGAACTTATCAGAGATCAGCCACAACCCTACTACAAGGTAGCATTAGGCAAATAAAAGAGGCAAGAGAAAACCTCCGAGAATTATATAACGAGGTTAGAGGTGAGTATAAAAACTGCAAAAACAAGTCCGAAAGGAGGGATTTGTTGGCTGAAATTGAGCAAGTAGAGGAAGAATCACAGCTACATTCAGCGATAGCTGAAGCAAACGACCTAACATTCATGCTAACAGCACGCTCTGATGAAACAAAAAATATGCGTGAAAATATGGAAATCAAACTGGGATACATGTCCCTAAAGCCTCAAAGAGATGATAACACCAACAATGAAAAAAACGAAGAAGGGGATGGCGAAATTGATAACACAAACGAAAATTGTGTGCGAGGCATCACAATACCATCTTGCTCGCAAGACACATCAAATTCAGCATCCACATGCAGTAGTAGGACAGCCAAAAGGACGCTGAGGTCAATAAAACCTCCATAAGCCACACTACCAAAATTTTACGGAAATTCTGAAGAATTCCCACAATACTGAGTTATTTTTGAAGCCCTTGCCCATAACAGTGAAAAACAAAGTTTCACGGGAAGAGCGCAAACAGCCATCAAAGGGATAAAACTCATCCCTGAAGACTACAATTGGTTGATCAAGACTTTACAGGAGATTTACTCCAATCACCAGTCTAACAGATCACAAATAGTCAAAAAATTGATTAGTATGAGTGTGGCGAACAATTCTGCCGACAACTGTTCTGCGACATTTGATCAAAATGAATGAAAAATAAGAATGCTGACCAAACAAATGATTTCTGCAGGATGTGATGTAGTGAAGACCTGCGACCCAATGTGGTGTGAAACAATCTTATCTAAATTCCCTGAAAACATCATAAAATCTATACTAGTGGCCAGTCAATCACATGACTGGCAAACAGTTGATGACCTCATGAATCTCTTAAAAACAGAGATCGGTGCAAAAGGCTACGTCGAAAGCAGACTTGGCCGTAGACATATCAACAAGGTCATCCCATCAAAGAGCAATCATGTCAACTTAGGGTCCAGTCGTAACTGCTTGTTCTGTCATAAGGACAATCAAGAACACCATATGAGCCTCTGCTTTAAGACAGAGCAACTCAGCCAAAATAACAATTCGAAACCCAAATTTCTTCGTGCTGGCCAAAATCAGCAAAAGAAACACAGCTGGCAAAATAGAGAAGAGAACAGTCGAAATATTCCACAAAGGCTCAAACCAATAAACACTCAGGTGTCTGTGGAACCCCTTAGATAAAGGAAAACTCCATTCAGCACAGTCAAACTAGTAAACAACTGGTATTGATGACTGCTGAAGGTAACATTAGGAAAGCCAGAAAACAGGTCTATGAAAGAGTGCTATTTTTCTTCGATTTTGGCGCACAAAAAACAGTAATCGAAGAAAATCTTGCAGAACAACTCGGTCTACCCAAGAACACGACCGAAATCTGCACCATGTCCGGAATTGGCGGGCTTATCGAGTGCTTCGAAACTTTTGATTCCGGTAAAACTAGGACCAAAACTGCTTTCGGAGAAGAAATTTGCATGACCATACAGACCAAACCAGTCATAACAAACAGATTTCCTTTAGTGAAATTGAACGCAGAAGATGTTGAGTTCTTGAAAACAAACGCTATCTGTTTAGCAAAGTTTCGTGGTGAGCATCAAAATCCACACAATCTCGTTGGACTGGACTACTACCACGATTTAGTTACGGATCCAGCAAACGGAATCCGAACACCATCTGGTTTTCATATAGCTAAAACAGCTTCTGGACCCACATTTTATGGTCGAGGAATCAGCAAAGTGAGACTGCTAACACTGTATGTCACAGCCTGACAGGAATTTCCGAAAACACAGAACAATAACTCTTACAGAAAATGTTTGAGTTGGACGGCATTGGTATCATGCCGGAAGAAACCCAGGGAGACGAAAAAGTCCAAAGATGTTTCGAGGAATACTCGAAATTGATCTCTTTTGAAAACAACATCATCACAGCTCCCTTTCCGTTGAAAGAGAATGTAATCCAATTGGAAAATAAGTACTCAGTAGCTACAAGAAGGCTACACTCCTTACAAAACGTCCTCTTATGTAATTCTGAACAAATATGTTCACAGTGGTACTGCGATCTTGTGAACAAATATGTTAGCGAAGGGATCTTAGAGAACTTCGATACAGCAGAGCGCTATGCGGCAGGAATCTATTACATGCCACACACAGGGGTATGGAAAGCACAGAAAAGGGTCCCTTTAAGGATTTGACGTTCCGTCTGAACGAAGAGGCCACCTTAGGCTGAACGACGCCACCCGAAAAGGGGAATCCTCCGTTAACAGAATACATAACATTCTTACCTCCTCAAGGTTCAAGAAGATCGTCTTAATGTGTGATTTGGAATCTGCCTTCACACAAATCCGATTGATTGACGCACACAAGGATCTATGCAGATTCTTTTGGCTTCGGAATGTTAATTACCCACCAACAAAACACAACATCGTCGAATATAGACCTAGAAGGTTGTTTTTTGGCGTTAAAGCTTGTCCGAGTATATTAAACATGGCGATTCTGTCCTACTTATAATCCCAAAACTCGGAACTATCCGCTGAAGTTGCCAAAAATTTGTATGTGGATAATATACTCTTGCAAGCAGAGTCAGTTCCTGAAGCTGTAAGAATGTGTAAGGAATCAAAATAGCTCTTCAGCAAGATAGGAATGGACATACGCGAGTATATCTTAAATTCTGAAGAAGTAAATTCGAGAATTCCATACTCCGACAAACTCCAATCTGGATCAATGAAAATATGACCCAATAGGTCTCACAGGACTGCTCATCGTTAAACTGAAGTCCATGATGCGAGAACTATTCGATTTAAAAGTGGACAGGAAAACTCCACTCGATCAAAAGATATGCGACGAATGGTACAACGTGTGTGAAGAAGTAGATCTAGCGTGTTATCATCCAGAGTAGGCTACCAAAAACGCCTTTGGTTGTTTGCAGATACAAGCAGGATTGCAACCGTAGCTTGTTCATAGTTACAATGTGTTCAATCTGGCACAATTTCTGGCCTGATCCGTGAAAGGACGCGATTGACCTCCCAAAAAGTGTCATCAGACCATCCCAAAATTAGAGTTGCTCGGAATCCCTATAGCAGCGAGATTAGGATGCAGCATATTATCAGCTGGCCAAGCAAAAATCGAAAAAGTGAACACAGTTTCAGACAGTGAGATTGACTTCATCAATTGATCTTCATCGATTGACGATCAAATCTTTGAAAAAAGTCCCTATTTTTGTAGCAAATCAGCGCTCAAAAATAATTAGTATTAAACTTGATAATCGTGGTGCTACAATGTTAGCACCGAAAACAATCCAGCTGACGCTGGAACCAGAGGTCTGACAGCACAAGAAATTATCGAGCACGACTGGATCAAAGGACCACGCTGGCTAGAAAATCACTGTAGCGAGTGGCCTATCAAGTCGATAAACACACTTTGACGTCCATGAGAATGACAGAGTAGAAACAATGGTTACTACTACATTGAAAGTAACCACATCAGAAAACAAACTACAAGAACAGCTCAAGCGTTTTTTGAAAATTGACAACGTGCTACGTGTGATAGCAAAGGTTGCAAAAACAGCGAAAAATTGAGTTGCATAAACCGCTCGAAATAAAACAAAATCGCTCGTCACCGATAAAGGTATCGGAAGTCGAGAAATTTGATAACATGTTTGAAATCACCGCATCAGATATGTTCAACGCGGAACGCCTTTTAATTAGTCATGAACACAGAAGTATTAATCTTGATACCCTAAAAAAGCGATTTCACGATAAACTGATCATTCACAACGAGGACGAAATCATTCGGCACCACTCTCATTTTCAAAATGCCTCAATTCCGAATGACACAAAGACACCTACTTATGTCCCAGAAGAGTCGGAATTATCCAGGCTGATCGTGCAGGATATTCACATCAAAAATGGTCATTGTGGCAAAGAGCACACTCTTTCAATCGCAAGACAATGCTTTTGGATTTCACGTCCCTCTTACGTATTCAAGAAAATCCTAAAAGATTGCGTCAACTGCAGAAAATACCAAGGTCTTCCCTTCGGAGCACCGATCATGCCTCCAGTACCAAGGGACAGGGTTATAAAGTCCAGACCATTTCAAAATGTCGGGTGTGACTTCATGGGTCCTTTCACTTCAAAACTCTCGAGAAAATGTACGTGTGTTTATACACATGCCTTACAACTGTTTCGTGAGATTCGCTTCACGCAGAGGAGTTCCAGAGATTGTCCGCTCAGATTGCAGAACCACCTTCAAGCTTGGTGAAGTCATTATCACAAAAATGTTCTGTGACCTCAATGAAAATAGTCGATCTCTTATGTCATATTGTCCATCCCAACGAATAAACTGGATTTTCAATCCTCCTGGATCCCCATGAATGGGCGGTGCATGGGAACGACTAGTCGGTTTAACCAAAAAAGCGTTTAATAAATCAACAGGGCGCAAACACTTGAGCTTTGCATATATGTGCACAGTGATCACTCGAATTGAGACAAGTCTAAACACAAGACCTCTTGCGAAACTGAACTCCAGTGATATCGCAGAGATACCATTGAGACCCATTGATTTTTTGGAGGGAAATTTCAACTACTCGCTCCCGAACGACAAAGTTGCAGACGTATCGGGCTGCGATCCTAATCTCATATAAACAGAAAAACAAGCACCTATTTCAAACATCAGAAATGATAGCCAATAAATTCTGGGAAAAATGGAATGTTGAATATCTGACTTCATCACGAGAAACACAAAATTCAACCTCAAACAACCCAGACACCTACCAAGATCAGTCCCAGAAATAGGTGAAATTGTTCTGATTGAAGAAGAACTAATACCCAGTGGGTGCTGGTCATATGGTAGAATTACGGAAATTATATACAGCACCGATGGTTCGGTTAGATCCGCCAAAGCACTTTTACCGAACCGAAAAATAGTTCACCGTTCTCTGAATAAAATTCTCCTTGGAAATCCGAAGTACTCCAGAGGAAACAATAAACACCCAAAAAGATCAACATCAACCTACCCAAGAAAGGAGGAAACTTCCAGCTCGTACCTCAAAAACAGAAGCGTATAAGATAATCAGAGACTACGAACTAGGTCTGGAAGATGCTGAGTACACTATTTCTCGAACATCTCTTGAACTAACTATTATTGCTATGTTGTCAATAATATCTCCAACATTGCCTGAACGTGTCCCCAAGATAGTACTCCCCCCCCCCTACAACGATCAGGTAAACTCTTGAACTCACCATGCTAGCAATCGCTACCCTAGCAGTAGTGATTTATATTTTTGCCGTAATTCTGGCTATGTTAGTCTGATCAATGTACAAACTCAGACGTGCTAACAAACCTGTACCACTGGAACAATTACCTATGATCACTACATGACGCAATCGTAGTAATAGCCCTAACGCGTTCGTTCTCAGCACTTCCATCTAACTGCAATATGCCTATTTTTAACTACCGTTCTCACAAGTGCGAATGCATGTCAACCCGGATACATGCGGCACTCAGCGAACCTCATTTGCAATGGACAAACAAAAACAAGTGCTTCTATCAGTACAATGAGGAAATCTTGTTTATTCGCCTTCGTCGGACTTTGAAGCCGCTTTCGACTTTCCTCATCGAGGCAGTCTTCTCAACCCGACGACTCAACGTGATGACATGAATCAATGAATACCTGCTGCAGTTCGAACACCTACGTACAACACCGTTTGAGGTGATAACTGGAGTGAGACAAGGGGCAGTGGCAGGACCCTTCCTGTTCAGTTTTGCCGTTGACGACATTATGCGAAGAACAGTAGATCAATGCCGGCTGAAACCACCCTGGTACCATCAGAATGCCCCTTGACCGTTCTCGAGTACGCTGACAACGTTGTTATATCCGCGGAAGGCAGTAAAAAACTTCAACGTGTTGTCAACCTTGTATCGGAGTTGGCCGCAGTTTATGTCTACGCCCTGACAAGTCCAGGCAGATGTGGGTCTCTTTGAGACCTCGAACGGGAATCAGGGTGGAAACCAACAACCGATCGAACTCGTCGATGAGTTCTGTTACCTGGGTTGTACGCTGAAGAATAAGGCGCTAAGACCATTTCTGGAGACCCATTTAACTCAACGAAATGCTTGTGGTCGACCCCATCACCAACGAAGTCAAACTGCGAGTCTACCTATCCGCAATGCGATCCATCTTGATGTACGGGTCGGAGACTTGAGCAGCACCATCTACGGTGATGGAGAGACTTGATTCCGACAGAAAGGAAGCTTTTTAGACGGCTGCTTGACTACTTCTGCCCTAGTGTAGGCTAAAATGAAAATCTTTACGCGGAAAACGGTGTGGTGTACTGACGAATGATACGTGGAAGATATCAACATCCTGCACCGTCATCGAAAGTGGTTGCAAAAAATTGTTTTCGCTTGTTTGGTCGTATATTAAGGAGACATGCAGATCGCCTTGTTCAACAAGTTGGAAGAGGCAACCTGATCGAAAACGGAAGTTGTCGACTGAGGTGGTGAAAGAGGACTTGAGGACACTAAGCGTGGATAGGCTGCTCAGGCGAGACGTAGGGTTCCGCAGGACATGAAGTAGCGACGAATGGATCGATTCTGTGCACTCTCGCAGAAGATCGAGAAGTTTGGGCTGCGCTGTGTTCAAGCACGATGACAGGTGATGACATCAGTCCGTCGAATAAGTAATTAGCTGCCATCGTTTTTCGGCATGCAGCCCAAATAACAAAGGTCATTGACAAGCTCAACAGTACGGATTCTTTCACAAAGTGCAGTCAAAACGCTGCAAGAGAAACTCTCCCAGTTCGCGGTTGCCGTAGAAGAAATTTGTCTTTGCATCCGCGGATACAAAATCCAGGTGTAATTCCTTATGCGCCGTTCGCAGCACTCGCGATTTCAGCCAGAAAAAAACGTTTGAGAAGGAAGTTGTGTCGCTAGATGCAAAAACATCGCGAAAACGAATGGATGTCAATAACAAGGGAATTTGGTGTAATTTTCGATGCCGATGATTGGCCGATCACTTATGCGTGTTTCCTGCAGTGCAGTAAACGGGACACAGAGATATCGCAGAGGCCTAGGCAGGGCGATTTGTTGGAATTCACATCATAGTGTTCGGCAGTTGCGCGTGACGAAACGAATGCGACCATGCCCCAGCAATGGAAATTTACACATAGCCAGGCGAACTCGCGCGGTGAAGATCTTTGGTGGAAGTTCGAATTATCAAAAAGCCAGTGTCGTCGACCTAAGATAGCTATGCTAATTAACGTAACTATTAATTCAACTAGGGCGGGTGTGGTGTAGCGGTTAGAGGTTCCGCTTCCTGCACGATCGATTCGGAGGTTCGAATCCGCCCTAGTGCTCACCGAGCTTTTCATCCATCCGGGGTTGATAAATTGGTACCAGACGCGTCTGGGAGGATTAAAACACTGACTTGACACATCGGCTAGCCAGCCCAAGTCATTGTTTATGCCAGTTGCACGTCTGTAAACCTCAAACGATTCTGATTTGAAGTGAATGTGGGGGCGCACCCGAAGCGGATTGATTAATGCCACTTCATCCTCTATCCTTTATTACAGCATCACTCCACGAATCTGAGGTGGTACGGATTTCAAGTGGAGTATTCGTATACGGGATAGTAGATTATGGGGAGGAGAGCGATTCCGTCCATTTCTTCCTAATTGCCGTAAAAAAACGGCCCGGAATATACGGCTTCGGGCGTTCTGCCGCACTACTTTCTAAAAGGAGTTCGACTGAAGCGCGCCAGCCTTGTGCGGCGCCGCATCTTCCGGGCTGTTTTTATGGCAATTAGGAAGAAATGGACGGAATCACCCTCCTCTCCATAATCTACTATCCCTTATAAGAATACTCCACCTGAAATCTGCACCACCTCAGATTCGTGGGGTGACGTCTTTAAATCAACCAACCGTGTCAGGTGGCTCATATCTCAAGAAATCTGCTTAGGTAGCGACTAGAGCATTTTTTGGTCAACCCCCCCCCCCCAACTCCATTCTCCTCTTCTTTTTCCTTTAATTAGTTGCAATGCTGAAGGAAACCAAGCTAGTAGCGAGGTTAAATCGCACTGAACAAGTACAACAACAGCGGGTATTGTGGTCCTGGAACGATTGCGTCGTCGCAGTAAGTCGTTCGGAATTGGAGACGTGCCAACTTTTGAATGACGCCTTGCTTCTTGGTGTGAATTTGTTTGTTTGGATAGGTTCCGGCGGTTATTTGCTTTGTTTTTTTCCTATCCTGTATTGCAAAAATTTGCGGAAAGAATTAGAGAATTAGGGGAAGAGGGAGTTGACGGCTACCCCCCCCCCTTTTATGAAATTAAATGTAATTATAGTGTGTTTACCAGTACAAGTTCTTCGTATAACTATTGTAGGTTGGGCATATGCGAAGCAGAAGTTCGGGGAACTCGAACGAATAGTTGTGACATTCATCTTGTTCTGTGAAGATTTGAATCCTAGGACTTATTTTTGCTGCCGTTCATATGGATCCACTGTTGCATGTACCCGTCTCTTGTTCTCATTTTTGCTGATTTGTCAAATACGTAGATTTGTTACTGCGAATGGAATAGCTTGGAAGCAAATCAAGGTTTCGCCACCCTTTCACCTGAAGAGGGTCCGGCTCCTCCCTATCGCACCTATGCTCTGGTTTTTTTAAGTTAGTTTTTTAGTTGTTTTTTTTTCTGTCGATATTGACTTGTTTTCCTGTTTTGCTCGTTTCGTTCTTGTGTTGTTCGTTCTTTCTTTAGGGTGACTGTCTCTGTTCTTTTCTTTCTCGTTTTGTTTCCTGGTTAATTTTGATATGTTTTTCTGTTTTACTCGTTTAGTTCTTGTTTTGTTTCTTGGCTTTTTGTGGTTATCTCGTTTGGTTTTATGTGGTCTTTTATACATTTCTATTCTTTGTTTTGTTTGGTTTTGTTCTGTTCCCTTTTTTGTTGGCTTTGTCCTATTTCTTCGTCTCATTTCTTTTTTTCTCCCTTGTCTTCCACTTTTGTATTAAGGAGTTTTTTTTTTCGCTTTATCTTCATTCTCTTTGTGGATGGCCAAGCTTGCATCCTCTGTTTTGCTCCCACGTACATACATGCGATAGTCGATGCGGCTGCTCCCCCTCCCTCCCTCCCTCCCCTCCCCTCCCCTCCCCTCCCCTCCCACTGTTGGCGAAGGACTCCTCCACGTTTGGACGGCTGACGAAAGGACCTCCTTCACTTGAGCTGCATCCCATGAGCTAGGTCCTTTCACCTGAGGAGGTTCAGGCTCCTCCTTATCGCACCTATGCTCACGTTGCATTTATTTTCAGCTTTTCACAGTCACTTTTTTCAGGTTTGTTCCTTTATATCTCACTCTTTTTACGTTTCTTCTTTGTTTTTGCTTTTATTTCTCGTCCTATTTTGGCTAATCGCGGAGTTCACAGCCATGCGGGCGGCGCCGTCCGCACGGCCTACTGTTTGGTGGTTATTGAGCGCACGATTGCGAATGCTCAATAACCATCAAGCATAGATGCGATAGTTGGAGCTGGTGCTCCTACCCACTTCACTTTAGGACGATTGACGAAGGAACCCCTTTCACTTTTAGACGGTCGGCGAAAAGAATCGATCACATGAGCTGCGTCCCACAGCACAGTACCCTTTCACCATAGGTGCGATTGCGCGCAAACAGTCCCTCCTCAGGTGAAGGGGGTCTAGCTCATGTGGTGAGGCTCAAGTGATGAGGATCCCTTCGCCAATCGTCAAAAAGTGAAGGGGTCTTTTTCCCAACCTTAAAAAAATAATGGGGTTCTTCCGCCAACCGTCAGAAGATGAGGAGGTCCCTCCTCCAACCGTCCAAAAGTGAAAAGGGTCCCTTCGTCAACCATCCAAAACTGAAGGGGTCGGAGCACATGGTCCGACTATCGCATCCATGCCCTTCACCAGAGGAGGGTCCGGCTCCTCCTTATCGCAGCTATGCCATCAGGCGCAGATCCGGGCGGACGGGGCCGCCCGCGCGGCTGTGAACTCTGCGAGCAGCCTTTGAGTTGTTCGTATCCTTGATTTACTTTTTCATTGTCCCTTCACTCTTCCTAGTACTACTCCCTTTTTCTCCTTTATCGAATGGCCTTATAGGCGAACATATTTGTTGGCCGCTTGCAAGACAGCGTTCGCGGGGACATTCCTCATTTGTGAGGGAGCACAGGTCTTTTTCTCGAGCTAGTTTTGGTAGACATGTAGGACTCAAGTGCGGGCTAATACGTTTAGGTGCTGATGCCTCAGATTCCTGGAGTTATAAGTATAGTTATAGCTACAAGTTATACAACATCCGAAGTACTTTTCTGATGAAGTCTCGCTTATTTGGGATTTTCCATGTTGTAGTCTTCTTTCTTTACAATAGTTCTTTATGAGCTATGTCCTTTCTGTTTGCTCGTATTTCTGTTCTCTTCTCTGCTCAGTTTAGTTCCTTGGATATTTTCCCTGTTTCGCTAGTATTTCTCGAAATGAGAACGATTTCATCTGCGTAACAAACGTTTGAGAGAATTATTCCATGAAGAAGTATACGCTTTTTTTCTGCAGACGTATGATTTAATCATTGTTTGTAGTGTACCTGTGAACAGTTTCTGCGATAGTGTCATCATCGCATCGCATTTCCAGTGGGCGCTATTTAGAGTGATAGAAGAGTTGTGTTCATAGATGCGATAGTCGGAGCTGGTGCTCTGATCCTCTTCACTTTTGGACAGTTGTGGAGGGGGACTTCCTTCACTTTCAAACGTTTGGCGAAATTACCCCCTTCACTTTGGACAGTTGGCGAAAGGACCCGCTTCGTTTGAGCTGAACCCATGAGCTAAACCCCCTTCACCTGAGGAGGGTCCGGCTTCTCCCTATCGCACCTATGGTTGTGTTATAACAATATATCAATGGCAGCAGCTCTTACCATCCTCATATATAGTCGAGTCAAAACGACATGAAGCACGGACAATTGCGCAAACAACTGCACTCGAAGCAGTGCGGTGGACACAGCAGTTGGAATCGAGATGGGATCATGGCGAACTTCAGAGATGGGCGGTAGCGAGGATCCTTACACGATCCCAACCGCTAAGGCCCAATGCGCCGCTTCGAGTGCAACCGCTCACACAAGTGTCCGTGCTTCATGTCGCGTTGATCCACCTATGCATGCCTAAATCAATGCTGGAAGTATAACATTCGTTTCTTTGTAGTCAGAGGCGTTCTTATATTCATCGAAGGTTCGGCCTATTTAGGCTTGGGTTTGGCTTCGTGCTGGATGGGAGCAGCTTTTTTTTATAACAATATCTGATTAACTTGCGCTATATAAGTGTGCACGTTATACAGCTCGTGCGGGTGCGCGTAAAGAGGGTCCGGTGGATTTTCGAGCATGCCCCGACCATGCCTCGGCAAGGCAGTTAGCGATGGTGCGTATCCTAAAGAGATTCACCTTTGTAACTGCCTAGTTAGCTGATTCTGCTTACCCACCGCTAACCATCACGCTGCATCACCGGCTAGGATATATTTCATGAGCTACTAAACTGTTGTGGAGAATCAGACATATCCACTGGAATTTTGTGATGTGAGGTGAACTTAACTAACTTGACGTAATGGTACCAAAAGCAAGAGAAATCCTCACGTGAAATATGAGATAAGGATGTATCTAATAGCTTCAAATTACGCATGAAAATTTCCGTTGAAAAAAAACGGAACATTCCGGCCTTCAAAAGTAACGGGGAATGATTATTATCGTTATCCTGAAGTTGCAAGCTTTTTTGTGGCCTAATTTCTGGAAAGAGGGACCTTTTGTATCTTCGACTTCTTGGAACTTAAAGGAAGAAAGAGTTCAAATTTGATAAGATTTCGGGACTTTCTGAAAGTATTATCTAGGGAAAACTTTCTCTTATTAGAACACCACACAAAATGGCATGTACTTTTAACTACATTCTTTTTAAATTATTCAATAATTTTGACAACTCACCATTCTTGTTTACATGTTCCCTTGTAACTGAGCACTTCTTTTCGTTTCTAAGGCTAGAAGAACATCTAAAATGGTTGGCTGCATCTCCATGACTGGAGATTTATTGTAGCTGAAAGGAATCACTCCACGAATCTGGGGTGGTGGCGGTTTCATGTGGGTTATGCCTATACGGAGTCGTAGACTGGAGAGAACAGTGATTCTGTCTATTTCTTCCTAACTGCCTTCCCTTTGTACTTTCCTTTCCTTTGTAGAAAAAGAACAGCCCGGAAGATACGACTTCGAGCGTTCCGGCGCTCTACTTTCTACAACGAGTTCGACTGGAGCGCGCCAGCCTTGTGTACGAGCCGCATCTTCCGGGCCGTTTTTTCCGGCAATTAGGAGGAAATGGACGGAATCACCCTCCTCTCCATAATCTACGACCTCGTATAGGAACTCTCCACCTGAAACCCGTACCACCTGAGATTCGTGGGGTGATGCCTTTAATTTATTCCCCGGACAGAGAGGATCTGACCTCTCAGAAGAAAAAAGTTTATTTGATAGGATTTCTCGATTTTCTTAAAGTAATATTCTAAGACAATGCTCGCTGTCGTTCCTTTATTGGAAAACCATACAGAATGACGTGTACCTTTAACTACGTAGTTCTTCAATTTATTCGGTAATTTTGACACCATTTTTTAAACATATTTCTTTATAACTGTATAGTGCTTCGGGCTATACATTAGTCTTAGAGGATTCGTGATATGTAAACTAAAGTTACTTAGAGAAAAAAAGTGAGTTAGAACGTCGGCAAATGAGTGTCCCCCTCAACTACATTTTTTTTTGAACAATCCTTTTCTGTTGTTCAGCTGGAGAACTGGTGGGAAACGTTTGTATCTCACCGGCGTGTCATCCTTGTTTTTTTTTTTAATTCTCAACTGCAGCTTTCTCTTTCTTCAGGAATGTTTTATGCACAATTCGTTCTTTCGAAAAAAGGTCCTCTTGCGAAAATCTGGCTAGCCGCACACTGGGAAAAGAAGCTGTCGAAAGCCCAAATATATGAAACTAATGTTCAAGATGCGGTGGACGAGATTCTGAAGCCAAAAGTAAGTGCTAATTGTCAGTCTTGTGTTCAGTTCCGTCCACTTGTCCGTTTGTCATATATGTAAGCGCAGCTACTTTTGCTTGCACATATATCTTCGACGCCTCTGCTGCAGTGGGTGAGTTTGCTTTATACTTTACCTCTACCGGAGGCAACAAAGGTACATCAGTGTTTATATAGTAGGGTCAAAACAACATGGAGCACGGTGCAGTTGCGTAAGTGGCTGCGTTCGCAGCGATGCTGTAGAGCGTAGGGGTTAGATCTAAGCGAATTCTTGCTGAAAGCATTCCTCGCTGCAGTTCGCGATGATTCCACTCAATTCCAACTCCTATCTCTTCTGCGCCACTTTGATGCCGCTGCAACTGCACTGTGTTTAATGTCGTTTTTAACGCTACTATACATGATATATCATTTCATAGATCTTAACCTCTTCGCTCTCTTTCTACCTTTGTATTTTTGATCACACTTGTCATAGTACAAACTAAATTTTGCAAACATTCCATCCACTGTTGACCTAGGACTGAGTTAGCCAACACACTGCGTTTTCCTAACGAATTGTGTTGCACAAGCGTGTTCCCAGCCCATTTTGCCGCTTTGCCGCGGCGGTACAGCAGTGCGACGCCGCTTTACACGTCTCACTGCTTTCAGGGATTTCGTGACTGATATATATATATATATATATATATATATATATATATATATATATATATATATATATATATATATATATATATGATAGAATGAGCCCGTTGCTATATAACATGACAGCGTAAAAGAGGATGGATTTTGCCACAAGTGTTTGCTGGAACCTCCACAACGGTTTACCGCCTCATAGTGGCGTGGAGGTGACACTGGGCGTCAAACTGCGATGCACAGTGGAGGTTCGTCCTTCGGCAGGGTCTCCCAAGCTGAGAAGGAGTTCGACACATCCGAAATTCCGACTTCTCGGAATAGGAAGCTTAGCTATGAGTAAACCACTGCTAAGATTCACCATCGTCTTGGCAAAATGTCGCAAGGTGGCTCCCTGATCCATATAGGTTGGGCGACGACCTGTGGTGAAAGCTAAGCTCGCCGTGGCATGGTTGCTTAGTTTGGGGAAAAGTCTTTTTGCCACTCCAGCATATACACTGCCTCAGTACCCTGCACACTGGGCACTGTCGTCTCAGACGTCGGACGATATGGCGACCGGTGAGAGGCGATGAAATCTCAGGTTGCTCAGGACGTCATTGATTCTGGACCAAGGCGAGACACGCACGATTTGTCATGGAGGCTGTCTCAGACTGTGTATGTACAACGCGAGAACAGTGTCCACAGACGTTGACCTGCATGCCCTTCTCGGAGCTGCAGAGCGCATCAAATTTCACGCGGTACTCTGCAGGAGACCAAGTGCAGAAGGAGCGACGTACAAATAAATGACTGTACACTCATTTGTGGAGAGAAGGTTCGTCGCAAAATGTAGGCGGTGTTGGTTTTGTTGTGCACCCACCTGTCGTCCATTTTCTCGATTCTCACGAGATCCTGTCACTTCGTCTGGCCATTCTTCGCCTCCGACTTCTGCGCCAAAAACCCGTCAGTATCATCAACTGCTACTCACCAACATCAGCAGCTGATGAACCCGAATTGGACGCGTTTTACGAGGAGCTGGAGGAAGTAATCCGCAACGAGAAGTCCTTCTACAAATTCGTCCCCGGACCTGATTTTATATCAGAAGACTTTCTTCGTGCTGGTGGCCATCCGCTTCATGTAATCTTAGCAGCGCACATGACATCCTACCTTCAGAAAGAAAGGATCCCAAACCAGTGGAAGACCTCGCGAACCGTTCTTATCCATAAGAAAGGTGACCGAGAGGACCTTCGGAACTACCGTCCGATATGCTTGCTGAGCGTGTTATACAAAGTATTCACCAAGATCATCCTCACGCGCATGTTTAGAACGCCGGATGAAGCCCAGCCTCAAGAACAAGCTGGATTCCGCCAAGGTTCATCTGCTTGGACCACATCCAGACCGTGTCGAGGGTCATAGAGGTTTGCCGGGAATACCGCCTGCCCCTTGTTCTAACCTTCGTCGACTATGAGAAAGCCTTTGACAGCGTAGAAACGGATGCAATACTATCAGCGCTGGTCGATCAAGGTGTGGACGCTTCGTATGTAAGGACATTAGCCAACTGCTACGATTATGTACCACTAGGATACAGCTTTTCCACCGCTCCCTCACCACACCCATTGGAAAGGGGGTACGACAAGGCGATACTATATCGCCGAAGCTGTTCACGGCTGCATTGCAGTGGACACTGAAATCACTATTCTGGGAAGAAAGGGGCGTATGTGTTGATGGAAGATTTCTCTCTAACCTTTGTTTCGCGGACGACATCGTTCTCTTTTCGAGCAGTACCAATGAAGCAGAAACGATGCTCAACGAATTGAACGAAACAGGGAAGAGAATAGGACTGCGAATGAACAGAAAGAAGACACAGTTCACGAAGAACGCCTACTGCGAGGACGGAGGAGTACAACTTGAAGGCTCCCAAATCGTGGAAACTCCGTCATACGTATACTTTGGACGTTCAGTGAACATGGAAAACGACTTGAAGGAAGAACTAAATAGAAGAATGAGAGCAGCATGGGCAGCATTCGCAGCCGTCAGGGAAGCTACGGACCAACTGAGGGACCAAGATCTTCGTGCCCATCTGTTCGACTCGACAGTTCTTCCAGCGCTCTGTTACGCAGCGGAGACGTGGGCAGACACCGCGGCCACGTCTAGAAAGCTACTTACTACCCACAGAACCCTTGAGAGATGTCTCCTGAAGTTTAACCGGCGCCCACAACACCTAGCCGGTCTTCGCAGCTCCGTCTTAACAGGAATGTCCCGTCTTCGCGACACAGCCAAATATGTATCGAAAGCAAAACATAAATGGGCCGGTCACATCATGAGAAGAATCGTCTACAGATGGACTGAAAGGACGCTAGAGTGAATTCTAAAAGATGCTAAACGCCCTCGAGGGAGACCGCCAACGAGATGGGGTAACGTGTTCGTTACACGGATGGACTAGCTGAGAGCTCAGCTGGGTACGGTTCAAGAACCTTGTCAACATCACTCACGAAATTTGGGAACAACTTGGATGACAATGGTGAGGGAACGAAACGAATGGAAGAGATGCTGGGGCCCGCACGTCCATTGAAGACAGGCCATCTAAGTATCTGTGTAAGTATTTGTCGGAAAACCAGACTAAAAGCTGTTTCCAGCGGCAGCAATTCACTGTTTCTATCATCACCTTGGAGAGCAAGTTTCATCTTAAATAACTCAACTTCCTTGAAAACTTAGCAATACAGTGAAGGGTTCATGGCTGTCCTATTTTTTTCACCCTATATAGAGGATACTCGATTGGGTTGTGAAAATCCACTGCATGTTCAATAAAATCGCACTTTTTTGCACGTGAGAAGACATGTGTTTCCAAATAACTAAAATAAATGTAAATATAAATATATTAATGTGTAAATAATTGAGTTGAAGCTACATATTCACTCTAAAATTCTTCATTCTTCCACCATGCTGTATAATAACGCGCTTAGTTCGTGTGTGTGTGCGTGCGTGTGTGCGCGTGTGTGTGTGTGCGCGTGTGTGTGTGCGTGCGTGTGTGCGTGTGCGTGTGTGCGTGTGCGTGCGTGTGTGTGTGTTCTTTTCTGTAAAAAGAGGAAACACACGTGCGAACATGTTAGCACGTGCAATTCATGTTGTTTGCTAATACCTGGAAACGGAGGAAACTCATAATTCAAATGATGTTATCAAATTGTGGAGGTTTGAGAGAAACATAGATGTAAAATCAAATCATTCAATTGATTGTTCTCCAAATATAGAAAACCGTAATAGAATATAGAATACCGTAAAATCTTTCATCTATGCCTGAATACCGTAAAATCTTCCATGTATGCTTAAATTTTCAAGCAAAAAAAAAAAATTGAAGAAAGCGTCGGTAGAAAAAAAAACAATTCTAATTCCACAAAAAAAAAATGTCGCTACTGTTATTCTTTATTGATCGGTAAAGGCGAGTGAAGCGAACGCCAAAAAAGCCTGAAGTCCGACTTTAGCCGGACGTTCAGGCTGGTACTATATTATAGCGGGCCTAGGCCGTGTGCTTTTGTGTGCGCGTGTGATGTGTGTGTGTGTGTGTGTGTGGTGTGTGTATGTGACGAAAATACTCCATAATGATGCAAAACTCTACACCGGTGAGGAAACCGAGCCATCGCCATGCACTTGATAGGCGAGCACTTTACCACTGGACCATTGTCCAGAGCTATGGACCTATGTGTATTGGCTTTGATAAGAGAAGTTAATTACTTTCATATGTTAGTGAGGCTAAATAAACCTTTGTGTGAATGTATACTTCCAAATTTGCATACCACCATGCTATATAATAACGGGTTTATTCTGTCCCGTATGTGTCAGTCACGGAATCGATAGGGTGGGAGACAGGACCCACAGCATCGGATTGGGTGCGGGGCAAGAGGTACCCGCGATAATCATCTGACCTTTGTTGACCTGCCTTCGTCCCCGTGCGTCTCCGTGTAATTACTGTTGCTGCTCCACCAGGTAGACAGCATCCACAGCTGCCTTGGACCACCTTAACCCAGCATTCCTACTACACTCGAACCAACACCGCGTGCGATGTTAGCGTCGTAATGAGGCAGCGGAAACTGTGAAGTGGAAGTGAGAAGCGAGCTGACGCAACAAGTTCTGCTG
The DNA here is from genome assembly GCF_031761385.1 of Necator americanus. Lineage (NCBI taxonomy): Eukaryota > Metazoa > Nematoda > Chromadorea > Rhabditida > Ancylostomatidae > Necator > Necator americanus. The sequence goes on from NC_087376.1 coordinate 13,253,522, forward strand.
TACGAATGTAGTAAACTGAGCGCATATTATCGAAAATTAAGGAGAAAAGGTAACTCCTATCCAATTGGAAGATATGTCATGAGAAGCTTACCAAAGAGGACATGCTGAGTGATAAGAGTGATATACGTGACCTACATTGACCTCATTTGAGAAACTCCATAATAGTTTTCCTTAGCTAGATGTGCCAAAAGAATTGCCTAGAAAGCAAGAAAAAAGAACATTGTTATTTCACTATTCTATTCTCTAGTTATGCTGTGCTGTTCTGCTGGTGAAATTTAAAAAAAAAAAACCTTTGGAACTAAAGTTATGGAAAATTTGACATATACACCCATCGTTCTTGTTCACTGTGTCATTCTGATCGTCTCATTCTTGAAATGTAAAAAGTGTTGGCATTTGGTTTGGTCAATTTTTTGAATTTGTAATAGGATGCAATGTGGAGTTGCAAATGAAGTCAGTGGGTGAGAATTTTGTGCTTATAATTACCATGGGGCTGGATGGAAAGAAAGTCAACGAGCGTTCCTATTAATTTTGAATACAGTCCAGTACTTTGCGAGAGTTGAGGAAGAATCTTTACCACAGCTTACAACTAAATTGCATTTGTCTGTTGGACGTTCCGCATCTTATTTCTGTAGACTGGTAACAACCATAAGTGTTTATAGGTGAAAATGGCCCTGCGCACTACTGGACATCTTCTCCTTGGTGTAGTTCGGATCTACTCACGAAAGACAAAGTACCTACTGGCTGATTGTAATGAGGCATTTTTGAAAATCAAAATGGCATTTCGACCTGGTCAGATTGAGACGATCGACGACGGAAAAGAAGCGCCTGTGAATGCAATTACGCTACCTGAGGTATATTTATTTTCGCAATATTAAGGACGAATTAATTCGGTTGGATTCGGTCCTGTCCAATGACATATATAGTACAGAAAATAGTTTGCAAACATAGCAATGCAAATAAAACTTCGTAAAGTGGATTCCATAGTTTGCGTGGGTGTGAATAGTTTGTTCGTTGAATATTTGTATCGCTAATACACTTTATGAGGTTTCATTTCGTCTATTCTATGTCTGTGAAGAGTTCCGGATTTGGAGAACTTTTTGACGAATCAGATTCCTGAATTTGTGAGCAACGTTTAGCGTTTTCGCTGTGACTCTTGCAAACTAATTCCTAGACGGTACTTAAAAATGGAAAGAACTTTCTTTGGCAGTGAGTGATGGTTTTTAAGGTGTATACAGACTTCGACTCTTCGCTTCCCGATTTCAGTGAAGTAGACTTCGCAAATCATTTACAGGTGGTTACCAATCTTTGTATTCCACATGTCGTGCTTTAGGCTTGTCCAATTTTAGATAAACCAGAGCCGGATTGATGATATCACTTTGAAAGAAGATCAAATTTGCGACCAGCATATGTTTGGCGCCGAATTTGGGGTACACGTGTTAGGTACTGACATCACCAACATTCTATTAAGAGTAGTTTGCATATTGTAGAGTGATGATTTTGGTGACGGTGGTTTTGGACCAGTTACTTTCGGAATGGAGGACGATTTTAGCGATTTTCCTCCTCTAGCATCAGTGGAAGATGGCAGGTGATGTGTAAGAGCAAATGTGCATAATATATCTTGAATTCCGCTTTTATCTTTGATCAACATGTTGGAGTGTATGTTTTGCGCATCAAACTTCCACACTCTCAGTAGTTTTCTCTTCTATTTCATTCCTAAGTTTAAGGCAGCATACCAGGAGTCTGACGTGGTGTAGGGATCCGCGAGAAAATCTAGTTAGGGTTGTAGATTGCGGGATCAGGGGTGCTTCCGTTCATCTCTCTCTGGCCTTCGTAAAAAACGGCGTGGAAGGCGACGTCTTTCAAGACCTTTTCAGTTGCAAACATGCCACCTTTGAGCACGTCCGAGTGCGATCGGTCGGAGATCAGTGGTATCTTCTTGCCGGCTTATTCAACCAGAATCAATGAAAAGACTGTTAAGGGGACCTGTACCTGTGCATAGAGGAGCGTTCTAACGTACTTCTTAATAACCAGAGTGGTTCCCACGTCGTTTCTTACGACGATCAGAGATAGATGAGTGGAACCACTCCTGATTTCGCAGTCTACAACCCATTCTCTAGCTTTTCCCGTGAATTTCCTCGCAACGTCAGATTCGTGGTATGCTGCCTTTGATTCAATAGTCTGGAATCAATGCTCGAGGTGGTCCTATTTCAAAGTGGTGATGCAAAGGTGCGATAGGGAGGAGAGGACTCTCTTCAGGTGAAGGGGTATAGCTCATGGGGTGCGGCTGAAGTATTCAGGATCTTTTGGCTAACTTTGCAAAAGTGAAAGTTGTCCTTTCGCCAAAAGGAGGTCGGTGCACCTGCTCCGAATATCGCAGGTGTGTATGTTTAAAATTTGCAAAATTTTGTATATTTTACGTTTCCCCCTTGTTTACAAAATTTATTGCTCCTTAACATAATCGACGGAAAGATGTTATTGCGCGGCTCTATTGTTCATATCTTTGCTGAGGTGTGTCGTAGTTGGTATAATAAGTGGAGTAGGAAGTGTCCTTACACCAGATATTTCGACAATTTTGATCGTTTGTTTGAGGCTGTTATTTATAGATGCACCATTTTTGATCTAGTTCTGTGTACGAAGTGAGTAGCGAGCGGCGTAACTTCTATGCGAAAGGATTTCTTGATTGGTTCTACTCTTTTTTAAAAACCAATTTTGGTACTTTTATGAAATGGTAATGAAAGCTCTGTTCAAAGTAGATATTTATCTTCTCAAGAGAATGTTATCCAAAATATGTGAAAATCTGGAATTTCGAACTTTTGTATGGAGGTCGCTTCGCAGCTAGCCTAAGATGACTGTAAAAAAGTATTCTCGATTTGAGAAAAAGGGAGACACTGTCCAGCTACTGCTTTGTAGGAGTTCTTACGTGTTTAGGCTAAGAACATATTTAGACTAAGGATTTAGAAAGTGTGGTACAAAGGTTGTGACACGCACCAAAATGATGTGTTGACATGAAATGGGACCTCATCATCGTACGGATAAAGATAACGTTCCAATGAAATCATGTAAACTCTTAGCAATGATATAAGCAAGCGTTTGCGTGCGCATTTTCAATTTCTGAAGGAGGGGTTTGACCAGCCTGGTGAAGGAAACGTGCAGGTCGATCGACCAGGCCGAAAACCAGCTGGTTCATCACGGGTGGTTTCTTCGCGTGTTTTATTAGCCGATACAGAATGATCCGATCAAAAATCTCGTACATTACACGCAGCAGTGATATTCCTCGGTAATTCCTTGATTCCATGACCAATAGCTTCTTGTGGAGAGAAATTATGATAGCGTGTCTCCGCTAGTCAAGTATTCTTTCGTCAATCCATATTGAACGAATGATCTTCGTGCTTGATATTGTGTTGTGGTTCCATAGTCCAACGAGAACGGTTTAGAAATCCGCGGCTATATTTTAATAGGTGCATCAAAGAAAATTCTTGGCTGCAAATTTTTATCTCTGCAGTTGAGATGACTCTATCTAAAGAAAGTTGAGGGAAATTCGGAAGTAGTTGGAAATACCATTTCTCTCCGACCAACTTCCAAAAAGCAGAGGAAGAGAGATTTTCTTCAAATATAGACAAAATTTGTCTGTACAACCCGGTAAGATTGTGCTGCATGAAATTCGCTGTGAGCATTATCATTCAGCGACTCTTGCAGTCAGCTTTGCACGAATTTTATTCTTCCGACTATAGATGTCTTTGTTTGTGTGAGTATGTTAGTATTTCTCTGCAACCTTGCTTTTATTTGGTGCTCATACTCGTACCAACTTCCGAAGATTTTTCTATCATCCCTTTCCGAGCGCATTCGACTCTGTGTATATCTTACATACATAGGTGCGATAGGGAGAAGCCGGACCCTCCTCAGGTGAAGGGGGTTCAGATCATGGAGTGCAGCTCAAGTGAAGGGGGCCCTTTCGATAGCCGTCCAAAAGTGAAGGGGGTAATTTCGCCAACCGTTTAAAAGTGAAGAGGGTCAGAGCAGCGGCTCCGACTATCGCATCTATGCTTACATATGGAGTTAGCAGTGGTGGACGACTTGTGCAAGTTGGTTTCAAGAAATTTCTGCTTCATTTTATCAACCTCAAGGTTTTATCACGTTGGTTACGACATCCATGTTTGTTACATCATTAGATGGTTTTTCTTCATGTGAAGACTTGGGTGTCATGTTCTGGCCCCCCTTTAGAATTTTCGTTTCTCCTTATTTTATTTCGAACTCAGTGTTTTCATGTAACATTTCCTATTTTCTTACTTTCTATTTCCCAAGATAAACAACTTGAGTTGTTTTTTCAACTCTGTCTAACGAATTTTGGTTTCGAGCACTTTTAAGCCCTTCTGAACGATGGACCACTCTCTTTGTATCCCATGCATATACTTCTAACTGATATTGAACCAGTGGAAAAAATGTAAAAATAGTCGATATCTTTGGTGTGTAGAATAAGATTTTGGGCAGTCTGACACATCAAAGGAAGGCACGGTAGTATGGAGCAAACATCGTTATATAAGAGAATCGAAAAAAAGAAAACTGGGTAAACAAACTGGCAAACACCCCTAAAGACAGGGCCATTTGGAAACGGAAATTGATACTAGAGTCAGCCTCCAAAGTAGTCACTCTTTCTTGAAGTCATAGGGCCAACAGTAGCAATTCGATAAGCACTAGCGTACTGCTTATTTTCATCCAGTGCTCTTAGTTGAAACAACCATTCACACTTCTCACTATCTTACATCTTTTAAATGTTTTGTTTCAGTGTACTCGAAGTGCAAAGGGATGCGAGCAGCTTTTCCGCTGCTATGACCCAGTGAGTATTTGGAAGTTGTTGTTGTGGAACTTAAAGTCTTTTTAATTCCATTGCATCATAATTCAGCCGTAATGTTCGCGAAACAACGCCTAATCTTGATGGTGCAAAAGCTCCGGGTGTGAATATTTTCAATGGAGACGACTTTGGTGGAATGGATGGTGAAGGGGGTGACGATGATATAGAAAGTATGCAGTTAGTTTTTTTCCTATCCTATGTGCGCTGGATGTTGTTTTCTAGAATGCTCATATTCATAGAGCTGTATAATAACTATCGTGGGTATTTTGTTCCTCCTATTTTTCCAACTTATTTTATTAACTGGTGCAGCGAAATCTGATAGTTGTCGGCATATTCAAGTTTATTGAGTAATTTAGTTTGAAGACAGGCAATTGGATTTTATTCACTTGGTTAGGGTGGGTTTTATGTAGGTGTTTTCGCTTCATTGTTGCGGTCAAAACAATATTTTTTTCTGCACGCTATATTTCTACATTATTTTCCGTCTGCCACGGATCTCCTTCACTAGAGGGATCACAGCCGGTTAGTCGCGAGGCTACGTGGCGCGTCCCCGGGTGGCGGATAGGAGGCTAATCGCGGACCAAAAGCGACCTTGTGCTTGCCCATAGACGCAGGTGGATTCAGGGAATGGACTCCCTGTTTCTGCTGAGCCAGGACTGACTCATGACATCCTTGTATCCCGCACGTCAGTCCGGCCAAAAGCCTGCAATCAAGTGACTGGGAGGTGCAAGGGAGGCGGTTTGGAGTCGTCTCCAACAAATAAGCTCCACATGTCCATTCCGGGAGAACGGAAGTTCTCCCAGAAACTCAGAGACTAGAGGCTTGCAACCTGGCCGGGGCTTTAAAATTTTATCCAAAACACAGTAATAGAAAAGAGTCTCCTGATTCCGGAAAGCCTGGTACGGTAGCGCCAGGTGGGACGGGGTTGTAGGAGTCATGTAGGCTACCGAAACGGAAAAGGACTAGGATGGCGATCTGTACTTATAACGCACGTACGCTTGCATCGGAAGCGGCCATCGAAGATCTGATGATGCAAGCCAAGAAGATCAAGTACGACGTCATCGGACTGACCGAGACGAGACGACGTCACCCTCTCAACGCCGTATATGAAGCTGGAGAAGAACTGTTCTTAGGAACATGCGACAGTAGAGTTGTTGGTGGAGTTGACGTCCTCGTCAACACGAGTATGGCAAAGAACATCGACTTTTTTGAACAACTTACGACCCGAATCGGACGTCTGCGGATGAGAAGATGTGGCCCAACACCAGATTTGACTATCTTCGTCGGTTACGCTCCAACATCAAGGTACGAAGAAGAAAAAGTCGAAGCTTTCTGTATGGACCTGGAGAAGTAGGGAGAGACGATCATGTCTTCTACAAGGTCATAATTGGCGATTTCACCGCTAAAGTTGGCCCAAGAGGAACGCCTGAGGAACTTCACATCGGGATCCACAGCCTACAATGGAATGAACAGGGGGAGAGGCTCTCCGAGTTCATCATGACGACTAAGACCATCCATGGGAACTCGCAATTCCAGAAGCCCTCCTCTCTACGCTGGACGTGGGAGTCACCCAGTGGAGGGCACCGTAATGAAATAGAGCACATCATTGTCAATAAAAGGTTCTGCCTGACGGATGTCTCTGTTGTACCAAAGTTTTATGCGGGATCGGACCATCGCCTCCTTCGAGGAAGATTTTCCTTCACAAGGAGAGCAGAGAAAGCCGCCAAGTTCAGAGGGAGAAATTCCAGGACTATCATCAACTGAGATCTCTTCGCTATGTTAGCCGGCTTTTGGGAACGTTACGTTTCGCTACGTTAGCCTTGGGAAGATTCCGCAGTGGACAACATCGATGAGGAATATGACCGGCTCGTTGAACACCTTCACGACTGTGCGAAGAAGGCTGAGAGTTTTAAAACGACCAGGAGACGCCTGTCTCTCCAAAATCTTGAGCTGATACGCCAGCGTGGAGCAGCACGAACCGCAGGGAGCCAAGAACTCACATGTCCGAGCTCGCAAGGCTTTGCAGAGAGGCGATAAAGGAAGACCTTAAAGAGAGAAGAGCAGAAGTGCTGGCTGAAGCTGCAGAGGCGGAGAAAAGCATCCGCTATGCCCGTCGAGACTTCGCCAGTCGCAAGACGAGGATGACTGCTCTCCGGAACCCGAAGGGAACAACCATTGCATCGAGAAGGGGAATGGAGAGAATCATCTACAATTTATACTTTGATCTCTTCGACAGCCACTCCACTTGCCTCCTCACCATCTGAGGGAAGATGGACAAGTCATTCCAGAGATTCTCCCGTCCGAAATACGACATGCTATCATGTCTGTAAAAAATCGTACGGCACCCAGTCCCGACGGAATAAGACCAGAACACCTGAAGAGCCTTCCGCCTGTACTCATCAACACCCTGGCGAGGCTCTTTACACGTTATCTGTCGGAATGCAAGGTTCCTAAACAGTGGAAGACCAGCAAGACCGTGTTGTTGTATAAAAAGGGAGATCCACATGACATCGGCAACTATCGTCCAATCTGCCTACTGTCCATCATCTACAAGCTCTTTACAAGAGTGATCCTTAATAGGATTGAAAAAGTCCTGGATGAAGGACAGCCATGCGAGCAAGCAGGGTTTTGAAAAGGATTCAGCACGATGGACCACATTCACACTGTTTCGAAACTCATCGAGGTATCACGAGAGTACAAGGTGCCGCTCTGTCTTACCTTCATCGACATAAAGAAGACCTTCGAGTCAGTTGAGACGAAAGCGGTCGTGGAAGCCTTGGACAACCAAGGCGTCCCTACTCAGTACATAAAGGTACTTCGAGAGTTGTACAGTAACTTCACGACCGGAATTTCGCCATTCTACAAGAACATCATCATTGACGTGAAGAAGGGGGGTCCGACAGGGTTATACAATTTCACCCAAAATATTCACAGCCACCCTCGAGAACGCAATGCGAAAGTTGGAATGGGACGACATGGGAGTGAAGGTTGATGGTCGGCAGCTACACCATTTGCGCTTTGCTGATGACGTCGTACTGATAACACCTAGCATCAGCCAAGCGGAACGAATGCTGACCGAATTCGACGAAACATGTGGATGCATCGGTCTTCAGCTGAATCTACAAAAGATCTGGGTCGGGAATTGAACATGATGAACGACCTGACCCCCTTGCTGGGCAGGAGAAGACGAGCGGCTTGGGGAGCGTACAAGAGCATCAAGGATGTAGTGAAGAAGACCAGGAACACCCGGCTCCGTGCTCACCTCTTCAACACCACCGTACTTCCTGCTTTGACCTATGCTTCGGAAACCTGGGCATTTCGCAAGCAGGAAGAAAACGCGGTGAGCGTCATTGAACGCGCAATTGAGAGAGCGATGCTAGGGGTATCCCGTTTCACACAAGTGAGGGACGGGATTCGAAGTTCTCTCCTACGTCAGCGGTCGAAGATTAGAGACGCCGCCGCGTTTGCCAAGGAAAGTAAAATAAGGTGGGCCGTACACGTGATGTGCTTTAATGACAATCGTTGGACCAGAGCCGTGAGCTATTGGGTTCCCCGCGATATTAAGCGCACTATAGGAAGACCGCCGACCCGATGGTCAGATTTCTTCACGAAGTCCTTCAAAGAAAAAGGTGATGCTCTTCGTGTCCCACGCGAAAGGAGGAACCACTGCGCTACTCTGGCACGCGATCGGGACAAATGGAAGTATTACTGGCGCCCGCTCGACCAGTTCGAAGATCAACGGGATTCAATTAATCAAGGTAATTTTCCGTCTGAAGGTAAGTTTTAGGACGTTTGAAAATCCGTACATGTGATTCCGTTCATCTCTCCCTGTATCAGTGTAGATGGACGACCCCGGAACGCTGTTTCTTAAGTAACGAGGATAGTGCGGTTCGTTGGAGTTCATTTGACAGCGACCAGCAACTCAATGTTACGAGACGGACGTATGTTGCCAAATATTCCATGTTTCCCTCAGGTTTTCCCTCTGGCATGGTGCTGAACGACAGCACCTTTTTGCAAAGTATTGGAAGCTTTTGGGGCGGGTGTGGTGTAGCGGTTAGAGGTTCCGCTTCCTGCATGATCGATCGGAGGTTCGAATCCGCCCCGGTGCTCACCAAGCCGTTCATCCCTCCGGGGTCGATAAATTGGTACCAGAGTTGTCTGGGAGGATAAAACACTGACTTGACACATCGGCTAGCCACCGCAAGTCATTGTATAGGCCAGATACACGTTCGTAAACCTCAAACGATTCTGAATTGAAGTGAAAGTGGGGGCGCATCCCAAGCGGATTGATTAACGCCAGAAACTTTATCTTTAACTTTATCTTGCAAATCCTATCTGGTTTTGATAAACCTCTGGAACAGATTAGGTTAATATACCATCAACCTTTCGTGCGTTCTCAGTTTTGTTCTCTGTAATGTTTATAGTGGCCATTTTGATTCAATTCGCTCTTTTGTTGAGGACAATTGATAGACAATGTTTGTTCGCACTTCGATCCCTTGACCATTGAGTGGCCAATGGCCCATGTTTTCATGCTCACGGAATAAGTGTTATTCACTTATCACTTCATAACAGAATTCTAAACGCTTAATAAGTGCTTTATGCATGTCTAGATTCGAAATCATTTCATCATTTAATTAAAGTACGCCCGACTGCATGGAGTCCGAGGTCGATAAATTGGTATCAGACTTGTCTGGAGGATAAAAGCACTGACTTGACACATCGGCTAGCCACCGCAAGTCATTGTATGGGCCAGATACACGTTCGTAAACCTCAAACGATTCTGAATTGAAGTGAACGTGGGGGCGCATCCCAAGCGGATTGATTAACGCCAGAAACTTTATCCTTTATCCTTTATTGGAAGCTTTTGAAATATAACTGTGCAGGTTATACAGCTCGTACGTTCCCAATGTGTACACTCAAATGCGTGATTGCGCTTGATGAAAGCAGGGCCACCACGAGCAGGTAACATTCAGACTTCTATACGCGGCCCAATGGCTCTCGAGAGGTCAACTATACCGCTTCGAACGCAGCCGCTTGTGCAACTGCATCAGGTCTTAATTCGTTTCGACCCAAATTTTAACAGTCTTATCACTTTGTAATCATCTCTAAAGTACTCTTTTATTTTTGGCGCTCAACTATTTGGCTAGAGAAAATATGAAGCTGTTTTTCATAGGAGGCAGGACGTTTATGTAAGCCGAAATGCAGTTGTTATCAACCGTGTGTAAATGTTACATTATCCCGTAAAAAATTGGTTTGGTTAGGTTAAAAATCGTTATATGATCGCCCATAATTCCGTTGGTATCAACGGTCGTATCTGTTTATAGAGTAACTGTTTTTTAATAGTGAAGATAATATTATTTTTGAAGCATGAATGCCAGTGCAAAAAAGAATACGTGGATGGAGAACATCTAAGCATAAGAGAGGCCCAAGTTAACTTTGATAGCTTTTAGCCTTCTAACATAACACTTCGTATCATCTGTGTATAACTAGGAGCCGGAGCTCTTACGCCTTTACGAGTGCGGATGTCACGGAGTATCATAACACTATTCACATTTTAAAAAATGCTAAAATTCTCGGGGCTAGGAAATGGTTATTAACCGCAACGTGCACTTCCAGGCTGCGACACTCCGCTGAGTCTGTGAAGATAGCGCGCAGTTAGATAGAATGAAAAAGGTAGGTAGCAAACATGATCCTGGGGAGATGATAGTCGTTTTCGTTTTGGTCCTACGATTGATATATTCGAAATATTCTGTTTTCGTCTTTTGTAGCGCTGTCTATTTTAGCATTAAAAGCAGTGTCTAGGAAGATTCTGGAGATTGGCATTTTCCCATCATTAGGTTGAGAACAAAACATAGTTAACATAACATAACATAAACAAGTATCACGGTGAAGACGCGCAACTCATCTTTCAGAAATGTAGTGAGCAATAGGATTTTCACTCAATCTTCTTGTTGGACGTGGTTTTGCAGACTTATGGGTGTGAGTATCGATGTTTAAAATTTCTGAGTTTGTGAAAGGAGTTGATGTTTCCACCGTCATACGTGTGAACTATGTTCGCTCCCCTCCCTAGTAATGGAGAGATCTTAACCTTGAGATTTCCCCGGAACTCCATTTTTGAAGTCTTCAATAGCGGACTTGGCAAAAGCCAAGTCCGCTATTGCAGTTTTTCTCCCCGCTTTTCGTAAAATGCTGAAAACCATTGTAGAGGGACTGAAAAGGGCTTTTTTACAAATTTTATTTGTAAAAATTTATCGACGGCTATAACAAGCTCGGAAGTTCTTTAAAAATGTTTACGGCACAGTAACAAGCCGTAAATCAGGGAACCAAAAAACAAATATAAAAAACGATGACAATCCCACAGTTCCGGAGCCGATGTCGAAGGCTAAAGGACCACACACTATTACCAGTTATTTCGATGGAATTTCTGGTGGTAGTTTTCGGTGGTGATTATGCAGAATATTCGGAGCGGACTCGGCTAGTCAAATGTTTTGTGTTTAGCAGCGAGTCGAGGTCATAACCTGGTCAAACGGCGCTTTTGTGAGAGGAGATCCGTTGTTTACCTGCGGCTCGTCTGCTTCTTTTTTTAAGTCAAATATGTGTATGTAAGCATCGCTGATGGTTTGACTTTTCGAAGAATTTTCGAGCGACCAAATTAACCCACCTCTTTTGTACAGCTCTGCAAATTCCCTAGAAAATCCAACGATGGGATATTCTTTCCTTTTAAAGTCCTGTGGTTCGTTAGTGATTATATCAATACCATTTTTGTGTATTTCTTTTGAAGTTTTTCTGCAGATGATTAGTCACTGGGTAACTTAACTTGGTTTTACACGCCCTCTGCGTATTTGGGTAGTTTGGGTAAAGGAGCATCTAGATGGGCTCGCAAAATCTAAGCCTGCAGGTAGAAGTTATGGTACTATCCTCCGAATACGAGATCATTGCACTCAGAACACTAGCACTAGCACTTTCCATAGCTGCAAAAAGTCAAAAAATGAACAGAAAAGATGAGTCCCTTGTGATCAGAAACGAACTAGCCTCATACCTAGATCTATGCGGGTTTTGATCTATGGGGCTGGCCTTGTGGAAACCTTTGCGCGCTTACAGTTGTGGTACGTGATGATCTGTTACGATAGCAGATTTAGCAGAAGAGGAAAGGACTAGCCGATGTGTTGTTCTTTGAGTTTCCCTACCATTTGAATGCTTTCTGTAGGATGATGAGACGTTTGAGAGGCTGAGTCACTGATGACTTTGATTTTCTAGGCCCTGATGAAGACCACAACGGCGAAGGATTAACTATTAGGGAAGATTTGTACCAATCTTGGCTATAGCTCAAGCAAATCACTAAAAAAAAGCTACATGTCAAGAGTCAAGTACAGTTGAAATCGAGTCACAGGCACTAATTTTGGTTTGATTGTCATTTCCCAAGTCCTTACGAAGGCGAGTGAACTCTAATTGATTGGGTTAAGAAAGGTGTATATCTATTTGTTTGTGTGCTAATATTTAGGAGCATTACATCAACCCTTACTCCTCTTTTCTTCTTCGAACTAAACTTTGCCTTTTGATTTTTCTTCTGATTTGGCTCTATGGGCCATAGGAACATCCCAATTAAGGTGCTAATATATGCTGATAATGAATGATGGATCGCCTCGGGTAAAAACGTCGATATAACCGATTTATTGGTTTTTACACACCTCCAGAAATCAGTGAAAGCTTGCCAGCTGCCATTTTATACCCTGATTACGAATTTGGTGATCACGTTGAGAGAAAACATCGATTTTATCGTCTTATTGATTTCTATGCATGGTCTGGGAATTCTTATGTCAGAATGACGTCTATCCGAGCACAGCCAAAGTTGTTCCAGTTGATAGAGGGAAGAGAAGGCTGGATTGTATTTCTAGAGAGATTATGCGTTTTGAAAAGAAATGGCAATATTTTGATGGGAAACAGTCTCGAAATATGTTTCCTTCGAGTAGAAGAGAGAGCTAATGTGTATTTCTCAAGAAATCTGCCGATTTCTACGCTGTTTCTTGTGGTAGAAATGAACGGTATTACCAAGGTGTGATGAAAATGACCAAGATGTGATTTAATTCATATGGAATGTTAGTGTAACGCTGCAAACTGACTGAAACACCGCGAAACGGCCGCTCAGCCTGTTGGTCTCAATACATCCTTCCTTTTTTTCACTTGTTTGGGTTATAAATTCATTCAGACGAACTTTTGCGAATGAATAAGCAAGTTGGAAAGCAAGACATGTCTATGCTAGTATAAAAGGCTGACCTCGCACGTTCCAGTTTGACTAACCACTTTTAAGTATCACCCCACGAATCTGAGGTGGTACGGATTTCAGGTGGAGTATTCGTATACGGGATCGTAGATCATGGAGAAGTGGGTGATTCCGTCCATCTCTTGCTAATTGGCGTAAAAAAACGGCCCGGAAGATGCGGTGCGTGCACAAAGCTGGCGCGCCCCAATCGAACTCGTTGTAGAAGATAGCGCGCCAGATCGCTCGAAGTCGTATCGCCCGGGCCGTTTCTTACGGCAGTTAAGAAGAAATGGACGGAATCACCTTTCCCTCCACAATCTACTATCCCGTATGCGAATACTCCACATGAAATCCGTGCCATCTCAGACTCGTGGAGTGATGCCTTTAAGTTTTTATGCAGAGCGGTTCGTTCGAATGGTGCTATATTCTATGTTCGTTTGTGCAATAGCGTTTTGTGACTTGTCTTTGTCCACCTTTTTTGATTGTGATTTATTTCGCTAAACGTTCCAGGTAGTATTTTTCATGATGTCGTGCAAAGCGAAGGTGGATCACTGGATACTCACGATGATCTTCAGCTAGGAGCTGCAGCAAATAACCTTGGTTTGTTTACGTAATTAGCTACAGTCTGTTCTCAAGAATTCAGTACCTTAGGTGGTGTCGGCGATGCACAAGAAAGCTTCACGTTGGAGCCATTAGAAGCAGGTGCTCTCGATCGTCAGCAGGAGCGGAGAAGAAGAAGGCGTCGTCTAATTATTGACGATCAGAAAAATATTAGTGGTGATGAAATGAAGGCCAATATGGCAGACTATTCGTAAGTGCCTCATCTCGAAAAGCCTCTTATTAATCGACAAGTGTTTTGGCTTTATAAGTGCTGATCCTTTCAAGAGACACGCTGCAGTCGCTCGATCTTGCACCACCTACTCGTCGACTTATGCGCATGAAGGAATCTGGGACAGTAGAAAAGTTATTTCATCTTCCAGGCTGTGTTTTCATGAAGGCTAAACCTCTTGTTCGGGTAGGAAGAATCTAACAATTCACTTTTCTTTTTTCCTGTACTATAATTTAAAATTTGTCCCGCAACTTTCAACCAAACCCTAATCAGCTGGCCTTTGAGGATCTGACTTGACTGGGTTATGTTGAGCTACACTGTGCGCTAGAATACATAGCTCCTTTCAAATCGTCTAAAATTTGCTAGTTCCAATAAATGTTAGGCTCGTGAACATTTACTATCAAACTGCTCCTCTCGTTGTTTCTAGGGATTCAGAACTTGTAATTTTTGTACCTATAATTACTTATAATTAGAAGTTACTTTTCATTTGTCTGCTACGAGGCAGAGATAAATCTTGAACGACAAAAGCTATATTCGGGGGCCTACTTTTTTCACACTCTGGACTGTTTGAACAGTTGATTGAATGCGCGTTTGTCTCCTTATCCCGTCTATTTCTACTAATTTCAGCTGTATCAGTCTCATTTGGTGATGAGAGCTCGTGTGGAGGAAGATATCTTGAAAGCGGACGAGATAAGAAGAGAGATGGACATGTCTGAGACCATTGATGATGACATACCATATAACATCGTGAGTTGGAAGTCAAGTCACAGTCATAATTACTGCACACTTCGAAGATACTGGGACAAGAAGGCGATCCAGAGATACGCTTTTCCTTCCCAAAACTGATTGGAATCTCCAAGTAGGAGTAAACAGGAAATTGTCACGAACCTTTTGGTATTTCTTTCTCCCGCAAATTTGAGATTCCTGTGATCTTAAAAAAATAATTGGATGAAGGTAATACACGAGCTTATGTCCTTAGCTGGCATGAAACCTACTAGCCTCCTGCTATTGTAAATAGTCAGCAGAAGGTACAGAAATTGTTTTTTTTTTTGTTGTTGTAAAAATGACTAAAATTATCTCCAGTTTGGCCACTTGACAATTATAGCTACTGTCATACATTTTAAATCCTGAAAGCATGCCTTGTAGAGAAGGGAGAGTTCCAAAAAAGTACCGAGTCGCAAGGCTTAGATACGTAAGGTAGGAGGAGATTGGCGGCTGTCTAAAAATTGGATTAAGTAATGGAATAGAGCAAAACTGTAGGCATGACATTGAAAAACCCGAGTGCATTCCTATATAAACTTGTAATTTGAATTGTTTTTGAGAACGAATAATTCGCTAAGTGATTTTCTTAGTAGCTTATGTACAGCTTGGAATACGTGCTGTTTTATCAATTTCCTACGTTTCATTTCTGTAAATTATTGAAGGTAATAAAAATCTCAGAATTAAGGGAAGGGCTGTTCCAAAATGTTCTGAACGATGTATTTACAATTATGCTGAAGATTTTAACCACTTTTTGAGGAATGAGCGGTGATCAGCAGAGCGCTTTCTTGTTCCATAGCGATTTGTCAGGATTTGTCATTGACGACGTTGCTGAAGTTCTGAAGGTAGTTAAGGCCAAGAATTTGACAAAATCATATCCTCAAAGAGTTTTTGAAGCCAGGTGGTAGTGCCCTTCCTACTTGCAAAAACTAGTTCCAACCATTACAAGAATACTGATGGTTACCATCAAGAACGAAGGAAATACAATAACACCAACTTGTGTCCCAAAATCTGTTCTTGGTGGATTAGTCCAAGTTACTGGCGGTGTGGTATTTCGGTGCGGTATACTTAAGCAGAGGAAAAGTTCTGCACAGAAATCTGCCAACATTTGGAAGACCTAGATTGCTTAATCTTCTTTTTTACAGCGAAATTTGAAGTAAATATATTGAAAAACAGAAAAAGAAGGGAGAAACAACTGAACCTACTGCGAACAAAGCCATTGCGATCGAAATAAGAAAGCATCACCAATCCTGTCGTTGAAGTAGTTGGACTTGCTCGTTTTTCCGATGCGTTGAATTAGACCACATTAGATTGCGATGGTTGGTAGTCGTATTGACGGCAGCGTATCACAAAATTATCAGCATTGTGATCTCTGCGCGAGTAGGTAAAGATGGGGATGTAGTTCGTGATTATGAGTGGGATTACGCCCAACTTCCTCTCCTCGTAATTCCAGATGAGCGTGCTCCCTTTTCTTACTGTGTATTTTCGGCTCTCCAACGATCTAGTTATGCGATAAAACGAGTCCAAAGTTCGCGATCCTACTAATATGACTGAAGTAAGCATCAAAAGCTATAGAACTGCACAACCACCTCTATCTATTTGTTTAGAGATCTCAACATCGAGAGTTTTGCTTTCGCTGGATATAAACGCGAATCGTCCGGGTACAAACTGGGAACATACTTCATGTCAGATGTAACGTTGAAGATTATGTGTTTTCCTTTTTCGTTAAGGGAAAATATTTACTCAAACGTCGAGATTAGTTCTTACAAATTACCACTACCTAATTCCTACGAAAACTCAAAACCAAAGATTGTGTCTTTGCATTGTCTTTGAGAAAGACGAACAGCAGAGATAGACAACAGTGGCAGACATATTGTTGTCGACGAGTGCCACAATGTTTGCTGTTCTCGTGGCTATGATAACAAATGGTGGAAAGAAAGGCGCTTTATGAAATTTTTTATGTAGTGGAACAGCACTTAAGATCTTACATAGCTGTATACACATTTGTTAACCTCTAAATCACTGTGAACAATAATCCCTGTTGCTAACTAGCCTTTCTTCTAACATCTGAATATTCCTAAAGGGTTCAACGTCAGCTTAATGAGATAGAAAAATGCTCAGAAAAGCGGCTGTAACATAAAGTAAGGTGATAAGAATGTAAAAAAAGCTTGGACAAGAACAGAAGAGCTGTTTTTCGAAGGTTCCACTGCCTACACCACATATTAAATCTCCTTACCTTCATTGAGTAGATAAACCTTTTCCAATTTTTTTGGGATCATATTAGAATTATGATATCAAAAGGTATAGGTAGTGGCGGAGTAAGTATGAAATTTTTAGATGCTATGCTTTACGAAATTGATTATTGCGAGCCATCTACGATTGACAGGGTAAGGGCGTAGTTAACGTCTATAGTCGTTTCCACACTCATTTCCTCTTAGTAATCCAGGTAAGTCGTGTGAAGCACGGGTAGTGGAAATATGGCTGTCTTCAACGTGTACGCGATTATGTAAGAAGCAAAACTTCTGCTGCTTCTTATTTGAATTACTTAAGTTGGATTGTTAACGTTGGATGACGATGGAGTTACTCGCGTTCTATCGCGTAATTGTTACGTTTTAGGGAGGGCCGGTGCACCCACGGCTGTTTCTCGCTTTTTTCTTCTGAATTGATAGGCGGAATAGAAGATGATAACGCTCACGTCGTGAACTACGCCTATTCGTGGGAGATTCCAGCACCGTCAATTTCGTGACATGGTGCCTTTGAACTTCATAGGTGATAGAAGCGGCTCATGGCGAATTCCGAGGAGCAGAAATGACGTGAAACGTTGTTCAAATCTGCAGATCATTGCTGACTGAGGACCGACGTAACTCTCAAACGGATGGGGTAGTTTGCATCATGCATCCGAGAGTGAGAGTTCTGCCATTACTTGGAATTTACCGAAACTGCAGAACCGCACAGCCGTTCGGCCAGTTAAATTTGTAAAGATAATTGAAATAATCGAGTTTCTGCAAAACGATCACTTTTTGTTTGTCTCGTCTTTGAAGCAATCTACTTTCCTTGAGATGATGGTTTCTCTAAAGTTTTTCTTTTCCTTCCAGTTCTTGTTCGAACAATTTCTCCTTCAGTAAATGCAGGAAGTATTTAAGGCAGTTGACTTTAGTCCAAGTATCTTTGGAGACTGTGTGTAGAGTGCATGACCGTTATGTTCAAGAGCCTCATATCTCTCATTATCCATTATTTGTTTTATTACAAGTGAAGACAGAGTGGCATGAAAAGGACTATCCCTTTGATAAGTGAATCGGATAACAACCGCGTTCTGCTTGTTGCACGTCTCTGGCTCTTTGGTACTACACTCAGCCCGGTTTGAGAATAAATGGTTTTCTTCTCATTGCGATGCTGCTGATCCATTAAAATTAAGCGTTTAAAAACCACATTTAATCCCAGAATACTGCAATTCTACTTCCTTATACTCATGAGGCTCTTCTTTACAGAGCCTTCCAATCAAAATCACAGTGAATATATCTGCAATGTCCTCTCCGAATTTTTGCAAATTACATTCATTTCTACTCTGAATTTCTGAGTTAAGTTTGCGGGTTGAGATATTGAGTTGATTAATATCACTATATCACTATATATTTATATCACTAATAATATGATTTTTCGACGGCCTTTAGGCGCACTTTTTTTACGAAAAGGTGGATTTTAGAGGAGATACATTGAAATCCTACCAGAAAGTATATTTCAAATATAGGAACTTTTGTTCTCTCTAATTTTAGAAGATGAAGAAAGGATATCGCATTATTCATGTTGTGACCCAGTAGTTGGATGACAAGGGCCTTTCTAGTAAGTGAGAAGAATGCTATTTGCTTTCCTTTTAGTATAACAAAAAATTCATCTTATCTTATCAGGGGCGGGTGTGGTGTAGCGGTTAGAGGTTCCGCTTCCTGCACGATCGATCGGAGGTTCGAACCCGCCCTAGTGCTCACCAAGCCGTTCATCCCTCCGGGGTCGATAAATTGGTACCAGAGTTGTCTGGGAGGATAAAAGCACTGACTTGACACATCGGCTAGCCACCGCAAGTCATTGTATAGGCCAGATACACGTTCGTAAACCTCAAACGATTCTGAATTGAAGTGAAAGTGGGGGCGCATCCCAAGCGGATTGATTAACGCCAGAAACTTTATCTTTAACTTTATCTTGCAAATCCTATCTGGTTTTGATAAACCTCTGGAACAGATTAGGTTAATATACCATCAACCTTTCGTGCGTTCTCAGTTTTGTTCTCTGTAATGTTTATAGTGGCCATTTTGATTCAATTCGCTCTTTTGTTGAGGACAATTGATAGACAATGTTTGTTCGCACTTCGATCCCTTGACCATTGAGTGGCCAATGGCCCGTTTTCATGCTCACAGAATAAGTGCTATTCACTTATCACTTCATAACAGAATTCTAAACGCTTAATAAGTGCTTTATGCATGTCTAGATTCGAAATCATTTCATCATTTAATTAAAGTACGCCCGGCTGCATGGAATAAGTCTTTGTTTGTGCTTCTTCCTTCTTGCGACCTAACCGTTGTTGCTGACACTTCCTTTCACGCGGAACAATGGCTTGTTTACTAATGTTAACAGAATACCTTAACGAATGGTGTTATTTGTGAATAGTTGGATTGTTCGTGACAAGCGAGCAGACAGCTTCGCTATATGATCTTGAACGATGAGGACGTTGTGGTTTTTTTTAAACCAATATCAGGTTCTTGTTAGATAGAAAGTAGTTTACTTTTGAGCTTGTTTTTTGATCATTCTGATAACTGTTGTTGCCGTAAGAGTGAGCAGCATTGGTTCTGCAGCACACATGCTAACTTTCCGCTCTGATAACTTCTTTTCCAGTACTTCTAAAATTAGCTGTTAATTCTTTAAGTTCCGGCAGAAGTCTGTGAGAAATTGTCGAATGCTGTCAAACTTTTCGAGTTTATTTCGCGTGTTCCTATAAGCAGACCTTCTCACCATGGAAGACAGAAACTTTGGAGTTCCACGCATACATGTTCTAGACAGTCATTCCTACGAATACTACTATTTTGTGCTAAAGACTCAATTTCTTAATTGGATATTTGGAAATGTTTACAAAGTCTAGTGTATAGTTAGTTATAGGGACATTGGTTTGACACAGGTTACTGTTTCATGATATCATAGTCTTTTCTTCAAATTCTAAGCAAGGATTTTTTTTAGACGTGCATAATTAGGTTTTGTGCCCCATACCCATACTGCTTTTTTATACTTGCTCATGGTTCGAATTATTATTATTATTATTATTATTATTATTATTATTATTATTATTATTATTATTATTATTATTATTATTATTATTATTATTATTATTATTATTATTATTATTATTATTATTATTATTATTATTATTACTATTATTATTATTATTATTTTTTTTTTTTTTTTTTTTTTTTTTTTTTTTTTTTTTTTTTTTTATACTATTACTATTACTATTACTATTACTATTACTATTACTACTATTACTATTACTATTACTATTACTATTATTATTATTATTATTGATCCAACTTGTCGGTTGATAAGGCCGATTGGAAGGGAAGGCTGGTGTACAAGTGAGTTGTTATTTCCTTGAGATGAAACCTAAACTGAAGTTAGTTTTGCCACTGAAATGAACTTAGGTGAAAACTTTATATGTGTATTCATCCGATATCATTGGAGGTACAGTTTTTTAAGCAATGTAATGATAATTCCTCATTAACGAAACCTTCGCATATCTCGCCTTTATGCATCCATTATTCAATTTTTTTGGTGGTGATGCTCTAGCTTTTGTGTTGGATTTGTTACTAGCACTTAATGGTTGCGTGATTCACCGGTGTTTTCAAATGTGCTCTCCTACAATTTTGATAGGTTTCGGCAATTTTTCTTTAATTTCTAGAATCTGTCGTCGAGATACTGTCACATGTGCGAACAAGAAAATACATCTACTATTTCTAAGACTTTACTTCCCTGAGCTAATATCTTCAATAGTAAAAGCAAGCTGATCCTCTGCAACTACATATGTGAAAATGATCATTGTTTTCAGAATGGTAAAGCACAAAAAAAAACAAAGAGCTCGTTAAGTACAATTGCTTTGTCATCGTATTCCCATTTTGTCTTGGGATATATTTGATGTTAATCTTGTGTGTTCCCATTTTCATTATCTTCAGACTCTGCTACTAAAAAAATTCCGTTCCCTTATCTAATCACTACTCTGTTGCACGGTGAAGTGAAAACTTTGATATGAGTGGTAGTTTTCTTCGGTGAAATGAAAAAGTGTAAAAGCTTGAGTTTTAGTTGGTCATGCAAAGCTATTTTTTTCAACTCATATTAACCCACGCATTTTAATCTATGTGTAGCGGACTCTCTTTTCTTGTATGATAACTTACTTTTTCCTGCTTCAGTGAAAGAAGCCATTTTATGTACAACACTGGGATAGAAAAAAAGAGAGTATGCAGAGTCGAAAATGAAAGAGAAATCAATCAATAATATACGGTCTGTCGTTGTTCCTCCCATAGTTTTCCACGTCTTACGAGCATGGTTGAATATGTTTTCCGATATCCCATGTAGCTTTCAGAGTGATTTTTCATTCGTTGTTGTTTTTTTCGTGTTCTTCTTTGTTTTCGTTTTGAGTTTTCTTCTATTTCTTCATCTCTTATTCAATATTTAACATACGCTGCACAATTTACAAGAACAGCTTTGATAGCTTTATCATCTCGATCATATGCAGAGAGTCGAAAATGAGAGAGATGTCGAAAATGCTTTGTTATCCAATTTTCATTCCATTTTGATGCAAAAGTGAAAAAAAAAACAGAAACAAATGTAATAATGAACAAACTAAACAAAAAACAAACAGCTTGTAGACCAAAAAATTACCTGAACTAGCACAAAACATTCTGCAAATATGTCTAAGTGCATTTTTTAACTTGGAACAAAAAAAGCAGTCACGATTCCTCAACTCATTATTTCGTGTTTACTCCTAGAAATAGTCTGTTTATTACCTAATCACCCTGCAATTGAATGCATCACCGGTTGCCTTGTGTTCGTAGTTTTATTCGTTCATTTCCTCGATATCTGTTGATGTCTAGGCAGTGTTCGTTTTTTGCTTGCAGCAGTGTTGTGTTATTAGTTGTTATAATTTTCGGTTCTAGTCATTAGAAAAGCCCATTATTCCTACTTTGAAATACAGTTCTATTCTTTGATTAGTGTAGTAGTATCCTATCTGCATCAATGCAAAAGTTAGTGTTAATACGAAGAAGACCAGATTTAGAATAGAATAGGTATAGAAAGAATCTCCGATTTTGTAAGTGTATGTTGCTTGTGTATCCGAGTCGAAAAGGTAAGAGATAATGTTCAACAAGGTGAGGTTAGAATAAGAATGAGTCTCTCTAGATCGTATTACTTCTGTCTCAATCAATTTGATTGCATTCTAAAACTGTTAGAGAGGGCACATCCTTGATTGATCTTCACCGAAGTCATCGAATATTCCGGACTAACCATTTCGGAAATTCTCAGGTGATTGCTTCGTAGCTTGTGTAAACCAAAAACTAGAAATTTTATTATTCGCTTTCTGTTCAAGCACTAAATCAGGTGATATGAACTTGAACAAATCTTTGACTTTTTTACCTTGGAATTGTTTGGACTCTTGTTTCTATTGTCACATCGGCTGCAACAAAAAAGATACGAAAGACGCATGAGGTATTTGCAACTGCGAACGCCAGGAACACAACTAAAAAGCGTAGAGAAGTTGTAATTTACCTGTGAGCTCTTTGTCTTTCATATATAATTGTGGTTTTCGAGACACAAGCTCTCTTGAAGTGTGAAGACGTGAGAGCTGCACAAGCGGCGAGGACCATCTGTGTGTGGCGCAATCTCATTACATTAGCACATATGGAAACATCTTCCGCATGATGCATTCACAATGCTCTCGGATCTGAAGTATTTAGTAGAGCGAATATGGTTACTGTTGGTCTCGTTGGTTGTGATCTTTTTATTGCGCAAATTTTGATGCGTACTAGAACTAGTATATATAACTCTTACTATTTGCCGATATGTTGGCTGTTGAAGACCTAGTTTTCCTTATATCAAAAACAATGGTATCTGCTACTTCATTTTTCTTTGCAGCTACAGAAGATTTATTGATTTCTAAATTATAATGGTCACCGTTGCGTATGAGTCAAGTTTTGAATGCTAACAAGAATAACGGAGTTCAGGTGCCCATGTATTTTTCAATATCGTAAAGACAGCATACCATGAATCTGACGTGGTGTGAATTCTCATGGAAAGCTCCTATGCAGGGTCGTAGATTGCGGGGAACCACCTGATTCCGCTCATCTCTCCGTGATCCTTGTAACGGCATAAGAATCGCTTTAGTTCCTATCAGGTGCGTTAGAAGAATGTATACGTTCCACTCTCCTCAACAGTCTATTCATTACTTAACTTGAATAAGCGGATGAAGAGACCTTATTAATCCTCGAAGACTCGCTCGTTGATGCTGCGCGTGCACAAGGGTGGCGCGTTGCAATGCAATCCGTCGTTAAAAAAAAGGTGGTGTCCGGGCCGTTTTTTACAGCGACTACGGAGAGACGATCAGAACCACCTGGTTTTCCACAATCTATGAGCCCGTATGGAAGCTTTCCTTGGGAAATCTATACCATGTCAAATGAGTGATATGCTACCTTTAAATTATTTTAAGAATAGTCCCAAAATCGTTTGATTTATGAGTATGTTACTGTGGAGTTTGTGATGATTTGACTGGTTGTCGTGGACGTGCTTTAGATATTTAGAGTTGTTGTGCGCGTAACCGTTCAACAGGTAAAGGCTTTAAAATTATGCGCGTTCCCACCAGCTCTCTGCCTCTCAACTTGAAAATCCTTCACCATCCTGGTTTTAAAGGAATGTCTTCTTGTGCACCTTATTTACTTAAATCTTGTAGCAGAAAGAATAGAATACTTTTCTATCATATACTACGAAATAAACTGAAATTTCGAATGAGATCTGTCGAGTAGCACAGCTTTCAATACTATCTTTGAAGGATCTCCCTTTTAGTGATATTTTCTATTTAGGCTTGCATGAAACGACCTTAACATCAACATTACGTCAACGAGTTCCATAAACAATTGCGCATCGCAATTTTTTTGGCCATAGTTCGAAGAAGACGCTACATTAATCTACTCCATGCAGGTCTTACTCCAATTCAGTTGCTGTCGGTTTTACGTGCACTACTGGAGTCAGCTTCTCACTATAGGTTGCTTACTATTTATAAAAGGAAGCATTTACGAAAAGGTTGTGGTTGTTGAAGGAAAGTAGTGATTGTTCCACTCTCACTTTGTGCCAGTTGCGTGTCTTTCCACTAGACAGACGTTTGCAACACGTAATTACCGTACACCCATCGCTGTGGTGATTAGGGATTATAAGCGCGAATTGGCGGTCGCTCGTGCAGAAGCTAATTGGATATTCTGACTCTAGTACTGAGATTCTGGGAAATATTGTAAATGTATGTCTTGGGAACAAGGCTTTATCCGGGCCTAAGGAACACGATAGTTTTTGGCAAAACAAAGTAGTGTATGTAATCATATTTTGTTCAATGCTATTTTTTTAAAAATGAAGTTTAATTTTTAATCGTCAGTTACACTTTAACAAGGTTTGTGCTTTTGAAGGAGTACGAAAGCCTCGTTCTCTTCGTCGCCGCCACATTAGCACCGCTATAGTTATTCATCCGCTCAACGCGATCGGAACTTAGACTTCATATGTAATTGGCTACCTCTCAAAAGTGAAGATGCACTCATTCGGCGGCGTGGTTACGTTTTCATCATTAACTGGTTTTCTATGCAGAAAAACCTCTAATATTTCTGATGATTTTGTTATGGTATCGTTTTGTAGAGAGGATTCAACTCGGACAGCATCCAATTTTTTTTTTCAAAAGGTTCGTATTCAGGAGCCTTGGAGATCGCAACCAATGTAAGGTTCAGTTATAAGTTAACAGAAACTTCAACTATTCAAAAAGTGACCCGTTTCGCAAGAATAGCAGTTCACAGGTTTGACACAAATGAATCGCATTATCAAACTGCATGCCTTGAACTCTGTTGGTCGTTTTCTCACCTCTTCTATGACCAGATTGTGTGCCCATGAAAACAATTCAGCACATAGGACTGTCTTTAAAAAAGTATTATAGTTTGGTGCATAGAAAGTGAGGCATGTCCACTGGCAGTTGCAATGAATGTTGCAAAATTTTTCGGTTGGCAGAAATAGCTGCTTACAAATAGTTTTTTTTTTTTTTGTGGCATCGTCTAACGCTATCTGAGTTCATATACCAATAATTCTTCTCTATGGTTCGCGTCAAATACGAAGAAGTACGCAGTGTACCTGTATTTCTGATTCTAGTTTACTTACACCACAGGTAAACTGAGAATACGCGATTAGTTTTATTAGTAGTCTTCTTCTGTTCTGCATTCAGCTACCTGATTTCTAGTTGTCTAACAATCCAAATATTTCAATTAGTGTACTCTTACGTCCCTATAGTTGAGTACTGGGATATCGGCGATACTCTTCGAGTCCTTGGCGCGCGATTGTCTTTGGACTCTGCAACACAGACGAGGTCACGATTACCGTAGTGAGAAACAAGGTGGTTGATCGCACTTGCTATGCTTGTTTTTGCAAGTTGACTTATCGTATGCGCGTGTGCTATGTGCTTGTTTACGGATAGACGTTGAAGCGATCGTGTTAATGATGTTAGTGGCAGAACTAACCCGAATGACAAACGAACGTATATGTAGATACAGAGACACAGGTTAAGACTCAAACGAATAGTACACAAAGACAAATTCTCTGCACCTGGAAAACGGCAGCCCCTTATTCACACTGTCAAATCCTTCTTGATAAGTACTGTTTGTCGGTATTCTTGAACAGCCGACCTTGCTGCTTAGGAAATAATTTCATATCAACATCGAGAATTTGACATTTCGTCGTACTGACTGCTCTTTTTGTTTTGTTTTTTTTTTTGTGTTGTTTGCAGCCGCAAGACTTATGTGACTAACGCTGGGTAGTGTTGATAGTTTGGTGTTTTAGGAGTCAGTTTATGGCGATGATTATGAAGACATTGGTCCAGTCCAGTTCGAACCTCTTGGTGCCGAATCACCTACACCAATGGTCGCCGATTTGCAAATCCCTCTGGAAGAATCCCAGGTTAAATACGCCGAAGAATATTATCCACTTAGTGAGAAGAGGAGACGGAAATCTGAGGTATGTATAGTAATTTTAACGAAATAAATACTACATTTGTCTCCATTATTATTTTGCGGCTTGTCATTCCGTCTAGATGTCGGTATATCGTGTGAGCCTAGAAAAAGGAAGAAGGAACTAGATGGAACGGATACTTGCGCAAGGACAGTTACATGAAGCGACCCTGCGCGGACGAGGCGGCATACGTCTTGTTCAAGATAAACAAACGCTTCGCGATTGTGTTTTGCAGGCCCAGGTTTATTAGACAGCATGTCAGTAGCTACAACGCTAGAAGTCCCTTAAAGCTCAAGTTTGTTAGAGCCTATGACTACTGTACCCAACGAAGGATAAATGGATTAGACGCCTGGCGTTGATTAATCAATTGGAATGCGCAAAGGCGCTCGACTTCAATTCATAATCGTTTGAGCTTTATGAGTTGATGTGCAGATTATGCAGGAGACAAGACTTGGTTGGGGTAGGGCGGATTGGTGCCATCAAGCGTGCCGCAGATCCTGTTACCACTCCGCTACACCCGCTGCAGTACCTAATTCATGCTGTCATCTAGAAAAGCAAATGATCATAGTGTGAACATCTTTTTAACCTGGGTTGTTTAGTTATGCTTTTTTTTCAATTTTTCCTTTAGAGGTGAAGTATTGTTTACGACATGTAGAATGTTTACAGTTAAAATCAAAGTAGTATTCTTTTTTGGAACTATTTGAAACATAAAATAGTTTCCTTCTAGAGGAACCATTAGCAGCAATATTGATTGTTCGGGTTTGAAAAGAGAAAGTGAGAAAAACAAATATGGGAGCATGACAACCGGTTATGCATGGCATATTCTTTCGAACAGATTCCAGATTTTTCTTACGGTGGTCTCTTTTTGGTGTCTTCGTGTTATTATGTTGGATTTATGTCATATTCTCTTCATTTGTAATGGCGTTTGGAGGGCTGTGAAGTCTTTATCATCACAGATGCTAGAAGTTGCAGGTTCGAATTGCTGAGGAAGAAGATGCTGTAGAAGGCGATGAAGATCATCGTTGGTCGAAGCGTACCCAGAACGTGCTAAATATCATTGGGGTAAAGCTTCGTTTAACAGACGAAACTCAGGTGATTTTCTTTTCTTCTCTTCAAGATACACATGCCATTTTTTTTTTCGTATTTGGCGCTTGACCTCGTCATTATGATTAATGCCGCTTATGAGGTTTTATGAGCTCTTCACTGTGTGAGCCATTAGCTTTTAGCATCCTCGGGTTATATGGATAACGCTTCTTCAGACCGGATCACTCATTGCTCTTGGAGTCTCTTTCAATTTTGTTTCTATGATATGACTACAAACGTAGCAGCATGCAACAAAATTCAGCAGTACACTTATATGGGCTTTCGTTCCCCTTGTTCATCAAACAGCTGCTTATTTTGTATCACTTACACATTGGTTCAAAATCAAGTAGATAAATGAGAAGTAATTCTGTTTTACAGATTATAGTCGTTTTTATGATTTGAAATAGTAGTGTTTTGTCTAAAAAATAAATTCACTGCGCAGAAGACTTGCAGGAAGTAGCGTTTGCTAATTTTCTTTTAGTTTTACTGGAATACCGCAATAGATGAAGAATCTAAGAAGAACCTACAGGGTGCGGAGAAAGTATTGATAGTAAAATCAACCTCTACTGCAACCCGATAGATACAATTATCACAATATTTTTTGTTGAGTAAGATTGAAGGCATCACCCCACGAATCTGAGGTGGTACGGATTTCAGGTGGAGTATTCGTACGGGACCGTAGATTATGGATTTCTTCCTAATTGCCCGGACGATACGACTTCGAGCGATCTGGCGCGCTATCTTCTACAACGAGTTCGATTGGAGCGCGCCAGCCGCGTGCACACGTCGCATCTTCCGGGCTGTTTTTTACGCCAATTAGCAAGAAATGGACGGAATTACCCACTTCTCCGTAATCTACGATAATCCGTATACGAATACTCCACCTGAAATCTGTACTACCTCAGATTCGTGGGGTGATGCCTTTAACACCTAAGTTAAAATCGATCTTCTATCATTCATTTTCGACTCAGTCTCCTTTTGCCTTGATACACTTGTGGGGAAGGGATCCACGGTGCGCCGCAGGTAGTTCGCATCGAGATCGTACTCTTTTATTTTTATTTTATTTTATTTATTTATTTTTTATTTTTTGCTTCCGTCAATGCTGGAGACTTGTAAATTTTGTAGCTCTTGATGATCAGCTTCTCAAGGACGATAGTTCGAACTGATCGTTCAGCAATTCCAATTTCTTTAGCCATCTTTCTCATTGACCGCTGCCAGAAAGAGCATGATCAACTTTCTCTCCAGTGGTTTTGAAATGTCTGATTAATTGGTACACTTTTGTTAGTGGAACTGCAAGTGCTCGGGCAATCTTCTTCGGCTTCATTCCGGCACGATGAAGGTCCAAAAATAGAACTCTGCTTTGGATTAGCAGCAATGATTATTACCTGTAACCCAAGAAATACTGAAAATACAATATTTAGACTGTAGGAAGGAAGTGTACACAAAAAAATAATTCTACACCATTTAAAAAACGCAAAAAAAAACATTAAGAAAAAAATTATCAATATTTTTCCCGCATCCTGTATTTCCAACTTTCCACACTCACCGCTTAGCTCAGTGAAAATGAGATTGAGAGATTCGTGTCAGTGTATTCATTTTGGATCATACCTTCATAATTAATTCTTTTTGGTCTTCCTAGCTGTATTTACTATGTACACTGTGCATTTATGGTTTGGAAGTGAAAAATGCATACGTCTGCTTTCGTTCATCGTTAGAATTCTTTTTGTCAGGTCAGCGTCTCCCTTTTGCTACTTACCACTCAAACCTCTGTTGGAAATTGCACTGCTGTACGCATTTCGACTATCAGTTTTATCGTACGAGATATGCCACCTTAAAGGCATCACCCCACGAATCTGAGGTGTACAGATTTTAGATGCAGTATTCGTATACGGGATGGGAGACTATGGAGAGGGGGGTGATTCCTTCCATTTCTTCCTAATTGCCGTAAAAAACGCCCGGAAGATGCGGCGCCGCACAAGGCTGGCGCGCTCCAGTCGAACACCCTGTAGAAAATTGTGCGCCAGAACGCCTGAAGCCGCATCTTCCGGCCCGGTTTTCACGGCAATTAAGAATAGACGGAATCACCCTTCACCCTCTACGAATCACCTCTGATTCGTAGAGTTCTGCCTTCAAATCGATAGAACAAAGTCGGACTATTAGGGCCTATCCAGAAAGTTAGTGCATTTTCGCACGTGCCATTTATGTTAATGAGTCTTTGTCTGTGCTTGATTATTCGACATTCCGCAGATACGGTATAAATGAATCCTAGAAGCCCATGTTACCAACAAATGCGAAATGATTGCTAACGAGTGCATGTATACGTGATACGTTCGATGTGCATAGAAAAGAAGGCGATAGCGGATGTCAGTTGTGGCGTCATGCTAGAACGCCGATGATGGATGGTATATCCTACGCCAAACTGCTGCTTCTAGCGCTGAAAATATGTTGTTACTTCGACTGACAAATTGTCGTATAAAGAAGTACTTGATCTGTTCGATTAAAATAACTACTTAGAACTGATTTGAATACGTCACTAGATGATGAGTGGTACTAATGGAAGGGTTGAACTACTTGCCACTGACTTCACATCTGAATGATGATATTGATATGGACATGTTTCAGATTGTTCTCAGTGACCTTCTTACGAAAGGATCTACTAGAAAGACTGCAGCCCAGAAGTTTTACACACTACTAGTGTTGAAGAAATCTCAGGCAATCAGCGTGGAACAGCGGGAACCCTATGGAGAAATTTTCATATCCGCTGGACCCAATATCGCTCAAACATTGGCAAAATGATGTAGTCATCTTTCTTTTGTAGTTATGCTCTCATTTACCTCTTTTATTGCTTATTGTATTATTCACCGATAGACCACGTCTAGAACTGCACATTGCAACAATTTCTTACCGCAGATCTAATCTTTTCTAGAAAATATCGCTACTACTCATTGTTGGCACTTCTCGATCCCACTAAATTGCATGAACTCCTTTAAATATGTTATCTTAAATACGCCGCTTCTTTTTCTTTTGGAAAATGCTGGAGGATTTGTCGAAATTGTGCATGGTTTTCTCAGTACAATTGGTAGTGAATTGCTCCGTGCAGCAACATATCGATGTATTTGCAGCAGCTATGCAAACTTCTAGATTTCGCATTTTTACATGATCTTTAATCTTCGGAAAAGCTTGCCAATAAACTGTGAAGTCGATACGTATATTTAGCCCGAGTTTGGGCGTGGTCGTTCTGAATAGGGCGTGATGGGAAGACGACTGGTGCGTGAGTGTGCCTCGCCGGCCTTTGAAAGCGAATACAAAAGACTGAATAGAGGGAATGGAGCGGTGGATTGAAAAGAAACAATGCGCTGTAATGATTGGCGTCCACAATGCGCCGCATAAGCCATTATACAGAGTGTGCGAGACAGATCCTGCGGCTCGTCGTGTCCTAGTTGCAGGTTCGGGTATTACTGCTTCCTACAACTATTACTGTTGCATGTTCTCCAGAGTTATCTTCGTCTATAAATGCCTCTACATGCCTTCGCCATCATGCAGGTGTGTGGTCGATGCTGCGCTGTCCTAATCATTTCCGCTATACGGTATCTCAGTCATTGAGTCACGTCCGAACATTGATATTCTTCGGGCTACAGTAGATTTCAGTCGCAGCGAGATCTGCCGATTCGCTGATAGATCGACGCACTGTCGAGATTTTTTGGGGTTTGGGATCTCAATGCAATGAGAACCTAATTAACTTGTTCAACATTTCAATACTTCCTTCATTTCTTCGGCTACGTCAAATTGATGGGTTTTAAAATGTTTTCTTTGTGTAATACAGGAAGTAATTTTTATTTCGTACTCACACGCATTCATTGAACCTCATTCAGGAATCTTCTCTCGAAATCGTCGTTTACGGTGCAATTGTCTGTTCAAGGTTCGACGACCATTGATCGTTCTGACCTTGTCCATTTGATGTGACTCGTCACTGTGAATTCATCTGATCCTCAAAACGCGTGCAACTTATAGGATTTCATTACTGCTGTCCATACTTTTTCTCGCAAAAATCAAGATCTTTTCTCCAATTTTCCTCAGTTTCCAAGTTTTTTTTCCTGTACCTGCTTGACTGGCTGGGAATAACTACATGTTGCATTTACTCGTCGATTGAACGACCCAACTCCTTGGTTGATCTTCATTGTGTTCTTGTCGAATAACTGCTACTATTAGTGAAGCCTCCAACTGGTTTTCCCCTCTAGTACGCATCATGTATTACATATGTTGATATACATACATATATATGTGTATATGTGTATTTTCTCACTTGTGATTTCATTTAAATGAAGCTTTGTGTGCACTCAAGCTTTGGAACCAGTTTTATGCTGAAAGGTCCTCAATTTATTTCAGCACATTTCCAGTTTTTTCTCCCAATGCTCGCTGATATGCTCAATACAGGGGTCCAATTATATCACGTCTGTGCTTTCCTTATTAGCGCATCTAAGTAAACGTTCATTAGATTCCAACTAATAAGCGAGCAAAACAAAACTTCAAGCCATAGTTTCCATGTCTGTGAACTTCAGTTCGGTCTTCATTATTGGAAACATTCTTTTCGCTTTTGTTTGCTCTGAAAAGACACTTTGATGCCCCATCGCTAATTCGTTTTCTGTAACAATTCCTAGAGACTATGTTCATGGGTCATGTTGGGAGGAACTAGATCTGCCAAATAGCTAAGTTCGTGGCTTCTATCTGGTGTGAAGTTCTCCATTATTGATCGATATCCACTAGGTGTAGACAAATATTTGAAACGTACCCCTCTGCCATGGCAGCCGGCTATAATAGCAAACAGGTGTGCAATGAAATAACTGGAAATCCTTATTTCCAAGTATTATGTCCTTCCAGACTCCTACAGTGAGCGATAGATTTCTCAATGCTATACTTCCATTTTCTTTATTCGTTTGCATTTTTGTTTTTCAACTGTTTCAGTGGCTGAATGTTCTTATTCGAATATATAGATATGAAGACTTTTCTCATCTCAATCAGAAGAGATGTGCTCTGACTTTGCTTTATCTGATTACAACTCGCTCGTTTTCACATGAAAGGAACGCTGAAGCATTTCCATAATTAGAAGTTGCGGGTAGATATCCAATTAAAATAACAAGTTCAATTATCGTTGAACAGTTCGCATTTAAAGTAATAGTAGCGAAATAGGAACATCTAGATGCTGGGCAAATGTTTTTCTATCACGCTTCATAATTCAAACTCTCGCATTTTTCTTTGATATAGAAGCTGGTGAGTGGCAATGGCTTGCTTCCCCTTGGCCATCACCATCTAGTTATCTATTCGTAGGGGCTTATTTGTGTCGATCATCACTAATGAGCATAGGGACTTCTTTCCTCAACTGGTATACTGTAGTTTCTTTGGATCGATTCGTTCCGTTTTACTGCCGGGTAAACACGAGTTGACTTCGTCTTGACAAACAACGACGTAAGAGTGGATGAACGTGAAGAGGAAATGAAAATTGTCGGCCTGTAATTGTAGTAGCGGCAGCTACATGTGGACTTAAGGGCAAATCACTACTTCTGCTTAAAGTATAGCTCGAGTTTTGATCAACACGAAACATTTAATTGACGTAGGAGCATTCGTTTTTTGTCTCATATTCCTTGATCATTATTGAGTGAGAATTGGCAAATTGTTTCAACAGAAATAAAGTTGTGGTAGAGTATCATCACCCCTACTATACATGCGTACCAACTAAAAAATACAATCAGCAGTCGAATGGCGACACCCTTCTGAACCATCATACGATTATCGCACGATTAGAGGATTTTCAAAGTCGCGGCCTTCAGTCCTAAACGGATTACGAATTATTCTTACTGGCAGCCTTGTTCTCTTTTATAAGGATACGAAATGGATGATTATGAGCCTTGGGGTCAATACATAGATGGTCTGTATAAGCAGTTCCTTTTTCATTTACAACTCTTCACTACGGTTACAATCTTCAAGTATATCATATTTAAACAACAATACTACATTTGTTTCAGTGTATTCTATATATTAAGACTTATTCTTTCTCCGCTTTCTTCTCCACACCTCACAGTATATCTTTGGCTGATTGCATATCCTTGAATTCTACATGAAGATAGCAAGCAGTGTTTCAGAATTTTCAAAACTGATATTTCTCCTATTATATGTTCTCTGTTAAAATGAGCTACACCCACCATTTGAACGTAGATCTAGACGTTCTATACTAAGGAATTCGATTAAGCAACACATCTGTAACCTTTGATCACTGATCTCAACTTCTCCAATATTCATTGCGAATTACCCGAATTCAAATTTGGCTCACTTGGTTTTCATCGACTATTTCGGTGATGCATGGTTTTAGTGACGTTGCCTTCGGTTCCCATTATCTTAATAAGGTGGTTCACCATCAACACTGAGAATTTTGCCGCCATCACCGAATCCTCTTGTTAGCACCTAGAGACGTCGCTGCTTAGACGGTAGAGAACCACGCCCTTCTTCGTTTGCGATTGGTGGAATCGCTTTGCTCCTCCTACTTTTGTTGGGGCGCACTCAGGCGCCGATCTTCTATTGTGTTGGTGTGGTGGTGCCGAGCCCGTTCCGCCTCTACCGATAATATCTTGTATTGTGTGAATTTTTTCTTCTCTTCATCCTAGTACCATCTGCAATGATGAGCATGATGGAGCACGAACTTAAGCAGGTGTGAAAACTTTTTTTCTTGATTGGTACATAGCTAACTTGTTGGTCAGCAGCCACCTTTGAAAATTGCTTAGCAGATGACGGACTACAACCAGATATGGCCCGGTGTGGGTGGATTTCATCTACCACCTACTTCTACTAGTCAGTTAATGGCTCAGGGTATATCCGATGATCTCTCTCCAGGTCCTGACTCTCCTGACTCAGGAAAAGACAACAAGAAGAACGATGACAGGTTTGAAATACAGCCGCTTTTCTGAAAACACTCCTTGTACGACGCTGGTCTGAGTATATGGAGTAATTGACTCTGACAGCTATTTAATATTTGTTTTTCATCATTTCCTTCAGGAACTATGGGCCGTCAAATGAGTTGCATACTGCAAGAAGTTTTGTAACTTAAGTTAAGAATGATATAACAAGAAAAATGTCGAGCAGTTCCTTGATGTAAATTTGGCCTCAAATCTTAGAGTTACTACAAGATACTTATTGTTACCTAAAAGAAGTTGAAAGAAGTGCAACAATGCCACTGTGTTTTTTTTTTTGTATTTTTTTAATTGAAATTTGTTGAGCACAGTTTTTGCGAACAAGAGCGTTCCTCAGAGAATTCTATCCAGTTGATTTTAGTTTTATTTCACACTCACTTCTATATTCAGGGTAAAACGCCCAATGAATGCGTTTATGGTTTGGAGTCGAAGTAAACGCAGACTTATGGCTCAGGTCGGAAGCAATGACAACTTTTCGTTTATCTATTATAATTTGTATAATGCTTCCAGGAGAATCCAAAGATGCACAATTCTGAAATAAGCAAAAGGCTAGGAGCTGAATGGAAGTGCTTGAGCGACAACGAGAAAAGGCCGTTTATTGATGAGGCAAAGCGATTGCGCTCAATTCACATGAAGGTAAAGTATCTTCTAATCATTGCATCGGTTTATGTGTAATCAAAAAACACGTGTCTATGTTTATTTTGACTAGCGTAGCACTGTTACAAGAAATATAGACTGCATTCAAGGAATTTACGCATTTCACACTGGTGTATCCTAGATAATTACAGGAACATCCCGATTACAAATATCGTCCAAGAAGGAAAACCAAAGCACTTCAAAAGAAGCAGCTTCCCGTTGGACCATTTTCAGCGTTAGATTCCTTGAAACCACAGGTTCGCTCAGATGTTCATCAAATTTTGCATGATTAGGATATATTGCTCTATGATTTGGTAGGCCGAAAAATACGCTATCGCTACGACTTTCAACTTGTGCGTGCGTTTCACGCAATCAATGTTGCGTCACAGCGCCGTCTGAATGCTGCTTTGTTCTCGACCCACTCTTGAATACTTCACCCCACTCCATCGATTTCCATCTATAAAGCCACTTTGACTCAATATTTCTAGATTGGCGAGACGCATATATGTGTTTTCTTTTAGGTGTACAGCTCAGTACCTGCGTGGAATGGCAGCAACCCCTATCCCTTTGACGGCTCTTACGGACTGTACCCTCGAACAGGCTACGAAATGCTCAACCAACTCCCATATCTCGAAAGTTCTCCTTCACAATATAGTCAATCTCCTCTTGGTGGCGCGTACCCAGTAAACTATCTTACGCCAGCTCCTGTAGTTAAGACTGAAGTAGAGGCTTCGCCAGAGAATTCGGAGATTTCTCTTGATCCCACTCATTTTCGGGCTTTCTACGATCCCTCGAAAGATCCCATGACGTCAGTGTATTCAAATCAGTTGTCCTACTCTTCTCTAGAAAGCATGGGACTCACACAGTCTATATCACAACCTCATGTCACTTCTTAAGCTGACCAACGGGTTTTAAGGACGTCTCTGATCCGAATTGGCTCCTCTTTGGGTTGTTTCCTTGAAATATTATTAGAGCTATAGTTAGGGGAAGTAAAGATGGTCCATGGTAGGGAGCTCGCTCACTGTGCCAATGCTAGCGTTTGCTTCAAACCCTAGCTAAAACGAAACTCAATTGCCTCACAACTTATATTTATTGTGTATGTGATAAAGTCTCAGTGTCATATCATACCTCTTAGCTGAGTGTTTCATAAAGTACGCAATGAATGATGGTAAGTGGAAGCATGAACTGGCACA